>NC_136070.1:1043159392-1043798545 GCF_964261635.1 Lissotriton helveticus | reverse complement strand
CATCCGCCAGGGCTGTGTATTGGCCCCCCTTTTATTTTCCCTTTTTATCAACCAAATTGATTCCATACTGTGCCAGACCCCCGCAGATGCACCTTTGATAGGAGGTAAACCGGTCCCAATTTTATTGTATGCGGATGACGCTGTGCTATTGTCCCGCACACAGATTGGTCTACAGCGCCTTATCGACAGATTTATGCTGTTCATCGAAAGTAGGAAACTACTAGTAAATAAATCCAAAACCTTTGTAATGTCCTGTGGGATGAAAGCCAAGAAAACCAATTCCAGCTTTTTCATTGAAAAGGTCAAGATGTCACAAGTTAAAACCTTGCTACTTAGGAATCACATTTGCTAATAATGGGTCATGGCAACCCGAGTTTGATCACATTAGTTTAAAAACGATGAGGTCCACCAATAGTATCTTTACATTTTCATCTAAACTTGAGGTGAGGAGTATCAAAGATATGATGAACATTTATAATGTAAGATGTGTGTCTTCAGCACTGTATGGTGCGGGGGTGTGGGGACACTGTGTTGGTCCAAATGTGCAGAGAGATGAAAACAAGATCCTCAGAAAGTTGCTATGTGTACCACCTTCAGCATCAGTAGAACTGATCCATGAAGAAGTAGGAATTGAATTTATCTCGGACTTAGCAGCACTGCGTCCCTTGCTGCTCTGGCGCTTAATCTGGGCCAAGACTGAAACCCAATTTACCCAGGAGATAATCCTTGATTGTCTCAGGTTAGACCACCCCTCACGTATCATGTGGCTCAAGTATATACACTATTGGTTTCATCTTCTTTTTCAGTTTGACATTTTTCTTGACCCCAAATCTGTTGTTTCAATCCCTAAAAAAGACATAAAACAAAGGTTTTTAAATCATAAAAAAGAATGTCGTGCAAGGGTATCTGGAAAGCTGCAATCTGTGATGACTTATTGGGACTGCAATCTAACTACTGGGTTCCAACCTTACCTCTCTGGCGTTACCCGTAATTCCCACCGGTTTGTTCTAACACGCTTACGATTGGGAATCGTACACCACCTTGTTGCATTTCCCGTAATGAAATCCAGATCTGATACAGTATGCCCCTGTGATAACGTTTCACGTCAGAGCTGCTGCCATTTCTTATTGTTTTGTAAATTTTCTTTTTCTTTTAGGGTAATATATTTAAAACCCGTCTTTTTAAAATATAATGTTCGTTCTACGAAGAATGCTTTACAGCTACTATGCTCCCTAAAGGATATGGATATCTGCTTTTTCGTAGCATCATTTATACTAAAATGTACAGCTGCCAGGAAAGCCATAGTCATTTGATACATCCGACTGTGTTTTGTTTTTACTTTGGCTTCCTGTCTGTATATTTGCCTGTGTATGTGTAATGTATTATAAATGAATTTAGTCTGATCAGGCAACAGTTTTTGTATAATCCAATCCTAATTCTTCCGGTCAAATCATGTTTTTAGAACCTTTTCCTACTATGTTTACAACGGTTTTTAGATTATTTTTAATCACAGTGACCTTGATGCCTCTTTTAGCAATGTATGTTACATATGTAAATTTGTTCTACTTGTATGGTTTGTTCCACAAATCGAATAAAGCTTTTGAACTGAACTGAACTGAACTGACTGCCGACGATACCCAGATCATCCTCACATTATCAGAAGACCCTTTGCCACACTTACACCTTGTGGCCCCCCGAACTAGGACCCTCACCAACTTCGACCAACCATGCCTGCAATATTGGCATCATCCTGGATAACAAGCTCACCATGAAAAGACAAATTAACGCAGTGGCTTCTGCCTGCTTCCTCTACGCATACTCCGCAAGATTTTTAAGTGGCTACCCATCGACACCAGAAGCACCGTCACTCAAGCTCTGGTCACTAGCCAACTAGACTACGGCAACGCACTTACCATAGGAATCACCTCACACCTCCTCAAGAGACTGCAAAAACACAGAACTCAGCAGCCAGACTCATACTAGACCTCCCCAAATGGACCCACATCTCTCCCCACCTCAAGATGCTCAAATGGGCTTACATTCAGAAGCAATGCCACTTCAACATGTTGATCCACATCTTCACAGCCCTATACGACCAGGGACCATCATACATCAACCACCGACTAAACTTACACCTTCCCCCCTCACAGGTTTGAAACCCAGCAGTAAGGATTTATATAACAAAACAAAACAAGCATTTACAATGCAATAGTCTCGGTATTATTAAAGGTAGAGCTATTGACATTGCTCATGACATATTTTTTTTTTAAATCATAAATAAATAGCATTGTCATTTACATTGCCAATAGCTTAATCGTTAAATAAATGGCATTGTCATTTACAATGCCAATAGCTTAATCGCTCGCATATGCATGACCTATTGCATTTACACCCACACAGAGCCACACACACAGAGCCACCCACACAGTCATTCAAAGAGATCCCCACACACACACACAGATCCCCACACACACAGATACAGATCCCCACAGACACACACACACAGATACAGATCCCCACAGACACACACACACAGATACAGATCCCCACAGATACAGATCCCCACAGACACAGATCCCCACAGACACAGATCCCCACACACACAGATCCCCACACACACAGATCCCCACACACACAGATCCCCACACACACAGATCCCCACACACACAGATCCCCACACACACAGATCCCCACACACACAGATCCCCACACACACAGATCCCCACACACACAGATCCCCACACACACAGAGATCCCCACACACACAGAGATCCCCACACACACACACACAGATCCCCACACACACACACACACAGATCCACACACACAGATCCCCACACAGAGATCCCCACACACACACACAGGATGGGCAAAGCCAGGGAGACAATTTCATTTTCTACATTCATTCCTCTGTATTTACACAGTCTAATGTGTAAACAAAAACCTGGAGAATAATTTTGTACATTCGATTTGAACAACCAACACACAGGGCCACTGACACTATGCAACAACTGAAGATTTAATTATGTGGCATCTGCTACCTACAGCAAGGCAAAGCAAGCTACGCATCCCCTATCTACAGCACTACACATCTGCTACCTACAGCGAGGCAAAGCAAGCTATGCATCTGCTACAGGCAAAGCAAGCTACGCATCTGCTACCTACAGCAAGGCAAAGCAAGCTACGCATCCCCTACCTACAGCACTACATATCTGCTACCTACAGCGAGGCAAAGCAAGCTACGCATCTGCTACCTACAGCAAGGCAAAGCAAGCTATGGATCTGCTACCTACAGAAAACAAAGTAGGCAACACTACTCAGACAGGCTCAAGACATCTTGCTTGTGGAAAATTCAAACTATACACATGATCAAAATACAATGATAAAAAAGTGAAGACCACGGAGACAGGAGAATATACAATGAATAATATAGAGAGCAAAGAATAGCTGTACAACATATCGCCCAATGTAACGAAGAAAAGGTGCATATCATGCTACCTTGATGAAAATATTCCTAGCGCTGACAATGGAGGAGACATTCCAAAGGTTCCTAGAAGAGATGGAACACATTCAAGTGCTAGAACCCAAAGATGTTCTAAATGACAAATAAGCGCAGAGTGATTGCTGCTGGATGGTAATCTCACAGAAATCGTATTATTCAACCTACTGTTATGACAGTCCATCAGGGCACATATTATATACAGTGACCACTCAGTGCATGAGTAGTCTCAGATGCCAGAGATAACCATCGCCCAGACACTACCTGTCTAGCAAACAATGCTCAACGGTGCTAGCTGGAATCACTTTGGCTAGGTCAGAAACCTTTTGGTGAGCAAAATGAACCTCACCCTTCCTTGGTCCTCATTTCAAAGATCTCCGGTTGGTCAGTGTTGGGCATTATAGTCTGCTTAGTCCTTTGTTTATTTCATTTGTGCTATTAGTAGTTTTGTATTTTCCATTTCGAGTTCAGGGCTACAATTACCAGCAAGAATAATAAAAAAACAACAACAACTGTGCTAAATAAAGGAGCTGCTTACAGCTGACATGAGAAATTTTACCAATACATATGCGGAAAAGTAAAAATGTACTGCCATTTTTATGAAGCATTTGAAATATGTGACCTAACTTATTTCACTGTGTGGAGCCTTAATTAGTGCTTGCCCTGCAGTCGGTTTCAGCGCAGCAAATGTGCCATTGAGACATATCTAGAGGGGATGCTCGTTTGCTAAGACGCCGTATGAGGAATGTGAAGGACCCTTCTTTGTGGACATTTGAAAAAGTAACCTTATTCAGGAGTTTCGAAGATAGTTTAATAAAATCCTGAGCCTCTCGTGGCTTAAACACAATGCGGGCTGCCCAGACGGTGGAGTCCCCCCTCGGGGGACTTGGGAGAAATGTGCCCGGGATACTTGAAGAGCCTTGTGGGCTTGGAACTAATGAATGCTCCCTAGAGCCTCACTGGGCTCTGCAAAAAGAATGCCTTCGGTGGAGTCCCGCCCGGGGGACTCGGAACCTGAAGGTGTGCCCGGGGCCTCGCGCTTCAATGACAGCAATGCCCTCTCACGCTGGAGCGCCCCGCAGGTCTAATCCGGGACCTGGACAAGAGGGAGGGTGAGCACTTACTCACCGGGCTCTCTTCAGCGAGGGCGGCGCCTTCCTCTTCACCCGGTCCTGCTTCTGGGGGCCGGGTGCTGGTAGTGGCGGCGGGCGGGGCTCTCTTCCTAGGGAGAGCCCCGCGGGGGAGCCAGCATGCTTCTTCTCTACGGACACCGGAAAACGACCAGGCCCCGCCCACGTCTTCACGGAGTCTGCCTGGCTTCCTGTTTCGGTGGGCCGCCAATGGCAGCGCGGCCCGCGGCCCTGAGCAGGGAGGCGGGCACAGCGTCTCCTCCACGATTATTATTTTCCTTAGTACGGGGTGGGCTCCCGTCAACCTACATTAATAAAACAGGTGGTCCCTCTCGAGGCTGCAACCTAGCGGGGCAATGCCGGGTGGGCACAGGCTTTAGCAAATAAGCGCTCCCAGGCGCTTAGAGGAGTGAATACAGCGCTCCCAAGCGCTAGTGACCAGATAAAGCGCTCCCAGGCGCTAGGGAAACAAGCATTGAAAATGCAATAGGTCTCGCAATAGAAGAGTTTGACCTTTTTTGTTTTGCAAATGGATGAGTGGCGTTGCGTGGGTGAATGGCGTTGCGTGGGTGAGTGGCGTTGCCTGTGTGTGAGTGGCGTTGCGTGTGTGTGAGCAGCGTTGCGTGTGTGTGAGTGGCGTTGCGTGTGTGTGAGTGGCGTTGCGTGTGTGAGTGGCGTTGCGTGTGTGAGTGGCGTTGCGTGTGTGAGTGGCATTGCGTGTGTGAGTGGCGTTGCGTGTGTGAGTGGCGTTGCGTGTGTGAGTGGCATTGCGTGAGTGGCATTGCATGAATGAGTGGCGTTGCGTGTGTGAGTGGCGTTGCGTGTGTGAGTGGCGTTGCGTGTGTGAGTGGCGTTGCGTGTGTGAGTGGCGTACAGTGCATAGAGTGGTGGATAGGGTGGTGGCACATAGAGTGGTGGCGGATAGAGTGGTAGAGTGATGGTGGAGAGAGTGGTAGAGTGGTGGCGGTAGAAGGCTGTACTGTGTGTGAGAGAGAGTGTGTGTGTGTGTGAGAGAGAGTGTGTGTGTATGTGAGAGTGTGTGAGAGAGAGAGTGTGTGTGTGAGAGAGAGAGTGTGTGTGAGAGAGAGAGTGTGTGTGAGAGAGAGAGTGTGTGTGTGAGAGAGTGTGTGTGTGAGAGAGAGTGGGTGTGTGAGAGAGTGTGTGTGTGTGTGAGAGAGAGTGTGTGTGTGTGAGAGAGAGAGAGAGTGTGTGTGTGAGAGAGAGTGTGTGTGAGAGAGAGTGTGTGTGACAGAGAGTGTGTGTGAGAGAGTGTGTGTGAGAGAGAGATAGAAAGAGAGAGAGTGAGGTAGTGAGAGAGAGAGAGAGAGATAGTGAGGTAGTGAGGGAGAGTGAGGTTGTGAGAGAGAGTGAGTTAGTGAGGTAGATAGAGAGAGTGAGGTAGTGCGATGGCAGTTAATGCCCATTGCTCGTAGGACCTCAGCTTTGTGCGGATACAGTGAGTTACTTAGACATGGAGAACCGCACTGGATAATTAATGTTTCTGCTGACAGAAGGCAAAGTGTTGTCGAATATATTCCGTTTCTTGTTTGGATTGTTTCTTGAATCTGCAGCTATAAACTGGAAAAGCTTTATGATGAGTCCTGTGTTAACAGTGGAAGAAGGAGAAGTGAGGCCACTGCATCTTTGTTATATTCATAAGATCAGTTCAAAAAAGATGTATTGTTTTCTCTGTATGTAACACACCTGCGCATGGATGTCAGTTTTCAGGACCTGGTCTTACTCAATATTCACGCATATGTTTGAAGTAAACTGTTTAGCCTCCTTTTGCCAAGATTTGCAGGAATTACACAAAGTGGGGCATATTTAAAACTGTTTTCACATAATCCAATGTAGCATTTCAGTTGTCTGGCATTACATGTTATATGGCCATTGACACAAATCGTGGAAAATTTGCTGGTGACATGCAACACCAGAGAATTCCATGGACACCAGCTGAAGCCGATACAACAAGGACATTAATATGGGATTTTCCTATTTAGGGTCAACAATAGGGTTATAAAGACCCAGATTTAAAAGTAGCGCAATAGAAAACCGACACAGACTGCGTGTCACTTTTTCTGTAACCATTTTGTAGCAAGTAATGCTCCATTTCTCAGTGAAAACTCTCCAAACTCTAAGGATAAACGTTTAAAAATTAGCGAGGGGGACGACAAAGGCTGCTATAATTAAGCAGGTGAACTGACCGCCAGTATTGATTAAATTACTCAATTGAACTCATGAGATAATGCAAATATGGGTGCTGTGTAAAGATAAATTGCCTGAAAGTAATTATATATTAGAAAATGTATCTGGCCCCAAACTCAACGATTCTTTGGACGGACTGTTTCTCTGTTTGCGTTTTTGTAATGTGAAACGCTGTTTATCTTAGAGTGTTTAAATTTACATTTACCGTACTCAAATAACATTTAGAAATAATTATTGCAGCCTGCAAGAGGGAAAAAAAATCAAACCTTAGGAAAGGGTCCCAGGAAGCACGGCGTGTCTGTCTGACTGTAGAGCAGGGAGGAAGTGTTTTTAAAAGAGGAAATATCTACAGATGCTGGAAACAAGAAACACGAGGGAGGAATGTTGGGGTAATTAAAGCAAGACAAAAAGTGGAGTGGTGTGCCAGGGGGTGGTAAAGCAATCAGAAACAGCTGGGAGGAGGCAGGGGAGGAATGAAACCAACAAGAGAAGGAGCAGCAATGGCAGGGGTGAATTAGGAACTGCTGTGTTTGGTTGCCGATAGAGTAAACCAGGCTAGAGGGGCTGGGGGGAGGGCCGAGGATAGGCTGAAAACAAGCTGCAAGCGGTTGGGATTTCAGATGATCCTCATTAGTTTAAAGCAGTTAACGCCGATCCGCTGAGAACACAAGCGCTAATTAAGCAAACACACACGTTTTAAAGCCTTCTACAGTTATTAAAATAGGGACTGATTTCCTCACCCGAGCCACAGGGATATTAACAGTGACGGATCCTTCCTTTCCCTCCTCATGGCCGGGGTACTATGTGAAAGAGGCGAAAGCAGCTGCCGGGAGCAGCTGATGGATGCTTCCGCTTTGATATGGCGCACTCGCACATTTCTTTTGTTGTGTACTCGGCACGCAAACTTTGACGGCGCCTGTGTTGTCAATTTCAATAAGAAAACATGTTTGTGCGCCGAGTAGGTGAAGGAAGAGGCACAGAACAAAAGAAAAGACAATGTGAACTAGAAGGGATATAAAATGTGAGACGGGTCACAAGCATAAAGAAGGGCACAGTAACAAAGACGGGCGTTGAGAAAAAAAAACAAGAAATCTTTAAGTCCTGTGGTTGAAAGAAAACCGCCAAATAAAAGCGTGGCTGGTGCATCCAGTTCAGAAGCTTACAAGAGCACAAGCCTCACTCGTTGCAGACTGGCAGTCTGGGCCAAAGCGCGCACTCTGCAAGTTCAACCCTTCTGAACTCTACGGTCCAAACAGCTCAACAAGAAGCCCATGCCCCCTTTCGGGTTATGTGGTAAACAAAGGCTAAACGATTTAAACGAAGCCTGCAGAACAGGCAACTGAGGAAGGGCTTCAAGGCTGTGGTGAGAGCCTCAGAAACATAAATTAATGAGACGACCCGCAAGCAAAGGAAAGCGGCCCGAATCAATACCAAGCAGCAGGGAGGAGCTGCAATGTTGCACTACAGGGACAATGCTTATCAACAAGCAGCAGCCACAATGTAAAGGACCCAGCAAATTCAAAACCGACGGCAAGCTCTTGAAAGGTTGCAATAGAGCGAGCCTCTTAGCTGCTCATGTCCCCGAAGAGACTGCTGCGTGCAGGATCTTTATAATGGTAGTCGATGAACACTACATATGCGAGGCTTGTAATGGACGGGGATTAGGACCCGAGAGAGAAAAGGAAACAAGCAGAAACACGAGAGACGGCCTGCGGCCGTCAAAGTGAAGCGGACACGGCGGGCAAGGGAGGGGGCGGAGCGGGGAGAGCGGCATGAGGGTGTGAAGAAGCCGGGGCCTTTGAAGTGAAGCTAAGCTTCACTTCAAAAGGTGTCGGAGGAATGCGGCTGAGGGAACAGACGGCGATTGCGGCTGAGGGAACTGATGTGCACGCGCTTTTAAGCTCAATGCACATGCGCATTGAGCTTAAAAGTCACGGGCACTGCAAGGAATCGCCACGATTCCTTGCAACTTGGTTAAAGACTGTTTAAGCCGCAATAGGCTCGCAAGCTCGATGCGCATGCGCATCGACAGGCGAGACCTAAAAATAAAGCGCTCCCAGCGCCTGCCAAGTGAGAAGGGGCATGCAGTCCTCCATAAGTACACCCACCACAACCAGTGCTTTAAATGGAAAAAATTAAGTGCAGGTACTCATCAAATGGAGTTAGAGGCACGGCTAGCGGGCGGGGCTATGGACGGGGCTAGAGGTGGGACATGATACAATGGTACTCATCCATTCATCCCTATTCCTAACACGAGAGTCAGGGCCGGCTCTAGGCTCACGGAGGCCCTGAGCAGGGAGTGTAGGTAGGGGGCCCGAGGCCGCCAACTCCCTGCCAGGGGCCGCCACGCAAATATGTATCTAAGGATATATATTGGCGTGGCGGCCCCTGGGGTTTGGCGGCCCTGTGCAGGTGCACAGCTTGCACATGCCTTAGGCCGGCCCTGCGAGAGTGCAGCAGAGAGCAGAAACGCCAAACCTCATAGCGAGCAGCAGCAAGCCGCCACGCCACGCGTCCAGCGAGGAGGAGATCAGCGGGATAGCTGCGGGAAAGCTAATGCGGCATCCGGTCTGACCCTCTGCGGCTCCGGTTGCGGTGTGTGAGCAGGCAGGGGCAGGCACCTGTATGTTATAATCTATTGCTGCATTTCCCTTCTCTATGGTTCCCCTGTCTACTGCTCAGCCAGTGTGTGTATGGATGTGCCTGAAGATGTCTAGAATGTTGGAGGCATGATGTGGTCATAGAATGTTGGGTGCTTGGAGAGCTGTGGAGTGTCAGTTGGTGGCAGGCTGAGCAAGCTAGAGGCTGCTCCTGGTGGGGCGTTATATGGACTTACCATCTTCCTGTGATTTACTGATCTGATTATCTTGACAAATAAATCTACTATATTTATCTACATTATATCTGGCTACAAAGGACTACCTTATTTACAATACTGGCGACGAGGTCAAAGGAACTACCTACGTGTTGGTGAAGGATTACCCTACATTACTTTGGATACCCTGGATTACCATAAAACAAAGGACTTGAGAAACTACAGGAATTTTAAAGGAAAAGAATAAGGAAACGTGAAACAAGCGCTCTGGTAAGCCCCACCAGTGTTCTTAGTTAACAGGACAGCCTGCAGCCAGAGCGTTTGAAGTTTGTTGGTTTTCCTAGGAATTAAGGATTTGGACTTATCAGCCTTGCATTTGGATTTACCAACCTTGCATTTGGATTTACCAGCCCTGCACTTTATTATTAATATGACTTTCACATGCTGTATGTGCCAGTGTACTGTGGAGATTTCTTTGGATGGCAGCTTCCTTGTCCTACTGCCGCTTTAAATCTTTATTTTGGGCGCTGTCCCGCTGTCTGTTGAATTTGACCTGGGACCTGAGGCGGCAGGAGTGAAACGGTCTGGCTGTGAGTATGGAGTTCGTGTGTGAAGCGGACTGTGGAGATCTGACCTGGCAGGCGGCAGCTGGTGAGTTTTCCCTTCGCGTTACAAATGAATGAAGCGGACTGACTGCGGCTGTGAAAACAAGGTCGGGGGCTGAGCGGCTTCTCGTAACGTGTTTTGGGGCATTTGGAATACACTAATGAATTGTACAAAGTAGTTAACTCACCGTATGCTGCGCCTGTGACGGTTGTGGCGGTTGGTCAGCAGAGCTCTTCTTAGTTTCCCTGCTAGCGTCCTACTGATGACGTTGTTGAGACGCATCGGCGTGTTGGTGAAGGTGATTCTTGTGACGTCGGATGACTGAAGTGTTTCGAAGTGTCATCACGCTAATGGTGGAAACGTGACCTATCTCCTTTGGAAAACGACGTTAAACGACGCAGTGGCGGCCATCTTAGCACCTTGGGAAGGATCTTCTTGTTTGGCTGAGGATCACGACGTTGAGGATTGTTTTTCGATGGACTTCGGGTTATTTTACATTCCGCTTTCATTCTTGGTGTCCAGACTCCTCGTCATTCGCTCTTATCAAAGTATGCAGCGTTTTACTTCCCTAATTCAGGGTGGGTTTATCGTGTCCTTGTTGGTGCCGACCCCTCGCATGTGGTTAATTGGAACTTGGTCGTCATCACTGCGACTGTGGTACTGGTGTTGTATTGGAAACACTGGATCTGGCATATACTTTCTGGACTTTGGGTGAGAAGCTACATGGATTTTCGGGTGAGAAATCGCTCATCAATGATAGACTACGATGACCACGTCTATTATTTTAATTTGTTATGTTACTGTTGATTTGTTCCTATTTACAACTGGGTGTTTACAATATTGTAGTGGGGCATATTGCAAGTGTTGCAAGATTTTTCTGTTTGTTTTTAATTTATATGGAAGAGAGGAGGAGAGTGTATGTTGTGTCTTGGCGTGGTTTTCCGTGTTGTTGGTTTTGGATTCACATTCTGTGTGTTCCTTAATTTGAGGTTATGGTTTCACATTTTCTGTGTTACTTAAATTTGGTCTGCGTGGAGTAAACACCTTCACATGAAGTTCTTTACGCTTACACTCACTGTTTGGTTGGTGAGTGAATTCTTTCTATTTGGTCTGCGTGGAGTAAACACCTTCACATGAAGTTCTCTACGTTTACACTCACTGTTTGGTTGGTGAGTGAATGGTTTTCCTGATTAGTTATTGTGGTTTGGTCTGCGTGGAGTAAACATCTTCACACGAAGTTCTCTACGCTCACACTCACTGTTTGGTTGGTGAGTGAATGGTTTTCCTGATTAGTTATTGTGGTTTGGTCTGCGTGGAGTAAACATCTTCACACGAAGTTCTCTGCGCTCACACTCACTGTTTGGTTGGTGAGTGAATGGTTTTCCTGATTAGTTATTGTGGTTTGGTCTGCGTGGAGTGAACATCTTCACATGAAGTTCTCTACGCTCACACTCACTGTTTGGTTGGTGAGTGAATGGTTTTCCTGGTTAGTCATTGTGGTTTGGTCTGCGTGGTGTAAACATCTTCACATGAAGTTCTCTACGCTTACACTCACTGTTGGTTGGTGGGTGTATGGTTTTTTCGGTACTTTCTTTAAGTGCTATCCTAGGTTTGATTGTGTTGCATATGACACATTCTTGTGGGGGTTTCACTGCTTCTTACCTATAAAATGTTTAGTTGAAGCAATCCTGGGTTTTACCTGGTTATGAATCTGTTTGTGGTTTTCTTGTTTTACCTACGTTGTGTTGGAATGATTACATTAATATTGTTTGTATCTAATGATTTCCGAGAACTCTTTTATTGTGATTTAAGGTGTGTGATTTCATTGGCATTTGAATTGGCTTACATTTTCATTTTGTTATATGTACTTGATTCATTTGTTCAGTGTATTTTCATGCATCTTTATTTATTCTTCATTGTGTTTGGTTTCCTTAGGGAGGGGGGATGTGTTATGTGCATTTCCCTTCTCTATGGTTCCCCTGTCTACTGCTCAGCCAGTGTGTGTATGGATGTGCCTGAAGATGTCTAGAATGTTGGAGGCATGATGTGGTCATGGAATGTTGGGTGCTTGGAGAGCTGTGGAGTGTCAGTTGGTGGCAGGCTGAGCAGGCTAGAGGCTGCTCCTGGTGGGGCGTTATATGGACTTACCATCTTCCTGTGATTTACTGATCTGATTATCTTGACAAATAAATCTACTATATTTATCTACATTATATCTGGCTACAAAGGACTACCTTATTTACAATACTGTACTTGCACCTGAACTTGCTCCCGGTGCTCGGGGAGAGCCGCGGCTGAGCTCGGGGCGGCGGGCCGTCCGGCGAGGTGAAGCACCCCTGCCAGTGACCAGCGGGGGAGATTAAGAGTACGGGACTCACCGAGAATCGGCCGAGAATCGGCCAGCGGCAGCAGTTGAACGATAGGGAGCCACAGGAACCACAGCGAGCCACAGGAGCCGCGGATTGCCGCGAATCGCCGCGAGCAGTAAATTACCTGCAAAGCAATATCTTTAGCGGCTCCTTGAGCTGCAATCTAGAGACTGGGAGAGGCTGCGAGATTGGCTGGGAGCCTAGCTGGAGAGAGGAGCTCAGAGATTTGCCATCTGGGGCTGAGCAGAGCACGGGTTACGCAGCGAGAGAGCTGAGTCTGGGCTTGGATACTGAAGGTGGCGCTAGAGAGCAGCAGCGGGAGCAGTGGGAGGCAGCAAGGAGTGAGGAGCGGCGGCGTTAGCCTGGAAGGAAGCCGCGGAAAAGTGAGAAGCAGGGAGATATTCTAGAAGCCGGAGCCGCCGTCGCCGCCGCCGGAGCCATAGAGAGCCGCGGAGAGGGATCCGGCGTATGAAGGAAAACCCGGGCTTACTCCGACAGGTTCGGGAGACGTGCGGGAGACGCCGGCAAGCCCGACCTCAACCCGCGACTCTTTGCCCAAGCGAAAGCACAGCACAGCCCGGTGCGAGAGAGCCTGAGATAAAAGCGCTGAGCTGAAGCGGTCTGAGGCGGGCTGAGGTGGGCCAGAGGAGATTTGCAGCTGTGGCAGGTTCCAGACTTTCCTGGTATTAGGAGTGAGGAAGAGGAGCAGTAAGAACGAGTTTTGATCCACGATCCAGGATCCGTGAGTACCGTGAGTACCAAGCTCCAAAGGAGTCTCCCTTTCGCCTGGGAATAGAAAATAAAAATAAAAAAAAGAGAAAGGGGGCGGAGCGGAGAGGAGTGCGGACCGTGGAGCTGAGCCGAATTAGGCTGAGCGGGGGGGGGGAAGCGATCCGTGGCAAGAGGAACACTGCTATAGTAGATCCCCAACCCCTGCCCTAAAGCCCGGCAAAACGGTAAAACCGGTAAAACCAGTAGACGAGCATAGACTGCTCCACACCCACCCCACATCCCGCAGGCACACAGAATCCCAACATCAGGAAACACTAGAACTGTAGCGCCTTGGAAAAGCAGCCTCTGACACAGCTGATTCGTCTTACTCGTTTTAATCCAAGAGCACCACCATAACGGACACATTGCCCAGCACCTTCCTTCCGCTCCCGCTCTCTCCCTGATGGCAGCTGTACCTCATCTAAGGGGCAGACAGGCTTGGGAGTGCTACGTAAGCGTGAGGGTGATGTGAGGGTGAGTACGAGTGGCAAGCAAGCCGAGTGGCACTACTAGGGGGGTTACTCCCTCCCACGTAACGAGTGAGATTGAACCCAGGGAAGTCTTGTGGGGGTAAGCTGTACGTACGTGCACGCAGGCGTGAGCGCGGTGATCCGCGCTGTGACAACAACGCCGCTTGCAAAGCAGCAAACCAGAGCGGACGAGAATAAACTGAGGGACGGAGCGAAAATATACACCGTGTGGTAAACTACCCAAGCCCTCAGAAGGAAATAGATACAGACTAAAAACAGAGGGATAACCAGACACATCCGTACTTCGATAAACGAAGTCAGATCCTAAATACCCCATAAGCAGGCCACCGGATAGAACAACCGAAATAGGACTATGCGGTCTGGGAAAATCCGACAAGCACCAATAGAGAAAATTAGGAGAAGGTTGGCTGCAAAAGAAACAAACAAACAAGGAAACAAAAATAAGTCAGAAGAGTTGCTCAGCAAAGAACAAATAGATCTCATACCAGTCCCCATGGCAGAGCCGTTTAAGTTTGGGGAGGAAAAACCTAAGCATAAATTTCACTTTCTAAAAGATCAAATGGCAGCAATTTATACCATAAGTGAATAAGCAAAAACCTTACAAAGTCCTATAAAACCAATATATTTAACTTCATCAAGTAAAAAATGCAAAAAGAGAAATGCATCAGAATTGAGTTTAGGTACCCAGTCTAAAGAAAAATCAACAATAAAAAACTGGTTGGTAAAAACTACGGCACAAATACATGTACCAATTTGCCAAGCCATGTCTACACCAAACAAAATACCCACTGAGGACAACGAAAAAAGTTTAATACTTATCAACCAAAGTCAATTAGGGTCCCAAACAAAATCGCAGAGAAGTATACAAAAGATAGACTGGTCTAAATCTTTCTCAATCTTTGAAGAAGCAGAACTTCGGAAAATGCTCGAAGAGAATACACATAAGGAAGCGGAATTGGAGCAAAATAGTCAAGTAGAAGTGAAAGAATGCGAGAAACTGGAAACAAAGGAAAATGGAGAGAAATGGGAAACTACCCTTGCTCCAAAAAAACTTACATCAAGCCCCATAGACAGTTGAAAAATAAAATTCAGGAGATTGATGAAGTAAAAGGGGGGACCAAAGAAGGCTCACCAATAACTATTTCTTCCACAAGTGGTTTCGACTCAGCCACAGGGGCTCGGACGCAACCAACCAATGCACAGTCCGCGCTCTGGGGCGACGCACTATTAAAAAGCTTACACCAAGCGAT
Organism: Lissotriton helveticus; assembly: GCF_964261635.1. Classification (NCBI taxonomy): domain Eukaryota; kingdom Metazoa; phylum Chordata; class Amphibia; order Caudata; family Salamandridae; genus Lissotriton; species Lissotriton helveticus. The sequence goes on along the minus strand of NC_136070.1, from coordinate 1,043,783,409 downwards.
CAACGCCTTGAATTTTCAATCAAATAAACTCGATGTTCAGGTGGATTTGATGAATTTAATTGCAACACACATAGCGGGAATAAATTCTAAATTGGATATAATCCCGGTGTATATCACAAAAGAAAAGGATGAAGAAAAACAATGGAAAATGAAATTAATGGAACAAAATTGTGTCTGTGGGGAATTATTAGACAAATTGGCATCATTACCAGACATTTTGAGAGAAATATTAGCCGTAACATACTCAAAAAATACACAAGGCGAAACCTTTGATCAAGGAAAAAATGACGAGGTTATAAAAATTGGAAAACAAAATAGAACAATTTCTCCCGTCGAGAAGGAAAAAACCTTAAACAGATCAGAAGAGAGTGAAATAACTGAGAATGGTCAACGCGAAAATAAAGCATTGGGGTCATCGGGTACAACAGAACCCCTAACCAAAAGACAGCGAAAACGGGCAAGGAAGGCAAGGAAAAATGCCTTTAAAATTAAGCAAGAAAAACAAATGTTTGCCATTTTTGAACGAAAAAAGAAAGAGAACCCATATGAACAGGGTAAAGAAAAGGTCGCTAAAGAAGCTAGTAAACAAGAGATAAATAAAGAAGAAGTTGAAGAGCAGTTAAAAAGTGTAAGGCTTAATGAAAAAACATTAATCTCACAAGGAAAACCAAAAGCCGAAGAAAAAGCTGAAATAATTACACTGCATAAAAAAACAAATAAAGCAGATGAGATAGTAATAATCGACCACGGACAAGCCATAGAACAGCAAAAAGTATAGGCAAAAGCTTTAATACAAAACCCCCAGCATGATCTATCGGCACAAAACTGTTCAAAACGGCTAATAGGAGGAAATGAGTTACACAGTTGGAAGACAATGGAAATAGAACAGAGTCAAAAAGCACAAGTAGAACAAGCCATGGAAACAAACACACGCTTAACCATAATGGTAGGGAAAAAAGGAAGAACATGTAATGCTTCACAGGGAATTTTACAAAGAGATAAGGAGAGGCACATTACAAGCCATGCATCAGCTGAGCGAGAATTAATGGAAAACCAAGAGGTGGTGACATTACTAGGGTCCAGTCGACCAGAAATAACAACAGCGGAACGACAAATACCGTATATCCCTCTGGATCCAACAGTGGGAAAAAGTGACGCCTACCAAAAACAAAATTTCCAAACGGTATCTATAGAGACAGGTTGTAAATTACTATTTAGGCCGGATTTCCAATCAAGAGGAAAAATGGACACGCTGAACCGGGGGAATATATTGAGATTGTTTGGAGAGATACCTAAACTAAGGGGAATAACAACAAGTGACCTCATATCGGTAGAATTTGTCCAAATACATAAAGAGAAAGAAGAGGAAATAAGTAGCACTACTTGGGCATCAAAAGAAATAGTAGAGCTCATTTTTTCAACAAGAACATACTTTGCAGGATGGGTAATAACATTAGAGCTCCCAATGCCTATAAAGTATCCATTCCCTCTATTAAACAGTACGGCCTCCCAATCCAAAAATTCAACTGAAAAAACGTACTCAATCTTAATGGGGGCAAGAAACAAAACAATCACGCAACATTTGTCGAACAGCACAAAAAGAAGACAAGAGAACCATAGGTCGAAAGAAGACGAAGATTGGTCTTGGATAGCACTAGCTCTAAACTCGCATCGACCCTGATGGAAGTTATCTCGTCCGAAATAATCAAAAGCAAAACATCAAGGTATGTGAGAAACCAGAGAGGACAATAAAAATCTGCTCTTGGAACGTTCATGGTTTTAAAGACATGATTCGAGATCAAGAGACAATAGCCTTTCTGAGTAAATTCGAAATAATACTTCTTCAGGAAACATGGAACGAAATTCCGAGACAAATCATGGGATATGAGGAACGTATTGGCGGAGAACATCGCAAAGTACGGGCACCCAAGGGGAGGATTATCCATCTTTATAACAAATGATCTAAAATGGAAAACAGAATCACTCGACCCAGGGGTGAATTGGATACAAGTCATCAAACTAGAGAAAAAAGCATGTAAAGACAGAGTAGGTTGGAAGTTATTGTTCATAAATATATACATTCATCCAGAAAAGGCTACAAAAATCAAAAAACTATTAATGTTACTAAATCTGATAAAAACTTTACAAAAAGCCCACCAATTCCATGGGATGCTCATCTGAGGCGACTTTATTAGCAATTTAACTAGAGCCACGGGTGACAAAAGCAATATCCCAAAAATATGGAACGAGTTGGAATTATTAGGATTAACGATCCTAAATGGAAATATGAAGGGAGATCAACCTGCAAGAATCACCTTCTCGAGTGGAAAGAAAAATTCTATATTAGATTTCACATTAATTAGTAAAGATCTAATAAAGATGGTCGATCATTTTGAAATAATAACCCGACCTGAAAGCGATCACTTCCCACAAGAGATCATATTAAGCATAAACACCGAAGACAAAATGAAGACAGCGTCATTAGCTTTCATTCCGGAAATATACAACCTGAAGAAACTCAAATGGAGAGGCCCCATAATTAACGAGATAATGGATTGGGTGTTCGAACATGTAAAAAACACGGAGGTTTTTGGAAACCAATCACTAGAAAGAAGATGGGAGAACTTACACAAGCTTGTGCTAGGAAAATTTCCGGTAAAAACATCAGCAAAATATGGACAAGATTCTATCAAAGACCCATGGTACACCGCTAAGTTAAGAGATAAAAAAAGGGAAATCGCGAAAAATCTAAGAATAAAGGCTGTAGACAACAGGTTGGGAATTGAAGCAGAAAATAATGAAATACCGAAAATCAGAAAAGAATATAAAGAGGAATGCAGAAAAGCGAAAAGACTGTACACGGAGAAAATTTGGGAAGATCTACTACGGACGAGCAAACTACCAAATAGCAGCGAATTCTGGAGAATAATAAATAAATTATCAAAAGGAACGGGCGGACAGCAAAACATCGGAATTAGTGAAACCACATGGCTACATTACATTGAAAGCCTGTATAACACACACAGGCATCAACCCACAAAGAAATAAATAAATACAAAATAAAAGGAACAGATCAGAGTGACGCAGTAACCGGACACGGAAAAGATGATCAGTATGAAGATTCTTTCAATGGTGAATCAGAAGACCTAACCTTGCTGACAACAGTAAAACAAACAACCGCCATGATAAAAAAACTGAAAGCGGAAGAAGCCGCAGGCCCTAATGGGCTCCCAAATGCTTTATTTAAATACAACCCCGATTTCTGGGCAAAGTACCTCACACCATTATTCAATCAACTATTCATGGAAAAAAAGATACCCGAGTCCTGGCAGGGCAATATCTTCCACCCAATATACAAAAACGAGCGTAGAATGGAACCTGGGAACTACAGGTTAATAGCCCTTATTGATGTTGAGGCAAAGCTCTTCGCATCTTGTATACTGATTCATCTTCGGGATTGGATAAATAAAAACAAAATAGTACCAAAATTCCAAACGGGTTTCAGGGAAGGCATGGGTTGCACAACAAATCTCTCAGCACTGGCGCTGCTAATCGAAGGAGCAGAAAAAAAGAAGACTGGACTACTAGCGTGTTATATAGATTTGAAATCCGCCTTCGACCGAGTTCCAAGAGACAGTCTGTGGAAAAAACTAGAAACATGGGGTCTCCCTCAGAAATTAATTGACATTATAATAGCTTTATACAGCGGAACGTAGGCAAAAGTAAAGCTTGGCGATGGGAGACGAATATCCGCAGAATTAAAAATAAGAAACGGCCTAAAACAGGGCTGTGTGCTCTCTCCAAGCCTCTTCAATGTATACCTCGCAGATTTAGAAAGTCACCTGCGGAATGTGATCGGACACCCACCAAAATTGGCCAACGAATGCATCCAGTTCTTACAATATGCTGATGACATCGTGGTTTTAAGTCAAACCCCGATAGGCCTCCAAAGAGTCATAACTAAATTAACGGAGTACTTTGACTTCGAAGGACTGGAATTAAACATCAAAAAAACGAAAGTGGTGAGATTGGCGGGTTCAAGCCGACGATCAATTAAATGGTACACAAAGAACAAACATATCGAGGAGACAACATCATATAAATACTTAGGGGTTACACTAAGCAAAAATATGTCCATATTGCATCAAAAAAGAGACATCGTTGCTAAAGCTCAATCACTCAGTTTCGCTTATAGAACACTCCAAAAGAAACTTCAATGCCCGTCATATGACCATCTTCTAAAAGTAATGACAGCCCAACTATTACCAACTCTGTCCTATGGGCTAGAAATATGGCATGGGAAAGAAACCGATATTTTAAATAAACTCCAGACAAAAATATATAAATCAGTGTTTAATCTTTATAAAGGATCAGCTCCAGCACAAATACGATTGGAATTTGGCCTGCAAAACCAAAGATACCAAAGGAAAGCAGTCTTAGCGAAATGGTGCTGGTAGCTTAGATCAGCAAAACCAGGAACACTAAATAACCTATGTTGGCTGGAAATTAAGAAACAATACGATCAACATGAACCAAACTCTTGGGGTGATGACCTGCGTATAGCCTTAGAAACCCTTAAAATAGAGGAAATCTGGAACAGCCAACTGGAAGAAGCGTCTTTTAAAAAAAATTGTAAATTGAATGCAAAGGCTCTATCCCTGGTAGAAGGCCAAACGTCGACACGCATGGACCGTATTAAGTTCATACAAAAGATTAAAACCGCAACCTTACCTCGTGGCACACTTCCGGCTATTTTTAAAAACGAAAATCACGGCTTTTAGACTGGGCGACCACTTCTCTAAAGATTTGATACCATCGTGGAAAAACACACAACAAAAAACAAGATGTAGACTATGTGGGTACCACACGGAAACCTTATGCCATCTAATGTGTACAAGCGAGTCAATAAAAGATGAAAGAAGAACTTTTCTGAAATCAGTTCTAAATGCCCTTCAGATCCGCACTTGCAGGCAGGCTGTTACCAGCTGGATGGGTGCGGGCTCGAACATTTTGATATGCCGCGGGGTAAAATTCATGATGAAAGTAGAGACCCTTCTTTCAAAGATCGAACTTGCTTAAGACCGGGGACAGGAAAACAATGTCTTACTTTTTTAGAACTAAAAATATTTTAAGAAAATGATTTTTATCTTTTTTACTATTTGTAATTTGTATATGTACACTTTATGGTTGTGATAAACCAAATAAAGTTAATTTTGACTGACTGACTGATACAATGGTACTACTTCCATCTGTTGTGTATTCATACTGTTAAATTATATGCAATGGTGAATCCTTTTTTATTTAAATACATTTTTGCATGCTTAGGCTCTCCACATATAGGAGGTATTTTTTTTTTGTGACATACTAGTGCAATATTCTTTTTTGAATTAATGATTGCAACAGAGTTACTAAGGCTACACCTAATGGCTTTGCCAATACTAGTTTATCTAGTGCAGCTTCTTGATGCCACACTATTATTGTCAGGGAAGTGGAATTATATGATTCCATTTCACATAAATAATGGATCTGCCACAATTGCCACAACATCTGCTGCATAATCTGAAGAGTTTAACAAAAAACAATTGTTTCTACCCCAAACAGTAAAACAATTCGTAAAATAGTAGCAACACATGCTACTGTGTAGTGAAGGTCCTTTACAAAGGTTCACTGCTCACCTTTCTGTTGCTCATTGCTATGTTTTGGTGTTAAACTGAAATGCAACTTATGCCCAGACAGTATTACAAGTATAATATAACGTGCAAATTAGGATGTGACCGCCACCCTGGCGGTCACATCCTCTATTTTTATCATTGCGGCGGGTGCTGCTTGAAGCAGCATCCGCCGCAATGATAAATATGTAAGTTGTGCATTTGCATGCACAAAGCAGCAGGCACCACGCGGTGCCTGCCGCTTTGTGCAGGCAAATGCAGGGGGGTACCATAGGTACCCCCCATGTGCACCCCCCAACCCCCTTCACCCCTGGGGGCCCGCAACGGGCCCCCAAACAAAAATCCGTATGCCTTTGCACGACGGAAATGCCGCCGTGTAAAGGCATGTTCCTCCAGACATCCTAATATGGCTGGCGGTGTCTGATAGACACCGCCAGCCATGTTAGTACTTTTCCGCCGCGGACGGGAGGTGACCGCGGCGGAAAAGCTGCGGACTGAAAAACGATCCCCCCGCCATCCTAATCTGGCGGGGGGTCTTTTTCAGTCCGCTGCGGTTTTCCCGCATCCTCCGCCGGCCCGGAGGATGCGGGAAAACCGCCATCATAATGAGCCATAGTGTAGGAAAGCTATGCCTTGAGTGGCTAAAGACATCCACACTTCCAGAAATCAAACAACACTTATCTTTACTTAAAGAAAGCAAAGATTTGCGAGATTTCTTAATGGGGCCTCGCAAACCACGGCAAAAACGTTTTATATACGCCGGTATATATGCTGCGTACAACGAAGCTTGGAAAATAACGCAAATTGAAACTGCAGAAAGAATACGAGAAATTGATCCTATTAATTTGGAGAAAGCTCTCTCTGTAGTAGACAATGGGTTAACGACTCTGTCCTCCAGAATATATTCATTGGACAGCATTGTATCCTCTGCAATTGATATAATGGAACAGGACTTGCTAATGTTGGATGTATGACGTTACAACGCATACTATTACAACGCATGCTTTTTCAACGCAACTTTTACAACGCAAGAACCTTTACAATGCATGTTTTTGCAATGCATACCATTACAACGCAAAATAGTAAAAGTAATATAAAAGTCCCATTACAACGAAAACTGAAAAAACGCATACAATTACAACGTATAAATAAACATTTTTTTTTAAATTTGTAATATAAAATCTGGCACAGGATGCAGGGAAAATAGGGGTTTTGGGTGGGGAAGTGTATTAAAATGTAGTAATAAACTGATATTAAATTTAACGGTTTTGAAGTATTTTTTTTACAATCAATACTCGAGTATTAATATTAATACTCGAGTATTGAACGAAGAAAACAAATATTTTTTTATTTTTTGTAAACTAAATCCTGGCACGGGCAGCAGAAAAATTAGGGATTTTTGGGTGGGGAAGTGTATTAAAATGTAACAATCAACTAAACGTAAATAATCTAAAAAAGGCAGATATTATCAAGAAATGAATACTCGATTATTAAAAATAATACTCAAGTATTTTACAAATGTCAAGTACTCGCATAGTGAAAAAAGTTGAGTATCACAATTAGAAAATCACAAATTTTAATTAAAAATAAAATAAAACGATTAATAATTTAAATAAAGTATTCTAAAGAACAAACATATACCAAAGATATAGCAGCCATTTTAAGTAGTGTACTTAATAAAATAGTCCTTCCACTATTTTCATAAACGAACAACCACAACAATGAAAACAAGATGGATGCCAAAACGCACTTAGAAACGAAAACAAACACTTTTTTCTTCGTAATTTTAAATTACATGTTTCCACATTTTAAAAAACAATTTTAAACGCTTTTTAAAACGTACCTTTTGTCAATAATTAAGAAAACACTGACACAAACCTATAAATACGAGGCAGACACCATTTTGCAACCAGTTGATTATCAACTAGCAGAGTGAGCAGACGCAAAAACCTGACCCTCTGACCTATTTAACCAACAAGGACCCTGACTTATTCCACAAAATATTTCTCAGAATAAACAAGTAAGTTTATAAATGAAACAAAGTATTAAATAATGTTAAGAAATAAAAAAATAAATAAACCTAAAACAAATGTTTATTTAAATTACAGATTAACGCAAATCACCTTTTTATCAAAACACGTTTTCATTTACAAAGCGAATAATCACGGCTATGTAAGTACTTATTTTCTTAAAATCATAGCGTACTAAATAGATAAGATAGCAACATAACTCTGTTTTTTTAAATGTGTAAACAATTAAGGTGTCGATTCCGATCCGGTAAAATCCCCGTCCGTACGATTCGTAGCCGGAGCCGTTTCCGTACGACTCGTACGGACGCCGTACGACCGGACGATTCCGATTCCGATCGGCCGACCCGGACGCGATTCGTACGGTACACGTCGATTCATATGGGAAAGCGCACGATCACCTACACACCGTACGGCGCGTACCCCCATGATCGCAGGGGTACGCGCCGTACCCCTGTGATCATGCGGGGCACGTGCCGTACACCCAGCGTACATGGGGTACGTGCCGTACACCCACCGTACATGGGGTACGGTGCGTACCCCATGTACGCTGGGTGTACGGCACGTACCCCTCATGATCGCAGGGGTACGCGCCGTACCCCTGCGATCATGGGGGGTACGTGCCGTACCCGGGGGGGGCATTCCGTACCTGTTTCGGCGCGAACTCTGCGTTTACGACTGTTTTCGGCTCCCGTAGGAAAAGGGTCGTACGGTGCGTACCCGACACGAATCGTACTTGCTGGGTCGTAAAAACCAGCCGCGAACAGTAGTGATGTCGTGTACAGCGGGTTCCGAGTGAGACTCGTACGGAGATTTGAGTCGTACGGAGTCCTGTACGACTCGTACGGAGTTCGGCTCCTGGTACGGATCGTACTTCGTCGTACGTACGGGACGTTTACGGGTACGATTCGTACGGGGAAAAAACGCTCCGTACGACGATTCGGAGCGCATTTTACCGGATCGGAATCGACCCCTAAATAAACGTTTTAAAAGTCAAAGTTTCCATACTATAATTTGAAAAAACGATTTTGAAAATTGGCAATAGATACAACGCTGGGCATTTTTTCAAGGTGCACAAATAAGTAAAACTCGATTTTTTTAAACCGAATTCAAAGTAGAACAAGTTAAACGATAATGAAATATATAGAATTCAACAAATATCTTTTTTTAATTTTACTACAGACAAATAAATCATTTAGAAGAAAGCTTCATAAAGCTACCACTAATCATATTGATAAGGAGACTAACTGATAAATAAACAATATTAAATGTAATTTCAATATTTTTTACAAACTACTTGAAAGAAAGTAAAGGGTAAAAAACATTTCCTAAATCAAAAACATTTTTACTTTTTTCAAACAGAAAAATAATATTGGAATAAACCGAACACTTCCTTATAGAAAAAAAGCCAAGGACAACTTTTCAAAAGGTAAGATTGTCAATGAAAATACAGAGAAAGCATTTGCTAATGTTACATCAAAAAAGTATAGCAAGCAACAAAATGTGGAATAAGATAGGTTCCGTAATAACTATTAAAAACCAGCAAGATGCAACAATAAGTAAAGAAAGCATTTAACATATAATTTCGTATTTATTTATTACAGAATTTCAACAAGTAAACCTCATCAAATAAATCCGAGGCTGACCTTAAACTCAGTGAACTAAGACAGGAAAAAATCAGCAAACTAAAAAGGTAAATATATTCGAAATGCATAGGGAAAAAAATGAATACTAATCGGAATCAATAAACAAATGTGAAACCAGCAAGGTATAAAAGTAGGAAAAGAGAGGGATAGTCTAAGAGTGTAATATAGTAATCTGACACCAGAAATGTATAGTAGTAGAGAAAGAGAGGGAGAGTGTAAGAGTGTAAAATAGTAATGTAACTCGAGAAAGCAGTAGAAGAAGGGAAAGTGTGTGATAATACCAACATATCTTTTTCAGTGCTATCTCCTAGAAGGTTCAGCAATAGGGTAAATGAAAGATACTGTTGAGGTGACATGTACTAATTTACCTTTAACAAGATGTAGCGGTAGAGAAAGTTTAGGATAAGTGAAGGATAGTGTAGGGGTATTAATTACTATTCTAACTCTAGGAAGGTGCATCAGTATGGTAAGGGCTGGATAGTGTAGGGGTATTAATTAATATTCTAACTCCAGGAAGGTGCAACAGTATGGTAAGTGCTGGATAGTGTAGGGGTATTAATTACTATTCTTACTCCAGGAAAGTGCATCAGTAGGGAAAGTGCTGGATAGTGTAGGGGTATTAATTACTATTCTAACTCCTGGAAAGTGCATCAGTAGGGAAAGTGCTGGATAGTGTAGTGAGATTAAATACTTTTCTAACTCCAGAAAGGTGCATTAGTATGGTAAGTGCTGGATAGTGTAGGAATATTAATTGGTATTCTAATTCCAGGAAAATGCATCTGTAGGTAAAGTGCTGGATAGTGTAGGGGTATTAATTACTATTCTAACTCCAGGAAGCTGTAACAGTAGGGAAAGTGTGTGATAGTAATTAACTTTATTTATGTACTGAACATTGAGAATATAACAACATTAAGTAAAAAGATAGAAAGTGGGCAGAAATGCATTCCTTACAAATGTTTCTTTCTAAAAAATGGTTAAACATATCATATATTATTTTTTAATTTACAGAATCTAAACAAAACACCAAAAAGATAAAACAAAGCAACACCCAGGAAAAGATCCTTTACATCCAAACCCAACACCAAACCGATAGTCAACTAAAGAAGAAAACCAACAGCAGACTAAAAATGTAAATGTAATTAAAATGCATCCATAAAAATATAAACAGACAAGAGAATATTTTTAAATAACTCACAAAATGTATAGTATTATGTAAAAAGAGAGAAAGTGCTGGATAGTGTAGGGGTATTAATTACTATTCTAACTCCTGGAAAGTGCATCAGTACAGTAAGTGCTGGATAGTGTAGAGGTATTAATTACTATTCTAACTCCAAAAAAGTGCATCAGTAGGTAAAGTGCTGGATAGTGTAGGGGTATTAATTACTATTCTAACTCCAGGAAGGTGCATCAGTATGGTAAGTGCTGGATAGTGCAGAGGTAATAATTACTATTCTAACTCCAGGAAAGTGCATCAGTATGGAAAGTGCTGGATAATGTAGCGGTATTAATTACTATTCTAACTCCAGTAAGGTGCATCAGTATGGTAAGTGCTGGATAGTGCAGGGGTAATAATTACTATTCTAACTCCAGGAAAGTGCATCAGTAGGGAAAGTGCTGGATAGTGTAGGGGTATTAATTACTATTCTAACTCCAGGAAGGTGGATCAGTATGGTAAGTGCTGGATAGTGTAGGGGTATTAATTACTATTCTTACTCCAGGAAGGTGCATCAGTATACTAAGTGCTGGATAGTGCAGGGGTATTAATTACTATTCTAACTCCAGGAAAGTGCATTAGAAGGGAAAGTGCTGGTTTGTGTAGGGGTATTAATTACTATTCTAACTCCTGGAAAGTGCATCAGTAGGGAAAGTGCAGGATAGTGTAGTGGTATTAATTACTATTCTAACTCCAGGAAGGTGCATCAGTATGGTAAGTGCTGGATAGTGCAGAGGTATTAATTACTATTCTAACTCCAGGAAAGTGCATCTGTAGGGAAAGAGCTGGATAGTGTATTGGTATTAATTACTATTCTAACTCCAGGAAAGGGCATCTGTAGGGAAAGACCTGGATAGTGTAGAAGTATTAATTACTATTCTAACTCCAGGAAAGTGCATCTGTAGGTAAAATGCTGGATAGTGTAGGGGTATTAATTACTATTCTAACTCCAGGAAAATGTAACAGTAGGGAAAGTGTGTGATAGTAATTAACTTTATTTATGTATTGAACATTGAGAATATAACAGCAGTAAGCAAAAAGATAGAAAGTCGACAGAAAGGCATTGATCACAAATTTTTCTTTCTCAAAAATGGTTAAACATATCATATATTATTTTTTAATTTACAGAATCTAAAGAACAGAACACCAAAAAGATAAAACAAAGCAACACCCAGGAAAAGATCCTTTACATCCAAACTCAACACCAAACCAATAGTCAACTAAAGAAGAAAACCAACAGCAGACTAAAAAGGTATATGTAATTAAAATGCATCCATAAAAATATAAACATACAAGACAATATTTTTAAATAACTCACAACATGTATGGTATTATGTAAAGTGAGAGAAAATGTTAGTGTGTAATTTACTATTATAACTCCTATTTGGTGCATCAGTATTATAAGTGCTGGATAGTGTAGGAGTATTAATTACTATTCTAACTCCTGGAAAGTGCATCAGTATGGTAAGTGCTGGATAGTGTAGGGGAATTAATTACTATTCTAACTCCATGAAAGTGCATCAGTAGGTAAAGTGCTGGATAGTGTAGGGGAATTAATAGCTATTCTAACTCCAGGAAAGTGCATCAGTATGGTAAGTGCTGGATAGTGCAGGGGTATTAATTACTATTCTACCTCCAGGAAAGTGCATCAGTAGGGAAAGTGCTGGATAGTGTAGGGGTATTAATTACTATTCTAACTCCAGGAAAGTGCATCTGTAGGGAAAGTGCTGGATAGTGTTGTGGTATTAATTACTATTCTAACTCCAGGAAAGTGCATTAGTAGGGAAAGTGCTGGATAGTGTAGGGGTATTAATTACTATTCTAACTCAAATACAGTGCATCTGTATGGTGAGTGCTGGATAGTGTAGGGGAATTAATTACTATTCTAACTCCAGGAAAGTGCATCTGTAGGGAAAGTGCTGGATAGTGTAGGAGTATTAATTACTATTCTAACTCCGGTAAAGTGCATCAGTATGGTAAGTGCTGGATAGTGTAGGGATATTAATTTCTATTCTAACTCCAGAAAAATGCATCTGTAGGATAAGTTCTGGATAGTGTAGGAGTATTAATTACTATTCTAACTCCAGTAAAGTGCATCTGTATGGTAAGTGATGGTTATTGTTGTGGTAAACTTAAAATTTAACTTGTAAAAAAACACATAATAAAACAATTCTACTTTTTTGTTACAGAAAATGTCAAGCCTTCCAACAGCTGAATATATCAAATCTAGAAAAGGAAACCGATTACTTACACATGTTGGATATATATATTGTAAAGAAAGGATAAGTGAACCACGTAGACATTGGAGGTGTGTGCAATTTACAAACATAAGAGCAAAGGTGCACAACACAAAACTTAAGTAACAGTTCTAATAATCACAGACGTAGATTTTCTTGGTTGTGATTTTCTTTATTCCAAAGTGGTGTACATTAAAAAAACACGGGTTTTTTGCAGCCGACGCGTTTCGTCCACAAGGGACTTCTTCAGGGCGAGTTCATTTGATAACAGGTAGTAGTGGTTTCTTTGCAATATAATCGTCTCAGGAAGCTTCTTAGTTCGTAATTCTCGATTTCCACTTGAAAGTCGTGTTGTGAGTGATATTGATAGGAGAAAGAAGATTATCTTCAAACATTTGACACGACGTCTGAGGTGAATCCTCTATCGCTGCTATAATCTCATTAATATCTGGTTCCCGGCTTAGAGTCCCGTGACTCTAAGCCGGGAAGGAAGCCGTTGTCATGCGGTGCGGTGTGAAGATTGGTGTCAAGAGCAACTTAGGACTTTGTTAAGAGCCACTGTATGCTGACTATCGATCATGCTACCATATTTACCAGATATTAATGAGATTATAGCAGCGATAGAGGGTTTCTCCGATCAATATCACTCACAACACGACTTTCAAGTGGAACTCGAGAATTACGAACTAAGAAGCTTCCTGAGACGATTATATTTCAAAGAAACCACTACTACCTGTTATCAAATGAACTCGCCCTGAAGAAGTCCCTTGTGGACGAAACGCGTCGGCTGCAAAAACCTGTGTTTTTTTAATGTACACCACTTTGGAATAAAGAAAATCACAACCAAGAAAATCTACGTCTGTGATTATTAGAACTGTTACTTAAGTTTTGTGTTGTGCACCTTTGCTCTTATGTTTGGATTACTATAGTTCTTTGATGAACTAGCACTGTGACAGTGGGTGTCAGTCAGTGTGCACACACATTGCCCACACAAACTATTGGGGGCAAGTCACAATTACGAGTGATTCGGGTTAGGTGCTGTATGCTAGGAAGGTTCCACTGTCTACCTCTCTTTATTGAGTGTGTGCAATATTACTCAACCCATTGCAGCGGCAGAGCGGTTTCCCTTGGAGATAACATCATTAAAACCACAGACCATAACCACTCTGCCTCTGCAATGGAGATTGAAGTTAGAGAAACTATTAACGAGATGAAAGATATTGCATACACCTCCAATGACACTACGGGTTCAATTTTAAGAGAGGTTGCACAGCATGTCCCCAGTCATGTTGCTAGTAGTATGCCTATTATTCCCAATTTGAGACGAATTATCCAAAGACATAAGCAGGCAAGTAACACTCACACTGAAACTCCTCATACCTTTTCTGACATTCATATTCCTAATGAACTATCTATTTCTTTTTCTAATGAACCTTTCCTACTCCATGACAACCAAAACCCTCAAAAACGTATTCTTATCTTTAGTACACCCCGCAACCTTGTTAAGTTAGAAAATAGTGAAATTTGGATGATGGATGGGACGTTTAAAAGTACACCTCATCCTTTCACCCAAATTTACACTATTCATGCACAGATTAACAATAATGTAATTCCCTTAGTATATAGTTTACTACCTGATAAGCAATCTGCAACCTACACTGAGCTTTTATCAGTGATTAAAAGCAAAACTTCAAATAAAACTCCTAGGAAAATAATTGTTGATTTTAATTTGAGTATGATCAATGTGATCACTAAAACGTACACGGATACCTAAATTCAGGGATGTTTTTTTCATTTTTCTCAGGCTTTTTGGCGTAAACTTCAAAAAACATCCCTGGTTGCAGATTACTCTACAGATAGCAAACTACAGTTTGAATTAAAAAAATTAACTGCTCTTTGCTTTGTTCCTCCTGAAAGTGTAGACAAGTACTACACTGCAATTTCTGAATCAGAATATTTTGTAGAAAATGAAGATAAAATGGCTCCCTTACTAAAGTATTTTGAGGACACATGGATTGGGCATCTAAGCAGATCGGGTCGCAGGAGGAAGCCACGATTCCATGTGGAGTGGTGGAACTGCTACACGAGCTGTTTAGAAGGAGGAGCAAAAACAAACAATGCCATAGAGGGATGGCATAACTCCTTCAACCATACAATTGGCAAACCACACCCTAACTTCTACTCATTTCTGCAAACTTTGAAGAAGGAGCAAAGTTTTCAAGAAATGAGAATTTCTCAAACATTAACTGGTAGCCTAAACCCACGAATTTCAAAAAAATCAAAAGAAATGTCTGAGAGACTATTGGCTATCCTACAACAGTTTTCGTTGTGAGTGGCCTTAGACTACCTAGATAATGTTGCTAACATTCTCCATTTTTAAATATATTTTATACCTTACTTTCCTGCTTTTACCTAAATTAATATAACTTTTAAATTCAATTGGCTTAAACATTTTTTAATTTAAAAAATTTTTTTTTTACGTTGGGTCACCTTACCTATAGTTGTCTTCTTTCTTTTTCTTCATCTTTTTCCCAATACTAAAATCCTTTAACTTGCAAAATCCAAAAACCCAAGCAATCCAAGGATGTTTAACTTTTTTCCTATTTTTTAAGTAATTTGATTTCCTTTTTTGCAATTACCTTTTTTAATAAGGATTTTTTTATAATTTATAAAATGTATTTTGAATCCTAAAAAATATCTACTTGTTTCGAATGCAAGTTTTTGCAAAAAAAATGTTTTTTTTTGTAAAGACCATCAAATATCAACTGGTTTCAAAGTTAATAAGTAAACCATTTTTAACTCAAATACTTCTTTTTCATTCAAACTAATCTCAATCTCTTTTCCAAATTTAAATGGGCAAAGTTTCCAAACTCCATATGCATCTTCATAGTTTATCCTTAAAAATTGTTCATTTTTCATTCAAAGTGTAATCCAAAATTAGTGTAATATCCTCCAAAAAATCCCAAAAAAGTCTTTCCATGTCGATCTTCAAAATTTTGCAAATCCCACGAAATCCTTCTTTTTCGAATATCTTTTTTAAAGATTTCCAAAGTCCATAACCTTCCTTAAAATAATCCAAAAATGTTGTATTCCAAGTTTTTTCAAAAACAATCGACAAAAGTTTGGCAATTCAATGTCCATCCCAATTAAAATCTAAAAAGAACGAAGTCCAATGTCTTTCGAAATAAATAACGAAAGATTTCCAAAATCCTTTTGCATCCTGAAAATAAAAGTTTGTGCATAATGTACAAAACCTTTCTATCTGCACCAAATCTCGCTAGCTATCTAAATTTACCTAAATTACCATATTTTCTAAATTATTAAACACAATAAATACAAAAACTTTCCTTAAACAATGACTCCAACCAAGCCAATCGCCTAATAATCCAAAACTATGAAACCAGTATATTTTTCAAATTTGAAAACCACATTACAATCAAAAACATGTATTCGAAATACTTTTAGAATTTTTTTTTCAAAGCATTTAAAATTATAACTTTCCTTGAAGCAAAGATTTTTTATACATCCTTAATATACATTTCTATATAACATTAATTTGCAAAATACATCCCCTTTATTTACATTATCCATTTAATTATTGGGACCCGACAAAGGCATACTCTACTAACATAATCGGCGACATCCTAAATTTATGAGCTTTACATTACATTTTACATATGCAACCTCTCCTTATCCTTTCTTAACAATATATATATCCTTTAAGCATTACAATGTTTATAAATAAAGTTTTAATAGTTTCCTACCTGTGCATAGATCAGCTTCCTGCTGCTTCCTCCATCGACGCTGCTGAAAATGGCTGCTTCATAGACGTTTACGCGACGACGTCATCAAGAGCTACAAAGATGAAAAAAGGACTATTTACCTATTTGTACAATTTAATATATTTTAAACATTTTTGTTAAATGTTTCCTTACATGTTATATTTTTTTTTATTATTCAAAAAATATTAAAAAAATAAACATTAATAAAACTATTTTTTTAATAAAAAATACGTAAAATAAAAATATGTTGTCTTTGATTTATTAAATATTTTTCTTTAAAATTACGTTATTTTAAAAGTGTATTACATAGTAATTACTTTTAAATTACACTTACCTTAATGCTTATTCCATTTCCATCCAAATCACCTTTTATCTGACGTTTTAGCTGCTTGCAAAGTTGATACGCATGTTTCATTACTTGAGCTGTAAAAATAAATGAAGGAAAAATCACTCCATTGAAAACAATAGAAAATCGTGGGAACTTAACTTCAATCCTTCAAAAAAAAAAAAAAAATTTTTTAAATCACAAAACATATAATATTATTTTTAAAATTACTTATTAATGTTCTTTTAATATATATTATTTTAATATTATTTCCTAATTATTCTTTTTTTTAAATATTATAATTTTAAAAAAATGAAAGGTACTAGAGTGGTATTTAAATAATGCATTAATATATTTTTAGCATCAAAAATAATTGAGTATATATTATAAAAATATATATATTTTTTAAAAAGGTACTTGAGTACTTATTTTATTATACTTTTTTAAATAAAATTAAACCACGTTTTTTTTACAAAAAAGTGCTATAGTATTAATTAAAAAAAATACCAATGTAGTATATTTTTAAAATTATATAAATTACAATTTAAACATTAAAAATCGTCAAATTTTTATTATTTACATTTTTTTTTATTTATTTAAAAATAGGTACTTGAGTAAATATATATTTTAAAATAAAAAATATTAACAATCAATATACTTACGTTGTAAAGACTTGCGTTGTAATGACATCTGCGTTGTAATGGCATGCGTTGTAAAAGCACTTGCGTTGTAATAGTTGCGCTGTAATGGTAGTGCGTTGTAATAGTTGCGTTGTAAAGGATGTTTCCCAGCTGGAGGCCACAATGCCAATGGCTGTCCAACATGTAGGGGGCTAATAAGTCCATAGCGATGATGAAGAGAAGGGTAGACAGTAGGAAATCCCACCTGGTCCCTCTCATAATGGTAAACATTTTAGAGAGCGAACCATTGACACGGATACGGGCCACAGGGTAGGTATAAAGGAGCATGATTAAGGAGATGAAAGTAGTAGGGCTTCCCAGTTTGCTGAGAACTGCTCTGATGAAGGGCCATTCAAGGGAGTCAAATGCTTTTTCAGCATCCAACTGGGCCCCGACTGCGGCGGAGGTTGGAGATATCTTATTATAACAAAGATGGTGCATAAATAAGTGAAGTTGATTGATGAGGGACGAAGCCAGATTGCACTGGACAGATGATCTTGTCCGTTAAAAGAGATAGTCTGGGGCCAAGAACCTTGGCTAAAATGTTGTTGTCGAGGTTCAGGAGAGATAGAGGGCAATACCATAAATTAGGGTCCTTTCCAGGTTTTAACAGGAGGACAAGAACGGCCTTGCGTATTGATGGAGGCAGGGTGCCCGAGACTAGAGACTCATTGTATAGCGCCAAAAGGTGGAAAGCCAATAGATGCTTAAAGAATTTATAGGAGGCTTCAGGGAGGCGATCCAAACTAATGGCCTTAGTGCCATCGAGGGCATCGATAGCTTGTACAATTTCCTTAATTGTAATGGACTCAACAAGAAAGTTACGCTGGAAATCCGCAAGCGAGACCATCGCCACTTCCTCAAGGTATGCAGAGATTTCAGAAGGGACATCAGGTACTCGTGAAGCATAAAGGTGCTGATAGTTCTGTTGGAATTCTGCCAGAACTACAACTCTGCCCAGAATGCACAGCCCGGAGTCCGATCGCAAATCCTTGATGTAATTTGTAGGTGGTTAGGTCGCTGTGCCCTAGCATGTTTCTCATGTATGCAATCTCTCTATCAGCTAGATTGGGAAGTCCGTCAGCAATGCTGATCGCTGATGAAGATGAGATTCTCTGCCCACGGCAGTGGCCTCATCCATATCTTGCAGGAGAGTCTCGATATGATATAGCTGGATTCCAGCATGTTCGGAGATACACACTCCGCGTATGAAGGCCTTGAAGGCCTCCCACAGGGTGGCCTGCGTCGCGACAGAGCCAACATTCAACTCAAAGTATTCGGTTATGGCAGTGATCCAACGCAGCTCTCTAACAACCTTTTGTACCTATTTCACTCAACCCAGATGCAATCACTATTTACTCATCAGTGGGGCCCATAACACCACGAGTCACACAAAACACACATTACACCTGAATCAGTGACAACGAGGTAGAGCTGCTGGTTAGCGGGGTACCTAGGTTTAAATTTGATACATTATGTGCATTAATTTCTATTTATTATATACCAACATATTAACTGGAAAACCCTACACCAAGGCACTCCACTATTTGGTCAATAGATCATCTAGTAGAAGTTAGTTGATGGAGACTAAGACCAGCTTAATCATAGTAATCCAAATAAAACATTAGCATTTATCTTGTCATGACCTTATTTAAATGAAACACGAGTTTACATTTTTTTACGTAATTTTATCTATTCATTTAAGAAACGGAAGTTTAGTTTATTCAAATGAATGAAGATTTAGACCTCTATTTAGTACATGTTAAAAGGGAAAAATTAAATTAGAAATTATATCACCTAACTCTGTCATAAGAGAATAACAGAGTTGCACAAGTCTCAATCTGCCTCTCTATTCTTCTTAACGCCTCAAAATAAAATCTCTGCAATTGGTCATCTGCATTGCTCCAAAAGTTAAAGTCCAAAATTTCAAAGTCTCTAACATCATAAAAATCAATCAAACCGACAGCATGTCGAGGTGCAAAATAAAAATGAGGAGCAAGCTTTTTTTTACCCTTTTCTAGCAAGATCTTTTATACTCTTTTTCACTAACTATATGACTAAAATTCAAACTTTTAGGGGCCATAGTTTATTCTGATTGGTCCTGCTATGGGGTGACAACCATCACCTCATCCAACCTTGGCAGAACCGGTTTTCCAAAATGCACAGTCTTTTCACTTTTTCCCCATAGATGTCCTCTCCGTTTTTTATTTTGTCATTCAACTCAGTCGATACACTAGTCTTCCGCTCCCAGGTTTTCAGATGCACACAATTCTTGGCTCCCTCTTACACTCTTGGGTCAGACTGGCCTTGACATTGTTCGCTCCATGTACTAGGCACATCGCAGATCCGACCATTTCTATTGTGCCCATGCGTAAAGACTCTTTCTTACAAGCCACTGTCAAGATTGCAGTCAGCAGCCATTTATTAAATCCAGACCACGTAGACCTCAATCAGAACTAGTGTGAAAACAAACACAATAGAATGTTAAAATATAGAATTGTTATTTTCACAGTTAACCACCCACTTTTCTAATATTCCCATTAGTAAATTCCCTAGCTGAAGCGCACACACACACAGCTTTTTATACTTACCAAACATGTTTATTTTCTTTTTGCCACTATAAGACATACTCGTTTACAAAAGCAACACATACATGCGGTTTTCGTATTATAGCACTATATTATCTTTCACAATTCTTAATAAATTAATTAATTTGCAAATAGAAATTAGTACACACGTGTAATGTTGATGTCTAAATGAACTGTTGTTGATTAATTATTCATGCTTCAAACGATTAGCTAGATTATAGTTATGCGAGTATAACTTCACAGGGGGTACACAGCATTTTTTGTCTCACCCCTGCTCCATCAGCAGCACCATAAAACACTGGATCACGGAGGTCCTCACTGTGGAGCCTTCAGGTGCATTCCGTACCACAACCATAAGGGACCCACATTTAAATGCTATGGTCACCCAGTGCGCATGGCAATACCATGAGCTCCGTCTTGCATAAGTATATATTAGCCGAGAGAAACCAGCAGTCCAGTTTAGTCCAGATGGAGTGAGGGGCAGACTAAAAAGTAAAACCGGTCATAGAGGGGTATCGAGTGCGCCAGTCGTCACAAAGTGCATAGGTGTCCACACTATGGCGGACCACGAACCGAGCCTGGGTCTTACAACTTTGATGGGTATTGGTGGAGTCAGTGTGGGGACAATGGCATATTGAAATGCCCATGCATTATCACATAATCGACATCAAGACGTCGATGTGTGCAAAAAGATCATGAAAAAAATCAGGGTCGTCCACTTTGGGGACATAGATATTTAACTAGGCACTATTGTCTGCCAAACTACCCCGAAGAAGTAAGTATTAGACATTTGGATCTAAATGACTGATGTGAAGAGTAAACTGGACACTCTTATGTATAAGGATGCACATGCCCCGATAGTACGAACTATAACATGAGAAATAGAGATGAATTCCCCAGGTTTTGGCATAGGAAGAGCCAGGAGTAGGAGGCATATGTGTCTCCTGCTAGAAAGGTAATCTTAACACCATGTCTGTTCAGATATGCCACTACTTGCTTCCATTTTCTAGGATTATTAATTCCATGAATGTTCCAGGTAATAAAGGAGAGGTCGAGGGTTCTATTTGTGGGAGGGGACGGCATGCCCATAATGCAGGAGCAGTACAAGGGGTCACATGAGAGATGGAAATGTACATGTCTGGGTATGCCCTACAGCAGAAAAACAAAGCCCAACATTTACATCAAAACATATTTTTAACCCTAAAACCCCAACCCCGACCCACAGCGGATCATAAGGCATCCAGCGAATCCCAAAAATACGGCCCAACCAAAGAAACAAAACAGACCTAATATCTCGAGTGTGGGGCGAGGCGACAACATGGCATGTGATGACCCACGAAAAACAATATCATGCAATGTTAATTGTTAATCATCCACAATTGTATAAAAGCTGTACACACCAAAATAGTAGTTTATGTATAGGTAGTGATACTGCCAAAGACATGGCTGAAGAGGTCACGGCCAAACTCTGCACAAGGAAACAGAAAGAGTGGTCATTGGAAATACTTTTTTATTGCTATTGTAATGGAAATGAGGGAATATTGGTATGTATGGGGTTGTGGTGAGTGTGGAGGTGGAGAATGCATGGTGTCTAGTGAGGGAGATATTGTGGAAAGGAATGATGACGTGTTGGCTTGGAAGAGTGGAAGGAAGCTGCATTGGAAAAGCCCTTTACAGCTTGTTTGGACAGATAGAGTCGTAGGGTGAGGAGAGAGATGTGCACTACCACTTATTGTTGTCAGTGAAATAATTCACTTCACCCATGAGGGACATCTTGAGCAAACCCTCGCCAAAAGATAGCTGAAAGGAACCGTACTGGTGGCTTGGGGTGAATGGAGATATTTCTCCGTGGTTGGAAAGTTATTCGGATTGGAAAGAGAGCGAAGAAAGACTGAAAGTGGGAGGTGGAAAGTTGAAGCTTGGCAGAGGGGTTTGTTTGTATTTCATTGGCCCTCTGATTTTTGGGTGTAATTAGGAGAGATTTACAGCGACACTGGTTGATGTTTTAACAAAGTGGTTCGAGGCTGTGATATGACAGAGATAACTAGCTGTTAGATTGCTAAAGTATTGCAAGACGTTTTTTGTCATGAAAGGCTGCCTTCATTGGTCTTAGACAATAGAGTACAACTCCTCTGCCATGAAACAAATGTACTTGTGTTTGCAGTGGTGCTGGGGAAGGTCCAATCTGTGTGTGAAAGAGTTACATATCTCTTTATAGGATATATACATACCTGAATGCATCTACTAGGTGAATAAACCCTAACAGGGTAGAAGAAAACGCTATTAACGTTTATGAATAAAACTAAAACATTTTCGTGTTTAAATACTGTTCACCTACATGTTAAGCGTGAAGTAGGCTGAGGAAATGTATTGTGCCAGAAAGTTCTCATGTATACCTTTGAATAAATGTGTGTGCCTTCAGGAAGAAAATTCATTGCACAAGTGGCTAAGAAACTAGCAAGAGATCCCTGTTGTTTTCTTAGAGCTGAACAGATATTCATGTGTGAGTAACTTCCTCGGATGTTAACAGATATGGGCCGGTATTTTCCATGTACAGATACTAAGAAGCACAAAATAAAGTGTAATTGGTAAGGTATCTAAGTGAGGACGGCACTTGATTATGCAAAGTCGTGAGTTCTTAAAATAAGGTTAGGGTTATTTAAGTCGTAGACGATTTCCAGTTCCCCATAAATGTAATGCTTTACACCCTAACCCGTGGTGTGGACATGGACTCGAAAGGACTGCTACGTATGTTATCATTTGGATATATAGAAACTCATATGTCCCTCTTGCAAAGCTCCTTAAAGACCTGACAGGGCAATCTGCAACATAGGTATGTCTTGGTGAGGTTTCGTTTAAATTATATTTCGTTAATGCTGGGTACTCCTCGTAATATTTTTGTTGTTTCTAAACTCCCATTTTGTACATGTGATAATCAATCTACGCAGGATGACATGCATTTTTTGTTTTTCTGTCAATTTTATTATAATGAAAGGAAACATTTCATTCTCCCTATTCTGCGAAAAATGAATTTTAAACAGTGTCGCGTGGCACTCTATTATCTCCAGCTACTTCCTGATCCTTTTATCTGTTTCTCTTTAGCATCTTTTTTATTACTGGCACTAAAAAAGAGATCTATAACTACTTGAAATGATTTTTCTATAAAATTAATGATTTTATGATTGTGTATATGATCATGAATTAGTATTTCTGTTTTTAAAATAATTACTTTTTCTCATGCGTGTTGTAATGTTGTGAATTGTCTTTTATATGTAGTATACTTTTTATGCCTAAATTGTGCTGACAAATAAAGTTTTTGACTGACTGACAGGGTAGAGGTGCTTTAATTTATATATTAGTGTTTATGAGATGTAAATCAATAGTTAGTTGAAACATGGTATTTAGTAATACAACTTAAAAAAAAAAAAGAACAGTGTCACTTATTTAGGAGTGCTTGCATTGTATGATTTAGGGTTATTCTTCAGCTGTTAACTACAGGAAAACCAGTGCTACAGAAGTAGGTGGATGTTGTTTACGCTGATGTCAGGAGGATTTCAGATGACAGCAGCAGCCGTGTGTCCTTGATCACCCAAAGTCGAAATGGTCAGTGGTCTCTAATTTTCATTAGACACTCCCAACACAATTTGATGCAGGCCACTTTTACTGTCGATGCTGGAGCATTACTTGAATTTACCATTAGGTGGCAGCAAAACACCACCTGACACTTTTCCGCTATCTATCTTGTGAAAGTGCCTTATGTTTGCTTTAAATGCTTTAATTTCTCCTAAATCATGGTTCTCATACATTCATATTCTGTGGGCACTACCAGTGAGACCTGAGGCTTCTTGCCAGATACTGTTCATGCAGTGCTTTCAGCTACTGGTCTTGGGGTTCGGAGTATCTGCATATCTGGCCCTCCTCTGGCCTCGAGGAAATATGCACTCTCGCTACCTTTATATTTTTCCTGCTATTTGTTTACTGAAGCTCCTTCGTCTTCAGCAATTGATTGGTTCGCTGCATTGCGCCTAGCCCACGGTACTGTATGGTAAAAGAGTAATTATCCCAGCTGCGCTGATTACACTGTCTGCAGCGGCAGTACACCCATAACGAATGCCCCAGAGCATCTTTGCATAGTGCCCTCACGAGAGGCCATGCTGTGTATTTAAAAGAAGGTCTGTATGGGAAGCTCCCAACAAACGTCTGTGTCCGGCTAACACTGAAGAGTGTGGCCTAAAACACAGGGGCAGATATATGTTGCCTGACGCATCTCTGCAAATCAGCAGAGATGCCCCAGGAAAGATACAGCACGCAAGTTTATCCTTGCGCCACCCATGATGCGCCGCATTTACAATGCGGCGCACCATAGCGCAGGAATTACCAGATGCGTGTCGTATCTAGGGCGTGAAGTTGGCACAGTGCTGAAGTTGTGTTGCGTGCGACACGCAACTCCAACATTTCCAACTTGCCCTATCTGTAACGTGGTGCTTCAAGCAGGTGCAGGGTTTTGAAGCACCAGCGTTGGTAAAGGGACTCAGTGAAATCTTGTAGATTTCACTGAGTCACTTTTCAGGGGCGTTCCTGCGACGGAACGACCCCCCCGCGTGGAAACGCCCACATGCCTTACACGCCTTACACCGTGACACATCTCCATAGATGCGTCACGATGTAAGTATGTTGCAACGTGGCGCAGGGTTTACGCCGCCACTGCGTCACAGAAGTGACGCAACGGCGGTGCAAAAGTGGCGCAAGTCCCACATAAATCTGCCCCTGTTGTTAAGCATACAACGTACCTGAGTCAGGCAGGAACCACGCCTGCCTTTTTGATACCTTCTCACAGCTAGCACAAGGAGCACCACGCACCCCCTGGTTGCCGTCTGCCATCACTGACAGGAGGAGAAGAATACAAGCCTGCTGCATTGTCGTTGCTCCCCTGCAAAAGAGGGGGGAAATTACAAGGAATGCCACACCTAGGGCACTGCCAATTAAAGGCAAGCATTTGTAAAGGTATTTTCTGAAGTGGATGAAGTGCACTGAAGGTCTCCTGGAGAGTGTGTCTTTAAAAATACATTCTTGACACGCAAACCGCACCTCAGACTACAGTGAGTAGAGAATCCTTGACTTTATGCTCCCCTTTTAAAATCTGCCCACCGGAGCAGACAGCCCCTAACCGGAGCTCCAACAGGCATGATTGAGAAGGTGCAGTGCTGCCAGAGTGCCACTAGAGGGTGCCATTGCATAACCAATAAAATGAACTAAAATTCAACTCAGTTTACTAACAAGCATAGATAGACACAAGCTCTATGCTTATAGCAAGAAAGCCAACCCCTGCCTGAATTCAGTTCTCAACCACTGCTGTATGTACCCTGACACTTGTGGCAACACTCAATGCTGACAGTGATCAGACCCCAGCATCTCATCCCACCATGGCGCTGAGGCTACTGCGCACACTGGAGAAAGTGACTGACAAACTAGCATGACACCTAGTGAGACAAGCCCTCACAGAAGAAAACATGAGCTTGGCCAAGAGAGTATAAGCAATCGCAATGGAGCGCACACCGCTAGCCCCTCCTCCGGATCGCCCCATGGGAATCTGGTACATGGAGTTCTTGAGTGGTTCACCCATGTGGGTGCAAGTAGGTACTTGTAAAACTGATGATCTATAGACCCGATAAATGTCCCGGGTTTTTGAATATTGCCCGAGACATGGCTCGGATTTCGGGATAACTTCCCTCATCAGTAGAGAAAATAGTTAGGGGTGGAAGAGAAGGCCGCCAAACAACCGTCAATGGCCTCGATGCCCGAACCGGCACGCAGGTGCGTCGTCCAGGAGCCCGTCGGCTCAAAGCTCAAGGGAGCCAATTTGTATAAGCAATCGCAATGGAGCGCACACCGCTAGCCCCTCCTCCGGATCGCCCCTCGGGAATCTGGTACATGGAGTTCTTGAGTGGTTCACCCATGTGGGTGCAAGTAGGTACTTGTAAAACTGATGATCTCTAGACCCGATACGTGTCCCGGGTTTTTGGATATCGCCCGAGACATGGCTCGGGTTTCGGGATAACTTCCCTCATCAGTAGAGAAAATAGTTAGGGGTGGAAGAGAAGGCCGCCAAACAACCGTCAATGGCCTCGATGCCCGAACTGGCACGCAGGTGCGTCGTCCAGGAGCCCGTCGGCTCAAAGCTCAAGGGAGCCAATTTGTATAAGCAATCGCAATGGAGCGCACACCGCTAGCCCCTCCTCCGGATCGCCCCTCGGGAATCTGGTACATGGAGTTCTTGAGTGGTTCACCCATGTGGGTGCAAGTAGGTACTTGTAAAACTGATGATCTCTAGACCCGATACATGTCCCGGGTTTTTGGATATCGCCCGAGACATGGCCCGAGACATTGGCCAAGAGAGTGCTGCACACCCCCCGGTGCTGAACTGCCCCTGCCACAAGCCGCCTTGACTGAAAAGAGAAACTTGGCGCTGACCGAGCAAGCAATGTCTGCCGCCACTGCGCTCGTGAAGATTGCAGAGCATGCCCCTTAATGACTGCCTATCAATTTGAGGGGAGAGATCGCTAAACTCCATGAAGAACTCCTGAGCCCAAAGCTGCCCGACCCAAAGAAAACTACTTTGGCAGTGAAGAGAAAAATCACAAACTTTCTCCTGAAAGGGGGAGAAAAGCATTTTTGCCACCTGGTGGCCGGACACCACCACTACAAGAAAGAGCGAACACACAGGGCACCAGCAGCTGACACCTATGAAGACTATCTACTAGCCTCAACACTACCTGAGCAGACACAGTGCCAAGGGCATCAAGACCATGCATGGTTGTATGTAAGGAGCAGCACTGCTTGGCCGACCAGCACTGCATGGCCACCATTGTCCTGTCAGTGAGAATGTCACATGGATTGACCAACCTTGCCCAGCACGCACACACCTAGACAGGACTCAGTGTCGCAATGGCACAGCCTTGAGGCGCAAGCGAGATGCCCTCGAGCATAGAGGAGGTGGAAGGGAGATTACCCGCCATCTGCGAAGCACCAAGAAAATCCCAGGGGAGGGGCCAGAGTGGCCTGAATGCAGGAAGGAGATCATGTTCACCCTAACTGCACCAGCATCGCCTCGCAGTAGGCCAGTGACTATTATGGGGTGCCCCCAACACTGCCTTAAGGCTATGTTGCATATCAGCCCATTTCAGGCATGAGGACACACCCCCTAGTGACAAGCTGCCCCCACTGCAAAATAAAGTAGACCTATTACCTCTCACAGCAATCCTGATTTGCACCCGTGATACCTTGTCAAGGAAAAGAAAGGTATGGAAGAGACTGCAGACCAGATTCAGCAAAGCTCTCCATGAAATGGCTGACGCACCTGAGAAGACACCCAGTCCTACAGGCGGGGCCGGACCTGCGAGTGGTCCGTGATGGGAGAAGATATGCAGTGCAATGGACATGACGAAGCTGGCAGGAGGTCCTAGGAAGAAGAACTGACAACACGTTGCCTGTCGCCACTTCGATACATGTGCAGAAAAGACATGCAACACGTGGCCTGTCGCCACTTCACAGCATGTGCAGAGAAGACATGTGGCTGAATGCCACATCACACTGCAAGCAAGAACTGAGGAAGAAGAGAGCATGGCAAATTGGCACATTACGATGAAGAAAAGGAGTGAAGAGAAAGCAGTGTGACAATCCTGTCACACTGAAGGACGGATGATCATGGTTGCGCAGGACAAACTAACAAGGGGACAAGAATGAGGACTTGCACCACTACCCGAGTGCAAACCAACACAACCAGCCACCGGGGTGCAATGACGTCATGGGAGACAGCTCAGCTGAAGTACCAAACGTAAACGCCTGCATGCGCGAACTGTGCATCCTCCCCACGCTTCACAGTGTGACTGTCCAGCCACTTGTCACCAGCTGCTTAAAGCAAATGACATCCCTGCATGCAAACGCACATTCCAAAGAAGAAGAGCTGCACCGAGTATGCAACAAGTTACGTGGCTGCGAAGTTCTTCCAGTCACCCTTACTCCATGCAAGTAATCGCCACCTGTCATCCAGGTTGTCTAATGGCAGCCACTCCAAAATTGCCATGTGCATCACCACCACCCTGGAGCATCAAGTAAAAAGACTGGAGTCCTGCACCATTGCCATGCAACGTGACACGAAGCACCAGTGATGATCTGAGGGACCAGGGACCACCTCTACTACTGGTTTGCATCCTAATCCCAGTAGCAAGAGCATGTTCTGACCATGACACATTCACTCCTGACATTGCATGAGTGACTGGGTAGTGGCTCTGAGGTGGTCTTGTGGCTGTCCAGATGTAGGCACCTATACAGCCCCAGTGCAGCCGACAGGCAGTACCGTGGCAACTCAACAAAGAGGCCTCCCCCAAGTGGGAGAAATGGACTTGACTTTGCCCTTCCGATGGAATCCAGGAGGTAGCCAGGCCGTATAACAAAGACTTCAACATGCCAATACTGTCCTCATTGGATTAAGCTACACCATTGTCAATCTTTTGCAACTGCTCCATCAGCGTTCCTAATTGATTGATTGATAAAAATTTATAACGCGCATGGACAATAACCCGCAGGTATCAAGGCGCCTAACAATAAGATCAAAAATTGAAAACAGACGTCCTTACATATAGGCTTGCCGGAAGAGGCGAGTTTTTAGGGCAGTACGAAACTTCTGTAAAGACGGAAGGGATCTCAGGTCCAAAGGAAGATCATTCCACCATTTAGGGGCTAGAGTGGAAAAAGCCCTGCCACCCCATTTAGCTCTTCGTACGCGGGGGACTGTCAGAAGCGATTTCCCGGAGGAACGCAAGTTCCTTCCGGGGGTGTAGTGGGAGATGATAGACCCAATTCCCGTGTCGCTATTTTTAGCGATGGCTCTGTAGGTCATGCATAAGACTTTAAATCGGATTCGATATTCTACCGGTAGCCAATGCAACGTTTTCCTGGCCGCAGTGGCCGAGGAGCGTCTAGGAATATCCAGGACAAATCTAGCTATGGCGTTTTGGACTACCTGTAAGCGCTGCAGGTGGCTCCGGTTTAGCCCAGCATACAGCGCATTACAGTAGTCTAAACGAGAACCTATAAGTGCGACGGCTATTTGCTTTCTAGCCTGTAAGGAGAGATATTTCCTAATCCTACGCAGGGTGTGAATCAAGCCCCAGCAGGTGGAAACGGTTCTACTCACCTGACTAGCCATGTCAAGGGCAGGGTCTATCATCACCCCGAGATTCTTAGCAGATGTTGTGGGGGAAGGGCATATGCCTAGGGAGTCAGGCCACCAGTTGGCTGACCAGATGTTTTCTTTTCCCCCAAACACCATCACCTCAGTCTTCTCCCCATTCAGTTTAAGAGAGTTCTGAATCATCCAATGACCAACCGCCTCCATACAAGATCTAAACTTGGAGGCGATTAGCACATCTGAATGGGGGAGAGAGACGAGTATTTGGGTGTCATCTGCATAAGAGACTACCTCCATCCCGAAAGATCTAATTAGTCTGGCTAGTGGGGTCACATAGATGTTAAAAAGGGTCGGGCTGAGTGCCGACCCTTGGGGGACCCCACACAGCACTGGTCGGGATGGAGATAGGAACTCCCCCAGCTTGACTCTTTGTTCTCTCCCAGTAAGGAAGGAAGTCAAAAGATCCAAAGCTGCGTCCCTCACTCCCACCTCCCTCAGGCGAGATGTAAGTACTGAGGGGGAGAGGGTATCGAAAGCCGCAGTTAGATCTAACAGGACCAGGAGGGAGGTCTGGCCCCTATCCACTGACGTGCGGATCTTATCGAGCACGATGGTGAGGGCTGACTCGGTACTGTGTTCCCTCCTGAATCCATGCTGGGAGGAGTCCAGACATCCCGAGCTTTCTACAAAAACAGCGAGATGCTTGTTAAGATGTGCCTCAAGCATCTTCGCTGGGGCAGGAAGCAGCGAGATAGGACGGAAGTTTTTTAGAACCTCCGGATCAAGGGAGGCCTTTTTTAACAGGGGTTTTACTACCGCCTTCTTCCACTCCAAAGGGAAGATACCATCTCTAATAGCTAGATTCATAATTTCTAGCAACGGTGGTAAGAGGGTCTCCCTACACTGCTTGATGATTTTCAGTGGGCAGGTATCCAAGGGAGAGCCAGACTTGATCTTATTAAGCAGGATCTCCAGATCTTGCAAGGCCAGCGGGGGAAAAGAGTCCAGGGTGCACAATGGGGAGATGTCAGTAGTGATCATGTTCATCTCAACCCGAGCGGTGGGCACACTGATACAAACTCTTTGTTCCTCGAGAGCTAGGTGGATATCCTGTATTTTGGAGTGGAAAAAGGAGGCAATCCTGTCACATAGGTCCTGCGAGGGAATAACGGGATCAGGGGCTTGCAGGTTGATTAAAGAGTCTACGGTTTTAAAGAGCTCCTTCGGCGAGGAAAGCGAGGTTGTCAGAGTTACAAAGTAGTCTTGTTTGGCCAGCACAATCTCAGCTTTATATTTCCTAACAAGGAGTTTATGGGCTTCCTTGTTCTTAAAGTCCCAACTAGCATGCCAGAGCCTCTCCTTTCTTCTCACTTCTTGCCTGAGAAGTCTGAGGGAATCCGAGAACCACGGGGCAGATGGTCTCTTTCTGGCTCGGCGGCGGGACTGTACTGGGGCCAGTTTATTCAGGGCCTCAGTAGTAACCTGTTCAAAATGACCTACTGCGGTCTGTACGCTGTCCAAGCCAGTGGTAGAAAGGCTAGCAGCCCAAGGCACGAAGGAATCACTGCTAATACTCCTAAGGTTTCTAGCAGTTTCCATAACGTGATTCCCTTTTTTGCAGGAGTCCACCCTATGGTATTCCAAAAGAAAAGGAACCGCAAGATGATCAGACCAAGATAGGTACACCGGATCCTTGATGGTCAAACGAGGGTCATTGGAGAAGATGCCGTCCAATGTGTGGCCCGCACGATGGGTAGCTCCACTAACACGTTGCGTGAGTCCACATGATTCTAGAGCCTCAATAAGACATGATGTATCAGATAGATCTTGCCGTTCTAAATGATAGTTAAAATCACCCAGGATAGAAAAATTTTCCCGGCCGAAATAGGGTTCCACCAAGTTTGAACGGTAACACACCAACTGCATCACAATGAGAGCATGCTGGGCTGATTAACAGCACATAGATGGACTATCACTCAATTGACGTGATGCCGAAGGGTTCGGGCTTCATCAGCACCGTGTTTGTGTACAGCGGTACATGGTTAAACTATGGATGCGTGCCAAGATGCCCGGGTGCTCCCAGCTGCACCTGTCCACTTCTGTCCTGCGGACTGCCTCACAAAGCTGTGAGACTTAATTTGTTTTAGTTGTTTTTTCATTCCTCCCCACAGGTTGGACTTTTGTTTTTTGTTTATAATAACATTTGGGAGGAATGTTGTGTCCTGCTGGACACAGTCTAGTGTTTTACTAGCCTCTTCCATTAGGGCTGGCCCATACACCCACCCCACACCCATCCAACTCAGGCGTCACTGCTCAGGAGCCGGAGTACCTGTGCTCGCGGCAAGTGCTATACAAAAGTTTGTTACTTATTTACAAAGTATGCGGCTCCAGAGCCCATGACTTTACACATGTCTCAGCGTCGGCTCAACATCCTTTGATTCTTGGCAAATCACTAAGGGCCAGATGTATCAAGCAAATTCGCATTCGCAAAGGCCGTAATTCGCAGAATTTTGTCCTTTGCAAATGCGAATTTGCTAAATGGAATGTATGAAGCAAAATCTGGTGCAAAATAAGGAATCGCAAAATTTGCGATTCCTTATTTTGCAATTGCATTTAAGGAATCACAAATTTTGCGATTCCTTAAATGCAATGTATGTAGCAAAAAAATTTTGCAAAATGCTCTTAAGAAATCTCAAATTACCACCAACTTCTAGTTGGTGGTAAGTTGCGAATTCCTTGAAAAATGCACATTTTAGCATTTTTGAAAGTACCATGTGATGCACATGCATGCCCTTAGGGCATGTATGTGCGCCACATGTGCACCTATGCATATTTCAGGGGTGCAACAGGGTGTCCTTTGGACACCCCTGCACCCTTGAAATTATTCTCAATTTGCGATTAGCAAATTGCGAATCGCAAATTGAGAATAACTTCCCATTCATTCCTATGGGCCTCCCGGCCCATAGAAATTATTGGGAAATTATTCCTTAATTGTGATTAGCAATTTGCTAATCGCAATTAAGGAATTTTAAGAAATCGCTGAAAAATAGCGAATTTCTACATACATCCCAATTGGAATTCCCAAAATCGATTTCTAAAAAATCGCTATTTGGGAATCGCAAATGATGGTAGTGATACATCTGCCCCTTAATCTTTTCACGCACAACAACAAAAACAATAAATGAATGTGTCCTTGAGTAATGCAACTGGTGCTCCTGTAAAATGCTCCAATATCTTCGGGTCGAGTTTGTGCTATATAAAACTACACAAAAAAAAAAAGCAGTGGTAGCTGACCTGAATTCGAACAGCGTGCCTTGACTGACCAACCAACTGTTGCACTTCTGTGATCTGGGTGTGAACATGGGGATATAAATACATTCTCATAATGACCCAGTGTGCATGCAGGGGATGGTGAGTACATGTTTTACCCGCCTTCTCCTTCTTAGAGGTCACCATCAGAGGTGAAAGACAATGGGATCCAGCTATCAAGGCCCAGGGCAGTGAATTCCTTGACCAGAAGCTGAAACCCCCTCTAGGATCAGACTTCCTACTACTTCAGAGGCTCCATTACTTCATTAGGTTGAGTCTAATTCCCTGTCTTGGTGCTTTCCGCCAGTTCTTTCACCAGGGGTGAAGTTAATCCTCTTTTACTGGGTGCGGTGTCATCTTTAAGTTGCGATTCCGTGTGTTGGGGGACCATACCTTCCCTTACTCCTGTGACTCTAGTCGGGTGCACAGAAGGGTAGAGCTAGACTACTCCTGTTGGAATGCTTTGAACATAGAAATAAACCCTCATCCTTCCCACCCATCAGTTCACACTCCAGTCTACGCCAAAAATAAGTTGAAAAGGAGAAGGCCGCCAAGTAGGAGTGCACAAATGAAACAGTTCACCTGAATTATATTTTTGAGCTTCCTATGGGGCAAAGTATCAAAATACAGCAAAATCAGTGAAGAGTAGTAGAATATCATGTTAGTAACAAATGGCTCCAAGGGAAGAAACGCCAGGCACAAAAGTTGCGTATATCCCATCGTTGCCCGTCCCACTGCTGGGTTCTCCAAATTGTTGCCATCCCTCCTTGTGTCATATTTTCTAGCAATAAAAGATTCTCATCTTCATCTGCTTTTGTGAATTTTGCTATTCTGTCCCAAAGAAGGTGCACTAATACCGCTTGGTGCTGCATTGGTATATACAACTACTACATACACATGAATACATAAAATATTTCTTATTGGATACCCTGAGCACAAAACAAAGGACAGCGATGGGATCTCAGCCACTTTCTACACTGTAGAGAAGGAGCCTAGTTTCTCTGTATATAGTTTTTGCTCTCGTGCTTCTACCTGCATCCTGGCCCCCTTGTAGTGCATCCCAGTCCAAGAACCACTGCTATACATTCTGATCCGTGTTTTCTGTACCTCCTCCTGATCCAGTCCTGCTGAACCAGAGCAACAGAAGGGCTTTGATCCAAATTAAACTTAGTAAATTCCTTATCTTCGAACAGTGTTGATTCGGCACTGTGATTTGGGCGAAAACCAGACTGGGTGAAATGCAGAAGCCCGTGTTGTTCTAGATAGTTAGACAGCTGGCAGCAGACTAACTTTTCGAGTGTCTTTGTGGGTGATGGTAGCACAAATATCAAACAATAATTTGATAAAATACTGCAAGCCGCCAAAGAATTGGAACAACATAGGAACAGTTACGGTCTCCAGTGATTGATGTTAGAGTACGTGAAGCATAGGGTTGATGATCTGACTGCAGACCTTTTTAAGCACTTGCAGGGAACCTAGATCGGATGGAGAGTGGGACCTACACTTAAGCAAAGCTTGGGCCGAGTCCTTCGATAAGGTGATGTTAAATTGAGACAGATGCAGCCCATTAGGGACAATGGATGGCTGTGTAGTAAGCAAAGAATCGATCTTACTTGGAGGAACTTTAAAATGTAGGTACATTTTCTCTATATTCTTCATGAAAGAACTCAGATTATGAAACATATCCTGCAAAGTTATAACAAAGACAATAGGCCTAGCTTATTTATTGAAAAACAGGCATTTGTTAAAGTTAGTAGGCCTTTACCAGTGTTTTTTTAATCAGATTCTGATACAGAAAATAGACAAGTTTACAAGTAATCTCACAAATTACCAAAGTAGGCAAGGGTTTTGGTGTTGATGATCCACCCTGACAAATCCTGGTAGTTTTAAATTATGATACTTCTTGTTAGTTCCAATTGAGAGTTATTATATATTGTTTTGAAGCTGTATTTTTGTAATGTTATTACTCTGTGCATGATGGTTGCTAGTTTATGTGCACTTGAATAGGCTTTCGCAGATTATGGTGTCAAGACCATGTCAAATGATATATGCCTTATTGGTTCTTTGGGAATACCTATGCTATATTCCATATGTTTGATCAATTTAATATGAAATGTTATGACAAAGCCAGACGGCCCGATATGCTTATTGTGAAAGGTATTTGTTAAACGCTATAGGCAGGGCCATTGGAATTATGCAATTCTGCATCTGCAGATGTTTTTTGCACAATAAAGGATTTGCCAAATTTGCCACTTAATCTATCATTTGCTAAAAATCTACAGATTTTCAAAAAAATTGTTTCTAGCTCAAATGGATCAAAGGTTACTAAAAGCGTGACGATATGTGTTCACACACATTGGAAGACTATTTGCAAAGGCTTACTAGTCATCTTTCACTTGCTTGTTAATTCATGTGGTGGTTAACTTGGTAATAATGAGGTGAAATATTTGTCCAGACAGTATTCCACGTGGAGAACAGTCAAAATAATGAAGTAATACTATCAAAAAATGTAGTGCATTATACCACATAGTTTTTTGCTCCATATTTTAGTCAGCCCTGCCACATAATTTTACAGCACTCTGACTCATAATTGCAGTGGCCCTGGTTATAGGCTTTTGTTGTGTTGCAATTTTTTATTAGCATTTAATAAATACAGTACAATAAATATATGAAAACATTGTATATCTTAAAATACGTTATAGTAGAGAAAAAATAATGAGTATATTTGTAACTATACAAGCAAATGTATCAAAATCCATAGATTAGCAGAAAAAAAATAAGGAAATTAGGGGCAAAACGTATTATATCAAATAAAGGAAATACAAACATCATTAAATATTGAATAGTGAATATAAAATAGTAAAGCATTAAACCATTAATTTGACAACTCAATAAAAGCGGAAAATGATAGAATGTCAAGCTAGTAAAACATAAGTTACATATTTCATTAAAAGAATTCATTTGGAATATTATAAGGGAATGCATTATAAAGAATACAGAAAGTAGTAAGTATAAATATAATAGCAAAAGGTTGACTAATTGAAGACAATACAGCATAGTCATAAGTCAGTGAACTAACAGTACCCACAGGTCAATACAATATAATGAACAAAATAATCTAAGAAGTAAGGTTAGCAACAGATATCTTTTACCTGCAGGAAAGGATCCCATACCTGTAAAAACAACTCAGTTTGATCTTGAATGTTATAAATGACTCTCTCATGTGAGGCAATTTGGATCATTGATGCTAACCAAGTCTCTTGTGATGACGGAGATGAGGATTTCCATTGTCTTAGTATACATATTTTAGCAGTAGCTAATGCAGTGTGAACTAGACGACATTGCGGTTTGGAAAGGGTAGGGGAATCCTGTAAATCATGCAGTAAAATTGTTGCTGGCGAGAGTGGTAAATGTAAGGGGACCTATATATAAGCAGTAAAGTTTCACCATGGGACAATTGCATATGATATGCACAATGTCACTACCAGAGGCATTACATCTCCAACAATTAGTATGCGGTAATAGACCTGCTTTATGTAATTTTACCGGAGACCAGTGCCAGTCATGAATTATTTTAAATATACAAAATTTTAAGCGAGCCTCTCGGGAACCTTTAACTAAGTTTTCCAGTAAGGTTGTCAATTGTTCATTGTCATAGGAAAGTCCTAGGCGTGATTGCCATCTGGAACGAAGGTCATGAGATAAAGGATGAGCAAATATTTGTGTTGTGAGTGTTTTGTGCAGACCAGAGATAACCCCTATGTGCCTTCCCCAAGTATGAAGATAAAATGTTATTGGTGAAATTGGCAGTGTCCAGGGTTTCGAGCCTAAAGCCTTAAGAAGAGAGTTATATAGCTGTAAATAGTTATCCTTTTGTGATAGGGGATGATTAAACTCCTCAACCAATTGTGGAAAGGATTTGTGGTCTCCATTATGAAGAATCTGATCTAAAGTCAGGATACTCGCCGACTTCCATGTAGGCCAGAAGAGAGTTTTCCCTTTAATACGTATTCCAGAGTTATTCCATAGTGGGGCCTTTACATGCAGACGTGAATTAAAACCTAAAATACGGTGTGACCTTTGCCAAATTTTAAGCATTGCAGATAACATAGGATTACGGGGATCAAGACGGCTGGTACCTGACCCGTATAAGGCAGAAAGACCCGATTCAGAGGATAAGAGAAATCTTTCAGTATGTACCCATTGTGGCGTGTTAGAGTTATTGTGAAGAATGTATGTAAGTTGGGATAATTGTAATGCAATTGGAATGACGGGCAATACGTTTATTGATGGCTAAACAGGGTTTAATGGGGCCCCATATAAAGGATTTAATCTTAGAATCTATGAGACGTAGTGTGGATAACGGAATATGGAGAGGAAACATTCCTAGTGTGTAAAGAAAACGTGGAAGAGTGACCATTTTCACAGCTTGTACTCTACCCTACAAAGATAAACCCAAGATTTTCCACTTATCGAAATCACTTTGCAGTTGGGTAAGTAAAAGATTTATATTATCCGGAACCATGGCTTCTGTTCCCTTATTCACAAGAATACCTACATTTTTTAAACAAGAAGACTGCCAATGAAAGGGGTAACCTTGTATCACATGTTTTGAGGTGTCATCAGATATAGGAAGTGCTTCACACTTATCCCAGTTCATTTTATACCCAGAAAAAGAAGAACAATTTCTATATGATTTGAAGTAGTGATGGTAATGATCTTGATAAGTCAGTAATGGTAAGCAGAATGTCATTTGTATAGAGATAAAGTTTAGATTCTAGCAGCGGAAGAGGATTACCACCATTCGAGGGTGATTGGCGTTTTGCAGCTGCCAAAGGTTCAATAGCCAATAAGAACAAAAGAGGCAACAAGGGGCAACCCTGGCGAGTTCCTCTATGGATTGGGAATGGATCAGAAACAAAACCTCCACAGTTAACTGATGCAGTGGGTTGTTCATATAGCAATTGTACCTTATTTATAAACTGGTCTCCTAATCCAAATTGTTTTAAAATTTCAAATAGGTATGTCCATTCTACTCGATCGAATGCCTTTTCGGCATCAAGCGATAATGCTATGGCATCTTTTTTAAGAACTTTAGCAGCGTGAAGGGTGTGAGTTAAAGAACGCAAATGATTTCGAGAGGAGTGTCCAGGTATAAATCCCACTTGGGTATGATGAATTAAGGAGGGAATAACTTTACGTAGGCGAGAGGCAAGAATACTGGCTAGGATTTTTATGCCACAATTGAGAAGTGATATAGGACGATAACTGTTACAGAGTAATGGCTCTTTCCCCGGTTTAGATAGGACTGCAATTATAGCTTTATTAGAAAGACTTCCTAGGGAATACGTGTGTTCAGCTTCTTGGAATGCAGCATGTAAATAATCCACTACATTGTCGCCTGACCAACCATAAAATTCCGCAGGGAATCCATCCTCCCCCGGGGCTTTATGATATGGAAGTTTGGCTATAGCTTGTGATATTTCCTCTTTACTGATTTCTGTTTTTAAAAGTGCTCTGTCCTCTGCAGAAAGGAGAGGTAAAACAATTTCTGCAAGAAAGGATGAAAATGTATCTGGGTCTATTAGGGTACGTGGGGTATAAAGGGATTTATAGTAAGAAGTGAATTCATTAACTATATCCTGAGGGCGAGTCAGCATGCTACCTGTAAGTGATTTTAAGGCTGGGATAGCCATAGCAACTTCTCTTAGTCGCAATTGTGCTGCTAAGAGTCTACCCTCCTTTTCTCCCTGTTCATAATGTCTCCCTTTCATTTTTTGTAGAGCCTTGGAGGTGAAGAGACTGTTCAGTGCCATACGGGCTTGTTCTAATGATTTACGATTTTTTAAATTGGGTTTTTTGGTATATAAACAGGCGAAGCGTTCAATGTCTTGTTCTAATCCTTTCTTTCGAGTAGCATTTTTCCTATTGGCCTGAGCTGCATCCCGCATAAGTTGCCCCCTGGATGGTAGCTTTAGCAGCAGCCCACATAGTCCTACCAGAAGTCACAGAACCTTGATTTAAGGAAAGATGATTGTGAAGATGATTCTGTAATTGTGTTTTACCCTTAGGCGTTTTGTGACGTTGAATATTCATCCTCCAAGGTTTGCGACCTGGTCTTGTCATCCATGTTTGTAACTGTAATAAGACTGAAGAGTGATCAGATATTGATGCTTCCTAGATATGGGATTCCTGAACAGATTGGACTATACCTTGGGAGATTAAAAAGTAGTCCAACCGAGAAAGAGTTCCATGAGTGGGGGACATGAAGGTGTATTCAGTGTCATCCAGGTGTGCAAGACGCCAGTGATCAACAAGGCCTTTATCATCAATTATATCATTCATGAGGGCCCTGTCTGCAGCAATATGTTTATCAAGAGGGCCTGTCCTGTCAAGAATTGGATCTCTCACCAAATTCCAATCACCCCCTATAAGGTATTGTGAAGCATCAATCTCTGACAACAAACGATTCAGATGTAGTAGAAAGGATTTTCTGGAACCTGTTGGGGCATAGACTGATCCCACACAGATATGAGTATCACCAATACGCAGTTTAGCAAAGATATAACGGCCGTCTGGATCTACCCATGTTTTGGATACCATAACTGGAAGGGTTTTTCAAATGAGAACTGCCACACCACATTTTCGTGTGGGACCTGAGTCTGAGGAACTGTCGCTATGGATACTGCTGTGGAAAACCTTTCCTACCCAATCCCTACACAATTTTTTTGATTCAAGTTCATCAAGATGTGTCTCTCGAAGAAGAGCCACATCTACTTTTTTGGATTGGAGATATGAGAGAACTTTTTTCCTCTTAATATAATGCATCAAACCATGAACATTCCATGATATTGCACACAAGGCATGGGAAATAACCATATTTGCAGGAGTATTGGACGTTTTGTTTAACTTTTGTAGACAGAATAAAAAGAGTTATGGAGGAAAGGTTTTCCAGTAACAAGTATAAAAATTATTTTAAAATCTGCTTGTCAATAAGAAGAGAGAATGTATTGTGTAGAAAGAATAGGAGATATGTTCAAGATACAATAAACTGGTGTATAGAGTACTATAAGATCAAAAACTTTAACCGCGGGTCTGGGTTCACAAGAACACCGCTCCAGGCAGGGCCCCCACCAGGAGTACTAAGCAGAAACCAGGACCGATTATTAGTGAAAAAAATAGGATCTATAGAACCCAATTATACTTGGTGGTGATCTGTGAAAGGAAGGACCAAGCATTATAAAGCATGTCCCTGGGCATGTCTGGGAAATATAATAAAGAGATCTAGAAAATATTAGAGTAAAAATAAATATATCTATTGGAGATAGCACTTAAAAGTTCTATGAGGTACAATAATGAATAATATATATATAAAATACGCTTTCATAAAAATTGGAAACCGCTTAAATAAGTTTCAAATCGAAGGCATACACAAATAGGTATTGGAAACCATTAACAAGAATGAGTAAATAAATACAGAAAGAGTGCGGAAAATACTCATATGGAATGTTGAGGATGCTTGTCTCCCTGTATAGCATAAACCTGAGAGGTTTAAGCTAATCCTTGTAATGATCAAGAGAAGAGTTCCGTCGCCAAGGACTACTCTCCATCTGAAGCAGACTTTAAAGGAGAGCGAGATTTGTCTCTGTGATGATCTTGAGTAAAGTTAGATACTATCTGCAAAGCTGAGTTTTTATCTTCTTGGGTGCGGTTCCATCTCTCAAGCTCTCTACCACGTTGACGAGCTTCACCTGTGTTACGACGTCTACCATCTGGAAGGTGATGAGTTGATTGAGAACTTTGAGAAGTCTGAGGCATAGACGTATGTTGAATATCCATATCTTGCAGCATCATGTCATCCAAGAAGCGCTGGAGCTCGCCTGGATTGTAGAAGTCTCTTGGTTCTCCATTCTTAGTAACACGAAAACGGGCTGGACCAAACAAGCCGTATTTGATGTCCATTTTACGCAGCAAAGTCCTCATGGATAAAAATGCTTTTCGT
Organism: Lissotriton helveticus; assembly: GCF_964261635.1. NCBI lineage: Eukaryota > Metazoa > Chordata > Amphibia > Caudata > Salamandridae > Lissotriton > Lissotriton helveticus. Next base: position 1,043,742,741 of record NC_136070.1, on the reverse strand, counting down.
CGTTCATTAGTTTCTCGGGAAAAATCAGCAGCCATATGAATTTCATGACCCTCATAACTATAAGAACCCTGCGTATGTGCAGCAGTCAGTAGTTGTTGAACCTGGTCATGCAGCAAAAAGCAAGCAATGAGTGATCTTGGGCGGGACTTTAGATCCTTACGCGGCGGGCCAAGACGATGTGCACGTTGGATTTCAAGCATGAGTTCAAATCGAATACCAACCAATTTTGGAATATTTTCACACAAGAAGGCTCCAGTATTCTGACCTTCAATTTTCTCTGGAAAGCCAAAAAAAACGATGTTATCTCTCCTGCTGCGATCTTCCAAATTCACCAGTTTGCTACGGAGAAATAATCATTTTTGATCTCTGCTTTGTAATGAGTCAAATTTATTTTCAATAGCCGTCAAGCGTTGATCCAAGTCTTCTGTTTTAGTATGAAATTGCACAATATCTGCTCTTATTGATTTGGTTTCCAATGCAAGGGAAGAAATTTGAATGTCCATTTCTGTTAGGCGGCTACTAATGGTTGAAATTTCCTGAAAGAGACGGTCCATAGTGTCACCTGATATTACCTTGGAAGTAATGCGAGGTTGAGCAGGTGGTGATGAGGCAGAGCTCTTCACAGACATATTCCTTGATTGTTTTAATGTGTCAGTGAAATGTAACTGCTTAGTAGGCTTGTTTTCGTTCTTGTTATTAGGCATTACCTCAAATACTTGAAGCAGTAAAGAAGAAGAATGAATCTAGCTTGCCAATAAGAATGATGTGAATTGAAGTTATATAACTTGTTTTGACATAACAACGGAACAAAACTTACCTGCCAGACGCCGCCGGACGCCGCCACCGCCAGGAGTCACTTTAAGGCAGCCAGGCACCGCAGAAGCACGCCGACACCGCCAAGAGTCACTTTCCAGCAGACTACACTCGTCGCCGCTCCGGGACTACACCTCCCGGCAGCCTACGCGGCGGCGCGCCTTGTGACACCGCGAGGGCGCCAGGAGGCGCACATAAGCGCCACAGGAACCGGCGGAGCGGGGGAAACGGAACAAAACTTACCTGCCAGACGCCGCCAGACGCCGCCACCGCCAGGAGTCACTTTAAGGCAGCCAGGCACCGCAGAAGCACGCCGACACCGCCAAGAGTCACTTTCCAGCAGACTACACGCGTCGCCGCTCCGGGACTACAACTCCCGGCAGCCTACGCGGCGGCGCGCCTTGTGACACCGCGAGGGCGCCAGGAGGCGCACATAAGCGCCACAGGAACCGGCGGAGCGGGGGAAACGGAACAAAACTTACCTGCCAGACGCCGCCAGACGCCGCCACCGCCAGGAGTCACTTTAAGGCAGCCAGGCACCGCAGAAGCACGCCGACACCGCCAAGAGTCACTTTCCAGCAGACTACACGCGTCGCCGCTCCGGGACTACAACTCCCGGCAGCCTACGCGGCGGTGTGCCTTGTGACACCACGAGGGCGCCAGGAGGCGCACATAAGCGCCACAGGAACCGGCGGAGCGGGGGAAACGGAACAAAACTTACCTGCCAGACGCCGCCAGACGCCGCCACCGCCAGGAGTCACTTTAAGGCAGCCAGGCACCGCAGAAGCACGCCGACACGCCAAGAGTCACTTTCCAGCAGACTACACGCGTCGCCGCTCCGGGACTACAACTCCCGGCAGCCCACGCGGCGGCGCGCCTTGTGACACCGCGAGGGCGCCAGGAGGCGCACATAAGCGCCACAGGAACCGGCGGAGCGGGGGAAACGGAACAAAACTTACCTGCCAGACGCCGCCAGACGCCGCCACCGCCAGGAGTCACTTTAAGGCAGCCAGGCACCGCAGAAGCACGCCGACACCGCCAAGAGTCACTTTCCAGCAGACTACACGCGTCGCCGCTCCGGGACTACAACTCCCGGCAGCCTACGCGGCGGCGCGCCTTGTGACACCGCGAGGGCGCCAGGAGGCGCACATAAGCGCCACAGGAACCCGCTTCGCGGGACGCCCGGGGCGAAGCCCGGGCAAAGGGCGGGCCCTCTACGGCCCTCATCGGCAGGAGGAGGCAGGGGCAGGGCCAGAAACTCTGCAGGAAATTCCTTGTGGCCCATACCTCAAGTAAGACTTACTGCTGTAAGACTTTGCTATTTGATATTTTATACGTACATTTGAGAGTTCGTGTGTATTCTGAAACATGCCTAAAAAACCAGAGGAAGTCCCGCTAAACACTATTGACAATTATCTTGTCCAGACTGTCAAAAAGATAAACATGCATAGGAGAGACTCTTTGGGGCTGAGTCAATCCCCAGACTTACGATGTCTGTCCCCATCTGCATCCTCTCTGATCGACGATACCATACTGCAGGAAGCCCATCATGTGGTCACAACTAGCGGTCCCATGTCTCAGGAAACAAGTGGCATACCTGCTAACATAGCCCTGGCCTCTAAGGTACCCAATGTAGAGTCTGAGAGCGATATTGACATTGGCTCGGAACAGGAGAAACAGATCTGTGTTTCATCTGACGGGCAGTCGCCTATAGAGCATGCCACTAGGCCAAGACGACTATGTACCAAAAATTCATCAAAACGGGGCGGGCTACGATCAGGGACAAGATGGAAGAGAGCAACTACCCCAAAGTCTAAGCAAACGAACATTGTTGAGGAAAAATTAAATAACTCAAGTGAGGACGCCCTCTTTGCAAAAATTGCTGATTTCCTGGAGTCAAAAATCAACGCTGTTATTAAACCCCTAATATCCAAAATTGATAAACTGCAAGCGGAGGTCAAGAAGTTGGGTGGCCATCATACTATGGTTGCAGGAGGGTTAGAAAACATAACTACGCTAGTCACAAATTTGAGTAATAACGCAGGGGGAAATGTTGTTAGAGAGTTTGTAGGTGAAGGCGTAGGAAATCAACAGTTAGAAGAGAATTCACCACCTCATCCACCAACATTGACTGCTGTTAGTGAAGGCCCTACACTAGCTAACATCACAACAGACAGAATCTCTTTAGCCAATATCCCCCCAGTACAAGCTCACTCAATGGACCCCCTACAGTTCACAGTAGAAGCCACACCAGTGGTTTTAGTTTTAGCAAACGTGCCCCATCTGGAAGGGGGTACAGTAGAATCCCCGACTTCTCTCACAAGTAAGGCCTTACACTGGCTAACCAGTAACACGCGGCTAGCACCAGGGGGAAAGCACCATCTGGCAAGCGTAATCAAGTCAGCAACTAGGGTCCCCTGGCTGGGAAACCGGCCGAAAAAATTTAAAGGGGACTGTGTGACAGTAAGTTTCTCTAATCATGACGTCCTCCCAAATATTCTCGCTAATATACTTCCTCCCCAACGCAGACAGGGCACTGTTGTTCCCTTAACCCTGAAGTTTTTTTACGGTGAACAGCAGAACGTTACTTATCCAAGGACCCCTGCGCTGGGGTGGGGTAGAAATTGAGATTCGAACCTTGGATGGGACCAGGACCCAAGGTTTAATGTAGCAACTCACCACTCTCATTCAGTTCAGCACAATTCTTTTTTACAACCCCTTCAATTGTTCAATCGCTATGCCCCGTTATCTTCTATGGATCACAACGATTGACTTTCCCCTAGACAAGTCAGTATTGGCGAGGGCTCCCAGCCTGCCCCCAGTTCATCAGTTCGGAATTCTGCAGGTATTAGGCCCTGTAGAATTATGAGCTGGAACATCGCTGGTCTTAAAGCCAAACAGAATGATAAGAATTGGTTGGACAAAATTAGATTCTATGATGTCCTTGCCTTTCAAGAAACTTGGGAAACGTCAGACAGTATAGTTTTGGATGGCTTTTCTCATTTCATTGTACCTGCCATTCCTAGTAAAGCAGGAAGGGCAAAGGGGGGCTTGGCCATATACATTTCATTAGATATTCAAGGAAAGCCAAGATATATTAAATCTAACTCAAAAAATAGTTTAGCGGTAGAACTAACTACACCAAACTCTCAGCCTATATTACTTGTCAATTTTTATAATTCCCCTGTCAGTCAAACACCAAACGAGCATCTGGTAACTTTAGAGGAATTCCTGTCTACCCACAGTGAGAATAGTGCATATGGGTATGACATCATCCTTATGGGCGACTTTAACACCCATCCATGCCCTACGGATTGCCATGCGGAACATGAGGAATCTTCCCTCTATTCCTCCCCACCGCATTTTGAACACTCATCACGTGGAGAGGCTTTGGAATTGCTCCTAGCCACTTTTAACCTTTATGAATCAAACAGTTGTCCTATAGGCCTGAGGTTACCAACGTTTGTGGGTAATAACACAGGCACAATCATAGATTATATCTTTTTATCCTCTAGTATTCTGCCTGAAGTGATTAACTATAAGGTAGAAACTACAGTTTTTAGCGACCATAACCCTGTGATTCTAGAGACCATATCACAAGGAGTCTTGGCAAAAAGGGAGATTGATGTTTTATGTGCGACAGAATTAGTCCCGAGAGATCAGAATCGTAGGCTGAAGTGGGATCAAGTAACCCCAATCACCTTTTTACAAGACACTCTGGCTAAAGTTGAGGGGGAAGTGGCCATTTGTTTGGATAACAATAACTCTGGTACTACTATGATAGAGGCTTTTAATGTTATCTGCTGTCAGGTCAACTTAGACCTTACCGTAAAGATAAAATCCAATAGGCCTAGGTGTCCCAAATGGTTTGACTCAAATTGTTCCAAGGCTCACTCAATCCTCCTAAAGGCTCTAAAAAATAATCCTAGAGATAAAGAGCAGGTAGCATCACTGAGGAAACAATACAGTTATGCTATCAGGGTGAGGAAATCTGAGATTAAAAAGGAGGCCTGGAATGATTTATTATCGCCCGAAATACAGAGAGCTAGTGCCAAATTTTGGGCAATAATAAACCACCCATACTTCGTGGGACTAGAAAATCAGAGAGCAGATTGCATCATACCAGATGATCAGTGGGTGACACATTTTAGCAACATCTATAGTTGTCCCGATACCACTCCAGACTGTGAGATACCTCTCACACAAGTTGTAACTACCATCTCTCCTTTCAGTCTGGAGGAGGTGAAAAAGGCAATTAACGACACACTCTATAAAAAGGCACCGGGCCCCGATGGGGTTCCCGCAGACTTTTTTAAGAGTGCCCCTGATTTAAGTGCCAAGATTCTCACAAACATTTTTAATGCTACTAGGGATCTTATTTTTCCTACTAGTTGGGCCAAGTCCACGATAGTTCCAATCTTTAAAAAGGGACAGAGGACAGATCCGGCCTGTTATAGGCCAATTTCTCTCATCGATTCCAGCGTTAAAATCTTGGGAAGAGTCCTTTTAGGAAGACTGACTCACTTTTTAGAAGGGAAGGGTGTCCTATCAGACACGCAATACGGTTTTAGAGCCAAAAGAGGAACTTTAGACCAGTGCCTAAACTTAGAACTGATCATAAACAAATATGTAATTGCCAAGGGGGGTTCTCTGTACATGGCCTTTATGGACCTTTCCTCAGCTTTTGACCTGGTCAACAGGGCTAAGCTGTGGAGGGTCCTCTTGACCATGGGCATTGACCCCCCTTTGGTTAGTTACCTGGCTGAGCTACATAGGGACCTTATGAGCTCGGTCAGAGTGACCAGGGAAGGGAGATGCACTTGCCACTTTAACTCATAGAGGGGGGTCAGGCAAGGGTGTATCCTTGCCCCCCTCCTCTTTACTCTCTATATAAACAATCTTGAGGTAGTCTTGGCAGCATCCCACACCGATATTCCGCGTGCAGGTGAGACAAAGATACCTGTCCTCCTGTACGCGGATGACGCAGTTCTTTTGGCACGCTCCGGAGTGGCACTAAATAAACTCCTTTCATCTTTTGGGGATTTCATGTCCTCGTTGGACATGAAAGCAAACACAGATAAATCTCATGTAATGATTGCAGGAGCTGCAGGCAGGAAAAGAAAGTCGAAAACATTTTACTGTGCCGGGAAAGAGGTCAGGAGAGTTCCATCTTTTCCATACTTAGGGGTGACCTTTGACGAAAAGGGCACTTGGGGCCCCCAGCAATCCGTTAAAAGCAACGCTGTTGCAAGAGCGGCAGCAGGGTTGCTTGGCTTCGCTAAAAAACTGGGAGCCCGCCCCATGGAAAGCATTATAAAGGTTTACAAAGCTAAATGTTTGTCTGTTGCCCAGTACGGCTCTGTTATCTGGGGGTACACTAACCATGAGAAAATCCAGAAAGTAGAAAATAAATTTCTGAGAACTCTGCTTTCTGTCCCCCAATCGACTTCCACCCATGTAATACACACAGAACTAGGATTGGGCTATATAACTGACATTTTAAAACTAGCCCCAGTTATAGGATGGTTGAAAACTTCGCTTAACCAGGAGCTTACACTGAATCACATCATCTTAAAAGATTGTTTAGCCCTGGACAGAGCCCGAAACATTCCGTGGGTAAAATATGTACAAATGCAGCTAATTTTAGCCGGTCGACCGGAGCTTTTCTCATCCCCAGATTTGATAAGTCAGGAAGATCTTAAATAGTAAAAAATACCCTGACAAATTTATATGTTCTGGAGAGGGAAGCCATAGAGTTAAAAAAAACCATGGTTAGGAAACACTGTTTGTTGACATCTGCCCCAGGAATGGAACTGTATCTCCTCCTGGTAACAAAACCATACCATCGTTTCCTTTTAACGAGATTTCGTTTTGATCTGATCCATCTTATTCTGGGTAATTTTAAAATATGGAATAGACCCGAAAATGCCGAACCATGTGACTGTGACCACTTTTCCACCCAGGACACGACTCACTTTACCATGTTCTGCAGCCATTATACTGAGATTAGAAAAAGATATTTGTTTCCAATTTTGCGCAATTTAGGTTTTACCCAGGTTAAACCAGCCCTGATGTACCTGCAACTCCTTCCCAATGTAAGAGTAGCTTTCCATGTTGCTAGCTTCTTAGTGGCAGGAGCACGTATAAATAGGCATCGTACAAGAAATAGGCACCTTATTCCCGAACATTGATTCCCCTTTTTTAAAATGTCTTTTTAATATTTTTAACATTCCTGTATAACTTATTTTGTATATTGTGGTTTTAGAGTTTTTAAAAATTGAATGTTTGTTATAATTATGAATTAACCTGTGTCTTGATGAAATGTGGCTATGTAATAATGCTCGTTCTTTTATGATTTTTAATAATCGAATAAAGATAATTGACTGACTGACTGACTGACATAACATGAAACATATAGATATTTATTGGGTTTTGTTGTTTATTTTTTTTAAATAACCCAGTATATTGGCTCAGGCAGCTGATGGTGTGAGGTAACACAAACAAATTGAGAGGCAGCGATTATGCATTGATGAAGCAAGTTGTGCCAAAAGTTTAAAATTACAAGGAAATTCGTTTTGCTCTTTTTTCCTATTCAAAGGCAGTTTACACAGAAATCCCAGCAGTCTGAATATTGTTGAAAGGAAGACAGAAGGCTTTAATTTACCCCCAGAGACAAGTTGACAGGAATTAGAGCGAGTTTATCTCAAAAAACAGTCTCAGAGACAAATAGGTGACACATGAACCAGCAATTATTTGGAAATAAAATGTTGCAGTCTAGAGGTGCTGAGCGCAGACAGGACTCTGCGGTGATTCAATGTGTGGTATAAGTGTCATTTATCAAGAGCAGTGCGTGTGGAAATTCCCAGCTTTACTCAGAAAATAACTTAATTGCCAAGGACTTTCATATATAAATTTCCACCAGCAGTTGTTGACTGAAATAATGGTAGCGCGCTGTGAGGGTGAGAGCAGAAAGAGCGCCTATCTCATGAATCTTCACACGTCAATTCCACAAGCTCTTCAGATAAGCAGACGCAATGACAGTGGAGGCCCGGGGCTTCAAAGTCTTCACAAGGCCCGACCTGCGCACTTTCTCTCAGACATTCCACAGCTTGTAAAAGGGGTCAGGAAGGGGTCGTTGGGCTACGGAAACATATCCCAGGCATGGCCCCGACTTCAGCTTGCTCAGGAACTCTTGAAGGACAGTCCTGGAGATGCTGTAAATAATGCTGTCTTCAATTAATTAATAAGCTCTTCACTTAGGCGGCCATCTTCCTACGTGGCCAGACCACGCCCCTGGCTATAGGCTTTTAAGGATGGATTGTTATGCTAAAGCATCTCACAGATTACCATAGTGGGCAAGGATTTTGATATTGGTGACTGTAAACGTCATTTACAATGCAGTGTTTACACCGCACGACCTTTACCACGCTGCCATTACATCGCAAGTCATTACTACGACTTGTGCTGGGTGGCGCTCTTGGTTAAGGGATATTGTGATTTTCTATTCCAACACCTTCCCTACTGTTACGTGGGCTTGAGTTGGAATAGAAATTATATTAATCCTCAATCCGCGCCCTCCAACGCAAGTCGTTGTAACGACTTGCGTTGTAAAATCCGCGATGTAAAGTACCGCGATCAAAATGATCGCGTTGTACTATCATACATGCATTGGTGACACACCCGAACAAACTGTGATGATGGAAGATGTACACTACAGTAATCTTTATTAGGCTGTTTTAGACGAATTTTATATTGTTTTGATGACTGTCATTTTTTACAAATTTCTAATTTCATAATGGTGGTTGCCTTGTGGAAAAGCTTATGCCCAACACAGTAGGTTTGCTGGTTATGGCAACAAGCCACTGTTAAACAGTATGGGCCTAATTGTTTGTTATGAAAACTTATGGTAAATGCAGTAGGGTTGACATATATGTTAAAGTCTCTTGGCATTTTAAGGACTGATTGTTATTACTCTGTATTATAGTCTAATAGAGGCTAGGTTTTATACTTATGACCACCTCTGACAAACCGTGGGTATTGAAGATTTATACTATGAGAATCCTTATTGGGCATTTTTAGGAGAGATAGTATTTTGATGGCAGTGACAAGCCAACAATAACAGGCCTGATGTATGCGATGGGACAGGTTATGCCAGATGCCATAGTTCTGGTCTGTTTATAATGAAATGTTATCACAAAGAGATTTGGCCTTGCCTATTTTTTGTGAAAAGCATTTGTTAAAGCGAGTAAATCAGTGGATTGTTATCATTCTATGTTACAGGCTGTTGACAGGTATTTTGTCACATGTATTTTCACTGATTACCTTCGTAGGCAAGGGCTTTGTTGGTCATCTGCTCTGGCAAACCCTGGGAGTAGAATATTTTCAATGTGATGATTGTTGTCAGGCCCTGTTGATAGAGGTTGTATATTAATTTGCCAACTGTAATCTTGTAAATATGTATAATTTCTATAACTGTATACATAATGATTGCCATCTTCTGCACACTTCAATAGTCCTGTGTTGGTTATAATATCAAACCAAAGGGAACAGTAGTAGGCCTTATTGATTAACTGTCAGATCCCGTAGGTATAATGTGTTTATATTGAAATGTTATGCCAAAGCATGTACTTTCATATTGTAAAAAATCATGTGTTTAAAGCAATAGGCTTGTGTAAGGGCGGATTGTTACCACACAGTGTTAAAGCTTGGAGGCATGTATATTGTTACATGGAATCTCGTAAATTACTGTAGCAGCCAAGGGTTTGGTGTTAGTGACCTACCGTGAAAAACAAGTGGTTAGAAGATCTGCAATCAATCAATACTCTTTATTTCTGCAATTTTCCATAAAAAACCATATACATAATGCATAAAAATACATATACAATGTGACATTATAAAATGTATATAAATGTTTAAAAGGACAAATAAACATTTCATGAAAACTTTAAAAGTTCAAATAATTCTAGTATAGCAGTGATTGTCATCATAAGCAGACAATAAAAGTAACTTTGCTGGCTATCAAACTTGCAAAGCTAGGTTAACATAGAGGTAACTCAATGCCTGCGTCCTTTCATATTATGACGTTTTCCCTTCTCAGTCGCCACATGGCAAATAGGTACTCCATGTATTGTGTGATTCCAAGGTTCCTAAAAACTGGAATTAGTAACCATTAAGGCCTAGCCCTGCTTTATTCCGGCTGGGCTATCAGAACACACCCATTTCAACGTAAATGAACAAAGTGGTAAGGACCCATACCAAAGTTGTTTTTTTAAATTATTTTTATCAATTGTTTTGCATAAAACTGTGATAGATTGGGAGTGTATTGAAATTTTAACATTGTAACCAGCTTTTTAATAATAAAAGATTTTGTAAAACTTCTGTACTATTTAGCAATTGATTAAAATATTAGGTGGGATTTTCCTTGATGAATTGTATTATTGTGCACCTTGTGAGGTACGACCTAGTTGCGAGTTGAACCTTGTATCCTGTTCCTTCCATAACCCTAGGGAATATTAGTTTTACCTATTTGTTGCTAGGCAGAGTCTACCATCAGGGGTTCCACTCAGATCGCTGAAGTTCTAGTAATGGGGAGATTCAAGTTGAGTGCAAGGGCTTTGTGGTCACTGTCATACCTTGTGATAACTGTCATAACGGTGACAAATGGCTAAAATCGAACATCGACTAGTATATAGTCTATAAGACTGGTGCTTGGTAGTGTATTAAAATTGTGCCCCCCTTCCCAATCTGATTGGGTTCTCCCATTGCAAGCACACATGCTCTGATTCAAAGTCAGAGCGTTTATTTGAAGGGTCAAAGGTGACCATTTCTTTATAGGTATATAACTAGATCTGGAATGGACCAGACTCTGTCCTCTTCCAGTATGAGCTCCCAGCTGGTCGTATCCGGGGCTTGAACTGCCATTTGAAATCGGCACCCACTATTTTAAGGTGCCCCATCTGGAGACCTGCCAAATGGGAAGCGAGCTGCTCTACTACAAGTGGTTCCTGTCTGTTGGTCATAGGTCTTGAATAAATGTTATGAATGCAAACAACTTAACCAGTTAGGAATAAAAGGTTAACACACAAGATATCATCTGTTATTGACTCAGTCTTTACTACTGTCACCCCAGATGGGAGCCTTCCCATGTCATTAGGCCCCCAGAGTGTCTGCCCCTGGCACTGGTTGTTGCCTCTTCACCAAAAGAAGCAAAGCCAGCTCTTTGAACTTCGAAATTAACCAGGTTTCTTGAAAGAGGCAGTCTTCAAACTGCATGATAAAAAGGACCTAATCTATACAATCCAATTGGGGCATATGCCCGCAACATTCCAGAACAGTACCTTCAACTGGAGTATGGATTACTCACTTCTTGCCACCTTCTTGACCCCAACTCGGCCTGTCTTCTCCCTTGTGCCTATGCTATCGGGAGTCAGGGAGGGCCCAAACACTATGATCTCCCTTAGTGCTCAGTGTACTAGATTGGGTAAAACCCTGGTTGACCGGGGGGGGGGTGTTGATCTAAAAGTTATGTCCTCTCTGTCATCTTCAGGTCTTGGTTTATCCCTTATATTGGCCAAGCATGAGTTAGATAAACAGTCAGAATGAACCTCTGTGGGAGAAACAACGGGGGGCTGTCATAAGGTGGCCAGTGCATCTTTGTAGCAGTTTGTCTGGGGGGATTTGCCTGATACTCCTCATCTGTTTTGAGTGGACAGTTCATATTGGAACCTACTACAGCCACCACCCCCGGGCGATTAGAGCCCTCCTTGTTGGTTAGTCAGTCTACTTGCTTAAGGGAGTCATAGTGATTAGACACAGGAATGCTGTAATGCCTGTTGTGCCAGTGCAGGACATTGGGGGAACGCTTGAACATAAAGTATATTGTGGTATGAGAGGAATATGGGCCTTACATATACGTAAAGATTATTTATAGAAATACCCCAGGGGAAGTAAGAAAATGTTGGAGTCCCCCTCTTGTATATTCCAAAATCAAACAGCAGTTTTTGAACCAAGGTAGGGTCTTTGAAGTTAATGATAACACAGTCCCTGGGGAGGTCAATCCGATCATTCTCAATCAACCTCACCCAATGTGTGAAGAGGATATTATGAGCTAATGAGACAGGAAGTTCTTGCTCTTCGCTAGCCAGTTCAGACACTTGTTTCCCAGTTCCTCATAAGATTCATTCTGCTCCTCGCGCAGTTACGGGACACCTGATAGAATAGCCACGTAGGGACAGGCTGCCGGGGTGGAGATTGATAACAGGAAGATTACTTTACACTTGTGGCAGAACCGCTGCCCCGTGGCACCCATTACCGCTCCCCTATTGGGAGTCTTTCCGTTGACCATAGCACTTACCTGTATTAACCGCTGTTGGTGTAACATTGGCTCTGGATTTAGTGTGTGGAACAGCGATGGTGGAGTTTCCATTATCATTGCTTGGCAAGGTGTGACTAATTTGCATGGTTGGGTGGGTTGTCACAGGCCCGCATCCATCTGTAGACTGGTAAGTTTGTGATAGAGGTTTGGTAGTCTCTTTGAGTGCTTGATCAATCAAGTTGGCCTAACGGCTAGGGCGCTCGACCTCGGACCTGGGGATCTGGGTTCGAGTCTCGGTAACGACGCCAAAAACCTCCTGTGATTCTGGGCAAATCACTTAATCTCCCCGTGCCTAAAAAAATGAAAGCGTATCCTCATGTAACGTAACTGGAAAATATGTAAAGCGCTCTGATACCTGATTCGGTTCGGGTCTAGTTCGCACTATATAAAACTCTGCAAAAAAAAAAAATCACTGACAGTCGATCCAAGACAAGTAAGAGTTTCAAGCTCAGGATCCCTTTAACCTTATCCACTAGTTCGTCCACCAAGTCAGCCACCCAGCTTGGTTTTTGGTTATAGATTGAATCAGCAGCAACACAAGGGTAGCAAGTAGACAAGGGGGAAGGAGATGCAGAGTCAACGTGAGCGCTAATCTTCATGTGCTTACTTTGGGCAGCCCTCCTTGATCATTTGGTGACTTATTAATACTCTTCATGGGGGATCTCGGGAGGTAGTGCCTGTTACGAAGATGAGCATTTTAAGACCCCATTTACCACACTGGTCTCGCCCTCAGAAATTGCCAAACATAAAGCTGTCTCGTGAGAACCAAACGGTGGCAGGGCAGGCTCCCTGGGTCCCAGGGAAAGTCTTTTTTCCACCAGCTCGATTTCGGTGGCTACAACCTTTATACCCTTCTGGAGCATCTGATCGATTGAAGTTCTTAACTATAAGAGCCCTGTGGAGTTAAACTCCTCAAATAGGAGCAGGTAGGCAGGCTCTCCAACCCCAGAAGTTTTAACTGATCAATATTAGAGTGAGAGGTCATGATTTAATAATGATGGAGGAGTAAATTCATAAGTTCACTCACCCAGTATTGTGAAAGGCATTGGGGGATGGCCCGGCCTGGCCTCGTCCAGCCACATATGGGCATAGACGGACCCACACTTGGCCAGGGCTTTACCTGGGCGCATCCCGTGCTGTAGGTTTGGAGAGGCACTTATCAGCGCATCGGCAGCTGGCCCCGCCCCCTCCTGTGCTGGCTCTGGAAGCTCGCCTCCTGACGCGTGCTGCGGTGGGCGAAGGAGTCCCCTGAAGTCATGATGGTCTGTGGCGCTCAGAGAGCTGTTTGCTTGTAAGTAAGTTGTGAGAAGATTTACAGTATGGCAATCCTCCTTAGGCTTTATTATGAGGGACTTTATATTGTTTTGATAACCTTAGCTTGCACATATTTGTAATTTTATTATGGTATACCTGATAGTCACCTTGTGACAAAGCTTATGCCCAACAAAGTAGGCCTGAGTTGGTCTTGTTGACAAGCCAGTGATTAAGGTTATAGGTATGTTTGTTTATTATGAAAACGTATGATAAAGGCAGTAGGCCTGACATATTGATAGTGAAAAAATATGTTAAAGTCAAATGGCATTTAAGGGTAGATTATCATTACTCTTTATTAAAACCTACAGACATATGTCTTTGTTACATGAAATCTCACAGAATACCACAGTAGGGAAGGGTTTTGGTGTTGGTTAGTCCCTCTGGCCAACCGTAGGGATACAAACTTGGTACTTTGAGAATCCTTGTTAGGAACTCCAGTGAGAGATACTGGTTTTCTTTGCCAACTGAAGAATTGTTGACGTGCGGAAAAGCGTAAACTCAATACAGTGAGCCCAAGTTTGTTTTGGATGCCTAGTCAGTCATAACAACTATAGTTTTAATTGGTTCTGAAGGAAAAGGTATTTCAGATGTGATTGGTGTAAGCTGTTTATTATGAAATTGTGAAAATGATGGCATAGGCTTTTTCTTAAGAGGACTCTATTACTCCCCATACAGCGCAAAGGGCTGCATGCTTGGAGCTCAGTGGGTCTGCAGTGCTCTGCAGCCACCTCTACCACTTCCACTAAACTAGGCAACAATTATGAAATGCTGTTGCCCGTAGTGTATCATTGTTTTACCATTCTAAGATGACTAAGAAGTAAACATATTAGCCATGCAGGAACTTTAAGTCAACAATAGACTATGTACAATACCCCTGCAAGATGGACACCCAATGCTATTTTTAGTTTTGTTATAGCAAGCATTTGCCCTCATACTCTTTCATTTTTTTTGCATATGTGGTTGAGTTTTTGTGTTTTTATTGTAGGTGTGTCACAGTGTGAATGCAAGAATAAATCGGTTGATGGATGATAGGATGCACTAGTACAAAGATGAGTGACATGGTACATGTTTGATGGCTTATTGTGCTGCTCAACCCATCAATGACATAAATGTCACTTTCATAAGTTACATCTATTGAAATTGCCAATGCTTGTTTACTTTTTTGCACAAATCTTCTACTTGTCTTCCTGACCAAGCCCATTGAAGTTATTTTGATAAGGTGTGTTGGCGCTCTACGAATCAATCAAAATTAATAAATAATAAAAATATAAACATATGTACATATATGCTGCCATGTTTGTGTTTTTCTGATAAATCCCAGTTTTAAAACGGATCACTTATTCTATTCTGAATTTACCATTTAAAGCGTTGCTAGATTCTCGCTTGTCAGAAAAAGTACTTTACTTTTTTTATTAAACCTAGGAAGTGAAAAAGAAATCGGGATTCATTCAGCCATCCATTTCATCCCAAATCAAAGGAAGCTTCACTGAATCGTTGGCCCTCTAGACTGGTGTGGTATTTATGGTTTTGTTTGGAGTCTTCCATTTTCAAGATACAGGTCATGATGTTTATTATTATTCTAGAACTACGGTCAGTGCTTAATTTGAGCCGGTGGTTACAGGTGCGGCCCACCAGCTGAGGTTCTTTAATTTTGACTCCATCTTACATTTGTCGTCATTTTGTGTTGCCTTTACACAGGCTGCTCTATTCATGAAGTGTCTCTGCCCTTTGGACTGCAACGTGTTGAGAACCCCCTCTGTCCTTGTTTTGAAAACCAATCTCAGACACCAGCTGGCCTAACTGCATACAGACATGTCCTGCCATTACTGATTGACCTATAGGTGCTGTAATTGATTGACTTATGGGTTGGGCAGAAACATGACTTAAGGGGGACGTTCTGGTTACATGATGACTTGTTTTGAATGTTTTCCTATTGGCTAATATTTTGCAGATCTTGTATGTCCATATTAGGTATTTTGCATGCTTGCAAAAGCTAGGACTGCCCCTTACTTTTGTGCTGAGTTCGTAACCCTAAGCATATAAAAGGCCTCTGTGTTCTGTACTCTTTAGACTGCCTCATTCAGTTGCTAAGGCTCCTGTGTGACGTAGTCTCACTTATTTAAGTTTAATAAAGATGTCTTTTCATATTTCAGCTTCTGTGCCAACTTCTTTATTATCAAGTACCCCTGAGAATGAAGATTTGAGTTTCTTCAAATGGCGCCCAACAACGCGGGCCTCATCAGAGAAGTGACTTTCTGAAGGAGTGATCTTGTCAGGAGACTGAAATCTACTGAGGGGGACAGGACGGGACTCTACTACTCTGTGCACAAGGATTCTGGAGATTCTTTGTCTTTGCAGCCCAGTATATTTCTGATCTTCCTGATTTTGATCCTCCACATGATGTCACTCCTGACTGAGAACCTTTTTGGCGTGAGTATTCTAAAAAAGGACCGTTAGGTCATTTAGAACTTGGCAGTTAGAATTTGGACAACCTTTTGATTGGTAAGAGTAAGGTAGTTTAGTAACGCTTACTGTAGCTTTGGAATTTTGGAATTTGTGTTGGCCAACTTTGGATATGTATTTGATATGCAAATTGCAATTTGTGTAGGCAGGTAATGAGGAGATTTTTCTCTATTTGGTTTTGTTGAACGGTGCACGTACGAAAAGTACATTAAGCACTACTTTGATTATAATACTTGCATATTCTGCAGTATTTTTGGCATGCCTGTTTTCAAGCTCACATCGAAGAATGTGTTGCTTTTTTGGAAGGTACCATAGTATGATGTGAAGTAAATTAGCCGGCTCCCCTGAAGGGAATATCTAAATAGGTTTAGATTTAAAAACATATTTCTTCCTTGGTGATTTTGTATCCCCAGGGAATTAAAATATGACATAATACAAAACAAGGATCCTTTGTTCAGTGCAATTTTATGAATGAAGATATGCAGAGCGATTTTTGGTGTTCTGCTAGCCAAAGCTAGTGAATTGAGTGTATTTTCGCTTCTTGCACATACATCAGTCTGTTGGGCTGTTTTTGCAGTCTTTTGGAACACTATTGAGAAGCGCTTCTAGTAAATATGACTTACAACTAGTATTTACAAATGGTTTGGTTTAAGTACAGTCTGTGGGCTGTCCTTTGTTTCTGTCCTGAGTATTGATTTGTGATTTAAATGTGTGTTTAAATGTCTATGTGGTTTTCCCATTAGTGCAATTTCTGTAAGTGAATAGCGATGGCGCTATACACGAAATAAATGGCTAAAGTGCGCCGTATTGTGTGTCCTGAGTGTTTGACCCCTTTCTGTTTATGTCTGAAATGAGCTCAATGTCTGTTCGTGATTTTTCTTGATGTTTTCAGTCTATTAAGCAAAATGTCTAAATGCTTAAAAACTAAAATTTAAATTCACATTCACTAGGAATAAAAAGCCTCAAAATCGAAATTGTGTGTTTTGTAGAAAAATAAACTTATAGTATTTTTTTACTTACATACATTGTGTTAGATATTAACAGGCAAACACTTCAGCTGAAGTACATTTTTTTTGCTGAACTCAGACGCATATTATAGAACACGCATTGATGTGTCTTAGTTTGAAAAAGATTGTCATCATGCTTATGTTACGCTACTGAGAGGAGAACTTTTATTGCCAGTGAGCAAATAGTTGTTGCCTTTGTAAGGTCACAGAATAGACAGGAATATTTACTCAAGCCAGGACTTTGCCCTCAGTTAAACACGGGTGAATCTTTACATTTCAGAATGTTGTTTTCAAAAGGTTCCAAAACTAAGGTTCATTATTTTGTATTATAGGAAGACATTTCAATTAAGGGTTTTCATATTCTTGGTTCTGTTGCTAAAAAATAATTAACCTATGTAATGAAGAAACATTTAAAAAAAGAAACAGTAACAGATGCTGAACAAGATAAGGCATGTGCAAGGAAACTAAAAAGTTAACGATGTCCTGAACATTGATTGGCAATCTCAGATAAAGATCAATCAGGGAAATTGGCTTTGCGAGGTCAGTTTCAGGTGAAGAGGTCAGTTTCTTACAGTTCACTTCAGAGTAAACCTAGTTAATGTGTACATGAACTGGGGAGGCCAGGCCACCTTGTTCGCCAGCCTATCTTTGCAGGCCTGCGTGGGGGCGGTGAAAAATGGTGGCACAGAACAGAAAAAAAATGAAGTCAGACTCAAGGAATTACAGAACCTCAATATGTGGAATTATCAAAAATGATTGGGTTTATTAAAAATAATTATTAATTAAGCAAAATAATTATTAAAAATAAGTGCTACAAAATTCGTTTTTTACTATTCATGAAGCTTAATGCTCATACTGTGACCTCCTAGCATTATAATTTAATTTAAGTTGTGTTGCACTGCATAATGAGGACATTAGCATATAGAATTTCACTTGGCGCAGGCGTGAAAAACTCATTTTTCTCAGGATTTGCATGAGATGTGTCTAATGTCCAATCTCTGCAATTTGTAAAGAACATTCTGAGGATGATTAATATGTATCATAATTATAGGATATTTATGTTTAAGTGCCACAAATCGAATTTGGGTAAATAGACTATTTAAACAGCATTTTTTTTCATTTAGAGTAGCTTTAAAGTGCTTTAGGCTTCAGTAAATGCATATATTTAGGTATAATACAAATTTGCAGGTTGTTCCCATTTGGGTTTGCTTTTAAATGGCTCAGTGAGCCAATGTGCCCGGTGCAGAGGTTTGAGTTTAATATCAGGGTGGAAGGTTTTAACTTTAGCTGGACTTACTGAGACCTTCATCCATTTAAGGTTGATGAACTGAGTATCATTGCAAACAAGCATTTGTTCTAAAAACTGGTATGTGTGTTATTATGTTCTGCGAATTATTCACAGTAACTGTTTTAGTAATCTAAGTATAGAAATAAATTGTAGCCCCTAACAGGAGTAATATATATATATATATATCATGTGTTTTTAAATAGGGTTGGTTATTGCAGGTTAGAAAGAGTTGGGAAGGCTTTTTGTCTTTTTGTCAGCCTCAGAGTGAGGAAGAGGGAGAGGGCTGAGGAGCCCGCAAGGCAGATTTTGACCTTAAGGTCAGTGAGGTAAGTGTAAACAGATGGAGAAATCATTGCTTGGAAAAGCAGGGCCTCAAAGGGTGTTGGCGCACAGGACACGCCGAGTGTCTGTGAAAGAGTTTTTGGGAAGTCAAAATTAAGGTGGTTTAGCATGTCTTCAAAAGATGGTTGGGTACAGTTGATATTTTGTGTGTTATGTGCAGTATCAGCAGTATGTTGAAAAAAGATGTGTTTTTTTATTATGACTTCTTTTGAAAAGAAATGTTCGTGCGTTTTACATATTTTTGCATTTTATCCTTTTATGAATTGTTCCTGCTGGTCCTGTGTGTCAGAAGCGACAGAGTAAGTTGTGTTTGACAGCCAAATCTCCACTAACTGGTGATCTGCTGTCAAAAGGAGGGTGAGGATTTTAAACCTGACAAATTAAGCAGGCCCGAATATTGGGTTTTGGGCTGCAGGTTCACAGTGCATAAAGTACATGACATGGTGTTGTGCGTCACCGCTCATTTATATATGCTATTGTACTTTGTCTATGCTTTTTGTGCTTGATATACACCGCGTATATCTGATGGCTTGGCATGTGTGTGTTTTTTTTTATTTTATGCATGTTTTTGTTTTATGTTGCTGCTTTTGATACTATTACAAGTTTACCTTTGTTGTGAAGGGATATACATGACGATGCATATCGCTGCACAACAGTTGGGTAGATTTGCTCTGACACTAAATTTCACAGATATGATATTTTTTATGCTGTAAACAAGACAGGCAGCACTTCATCAGTGTATGTCAAATTTGGCTATAATGGTATTTGAAGAAAAATAAAAGAGATATACAGGATCAAAGTGTGTCACCTGCAGTTTGTCACGTTACTGCTCCCTTCCCTTAAGGAACAGGCAGCCCTAAATGTATGTATCCTGATTGGACGTAAGGATAAATTATAAATCTGTGACTCTTGTACATGGTGACCTAATTTCTATATTACATTAGTCAGTTTTGTTCTGCTTCCTAAGTAGTGTATGACTTTGTACCATAAAGGAAACAAGGTTTCATTTTTCCCTGAAGAAGGAACTGGAACATTAGCTGAGGTTACTGTATATGGTTTAGCGGCCAGCGGTAGAGCTAATATTTGTGAACTATTTTTGATTTTTGTTCACCCAAGTAATTCCTTGTTCTTCCTATAGATTTTTCTTTTGTTACTTCTCCCCTGACCGATGTCGCATCGTGCCTAGCTATTGGGGATTTTAGCTGTGACCTAGTCCCATTTCTCTTTTCCATATTCCTTTCACCAGTCAGCTTTTATTATTGTTGGTGTATTGTTCAGGTTCACACTTCCAGATTGCAGTAATGTACCAGAGACACCCATATTATGTATAATTCCCTTTTGTATGACCAGACTGGTTTTTAAGAATTTTCTTTAGGCCTACTTCGATGTTTTCCAGTCTGACCGTCATGGTAATGATGGACTGGTTAACTGACTCAATACTATAGTAAGACAAGTTTTCCACCTCAATAGGAGATACCCCACATTTATTTTTTTGAACATGACAAATTTTCAATGACTGTTTTAATTTGGATTTTTACCCTTTTTGTTCCTGCTTCTTTAATTTTTGGTGGGATTAGATGTGTTCTAAATCATGGAAATACCAGGACTCTCTAGTTCTTGTCTTTTGTTTCCACATTTTGATCAATCATTAGCCTGTGTATTGCATAGTGCATCTGATGCACAGTTATTAAAAGGGAGGTATCTACATGTCCCTGATAATCTGTATTATGCAATTTCTCTTTTTAGATGTTCTAGATAAGGAATTCGGGAACACCTATATGTAATAATTTAGAGAAAAAAATGTGTTTACCCCATTAGACGATGCTACTATGTGTGATGACATCCATTCAGATAGAATTCCCATGTAACTATCTACCCTTAGATGGCAGAGGATAATGAAGGATACCCAATTGAAGAGATTAGAAGTATTGCCTTTGAGAATGACGGTGTGTTCTAGACCAGAATTGTCCCATGGCGTATGGCCACTCCATCGCAGATTGCAGGCCACCTGCTTACAGTCCCCTTGTTAAAAACAATAAACTGTTTTTGTACTAAATTGAAGGAAACTAACAACTGTGTCACATTTTCTACGTCACTAGGTTCTGCGGGGTTAAGTCATAATAACCTGCGGAACTCACCCACAATCCCATCAGTGACAGCTATAGATGAAAAGTCCCAGCACCCAGAAAATTTGCAAGGCTGGACAGCGATCGCCAGCGCGCCATCAATGGTATCTCTAAAGCATCGCACTTGTTATGTTATACTGGGATTTTATGTTATGTTATACTGGGATTTTATATAGCGCATGGCTACTCAAAGAGTGTCCCGGCGCTTTGTTTGCACACCAATCTCACAACATAACAAGAGGAAAACAGATAAAAAGACAGAAAGAGAACCAACGGAGCCCAGAAAAAAACTAAGAAGTAAAAAGCCAGGTTTTAAGCCCCTTCCTAAAAGCCAACAAGTTTGAAATGCTGCGCAGGGCCACTGGCAGCTTATTCCACAACTGGTAGTCTAAAAGAGCGACCTCCAATGCGTGCCCTCTTCACACGAGGCACTGCAGCAAGGAACAAGGATTCTGACCTCAGCGGCCTGGCTGGGTGGTAGAAGGTCAGTCTTTTTTGGAGGTATTTCGCACCGGAGGCGTGCAGAGCTTTGTGCGCCAGAGTCAGGGTCTTAAAAATTATCCGCTTCCGGACAGGAAGCCATTTTTTGCTCCATCAGACGGCATTGGACATCACAGAGCCAGAGTTTCAGTGCAAAAGAGCGAAAGAGAAGGATTCTTGTTGTTTTGAGGCTTCAGTTTTCCACCTGTCATGTGCTGGTAACCTCTGACAGTGTGCAGTCCCTCGAGCCCTTTGGCCTGAGATTTGGCCACACACACCCCCCTTTTCCTTTGCTCCAACGGAAGTGCAGTGCACCGGAGGATCCAAGATTGGAAAAAGGCACTACATTATGGTGCCCATGAAAGAGCAGCCTGAGCGTCCTCTGACACTGAATAATGAGTGTTGGAGCCTGAGAATGTAGACCCGGGTCTGCACGAGATGATCTGTGCCCATGACCAACGAAGAGCACAATATCTGTAGTGTCTGCCGCAGAGGAAAGACACTGGTGCACTGCATTGAGACATTGAGACTGTCGAATGAGCTGTGAGTGTTTGCCAGGAGGGCACTCCAACGGATACTGAGAAGCACCATTTTCATGAAAGGCCTGAATGAAGAGGCCCATGCGGAAGAAAACAACAAAAGCAGATTTGATGGACAATAGAAGCCTGCCAGAGAGGCTTGGATGGACTCTGGGTATTTCCCATGCGATTGCATAGAATGGGTGTTTGGAGACTGATTCTTATTGTTTTACTGGCATTGTCAATAGTCGCTGAAATAACTAGGAGCCCTGAAAATGTTTGCAAAATAATTTTAGGATTTGCTTTTGACTAGGGTTGTGAAAAAAAATGGTAATCTTGTTTGTAATAGTGGTCATTACTTTCTTCTGTTATCTAAATGTTAAATGCTTTGTTCTCTTTGTACTCCTGCTGATAGTTTACATATTCCTGTTTTTATAAAATGAGTAGAATGCTCACCTAGCAATGAATTAGGATTTGCCTGTGTAATGGCAAAAGGAGGGTCTGAGGTTCTTTAATTTTGACTCCATCTTACATTTGTCGTCATTTTGTGTTGCCTTTACACAGGCTGCTCTATTCATGAAGTGTCTCTGCCCTTTGGACTGCAACGTGTTGAAAACCCCCTCTGTTTTGAAAACCAATCTCAGACACCAGCTGGCCTAACTGCATACAGACATGTCCTGCCATTACTGATTGACCTATAGGTGCTGTAATTGATTGACTTATGGGTTGGGCAGAAACACGACTTAAGGGGGACGTTCTGGTTACATGATGCCTTGTTTTGAATGTTTTCCTATTGGCTAATATTTTGCAGATCTTGTATGCCCATATTAGGTATTTTGCATGCTTGCAAAAGCTAGGACTGCCCCTTACTTTTGTGCTGAGTTTGTAACCCTAAGCATATAAAAGGCCTCTGTGTTATGTACTCTTTAGACTGCCTCATTCAGTTGCTAAGGCTCCTGTGTGACGTAGTCTCACTTAGTTAAGTTTAATAAAGATGTCTTTTCATATTTCAGCTTCTGTGCCAACTTCTTTATTATCAAGTACCCCTGAGAATGAAGATTTGAGTTTCTTCACAGCAATTCGTTTTAGATCGGGCCTGCAGGCAGTGATCATTCGCTGTCACTTTGCGACGATCTGTTGTATCTTTTGAAAAAAAACTCTAAAAAATTGGGTTTTAGCCCACCCATTACTGATCATTTGTTGGCATCATTATCCCTCTTCTTTGCTGCCTTCTATTTCAGCAGTGTTTGCGATGCCATCATAATCTTGTCTTTGTGTGGAGCATTGACCAAATCTAATTGATTTAACCTAATTAATGTCCATTCACTGTGATTGAGGTACTATTTCTTCTTTTTTTTGCATTTTTAAATCGCACAAACTCGACCCAACCTGAAGGTACTCGAGTGCTTCACATGAGCACCAATCGCATTACACAAGTTCATATTCATGGTTTTTTTAAGCGAGGAGATTAAGTGATTTGACTAGAACCAATGGATGTTGAGGTGGCGCCTAAGTCTCAAACTTGTATCTGTGGCCGTAGCACCACATCCTTTTACCCCCTTCCACCCTCTCCTCTATTCAGGTTATATAATGATTTTGATCCATGTTGGACAGTAGCTTAGATGTTCTATAACATGCTTGAGCATTTTGAAAAAACGCTACGACGTGGCCAGCGCTGACTGCGTCATAGCTCTTTTATTTTGGTTTTTTTCAGCCATATTGTACAGCGGCGCACTGTTGTGTAAGATGGCTAGAAAAGCATTGACAAAGGCAATCGATGTTGCATAAGGACACCTTTTGGCACTGCTTGTTATCATTTGAGCTTGTTTGACACCCAGTTTTCAGAGTTTTCCAGTTGTTTTAAACTCTGTTTTGTTTGCTCGGCAATGCCCCAGGCTGGCTCGTTCAGCTAAATAAGTTGGAGCCTGCAAAAAAGGAGATCTGCTGCAGCACTCTTAAACCACCCCCATCCTCTGTGAACTCCACACCACTAAGCCTGCTAAGTAGCAATGCCAGGAGGGATCCCCTGGTATGCTTCAGTGAGCCTTCCTCTTCCTCAGGCACTGCTGGCAGCTGAGCTACAGCACCCCGACGGCGGCCACCATAAATAAAGGGTGGTGGGGCTGGTGGGGTCGCGTGCGAGATGTCGCGTGGGGGGCTTACAAAGACTTTTTTTTTTCAAAAAGAAAACCAAAACTTAACTTTTACCGACGGCCACCTCCAGCTTTCGCGACTCGTCCTGCCATCTCTCCTCTTCTTCCTGGGTCCCAGCAGCCCAAGCAGCCCCTGTGACCCAGACTCCCATCCAGTCTCCATGCGATTGGTCTGAGCAGGCAGGAAAGACTACTGGTCGCAGGACTATTGCCCCATAGTCCTCTCACCCAGGGCACCAGGAAATGGCTGATACTTCAGCTAATAAATTTCAAACTTGATTCTGTGTTACTTTCACAAATAGTTCAATCCAATTTATTCATCATGATTCATGTTGTATTCACATATATATTCATTTCTTCCAAAAAGTTTTTATCTTGTCCCCAATTTTATCAATTCCAATGCATTTCGGTGCCCCTAGCACCTTCATCAGGGAAACATGCTGGTAGTAGCGCATTCACCCAGGGATTACCTTCTCAGGGCTCACTGGAACATGCCCTGGGTGAGAGGACTATGGGGCAATAGTCCTGCGACCAGTAGATTATTCATGTACACTCCAGGAGGAGAGTGATACCCAGGAGGCACGGATAACCATTGGATAGAAACTAGGTTGTGCACATCCTATACTTTCAGGCAGGAAAGACGCCCTGCTCAGACCAGGGAATCTGTGGGATTTCTCCAGCTCGGCTGCTCAATGCAGCTGGGCCGGAGAAAACCTAAGTGTGCATGTGTGTTTTGGTCGGACTTAGATGGCCAGCCAAAACACATATGCTTAGGGAGGGAAGTGCATTCCCATGCCTAGGCCCCGCCTCTCCCAACACTGCTGGCTAAGAGACGGCAAATGTAAAATAAAACGATGCAAGTGCATCGTTTTATTTTACATTTGCTGGCTGTGAGCCAGGCAGCGGGGTGATGCTCCTCCGCCATTGCAGAGGAGCTACCATTGCAGCACCCAGAATGCACCAAAGGTTCCCACAGGCTACCATTAAGCAGAGATTCCTAATTTCCCCATGGCCGGTATGAGAAGTTCTTCCAGGATGTTTTATGCTTTGCATCAGTGCTTTAAATGGGTCGGTACTCACAACTGCTCCTGTAGCCCTGAGCTGAGCCTCCTCAACTATCCAGCAGGGCTCATTTGCATTATGTCTAGGTATTCACCACCACGCTGTGTTTGACAGAGGAGGGTCCATTCAGGCCCTGTGCTGTCAATCACATTGACACTGAGAGTCACCGCCGCCATCTTGGGTGAGTGAGAGGGCGAGCAGATTACTTGCTCGGCCCTCCCACCCTGACCACTACAAAAGCCCATTGATTTGGCGCTCTCCCCACTGATAGAGTGTTGGTATGGTTCCTGAGGCGTGAGTCGGGAACAGCGCTATTTTTAAAAACGAAACTTTTTAAAATTGTGAAATTTGTAATTTGTGTTTTGTTGTGCTGGAGACTACCCCCCTAAGCATCCCCTACCTCCGTTTTAGTCCTGCGCTTATGTTGGGGGCCACAGCAGCCGAATTGACGCTGCACTGAGAGTCACCGCCGCCATCTTGGGTGAGTGAGAGGGCGAGCAGACTACTTGCTCGGCCCTCCCACCCTGACCACTACAAAATGACACCCCCCTCCCGGAAGCGCAGTGGACGGGCGCAGCGGGCGTGCCAGAGGCGCGCCAAAGGCGAGCCCTTCTGCGCCAGTCCGCGACCGACCGGGACCAGTGGCCACCGATTCTGGGTCTTCTGTATGGTATACTCCTGCGCAGCTTCGTATCCATCAGGGCAATTGGCCTATTAGCCCTCCTACGCTTGAACGTATAGTAGCCCTTGGAATATTAGCCTCTCCCCCCGTTTTCACTACTGTCCTACCACTTAGTTCCAAGCCTGCCCCACACTCTGCGTGTCCTTCTACTTTCCCCCCCCCTGCCTGCTTCGGCTCCTGCCTACCTCCTCAATACTCGTTCAGCTGGCAAACACCAACTAGAACTGTTCAATCTCCTTGATACCGAGTCCCCTGATTTTTTGTTCCTGACGGAAACTTGGTTTTCCACTGACTCTACGCCCGACGTTTTATCCGCACTCCCCGATGCCTACTATGCCCTTCGGGCAGATCGCCCTGAAGGAAAAATTGGCGGAGGTGTGGCCATGATTATTCGGTCGCACCTCCAGTTCCAACCCTTGGCTTGCTCTCCTATACCTAATGTGGACTTCCTAGTTGCTCGCTCTACGAATCTTTTAGCTCCCCTTACCATAGTTCTTTTATATCGACCTCCCCAAACCATGCCCCACTTTGTGCCCGCCCTACAAGACCTATTGGCCACTCTTGCTATTAACAACTCGTCTGTTCTTCTACTGGGTGACTTCAACTACTGGCCCAGCGACCCCAGGTAAGATCAGACTTCCAAAGACTTTTCCGACACTCTCCGCTGTTTTAATTTCACCTCCCACATTCATGCTCCTACCCATGTTCATGGCCATATTCTTGACCAGATATGGTCGGCTGGTCAAATCATATCTCCCACTATCATTCTCCCCTGTACCTGGTCGGATCATTCGATCATTTCCTTTTCCATCAACCTCTCAGTCACTGATAATCCCCCTCTGCCTAAGAACATCTTAGCACGGAACTGGAACCGGGTGGATTTTA
Source organism: Lissotriton helveticus (assembly GCF_964261635.1). Classification (NCBI taxonomy): domain Eukaryota; kingdom Metazoa; phylum Chordata; class Amphibia; order Caudata; family Salamandridae; genus Lissotriton; species Lissotriton helveticus. The sequence continues at coordinate 1,043,716,234 of NC_136070.1, read as the reverse complement.
ACACCCTCCACTCTTCCCTGGCGACCTCTTTGCCCGATTTATCTGGCCTTCCTCTTGATTCTCAAGTCGACGCCATCGATCTTTGGCTATCCTCCTCTTGCGACCTGGTCGCCCCCCTCAGAGGGGCAAGGCTTGTCGCCTCCACGAAGCCAACAAATGGTTCTCCAGCGATCTTAAAGTTCTCAAACTGGCTCTTCGCCAGTCAGAGCGCCAGTGGAGGCGCAGCTACTGTCCCCTCTTGAGGGACCGATACAGGTCTCTTCTTAAAAACTATAAGAAAGCCATTCTTTCAGCCAAACTGGAATATTTCTCGGGAAAATTTTTAGCAGCAGCTAATAAATCCAAGGAGATTTTCTCCATTGTCCATACTCTGGCTGCATCAGACAGAGTCAATCTCAACCCCGTTCCCTCCGAATCTATCTGCCTTTCCCTGAACGACTTCTTCCTCGAGAAGATTGTTAATATTAAACAGAATATCCTTCCTCCATCTTCCCCCCTTCCCGCTGCTCCCCTTCCCCCTCTGCTTTCCACCCTTGACCATTTCCCCCTCATTTCAATGGAATCCTTCCTTGTTTTGCTCGGGAAGGTCAAGTCAGGCTCCCCTGCGGACTGTGTTCCGGCTCGCATACTAAGGGAGCTGTTCTCTGGCTGTCCCGACCCCCCCTTATCTCTTCTTAATGCATCCATCTCCCAAGGTACAGTTCCATCTTTGTTTAAATCTGCTGCAGTCATCCCCATTTTTAAAAAAACAGGTTCCGACCCTACCCTTCCTGTTAATTTTAGACCCATCTCCCTCCTTCCCTACCTCAGTAAGATCCTAGAGAGTCACATTACTTCATGCCTGTCGACCTATATAGAGGAAAATCTCCTTTTAGCTTCCCATCAAGCTGGCTTTCGCCCGGTCCACTCGAGCCAATCGGTGGTTATTTCCGTTCTTGATGAGCTGAAGAGTAAGGCGGATTCTAACTCTCCCCAGGCCTTGGTGCTTCTCGATCTGTCCGCTGCCTTTGACACGGTCGACCATTCCATCCTTCTCGACCGTGTCAGGGCAGCGGGCATCCAGGGCACCGCCTTCTCCTGGCTCTCCTCATTCCTCCAGGGCAGGACGCAGGCCGTCCGTCTCTCTGGTTTTTCTGCTCCCCCCCGGCCCGTGCCCTGCGGGGTCCCCCAAGGCTCCTCCCTCTCCCCCCTTCTTTTTAATCTTTATATTTACCCCCTCATCATTTCCCTGCTTAACATGGAGGTCTCTGTGTATAACTACGCAGACGACCTTCAGCTTGTTTTTGATCTTTCCCCTGCCCCTGATTCTCGCCTTAAAATTCAATCTGTACTTATTTTTATTTCTGATTGGATGAATCAAAATCATCTCAAGCTAAACCCGGACAAAACGGAGTTGGTCTTTACCGGGGGTGCCACTAGTCTTTGGACTCCTGCCTTCTGGCCTTCATCTTCGCCCCCCCCCCCCGGTCCCTTCGGGGACAGTCAGAACCCTGGGCATTAAAATCAGTCAGGACCTCTCCATGGATCCCCAGGTCAGCTCTGTTGTATCATCCTGCTTTTTTTTTTCCCTTAGAATAATCCGTAAAATTTCCCGTTTTTTTTCTACTGATGCCCTTAAAATAATTGTTTTGGCCATGATTCTCTCACGGTTGGACTACGGGAACTGCCTGTATGTGGGCATCCCTGCCTATGAACTCCGGCGCCTCCAGATCATCCAGAATCAGGCTGCCCGCCTTATCCCTCGGCTTCCCAGGTCCAACCACATCACCCCCCTCCTCAAATCCCTTCATTGGCTTCCCAACCTGCAGAGAACCCTCTTCAAGATGGGATGCCTAGTTTTTAGGGCCCGGGCCCGCACTGCCCCCGTTTTCATTAACTCCCTGATTGCCCACTATCACCCATGTGGCACCAGATTTTCCATTCTTGCCCCCCGTTTCAGGAACAGTCTCCCACCTACCATCAGATCCATCACTGATTACCTGCATTTCCGTAAGGCGCTAAAAACCCATCTGTTCACCCAAGCCTATACAAACCTGTAATTCCCTGGCCGCCTCCTCCTTCTGACACTATCAACTCCCCAGCGCCAGGAAACCGCTTGGTCACAGAGCGCTTTACAAATACTTTCAACATCAACATCAACATCAACATTCACACTATTGTGTGTATTCATGCAAACACAGGAATCGAGGCAGCCCAGCGGCAGTTAAGAAAGCCCTGGGCGATAAGAAGTTCAAAATGGCTTTATTCCCACCTGAGTCTTTTGTGTGAGTGTCTGATTATGTCTGTGTGTTTGCCTGCTTGTTCGAGAGAAAAGCAAGGGGGAAACAATCTTGACACTCTCAGCAGGCATTTTAAAGGAAATGTGTGGAAGGCTTTGTCTGTATGTCTGCTTCTTTCTGTGCGCGTGCACGCTCTAGAATATATAGTACTGTGCCAAACAACAACAAATAAAAGTATTTAAGCTGTAGGTATTACTAAACAACGACTTAACCTGCTTTTGTATAAAAGCATTTCTCATATGTTTTGGCATGTGCTGCAATTAAGGCGTTAAGTAGCATCCTGTCTTCCGCTTAGCCCCGCCCCCTCACCACACCTCTAGCTCCTTCAAAAGGGTACCTAAACATTTTTTTTCCATTCAAATCTCTTTGCATTCTGGTACATAGAGTTTGACTGGTATTACCATAGGACTAACTTTGCTGTGCCATAAATACTTTGGGAAACCCCAAGTGGTCACACCTGGCTTGACACAAAAGCTCTCTGTTAATGAGGTCCATTTAATGAAAACACCTATGGTGCAGTGGGATGAAGAATTCTGGGCCATAAGGCCCTGAGAGAAAGACGACATATGCTGGTGAACTACCGCTGAGGGGCTAAGTGGATCTCTGCCACAAGCAGAGATTTTTTAAGGCATGGGCAAAGTGGGCAGTGGCCCTGGGCCCCAGCCTTTCAGGGGGCCCCCTGACAGAGCCAGCTCTATTCTGCAGAGGCTTGCCCTGATGACCTTGAATTATTCTTAAACAGATTGTTTTAAATACCGTTTTCATTAAAGGAATTTTTTATGTGGGTGATGTGTGAGCGTCTATTACAGAGAATTTGCAGAAACATGTTGTGTGTATGTTTCGTGTAATAGCCATGAAAAAGATCAAACAGGACCTCACATACAAGAATTGGGAGGGGGACTCACAGAGATTTTTTGCAATAATATTAGTGAACCGCTTTCAGTGAAAACACACGTCGCTATCCCTGAATATTACACGTAAACACATTTAAAATGTGGACAAGTCTGCCTGGCACTGTCAGTGACCTGGCCAAAGAGGGCGTGAAAGAGCTGAAACGGGATCATAAAATCAAAGCTATTCGGCCCACGGCCACAAAAATCCTTAAGATGTCTCAGGTCACAAGGGCACATTTTCCATTCCTTCACTTCCAATTACACACCAGACCATTGTGAAAGGTAGGTCTTTTACTTGAGTTGGAGCCAGTGTGCTTTCGCGCCTTAAATGCGTCAGTGAACACTTGTCCCTCCCGCCCCAACCCTCAGAAAGCTGGATCTGGTTAGGCCCCCAGCAGCGGTGCGAGGCTTCTCAGTGAATCTGCGGGATGCAGCTGTCCTCAGCTACTCACGCGCCCGGTTTCATTTACTTCATCCATGAGTGTGGCACAATTGCCCCTCCTCCGTCTCCGTCTCTTTCTGGCCTTTCTCCACCCCTCCTCGGTGCGTCTCTGTCTCCCTATGGGGTGTTTTCTGCCTCCCTCTTCTTGTGGCAAAGCCAATAGCTCTCACATAGGCAGCCTTTTTGGATTTGCCAATGCATGTTGGGAACTGGCACTAATTTACACACTCATCTGACTTTCACCCAGAGTAAGGAGAGGGAAACGCATAAAAGGGGTAGAGAAAGAGGGGGGAAACAAGCAGTGAGGAACTGGCATCTGCAGGAGTGAGGTACAGAGGCAGGGAGTGTCTGGTGGTGGATGGAAGAGGCTGAGGTGGAATTAAGATTACCCAGCCTTGAAATTTGGCAATCCGAATGACCGCCGGATTCTGAGCAACACTTTGAGCCCCAGCACGTATTCTTTTACAGATTAATCACTGACTATTGTTTCCCAAATACCCAGATGACATCTGGTGTTCTAGCATCGTCTGAGCCTGATAACATTTTACATAACTATGTGAGTAATTTATACAGGGAGGGCCTGGTTCACAAAAGGGTCGTTTTATTATTCCTTCAAGGTGTTGCCTTAAGCTTTCTAAGCAAAATCCTTCCTCACTTCATTGCTTTGAGCCAGCCTTCTAATTTCTAGTCAGCTGAATGCCAGTGTTATTACTGTCATCTTGGAAGTTTCCCAGCAGAGAGTAATTGCCAGCTCGGGAAAGGTTAAGTACTACAAAAAATGTCAATGACAGGCTAATTTAGCAAGCTTCACTGTTGCCTGGGGTACAAGACTGACAATTTACATTTTTGCCAGACATTCCTCTGCCAATGTGATATTTTTCGTCTGTTGTATTATCCTGCTGTGTACTTTATTTTGGTTGCCCAAAAGCAGAAAAACCGCCTAGTTTCAAAGAAAAACAACTGTTATCACTCACTGACAAGGTACATGGGTTTGGCTTTGCTATTGTACATGCATAGATAGAAAACACCACAGGCATACACGGACAACAGGCAAATGGGCGCGCAGGTCAAAATACAGTTGCACTTTCACACACGTAAACATACGGACAGACACGCGTGACAGTAAAAGCACACATGCACACAAACTGCAGCAGATGATCATTTATTTTCTGATGTACCTTTTGAAATTACATTCAAGGAGTTGAAGTGAACTAAATTATACATGATAGCTCACTCTAATATACATCTGTATTGCAGGCTAGCTAGATGGAAAAAAAGAACAAAGTAAAAAGAGAGATTATTCAAGGCATGCCACGTGATGTATTTTCTATGAAAATGTAAAAAAGGTAATAGTCACAAATAAAAAAGACATACTTTAGTTGGGTACGAATATTTCCTTTTTTAGAGACTCTTTTTTAGAGTCTCTGCATAATTCAACATCAAAACCCTCTCCCAATTGCAACTCCTCATAAATTTTTGGCTTCATAAACTTTGAAAAGAACTCTATAGTTTAATGTCCCTCCTACTGAAATATATATATGTCACGTGCACAGAGAAGGCTTGAATTCCAGTGGGATGATAAAATAATTCCTACCACGTGACTGATACATATTACATACATCACTTGGAAGGCTCAATACCTGCCAGAAAGCACTGCACACAAACAAGCAATGAAATGAGATTCGGAGACCAGTTTTATGTTGCACGGAACTCTATATCTAAAAAAATAGTACAATAGAACGAATTTCCTAATTTGCAGTGCAGCGCCTAAATGGGAAGTATAAGCAACGGATCACTAAGTAAACAAAGGTGAGTGTTCTGGTGACCTGCATGTTAAAAAAAGTGACTGATTAATAATTGCTGCCTACTATGTTGAAAATATTACCCCGATTCCTAGTCCTCCTTGTCCCGGACCTAACAACATGAGGCTGGGCCGTCTCATGTTGTTAGGTCTGGAACAAGGAGGACGCAGAATGAGTGGTTATGGTGGGGAGGGTAATCCGTTTTTTTAATCCATGGCCTAAAATGAATGCTTTCAGACACTCCGGGCCTGATTCACAAAGGACTTTGGGCCAGATTTTCTACTCTCACTAAAGCAAAGAATTAAATGAGGCTTTGTTCAACATTTCCAGCAACTGCAGAGATAAAACTCAGACTGAGGTCACAGCTGCAAATCATGCCACTGTTCTCACATGGAGAGCAAAACATTCCTTTGCTTATCTTTAAGGTCTGTTGCTTATCTTTAAGGTCCACAGAAACTAACAGAGCAAGCTGAATCACGAGCTGGTTCTGTTTTCTACATTATAAAATGTTGTGCTAATTCAAATGCAAGTTATTTTCTACTAAAGCACATTTAACAGTTTTCACAAGTTAGAGTCCCATTTTCATAGTGAGAACAACATCTAACTAAACACATTTATCAAGCTTTGAATTACTTGCACATGGGTTACATAAATTGCTAGATAAAAGTGTCTGGCGGAAGTCTGTGAATTTGAAAGCTCATGTTTTCAATCTGTGGCACAGAAATGTGTGTGTCACCTTTCAAATGCAGTTCTCTATTTCTGAAGCAAAGGCAGGGTTTCCATCATTAAAGAAAGCACAGGTTTAGGCTCTTTCAATCCTCTCTCTGACGATTTAAAATCATCACAACTCCAAGTTCATTTCACACGTGAGATCAGTCAGATCATATATAGCCAAGCTCAAAGGTTCAGTGCAGAGTTTTGTTAGTAGCTTCTTAGAACAGTTAGTTTTCATAGAACAGTTGTTTTTTTTTGTTGTTTTTTTCTTTCACTCTTTTTTTTTCCATCAATATTTTTTTCTTTTCAGCTTTTGACAGTTCTTACAGCCTGATTCATCAAGCTGATTTGCGCTCGCAAAGGGCCAGATTCTGAGAATCTGGCCCTTTGCGAGTGCGATTTTTGCATTTGGGATTCATCATCCCAAATGCAAAAATCACTATTACCGAAATCGCATATTTGCGAGGAATTGGATTTAAGGAATCTCTAATAGAGATTCCTTAAATGCAATTCATCAACCAATTAGAAATAGCGAAATCGCAATATTTGGTCTCAATTTACCACCAAGTCTGACTTGGTGGTAAATTACGAAAATAGTGTAAAAAGCACTTTAGTGCATTTTTTTCTTTTGCATGTTACACACACACATGTCCTTTGGACATGTGTGTGCGCAACACCTGTTCAAATGTGCATTTAAGGGGTGCTACAGGGTGTCCTTTGGACACCCCTGGCACCCTTAAAATCGCTATCTTATTTGCGAGTAGCAAATTGCTACTCGCAAATAAGGGATACTCCCCATTCATTCCTATGGGCCTTTTGGCCCATAGGAATGAATGGGGAGTTATTCCTTATTTGCGAGTAGCAAATTGTTACTCGCAAATAAGGAATGTGTAGGAATCGCTATTTATTTAGCAATTCCTACATGAATACCGTTTTGCGAGTCCTCAATAGCGATTCGCTATGAATCGCTATTAGGGGCTCGCAAAACGGCCCGTTGATGAATCAGGCTGTTAGTCATTGTTTCAGCTTTGCTCAGTTCTCTTTTTGTCTCAAGCTCGAAATCAGGGTGGCCTATACAGTTCAAATCCTGCATCACACAGTTCATCCATTGTGACGTTCAGTGCTTTGTCCATGCAACATGACCATTCAGGTGATGGATATCTCCGACAGAGCACCATCGATCTTTTGGACTTTCCCAATCCAAGACTTCCACCTTTGTCTTCACTTTTTTCTTATTCCGACGTTTCAGCTATTAGTGCAACTGTTTTCCTAGGGGACAACTGCAGACTTTTCGTGTACCCCTTTAGCCAGCTTTCTTCCACTGCCACTCATGGGCCCACAGCACTAGTTCTTTTATCAGAGGCTGGACCTGGCTCATTCACCACTTCAACATCAGTTTCATCCGAGCCATTTTCCACTTCTTGATTTTCGAGTCCCACCTCGGTTTGCTTTTGTGCTGCTTCAGACTCAGTGTGTTCCCCTACAGCTTGACTGACCCTCTCCCGTGGCCTTTCGACCACCGCTGGCATCTCTTCTGGAAGAGGAGCTGTTTCATCAAGGGGACATAGGACCCTATGAGCATGGAAGACATGCACCCAGTTTGGAAGGCCATCACTCTTTACAGCAATCGTTGTGACCAGGATCATTTGGAACAGTCTTTTCCATTTTAGTTCCAACCAAATCTTATGGATGTCATCATCTCTTAGATCGAGGTTGTCGCACTGTTCACTATGCAGATCTTGTGTAGCCACTGCAACTTGACGAGAAACTGTATGCGCCACATCAGCCAAACCGTCACAGCAATAGCTCATCTTCTCATCTGCATTTGTCACAAGTGCTTTTACTGGTACATCATTAAGCCACTTCAGTGATGTTGAGACACCGACTTTTGCAAAGCGAGACTGATCAGTGTCTTTTTGTTGCTTGATTATGCTTGAAACTTCAGGTCGATAGCTACAGTGCAATACTTGTTCAGTCTGTAGTTCTGCACATATCATTTTCTGGACATATTTGATAGGGTGGGTCTTTTGATCTGATTTCAGGGAAACTGGCAATCTATACCTTGAGATCGATTTTTGCAGTAACACATTTGCTACCATGTGGATGTCATCTCTTCTGGTGGTGTAGGAATTAGGCATTTTGATGACAGTGTCCTTTTGCATTCTTTTGAAGGGACCTTCTGATCTCCCTATGTGACTCAATGTAGCATGTGTTCTTTTCCCTGCATTCATTAGTTGACATGTCACATCTTGATGACACTCTCCTTCTGCAAGCTTCCTAAACATTTGCTGGTATCTATATTTTCTAAAGAGACGTTTCATTGAATCCCTCTCTAAGTGTGTATGTCCATACATGTATCATCTCATTGGCTATGACAAACTCTCTGGCAACATTGATCTCCCATCTTTTGATACTTGGATGTCATTTGCGTTTTTCTCAAAATCTGTTCTGATACACCCTTGTTGTTCTTTCTCTGAAACAGTTTCTTGTACACCCTGCAACTCTTCACAAGTGTTTGATATTGACATCAACGTTAGACAGTGTCCTTTTCATATTCACGTGTGAAATTTCCCTTAAAAGTGTAAGCTAGCAGGACACTATATTGGGCAATCAAATTACCATCTATCTTTCCCATTTCAATTGTTACTCTCATTTGAGCAGTTAAACTGCATTCTATGGTAAGGGCATTCAATGTTGTATCTTGTGCTGCGGTAACTTTTTGTAAACATTGGCCATCTACAAAATTGACATGATCAGGCTCAATCAGGAGTTCATTGTCAGTGCCTAACCTTGGCTTCATGCACTGATCCATGACACCTAGGCATTCAGGTTCAACTTTATCACAAACAATTTCCTTTACTAGAAGTAGACTCAATACATTTGCATTTTGACATGTTTCAATCTCAAGATTTTTCAGTAACAATTCCACAAAACAAGAACCCATTTCAGGTATTGGACATTCCATCATTATTTTCTCACTCTTTTTGTGACTGACATCAACCACAGCTACTAAGTTAAGGCAGCTGGGCATTTTCTGTGACGATGGGATCAAAGGTCATTGGGAAACACGTCACATACTTTTGAACCTCTTCATCTTTTTGAACAGGCACTGAGAGAGAGCAGCCCTCCCTCTTACTGCAAATTGGTGTATATTCTTTTGAAAAAACTAGCATCCCTAGTGCCGGGGCACGACACATTTTCTCTTTCGACTCTAGGCGTGCTTTTGTGCAATCATTGTCCAATGGAAGCGAATCAGACACATCCTTGTGTGTCAGCCTCAGTAAAGGCTTAGCCACTAGGGAAAGGTTTGGTGTTGACTGTCTACAGTAGCCAACCATTCCCAACAGCATTCTGACTTCTTTCAGAATTAGAGGTGTATTTGTCTGGTGAATTGCTTCCACTCTCTCTGGTGACACCTTCTTAGCTCCTTTTTCAATCATGTGTCCCAGATATTGATCTCCTTTCTGGCAGTACTCCAGACTATCCTCATTATAAACCTGACATATATCAATAACGGTAAGCCATATTTCGGAACAGGCAATTTGAAAAGGTATGTTGGCTGAATTTGGTTCCACAGGACAACACAGAACAACTATGCTACTAATCTTCTGCACTATTCTGTACTTCTCATTGGGTCTCTGTAAACCTGGGATCAGAGAGTTACATGAACTTCCAATCGATTCCTCTAAAAGTTCCTCGCTCAGTTTATCTTCAATTACTGGTGAAATTCCTGCAACTGTCTCTTGTGTCTAATTGTATGATAATGTTGCTGTATAAGTGGCAAATGATTCTAATTTGACTAAGAATTGTTCTGCACTTTTTATTAATTCAACATCTTTCGTTGTGAACTTCCATACTATTGGGTTCACTGTTTCTTCCAAATCAGAGTGTGTAATGTTTTAACTGTCATTTCTGAAACCAATCCTTCAGCTGTCTCTTGTTGGTCCATTCTAAACCATACATCCTCATCAGGAGCCTGATATTCAATATCATCCGGTGTACAGTAAATTGTGCAGTTTAACTTGCACCACAAATGTTTTCCTAGCAGGCCTACATGGCTTGAATCACAAAGAACAATTTGATAACTTTCCTCAAATTAACCTAATTTGGCTAAAACCTGCTCTAAAACGGAGTTTGCAATCTGTCTCTTTAGAACTTCTACAACTTGGGCCTTTTTCCCTAAGTAAGGTAGGTCTGGAACTTCCACTGTTCTCACAATGGATCTAATGATCTCAGAAATGTTGGGACCAAAACTGTCAATTTTAAATACAGCGGACTGTCAAAATGTGTTCTGATTTTGATTTTGAAAATAATTCAAATTTGCTTTGGACAACTGATTTAAGTTAATCTGAGGGTTTCCCATATGTTGTGGGATCATCTGGGATTGGAGAACTTGTCTCATTGGTACCTGTTTCTGAAATGAAATTTGCTTTTTCTGTACTGGCATCTGCATTTCTCCCTGTAAATGTGCATTTCCATTTACTGCATCAGTTTTAAGTCTACACTTCCTTTATTTTTTTTATTTTTTATTAAACAACTCCAATTATTACATATAGAAAAATAGAGATATACATCAGTAAACAAATATATAAATATCTTCATAATTAATAAAACTAGCAAGAATACACAATTCATTACATTAATTCATTACATTCCGAGGCGTCAATAATATACATATTATAGCGGGAGCAATTTACCTTATACCCTTCTTATATCTCTGCTCCAGACCGCAATTGGAGACCAGATCTTACTGCCACGTATTCTAGAATGTCTCCCTCTAGTAGAATAAATGGCTTTTTCCTGAATATACACCCCCCAAAATTGTGCTAGCCACATTTGAAAACTTGGGGGATCCACGTCCTTCCAGCGAGCTGCAAGTATTATTCTATAAACTGCTGTCCCCACAAAAAGACATGTTTCCTCCTCCCTGCTAAGCTCCAGAGTGCTATTATAGCCAAGAATAAGAAGAGTAGGCGATTCCGCCACCTTATGCCCGAACATCTCCTCCCAAAATCCTGACAGCATCTTTTTAAGTGATGTTAATTTAACACATTCATAAAACATATATGAAAGGGTGGCTGGGCCGACTCCACATCTGGGGCACTCATCGTTTATTCTCTTACCCCATGCATACAGCTTAGCAGGGGTATAGTACAAATTGAAGATGGTCTTATAAAGCTGGGCTTTTAAGTTAGAAGATAAGAGTAAACGTGATGTTACAATTAGGTTCATGTCAATATCAACATAGGGGTTAGCAAGTTTACCAGCCCATGGTGACTCTGTATGTTCCAGGTCATCTTGAAGTTTTTCAAGAAGCAAGCCATATATTGTTCCAATTCTAGTTGAATTTCTACTTATAATATCAAAAAATGGGATCTTTTCCAGTGTAATGCTTGGAATTTTTAAGTTAAGAATAGTATTAACTTGAATACCTTTAAAATAGCAATTATTAGGCATTTAAAAATGTCTCTGTAAACTCAAAAACCTGGTATTTTAGTCACCTCCCCAAAAGTCCTATACTGTTGTACTCCCCAAGCTTTCCCATTTTTTATTAATGTCGTCGTTAGCCGGTACAGGCAGTAGAGAAGAACGCCACAAAGGGGTATATCTATTAAATTTTGGGATTGCCATATATCTAGAAACCTTCCTCCGCATTTTCCATGCACTACTGATGACTTTGAATTTAACTTTTTTATAGTAGCTTGGCTCTAGTTGTCTCAGCAAGAGCCCTTGAGCTTTCTTTCCAATTGATAATTCATAGATAGATGGTATTTCGATGACCTCTGTGTTCTCAGTAGCGGCCGTGGTATTAAAGAGTGGTGCCATTTGATGGAGAAGGGCAGCCCAATAGTATAACATCATATTGGGAATCGCTAGGCCACCCCTGTTTTGTGGTAAAGATAAATATTTCAGAGATCTCCTGATTTTTCCATATTGCCAGACAAAATTAGACATTTGTGATCCAAGTATTTTATTAATATTATCTTCTATAATTAAGGGAATAGCTCGAAACAAATATAGAAACCTAGGGAGTACATTCATTTTTAGAAAGTTTTCTCTACCAATGATTGATAAATGCTAACTACTAACTCTAGTAAGATCTTTTCTTATGACCCTCATTAGGGGTTCATAGTTAAGTTTGCTAATGTTTTCAACCTTTGGACTTAGACATACCCCAAGATATGTGGCTTTTTCTGCTTTTCTAGGATCTTCATAGTCAATGTTATCGGTGCATAAAACAATCGTTTTATCTCTATTAAGAGAGTATCCAGAGTAATGACTGAATGACTGGGTAATAATCTCTATTTCTGCAATTGCCTCAGCGGGGTTTGGTGTTAATACTGCCACATCATCGGTATAACCGAGTATTTTTGTTTCATGCGCACTGACAGTGATTGGTTTTATTTCCTGGATCTTTAATAGTTTTATAATAAGAGGGTTAATGTACATAGCAGACAATATCGGGGAGCAGGGGCATCCCTGCTTTGTTCCTCTCTATATGATAAATGGGCAAGATTCAATACCCATTACTTGGAGCTTAGCTCTTGGTTCTTGATACATTGCTCTGATCGATTTAACAAGTCCAGGCCCAAAATTATTAGACTCAAGCACACCCCAAAGAAATTCCCATGACACCCGATCGAAGGCTTTCTCAGCATCTAGAAGGATCATCGACATCTGGCCCCCTGTCCCGGACATGATATCGAAGAGCGAGATAGCTCTACGGGTATGATCCGTTGTACCCTTACCAGGGATGAAACCATGTTGCCAGGGGGAGACCAGATGTTTGATGACCCTCCCGAGCCGATAAGCCAGGATCTTTGCATAAAGCTTAGAGTCAGAATTGATCAATGAAAAAGGATGGTACGATGATGGAAGCTTGGCAGGTTTGCCTTTTTTAGGAAAAATAATTATATTATTTTCTTTCCATGATTCTGGCGGAGTGCCGCTCCATCGTATCCCAACAAACAGATCCAATAGGAAAGGTAGTATTTGTTCTCCTAGTATTTTATAAAGTTCTAAAGGGATTTTGTCGGGGCCAGGTGCTTTCCCAGAAGCCAGACCAGATAGGGCTAATTGTAGCTCTGTGATACTAATCTTTTTTTCCATGTCCTCTCTAGTTACAGTATCTATGGCCTTACTCCACCCAGTGTCAGTTACAAATTCCCTTAGAAATTTTCTAATTTCAAGTGAATCGACTATAGTATCACTTTGGTAGAGCTTTTGGTAATAATGTTGAAATACTTCAACAATATCCCCTGGTTTTGAATATTCCTGACCTTCTGCTTTAATAGAAGTAATCATGTTATATGAAATCTTCTGTCGAGTGCGCAAAGCCAACTGCTTACCCACCCTCTCTCCATTTTCATAGATACTACTTTGGTGTGACTGAAAAGTTTCTGCAGCTTTCTGAGTCAGCCCGTTGTTTAGGTCTGTTTTTAGGACCAGCATTCGGCGCATAGTATGTTTTCCATCTTCACCCCGAGCTATTGATGCAACATGTTCTTCATCTGCTCTAGCCAAATCTCGCATCAATAGATAATTTTCCTTATCATGCTGTTTTTTAGGTCGAGGGACTGTAGGCTTGGCCGTAGGCCAAGACCGGAAGTCCGGAGAATTATTGTTACTTAGAGTGGCTGCTTTATCCCGCCTCTCTTTTCGTCTCTCCTCCATTGGCTGGCTTCCTAAACGGAGGCCAGCCATTGGAGGAGAGATGCGTCACTCCGATTTAGCCCCGTCTTTTTCGGATTCGGGGGCGTACATTTTGCTGTTCTTTCGCCAGTGACGTCATCCGTCACTCAAAACAACAAATACACGCCCCGAATCCGAAATTCTTCAGCGCTTTGCGGCCGCCATTTTGCTGTTCGTCAAAGATGAGGTAGGTCGCCTGCTCCCGCTGTACTCGTTCCCACCCCCTCCCGCTGTTCGCTGGTCCCGCTGTCCTCGTTCCCGCCACCTCCCGCTGTTCGTGGCTCCCGCTGTCCTCGTTCCCGCCCCCTCCCGCTGTTCGTGTCTGTCCGTTCTTGTTGTGACTCTGTTCCATCTCCTCATGATTCACCCCTCTTTGTTTTGTTTTTTTGATGTTTTCAACTTCCATTCTCAGAACATCCTCTAATCGCTCTTTTTCTATGGTTCTTCTGCCAGCGTCACCTCTGCTTCTCTCTCACGGCACTTTCGTCCTTCTGTCGGACTCCCTCCAGGGCCCACGCGCCCGCCCTGTCCATTCTCGCCCCATCCCTCTCCTTGCCTCGTTGCGAGGACCCGGGCTTGATCATCTGTGCCTTCGGTCCCTCACCAGCCAGGCATGGTGGTGCGGAGGACAGGTTACCAGCGGAACAGAGGGGGCCGAGCTCGGGCAGCACACAGGCAGGCACGCAGCGGGCCAAACAACACCATGGCAGTCGGCAGCCCCTTCCTTTAAGCGCACCCCCCCGCCCGCTCCTGCAGCTGCCCCCTCCTCTAGAGTCGTGTTTACCTCACTCTTTCTAGTGGCCCCAGTACGCCCCTCCCTTATACACACCTCTTCTCAGCGCATCCTCTACCCTCCCTTTTCATAGCAGCCTTGTTATCTATCCCGGTTAACTCACCCCACCACGATCGTCAAGACCCCCCTCCCGCAGTAACCTATGCCTTCTGCCCTTTGTTACCGCCTAAAAGAGATCTTCCCCTAATGGCGTTATAACCACCCCAAACATTAAACTGTAACCATCCACCTGCCTCTTCCCAGGAGCATTAATATCCCCTTTAAGGTGTTTCTTATCAAAACGCTGGCACGTCCTTATGCAAGCAAATCACTCATCCCCCCTCCCCCCACCCCCAATCAAGAGGAGGATCGCTTGCACAATACAACTGTACTAAGTTAGCTGTGAAGTCAGTGAAAGCGCGTGCACTAGACACAGACAAGGTTCCAGAGACATATGTCCTTTTCAATCCTTCGGGGAGGGGAAGCCCTTTACACCTACAAATACGGCAGGCGGGCAAATGCTTCTGTGCCCTCGTCACCGACGATAACACTTTAGAGTCAGCTGCTGTCCTATAAGAGCTCCTTCACGATCACCAGGCTGGAAGTCTTTCTAAAGGGCCCTATTTGTAGGAAGCTCGTCGAAAAAGGCAGCCGTCTTTCTGTAATGTTTGTGGGTGATTCTCTGCCCGGAACGGAAGCGCACTCCAATCCAGAGGTCACACTGCTTTGACCAACAGTTGTTGCAGTCTAGACTTTCCACTAATAAAAGCCTCATCTTGGAGTTAAGCTATCTACGACGCATGCCCCCCAGGTTTTCAGTAACTCCAATGATCTTCGTACCTCGAGCAACTGCGATGTACTAAACATCGTTGCTCCTTCTTGTGACGTGTAAGCCCCACCAAAACCCTAGCTCAGTCGCCGTAGGAAAGATACACCTCAAGTCGCGACTTGTGGTAACAAGAGTTCAAGTGTCAACATATAAGTGCTTGCAGGCCTTCAGCAACACACCCATTCCTTTCACCCCTGGTAACCCTTACCCCTAACAACCCCTTTCTCTCGCAGCATTCCATAGCAACCGCCCGTACCTGACCACTCAGAACACGTAGCTCCTCATTTCAGCCCAGAAGAGGCACTACACACCTCACTCCATGGACTAAGGGAACTCACGATCATTGCGTAAAGCACCCCCCCCTCTGGAAACGGTAGCATCCGTGGGCACCGACCTGATCGAGAGCAGGCAGGGTATGGCCAAGGAAGCAGACTAACGAGAGGCCCCTGGGAGGAGGTGTCTGTCCTTCAGCTGGTCCCCCTCTCTCTCCTCAGAAGACACCAACTGGACTCCTTCACTCACACACCCAGAAGAAGAGTGTTTGCCCACCGCTGTCTGCACAGGAAAACACACCGAATTGCACACCCCCTTACCAAAGCTCTTAAAAGGCAGAGGAAGAAACCACTGTTTGCGTGCGCGCGAGGAAAGCGAGAAATAACAGCAAAACAAATGGTACAGCTAATGAGGACAATTAAATTAGTTATGTTCAAGGAGATGGGATTGCAACCCCCCCCCGATCCGCTACTACTCGTTGGCAACTGCTGCTCGCTAATTCATGGCAACTGATTGCTGCCTCTATGCAAATCTTTGTTTAAATCATTTAACTAATTACATGGCGGGATTGTTCCTCGCCTAAGGTGACATCATTCTCAGCAATAAGCCCCCCAATTGGAGTGTGGCAACAATAAGATTTCTGGTATTAACAGCCAACCGGCACCACACATTAAACAGGCTCAAATCTCCCAGTTATAAGTACTTAGCGCCCTCAAATCGACCCCTGCAATCTTAGTTGCTTTATCTAACAGAAGAAGGGGGCACAGGGAGAAAACTTCGAAAATCAACCGAACGTCGTGCGTAAGAGGCTATAATGAAGTCAATAGTTAACATTCAGCGGCACGCCATTCATTTCCCTTTAAAATGCAATGATAATTAGATGGGTCATAAAATGCTCTTCTTTTCATTATGACTGATGAAATGCATTAAAGCTGACAGGGTATTACCTGACGGTAATTAGGTTTTGTCATGAATTAAATTATTTGAAAGCAGGCTATCTCCCCAATCATGCAATTTACAGAGAGTTTTTTTTTTTTTAAATCTGTGCTACAAGGGTGAGGGGGAAAAACTGTTTTCCCCACTCTCTTTACAGCCATGCATTATTCACACCTCACGGGGAGTGTGGGGAAGAAAAACAAAAAAATGGGTGCACATGAAGAAAGAGGCCGGCCCCTTAAGGCTCTGATGTTGTCAGCGTCAGTGACCGGCGACAATTAAATCCAAGTGCCCGAGAGGTGATCTCGTGAGCACGAGGTGGAATGTAATCATCCCATGCTTGCACTTGGCAAAAAAAAGGGGGTGGGGAGAGGACACACAATTAACTCACAGTAAGCCCCAATTTCACCACATCAATGCTTCTTGCGTTCCCATCTCAATTCACCCCAAAAGGTTAATAATAGAAAAAAATAAAACACACATTTGGAGTTTCGACTGTGTGTGGCTCTGTCAGTGTGTGGCTCTGTCTGTGTGTGGCTCTGTCTGTGTGTGGCTCTGTCTGTGTGTGGCTCTGTCTGTGTGTGGCGCTCTGCCTGTGTGTGTGTGGCGCTCTGCCTGTGTGTGTGTGGCGCTCTGCCTGTGTGTTTGTGGCGCTCTGCCTGTGTGTGTGTGGCGCTCTGTCTGTGTGTGTGTGGCGCTCTGTCTGTGTGTGTGTGTGTGGCGCTCTGTGTGTGTAGTCTGTGTGTGTGTAGTCTGTGTGTATGTAGTCTGTGTGTAGTCTGTGTGTGTGTGTTTGTGGCGCTCTGTGTGTGTGTGTGTGTGTGTGTGTGTGTGTGTAGCGCTCTCTGTGGGTGTGTGTGTGTAGCCCTGTGTGTGTGTGTAGCACGTAGCGCTCTGTGTGTGTGTGTGTAGCTCTGTGTGGATAGCTTTTTTTGTAGGTGGCTGTATGTGTGGGTGACTGTCTGTGTGAGGGTGGCTCTGTGTAGGTGGCTCGATGTGAATGACTGTGTGGGTGGCTCTGTGTGTGTGTGTGTGTGGGTGGCTTTGTGTGTGTGGCTCTGTGTGGGTGTAAATGCAATAGGTCATGCATTTACGAGCGATTAAGCTATTGGCATTGTAAATGACAATGCCATTTATTTAACGATTAAGCTATTGGCAATGTAAATGACAATGCCATTTACATATGATTAAAAATAAATAAATAAATAAATCATGAGCAATGCCAATAGCTCTAACTTTAATAATGCCGAGACCATTGCATTGTAAATGCTTGTTTATTCTAGCCACATAGCTAATTGTCTCCCCCCCCCCTAAGGGCAGCTTTAAAACAATCCCAGACAACCCCCTGGGAGCACTAAATTGATTCATATCAAAATATCCTTTAGCCCAAGCAGTTATAAAGTATATATAGTCTCTATTAACCAAAAGCTTACTATCGAATGTCCATTTTGAGCGTTGCCTGGTAAAATTGATTATGTTAATTGTAAGGATTAGGGAATTATGGTCCGAGATTATTTTAGGACATTTAATAACTTCTGCTAGGTTAGCCAGGTCCCCTGTTACTAATATATAATCTAATCTAACATATTTGTTGTGAGGGAGTGAAAAATACGTGTACCCAGGATCGAATTGATTTTTAGCATCCCAAATATCCACAAGATCGTAACTATCTCTAAATTGGCTGATAGCTCTAAATACCCTTGGTTTGCGGCCTGAATATCTTTCCTGACTCTGTTTCCTAAATCCAGACCCCAAGGAAATATTAAGATCACCACAAAATACCAGCGATCTTGACCAAGAGGTGAGTTCCAATTCAAGATCTTCAAATATTTATGGGTCGTCTTGGTTTGAACCGTAAACTGAACAGATAGTTATACCCAATGCCAATTCTATGATGACCCACTTCCCAAGGGTGTCATCTGCCTTACTTATAGCTTGTCCTAAGGGTATTTTAGCTAGAATAGCTACCCCACAAGTATTCGAAGTTTGTGTGGTAAAGGCAAGAAAATTGTAGCCACCAACCTTTAACAAATCTTTTTTATCCCAGGGCAAATGTGTCTCCTGGAGACAAATTATATCAGCAGAATTTTGTTTAATGATTTCCCATAGACAGGCTCTCTTACTTCTATCATTAAGTCCTGCCACGTTCCACGAGCAAATTGTTATCTTCCCCATTACAGCTTATTGGCTAATTTCGGAGAGCCTACAACCCTAATCCCAAAACTCTGACAAGATTTCCAGACAACTCGATCCTTTTGTGTATCTTTTGTCAGTATTATCCATTTAATTACATCAGTTACTATATCAGTATTATTATTGGAGTTGTTTTTTTATCTGCTTTTACCCCCTGCCCTCCCACCACCATTCCCCCAACCTCCCCCTGCACCCATTGTGAGGCATACAGACTCCATTAGAGTCTGTTTGTGATGAGCATGCAACACATGACCAGAGCTCAGTCTAACATCTTACATATATATACATACAAATGCTGAACTACTTATATATATATATATATATATATATATATATATATATATACATATATATATATCACTGAAAAAACCATAGGTTAGAGACCATATATAGTTAGCTGGACATTTTATTGACATAAAACCAATGAAATTCCATATATAGTTAGTTGCACTAACTATATATCGCGCACCCGCAATCCACTGCTGATGATGTCACATATTACATCATTCATGACATGGTCAGTGACATCACTGATGACATCACTGATGACATCTCAAATGACATGACTGATGACATCACTGATGACATCTCAAATGACATCACTGATGACATCATCTAGTGTCTGTGTGTTTTTGTAAAGTTTAAATATGTTTTACATATTGAAGAATGAGTGGATGTATGGAAGACTGAGTGTGTGTGTGGCTGGCTGGGAGGTGTGTGACTCTGTGCATATCAATGTGTACTTGTATCAGTGATTGTATAAGAGAGTAAGTATGTGTTAGTATATGTGTGAAAAGTATGGTGTTCTGTGTTTAACTGTATAGATGAGGAAATCGAAGTGTGATTGATTCTTCACAGGACTGACTAGGTGTATGAGTGCATATGATAGTGTTGTAATAATGAGTGACTGTATGTATGAGTGATTGTATGGGTGAATGAGTGAATGTGTGTGTAGACATAGGAATCAGTGAGTGCGTATGTAGTAACTGGTATTGGTGTGTCATGATGTCATCAGTGATGTCATTTGAGATGTCATCAGTGATGTCATTTGAGATGTCATCAGTGATGTCATCAGTGATGTCACTGAAGTATGGTGTTCTGTGTTTAACTGTATAGATGAGGAAATGGAAGTGTGATTGATTCTTTACAGGACTGACTAGGTGTGTGAGTAACTCCATGGATGAGTGGCAGTGTGTGAGTGTCTGCATAGGTGTATGAGTGCATATGATAGTGTTGTAATAATGAGTGACTGTATGTATGAGTGATTGTATGGGTGAATGAGTGAATGTGTGTGTAGACGTAGGAATCAGTGAGTGCGTATGTAGTAACTGGTATTGGTGTGTCATGATGTCATCAGTGATGTCATTTGAGATATCATCAGTGATGTCATCAGTGATGTCACTGACCATGTCATGAATGATGTAATATGTGACATCATCAGCAGTGGATTGCGGGTGCGCGATATATAGTTAGTGCAACTAACTATATATGGAATTTCATTGGTTTTATGTCAATAAAATGTCCAGCTAACTATATATGGTCTCTAACCTATGGTTTTTTCAGTGAATTTTCAAGGTTTTGTAAATGCAAATTCCTAACTATATATGGTCTATAACCTATGGTTTTTTCAGTGAATTTCATTGTTTTTTTAAAAGCTAATATCTATAGCTGTAAAATATATTCTTTATTACGTGACGTATCACGTAGCCACGTGAGACGCCTCATGACGCGTCGCATAACCGTGACGTATCGGCTCTGCAGCGCAAACAAAACCCGTAACGTAAGCGTGCCGGAGCACGCTTACAGATATATATATATTTTTTTAACCTTAATTAGACAAAATCCACACGTGCACATATCTTGAGGCCTTGCAAAGGCACATCAAACAAACAGTCCCTACAATTTTGCCAAGTTTGCTGGAAATCTATCCCTTAATTTTTTTTTTACTGTTTCTCTTGGTTTTCCCCTTGTTACGCTTACCGGGACGCTACCCGGTACGCGAACCGGACGCTCCAAAAACACAAGATGGCGGACTCCCGTTACGCTGCCGGTTAGCTGCCCGGTTCGCGTACCGGGAAGCGCCTCTACCGCGAAAAATCGCGGGGGACTTTAATATCCCCCTCATCAATCCTAGGGGGTCAGGAGGGGTTTACCTTGCCCCCTTTCCTTCATTTCCCCCTTCTTTTTTCACCACATCTTGTCTCTCGAACCTACCGAGGGACAAGATGGCGGCCGCTCCGGACTGTTTACAATGTTGACAGCTACGCTGCCGGTTAGCTGCCCGGTTAGCTGCCCGGTGAGCTGCCCGGTGAGCTGCCCGGTGAGCTGCCCGGTTCGCGTACCGGGACGCGCCTCTACGGCGTAAAATCGCAAAAAAAAATGTTTTTTAATTTTTTGCCCCGCGGGGCACTTTAATATCCCCCTCATCAATCCTAGGGGGTCAGGAGTGGTCTACCTTGCCCCCTTTCCTTCATTTCCCCCTTCGTTTTTCACCACATCTTGTCTCTCGATCGTACCGAGAGACAAGATGGCGGCCGCTCCGGACTGTTTAGAATGTTGACAGACACCGGAGAGCCAATCAGCTTCGCTTCGCGAAGTTCCGTTACGCGTCAGGTACGCGAACCGGGGCGCTAACCGGAGCGCTGTCACAGATATATATATTTTTTTAAACGTTAATTTCTCAAAATCCACTGGAGCACATATATTGAGACATAGCAAAGGCACGTCGGGCAAACCATATCTACAATTTTGCCAAGTTTCATGTAAATCTATTCAGCCGTTCGAGCTAAAAGTGAGTCCAACCGCCCTATGGAAAAATGAATGGGAAAAACGCGTTTTGGGACCCCCCTTTTTTCTCGGCCCCCCCTTGACGAAACCCCCCCAAATTGTCAGGGGCTGCTCAGAAACAAAATGTGCCATTTCCCTGAAAATTTCAGCCAATTCCGTCCACAAACGCCAAAGTTATTAGACATAGAATTTTCAGAAATCCCATAGAGAAAAAATCCTAACTATATATACCCACTGGCTATCGCCAGTAGGTAATATACATATATAGACATATATAATCTGCATATCTATATAAATATAAATGCATGCATACATATACATATATGCATACATATGCATGTTATTTACATGAAAGTTTTAAAAACACTAATAAAAGCAAAGCTAAAAAGCCACCTCATTACAAACAGAATGGCTTTAACTTAAACGAGGGCGAGATCTATTGCATTTTCAATGCTTGTTTACTTTGGTTCTATCAAGAAGGCATTCAGATGTGTCACACATTTGCCATAAATTCTGAATGTTAGCACTCTAGTTGCTCATTAGATCACTGTAGTAAAGCTAGTGCTCACCACTGCTGCTAATCATGGTTTGCAGCCATTTTCCCGCATTTTTTATCCCGCAGACTTTCAGTCCGCATACCATTATCCCGCAAGGTCATTGACCTCGCATACCATTATCCCGCATTTTTTCAAAACGCATGTGCATTTATCGCGCATGCCTTTACAAAGAATTACGTTTTAAAGGCATGTATGGTAAATGCATTTGCGTTGTGAAAACCACGATGACGAGAGAGGTAAGTGGGTTTGTGTTAATTTTTTCGTGGGTTAGTGATTGTGTAGTGTAGTGTAGTGTTGTGTAGTGTAGTGTTGTGTTAGTGTAGTGTAGAGTTGTGGTGGTTGTTTAGTGTAGGGTCATGCTGGGGGTAGTGTTTTAGGGTTTAGGGTTGTGTTGTAGTGTTTGCGTAGTGTAGGGTCATGCTGGGGGTAGTGTTTTAGGGTTTAGGGTAGTGTTGTAGTGTTTGCGTAGTGTAGGGTCATGCTGGGGGTAGTGTTTTAGGGTTTAGGGTTGTGTTGTAGTGTTTGCGTAGTGTAGGGTCATGCTGGGGCTAGGGTTTTAGGGTTTAGGGTAGTGTTGTAGTGTTTGCGTAGTGTAGGGTCATGCTGGGGGTAGTGTTTTAGGGTTTAGGGTTGTGTTGTAGTGTTTGCGTAGTGTAGGGTCATGCTGGGGCTAGTGTTTTAGGGTTTAGGGTAGTGTTGTAGTGTTTGCGTAGTGTAGGGTCATGCTGGGCGTAGTGTTTTAGGGTTTAGGATAGTGTTGTAGTGTTTGCGTAGTGTAGGGTCATGCTGGGGGTAGTGTTTTAGGGTTTTGGGTAGTGTTGTAGTGTTTGCGTAGTGTAGGGTCATGCTGGGGTGTAGTATTTTAGGGTTTAGGGTAGTGTTGTAGTGTTTGCGTAGTGTAGGGTCATGCTGGGGGTAGTGTTTTGGGGTTTTGGGTAGTGTTGTAGTGTTTGCGTAGTGTAGGGTCATGCTGGGGGTAGTGTTTTAGGGTTTTGGGTAGTGTTGTAGTGTTTGCGTAGTGTAGGGTCATGCTGGGGTGTAGTGTTTTAGGGTTTTGGGTAGTGTTGTAGTGTTTGCGTAGTTTAGGGTCATGCTGGGGTGTAGTGTTTTAGGGTTTTGGGTAGTGTTGTAGTGTTTGCGTAGTGTAGGGTCATGCTGGGGGTAGTGTTTTAGGGTTTTGGGTAGTGTTGTAGTGTTTGCGTAGTGTAGGGTCATGCTGGGGGTAGTGTTTTAGGGTTTTGGGTAGTGTTGTAGTGTTTGCGTAGTGTAGGATCATGCTGGGGGGTAGTGTTTTAGGGTTTTGGGTAGTGTTGTAGTGTTTGCGTAGTGTAGGGTCATGCTGGGGGTAGTGTTTTAGGGTTTTGGGTAGTGTTTGCGTAGTGTAGGGTCATGCTGGGGGTAGTGTTTTAGGGTTTAGGGTAGTGTTGTAGTGTTTGCGTAGTGTAGGGTCATGCTGGGGGTAGTGTTTTAGGGTTTAGGGTAGTGTTGTAGTGTTTGCGTAGTGTAGGGTCATGCTGGGGGTAGTGTTTTAGGGTTTAGGGTAGTGTTGTAGTGTTTGCGTAGTGTAGGGTCATGCTGGGGGTAGTGTTTTAGGGTTTAGGGTAGTGTTGTAGTGTTTGCGTAGTGTAGGGTCATGCTGGGGGTAGTGTTTTAGGGTTTAGGGTAGTGTTGTAGTGTTTGCGTAGTGTAGGGTCATGCTGGGGTGTAGTGTTTTAGGGTTTTGGGTAGTGTTGTAGTGTTTGCGTAGTGTAGGGTCATGCTGGGGGTAGTGTTTTAGGGTTTAGGGTAGTGTTGTAGTGTTTGCGTAGTGTAGGGTCATGCTGGGGTGTAGTGTTTTAGGGTTTTGGGTAGTGTTGTAGTGTTTGCGTAGTGTAGGGTCATGCTGGGGGTAGTGTTTTAGGGTTTAGGGTAGTGTTGTAGTGTTTGCGTAGTGTAGGGTCATGCTGGGGGTAGTGTTTTAGGGTTTAGGGTTGTGTTGTAGTGTTTGTGTAGTGTAGGGTCATGCTGGGGGTAGTGTTTTAGGGTTTAGGGTTGTGTTGTAGTGTTTGTGTAGTGTAGGGTCATGCTGGGGGTAGTGTTTTAGGGTTTAGGGTAGTGTTGTAGTGTTTGCGTAGTGTAGGGTCATGCTGGGGTGTAGTGTTTTAGGGTTTTGGGTAGTGTTGTAGTGTTTGCGTAGTGTAGGGTCATGCTGGGGGTAGTGTTTTAGGGTTTAGGGTAGTGTTGTAGTGTTTGTGTAGTGTAGGGTCATGCTGGGGGTAGTGTTTTAGGGTTTAGGGTAGTGTTGTACTGTTTGTGTAGTGTAGGGTCATGCTGGGGGTAGTGTTTTAGGGTTTAGGGTAGTTTAGTTGTTTAGTGTATGCTAAAGGCATATTCGTTCTAAAAGTTTTCGTTATTTTAATTTGCGGCCTAATAGTACATGCGGGATTTTTTTTTGCGGACTGATGGTATGCGGGATTTCGTCATATATTCGCTAATCATACTTTCTATGGCAAAATGAACCCCCTCATTTTGTTCCTTTTTAAATTAAATGTTTTAAGAGTTACCACTTTATTCCAATCAAGATGGCTTCAGGTGTGCCATACCTTTGTAATAAGTAGGACTGTTAGCACTCTAGTTGTTCTTTAGAACACTCTGGGACATTCTGTCATTGGGCTATAGTTGGGCTACATCTGGCTGATATTTGGGCTACATTTGTTTTTTTTTGTCTCTGGTGGCCATCTTTGGGCTACATTGGGCTACATTGGGCTGCATTGGGCTACATTTGGGCTCCAACATATATATAGCCCAATGTAGCCCAATATATATTTTTCAAAGTTAATTTTCGTAAAAACCACTGGAGCCTATATCTTGAGACATAGCAAAGGCACATCGGGCTACCAGTCCCTACAATTTTGCCAAGTTTGGTGTAAATCCATTCAGCCGTTCAGGCTAAAAGTGAGGCCAACCGCCATATGGAAAATTGCATGGGAAAAACACGTTTTGGGACCCCCCTTTTTTCTCGTCCCCCCCTTGACGAAACCCCCCCAAATTTTCAGGGGCTGCTCAGAAACAAAATGTTCAATTTTCCTGAAAATTTCAGCCAATTCTGTCCTCAAACGCCAAAGTTATTCGACATAGAACTTTCAAAAATCCCATAGGAAAAAAATCCTAACTATATATACCTACTGGCTATCGCCAGTAGGTAATATATATATATATATATATATATTACCTACTGGCGGTCGCCAGTAGGTATATATAGTTAGGATTTTTTCTCTATGGGTTTTTTGAAAATTCTATGTCTAATAACTTTGGCGTTTGTGGACGGAATCGGCTGAAATTTTCAGGAAAATGGCACATTTTGTTTCTGAGCAGCCCTTGAAAATTTGGGGGGGGTTCGTCCAGTGGGGGCCGAGAAAAAAGGGGGGTCCCAAAACGTGTTTTTAACATTGAGTTTTCCATAGGGCGGTTGGCCTCACTTTTAGCCCGAACGGCTGAATGGATTTGCACGAAACTTGGCAAAATTGTAGGGACTGGTAGCCCGATGTGCCTTTTGTAGGTCTCAATATATGTGCTCCAGTGGATTTTGAGAAATTAACGTTTAAAAAAAGATATATATCTGTAACAGCGGACCGGTTAGCGCTCTGGTTCGCGGACTTTTCGCGCAACGGAGCTTTGTGAAGCGAAGCTGATTGGTTCTCCGGCGTCTGTCAACATTCCAAACAGTCCGTAGCGGCCGCCATCTTGTCTCTCGGTAGGATCGAGAGACAAGAGGAGGTCAAAACAAAGGGGGAAATAACTATAAGGGGGCATAGTAGATCCTCGCTGACCCCCTAGGTTTGATGTGGAGGTTTTAAAAGGGCCCCGCGGGGCAAAAAAAAACCAAAATAATAATAATCGAACGGCTGAATGGATTTGCACGAAACTTGGCAAAATATTAGGGACTGGTAGCCCGATGTGCCTTTGCTAGGTCTCAATATATGTGCTCCAGTGGATTTTGAGAAATTAACGTTGAAAAAAAGATATATATCTGTAACAGCGCTCCGCTTCGCGTACTTTTCGCGTTACGGAGCTTTGCGAAGCTGATTGGTTCTCCGGCGTCTGT
Organism: Lissotriton helveticus; assembly: GCF_964261635.1. Classification (NCBI taxonomy): domain Eukaryota; kingdom Metazoa; phylum Chordata; class Amphibia; order Caudata; family Salamandridae; genus Lissotriton; species Lissotriton helveticus. The sequence continues at coordinate 1,043,689,981 of NC_136070.1, read as the reverse complement.
CAACATTCCAAACAGTCCGTAGCGGCCGCCATCTTGTCCCTCGGTAGGATTGAGAGACAAGAGGAGGCCAAAGCGAAGGGGGAAATGACCATAAGGGGGCATAGTAGATCCTTCCTGACCTCTTAGGTTTGATGTACCATTTTGCCAAGTTTGGTGTAATTCCGTTCAGCCATTCAGGCTGTAGACGTATGTAAATGTCCTATGGAAAATTGCATGGGGAAAACACATTTGAAAGTGTTGAAATTTAGAACCAATTAAAATGTTACTTTGGTTTTGTATTTGTGTGTGATGAAAGTTAATTGGTTATGTATATATGTCAAATGAGAGGAAACCACAGCCATTTTGTGATACTACTGTCTGAGGTACATTTGTGAGGAATTTTTGGTGGTGAATTTCTGGTGTTTGATTTACACAGTACTAACACTTCTGCTACTTTTAAAAAGGTGAGTTGTTAATTTGTAAGGGGAACTATGTTGTACACTTGAAGATAATTTGAAAAATGTTTTCTGTTATTTATTTGCTGTCCTTCTGTTATACTAAATACTTGATGAAGTTAGTTTTATATTATGTATTACTAAAAACGATAAATGAAAGTGATTATTTTTTTCTGCAATTTACAGCAAGCAATTTCAAAATAAAATGGCTCACAATGAAGAGACCGTGGCAATTTCTTTTGAATTGTCCACTACATTGATTGAAATTGAGAGCACCAATAATGAAATATTGTCACAAGGAGGACATGACTTGTATGATTCCATTAGATTGATTGAAATGGACAGCACCAAGAATGAAATATTGTCACAAGGAGATGACTTGAATGATTCCACTACATTGATTGAAATTGAGAGCACCAATAATGAAATATTGTCACAAGGAGGAGATGGCTTGTATGATTCCATTAGATTGATTGAAATGGACAGCACCAATAATGAAATATTGTCACAAGGAGGAGATGACTTGAATGATTCCACTACATTGATTGAAATTGAGAGCACCAATAATGAAATATTGTCACGAGGAGATGACTTGAATGATTCCACTACATTGATTGAAATTGACAGCACCAATAATGAAATATTGTCAGAAGGAGGAGATGACTTGAATGATTTTTTTGATCAATCTCTTGATGGCGAATTTATCGAGTGTTTGGAGACCATAGAGTTACAAGAATCATCATTGCAGACTTTTAATGAGGAGATTCCAGATGAGATGATTGAAGAGGAAATTACTGATGAGGACATGTTAGTAGTTGTTTCAAATTTAGAAAATTCTGAAGAATAAATTTATATTTAGAAATCAAAAATTGTTTGAGACATTATTTATTTTTATTTTTAATTTATGAGGTTGTAGCGAAGTGATTGTAGTATAAAATGAGACTTATAGTATAGAGTGCAACATTTTTATGTTACATGGTAAGTTTACTCATATTTACTTCCCTTCTGCCACTATATTATCTCCAATGTGTATTTGACATGTCTTCTTCATCTCCGGCCTCCTTTCTCTCACTGTGTGTCTCCGATGCATCTTATCGCTGGTATTTTGTGTAATTACAGAAGAGAGTAAAATAAAATAGTTCGGAACGTGAAAAGGGGGCAAAGTAGAGTACTCCTCACCCCCTAGGCCTTTTTAGGCGGTCCCAAAAGGATCAGTTTCTGCTTTCCTGAGAGATTATGGTATGAGTTCCATATACCACAATAACTTGCATTACAACATGCAAGATATCTATCTCCTATTACCAACTTTTGGAGATATTCGCGCTAAGCGCGAATATCTCCAAAAAGTAACACCTGCCCTGAGCAGTTCTTAGCCATGTTATCCAATGGGAGGTGGATAACATGGCTAAGAGCATTAGCTCGGTAATGCATGAATATCGCTGAGTTTTTAGCGATATTCATGCATTGCGGCCGTTTATTATCGCATTTGCGATAAACCTTGATAATAGTAAGGTTTATCTTCGATAATTTCTGACGATGCTTAGTGGTAAAAAATTGGTTGGTAAGCATCGTTAGCGATAAATATCGCTTAACTTTGGTAATATGCCCCAACGTCTGTTAACGTTCGATTCGAAGGAAATGAGGAAGTGTTGAAAAACATTGTCTGCGCCATCTTGCCTTTTTTGAAATGCCACACTTTTGTCGTGCACGGCAGCCATTTTAGATGTCTTGACCAGACCCACTCTCTGCACGCTGTCGATTCGTAGCATGGCTCCTCACCCTCGTAAGCATCTCCCCCAGGCACTGGTCACCACCGCTCTCTGTCTTATGCATGGGCAATAAACCTTCCCCCATCTGCGCTGCTCTTCCCTGAGAATCACACTCTGTGCCCGCCCGACACCTCCCTTTCGCCCTATTCACTACCGCACCCTCTGACACTCCTCTTCCTCTGTGTCCGAATGTCCAGGCCGGTCCTAGGCTATCAGCTAGCCCTGCAGATGTAGTTTATGGCCCCAGCTGTAAAGAATCACCCCTCTTCAAAGGAGTTATAGTAGATCAAGGCCCACACCCGATGTGATCCGTCACAGCACACGCGTTCCTACTATCTGAAAACCATCCTGTATTGTGATTGGGGAGAGGACCGAGCCTGAAGCGGAAGATTCCAGGAATGACTCTTTGTACATCAAAGTTTTTACAATTATGTGTCACATTAAAAATATATAGCACTCCAACAAAGTAGTAGGAATATAAAACTTTAATAACATATAAATATATACAACAAAACAAAAACAGTAAAAACATTTAAACAACGAAGAGACCGTGGCAATTTCTTTTTAATTATCCAATAGATTTATTGAAATTGACAGCACCAATAATGAAATATTCTTGTCAGTAGCGGTCTGTTGTGCGAATAGTTCCAAGGCAGCAGAACGCGCTGAAATCTAGATGGCACGAAAGTGATGTCTAGCAAGTTGCCGCCCAGCAAATAACGGCGTGGGGCGCCGCGGGGGTGAGTGAGTCCAGTAGGCACCACAGCTATTCTTACCGGCATTGCAGAATTACTGCTGGGGACAATGCCTGTGCTGTAGCAGGGTCACAGCAGAAACAAAAAGGATTCTGTTGAAGATGTTGTTGGTTTTCAATTTGAAAACAGTTCTGGTGTCAACTGCTATGCTAATGTAGTGGTTAATGTTTTGTTTTCTCTAGAAAATGTAAAAGAGGGGGAGGCAGTCCAAAGTTCCGTTAAAAGGGCAAAGGAAAGGATCGGTGGTTTGAACTATCAGTCAAAAAGGGGAGGGGGTGCAATAATTTTTCCTACCGGGTCACACTGTGCTTTCACCGGAAGTGAGGTCTGCAGGATTGTAGTAATTCAAAGTGAGGCTGGCGCCAGCATGGGAGCGCCGACGTCCCGCGGATACAGTTTCGTCACTCCACGGGCGATCATGGCAGTCATTCCCCATCGGGGGTCGGAGACTCCCGCGGCTCCTCTAGAATCTTCAAGGTCGTGGAGGACTACGGTGGTGGAGTCAACCAGTGACCGGGCCATTTCTTTATGTTGGGCCCGCTCTTGCCAGGTCGACCGCCATTTTGAGAGTTCGGCAGCTACCGGCGATCGCGGGGTCACATGAGCGGACGGGCTCCACCCTGCCGGGCGAGACGTTGCAGCATGGCCACAGTGGAAGAACCGTTATCTAGGTCGTTCCGAAACTGTGCAGCACTGGAGTTGTTAGGATGCCACCGCCTGGAGCGCTGAGGGTGCAGCTGGGAAGCCTCCACCTGGGGAGGCGGGAGAGGCCTGTTCGCACCGTCTCTCCCTCCCAGTGCACCCCACGGCGTCTCGCTTGAGATTTGTTATGGCCGGACCAGGCGATGAGGACGAGGGGGGGTCGGAGGCATGTGCAAGACATCCCCCTCCAGTGTTGTCGCAGCCATTATAAAAGAAAGAAGTGTCCCGTCCGTCTTCGGGCCGGGCTTCCGGTGGATGTCGGCCGGACGCCCCTGGCTCTGGCCCCATGAACGGGTTTCTTGGTTTATCGGCTGCAGCCGGATCCCGTCGGCCTCGGCCCCCCGACCGTTGGTGGTCGGACCGGAAGAGCATGTGGCGGGACTACCTGCAACTCTCAAGGGCCACCGCGGCCGGACTGGGAGAGAGAGGGGAGGGTCGAGGAAACATTCCCCCCCCCTGCAACTGTTCAGCGTTGTAAAGGCAATCCCCTGGCCGGGTCCCGCTGGTCTCGGCCTCTCCTCCGGCTACACCCTACGTTAGGATCTCCTGGCCGAGGCGTGGCAGCAGAACCTGCCTTATATGGGCTGCTCCCGGCTGGGCGTAGCCGGAACCCTGCCCCACCTTGGAAGTTTCCAGAGTGGGGGTGGATGTTCTACTGACTTGCATTTTCCCTAGTCTATCGATTTTTTTGGCGTGGCAGGCGGTGGGACAGCGAGGGGTGATTTGGTTTCTCTTACTGTTTTTCTGGTCTCTCACCACTGGCATATTTTAATGTTTTCTTGTTTCTAGGACATTAATAGGTTTTATCATTACGTTATGTTATCGTTTCTTTGTTCGTTGTTTAATAAAAGTTTATGTTCATCAGTGGCCTACTGATTTTCGTTTTCCTATTTTTTTCTTTCCAGGTTGTTTCATGGTAAAGTTTCTGTTAACAGGATACAGTGATCACTTCGTTATTATTGCATATGTCCTTTTCACTAGGGGTGCTCTCTGGTCGGGCCAGATGACGTATCTCTAGTAAATGGTCCGGGTGAAAAAGGTGCATCAATCAGTGGGGAGTAGATAGGCATGACAGATTACAACGGGGGAGAACGGTCCGCATTACGTACCCTTTCACTACTTGCAAAGATTTTCCTACGTTTATTTGCAAACAGGGAATACCTCCAAAAAGAACTAATTCCCAAACAGTCAATGTTCGGACAATCAATCAATCAATGAGGAATGAAATAGGTACGACGTGTTAAAGGCTTGCGTTACCTACCCTTCACTATCTGCAAAGGGAGATAGAATATTCCTATTCTTCCTCGTTTGCAGGTAGAGAAGATCGTTAAGAGAATTAACTTCGAACAATTCAATGCTCGATTGAAACAATCAACAAGGGGTACTGTGAACACAAATGAACGCCGCTTATATACATACGCATTGCTATTTTCAACAGGTTGTTCCTAATGTTTCTATTTTAGCGAGGTCAAAAGAGATCCCATTAGTGGCCTACTGATTTTGCTCGATTCCTTTTGTTTTTTTACACGATTTTTCGCTATCTGCAAAGACTAAACAGAGTATTGCGACTCTGTGCTTGTTTGTAAATAGAGAATGAACCAAAGAGAACAATCAATCAAATGGAGAGAGAAGCAGGCACGACGGATTACAAAGGGGGAAAGGGCTGCATTAACTACCCTTCACTATCTGCAAAGAGAGAGTACTCCTAATAGAAATGAGGGGTGGGGGGCAGCAATCAAAGCAGATCAGTGTGCATAAACACGAAAAAAAAAATTCTTACCACGTACTTGACATTCGACAGCTTATGATATTTGCTATTAAAAAACCATTGAAATTCACTGAAAAAACCATAGGTTATAGACCATATATAGTTAGGAATTAGCATTTACAAAACCTTGAAAATTCACTGAAAAAACCATAGGTTATAGACCATATATAGTTAGGAATTAGCATTTAAAAAACCTTATTTTACTCACACAAAACCATTGAAATTCCATATATAGTTAGTTGCACTAACTATATATCGCGCACCCGCAATCCACTGCTGATGATGTCACATATTACATCATTCATGACATGGTCAGTGACATCACTGATGACATCACTGATGACATCTCAAATGACATCACTGATGACATCACTGATGACATCATCCAGTGACTGTGTGTTTCTGTAAAGTTTAAATATGTTTTACATATTGAAGAATGAGTAGATGTATAACTGTCTGGACGAAGGATTTAGTAGGTGCATGACTGAATGTATGAGTGAGTGATTAAATGTGTCTCACTGAGTGCATGGGTTAGTGACTAAACTGCCTTAATTTGTGCATCATTATGTCTGTTGTTCTGTAAACTGCTGCATGTGTTGATCAGTAGCTATATGATTAACTATATGGGTTATTGATTGATTGTCCAAGTATTTGTATGGGAGACTGAGTGTGTGTGTGGCTGGCTGGGAGGTGTGTGACTCTGTGCAGATCAATGTGTACTTGTATCAATGATTGTATAAGAAAGTAAGTATGTGTTAGTATATGTTTGAAAATGTAAGGTGCTCTATGTTTAACTGTATAGACAAGAAAATGGAAGTGTGATTGATTCTTTACAGGACTGGCTAGGTGTGTGAGTAACTCCATGGATGAGTGGCAGAGTGTGAGTGTCTGTATAGGTGTATGAGTGCATATGATAGTGTTGTAAAGATGAGTGATTGTATGTATGAATGATTGTATGGGTGAATGAGTGAATGTGTGTGTAGACGTAGGAATCAGTGAGTACGTATGTAGTAACTAGTATTGGTGTGTCAATGGTTTCAAAAATTATACTCTGTATTTAACACTGGGTGAAACAGAGGTTATATTAAAATGTGAGGAGATGCATTGTATTGTCACATGAATGATATCATCAGTGATGTGGTCATTGATGTCAAATGAGATGTCATCAGTGATGTCATCAGTGATGTCATTTGAGATGTCATCAGTGATGTCATCAGTGATGTCACTGACCATGTCATGAATGATGTAATATGTGACATCATCAGCAGTGGATTGCGGGTGCGCGATATATAGTTAGTGCAACTAACTATATATGGAATTTCAATGGTTTTGTGTGAGTAAAATAAGGTTTTTTAAATGCTAATTCCTAACTATATATGGTCTATAACCTATGGTTTTTTCAGTGAATTTTCAAGGTTTTGTAAATGCTAATTCCTAACTATATATGGTCTATAACCTATGGTTTTTTCAGTGAATATATATATATATATATATATTATTCTGGTTTCCCCATGAGGGGAGAAGGTGTCTCCATGCACTCCCGTATATTATTTGTCAATTATAGCCGTACAGCTATAATTGACAAATAATATCCGGGAGTGCATGGAGACACCTTCTCCCCTCATGTGGAAACCAGAATAATTTGATCGCGGCTTGGTTCTGCCGTGCTCCGAGTGCACCGCCTAAAGAGCGCCTGGAGGCCCGCCCTGTGGACCAAACGGAATGATATATATATATATATATATATATATATATATATCCTTGCAACTTGGTCCAGCAGCCCGAGGAGACTTGAGGAGGTACTTTGGGACGCGTAAGCTTCACAAAAGAGTCACACCATTCAAAGCTGCAAAGGACATTGGAGCAGATGTTTCCAGTTTTTCTGCCCCCCCACACCACCGGCCCAGCAGCAAGACCATGTTGCATGCTGGGAGTTGGAGTTCCCACATACTCACGTGATCGCCAACAGGTGAGCTAACGCTCTTAGGGGAGGAGTCCAGTGTCGACCGCAGTACTCAGCGAAGCAGCTGTGATGGAACATTGCGTGACTCTCTGTTGGTGCATGGGCACTGAGGAAGGCTTTTGACAAGCCGAAATGCATTTGCTGCTACCAACTGATGCAACCGGGAAATAAAGGGCTTCCACAGGACTCCCCTCTGGCCTCCGCACTTTTCTTCATGAGGGAAGTGGTTATTTCATGTTTATCGTGCCAAGCCAGGAGCGCGTCATGGATGGCCCTGCTGACAAGAGACATGAACCAGACTGGCATCGCGCTGCTTGCAGTGTTTTTGTGCTCGAGGGATCGAGAGGTTATGTTGTCTGCCAAAGTGACAGGAGAAGGAGTGCGGCAGGTGGTATTTTACCCCGTCAGGACGTTGTGTGCCTACACGGCTGCCCCCGCACAGCACTAATCCTTGCAACTTGGTCCAGCAGCCCGAGGGGACTTGAGGAGGTACTTTGGGACGCGGAAGCTTCACAAAAGAGTCACACCATTCAAAGCTGCAAAGGACATTGGAGCGGATTTTTCCAGTTTTTCTGCCCCCCCACACCACCGGCCCAGCAGCAAGACCATGCTGCATGCTGGGAGTTGGAGTTCCCACATACTCACGTGATCGCCAACAGGTGAGCCAACGCTCCTAGGGGAGGAGTCCAGTGTCGACCGCAGTACTCAGCGAAGCAGTTTTGATGGAACATTGCGTGACTCTCTGTTGGTGCATGGGCACTGAGGAAGGCTTTTGACAAGCCGAAATGAATTTGCTGCTACCAACTGATGCAACCGTGAAATAAAGGGCTTCCACAGGACTCCCCTCTGGCCTCCGCGCTTTTCTTCACAAGGGAAGTGGTTATTTCATGTTTATCGCGCCAAGCCAGGAGCGCGTCACGGATGGCCCTGCTGACAAGAGACACGAACCAGACTGGCATTGCGCTGCTTGCAGTGTTTTTGTGCTCGAGGGATCGAGAGGTTATGTTGTCCGCCAAAGTGACAGGAGAAGGAGTACGGCAGGTGGTATTTTACCCCGTCAGGACGTTGTGTGCCTACACGGCTGTCCCCGCACAGCACTAATCCTTGCAACTTGGTCCAGCAGCCCGAGGGGACTTGAGGAGGTACTTTGGGACGCGGAAGCTTCACAAAAGAGTCACACCATTCAAAGCTGCAAAGGACATTGGAGCGGATGTTTCCAGTTTTTCGGCCCCCCCACACCACCGGCCCAGCAGCAAGACCATGTTGCATGCTGGGAGTTGGAGTTCCCACATACTCACGTGATCGGCAACAGGTGAGCCAACGCTCTTAGGGGAGGAGTCCAGTGTCGACCGCAGTACTCAGCGAAGCAGCTTTGATGGAACATTGTGTGACTCTCTGTTGGTGCATGGGCACTGAGGAAGGCTTTTGACAAGCCAAAATGCATTTGCTGCTACCAACTGATGCAACCGTGAAATAAAGGGCTTTCACAGGACTCCCCTCTGGCCTCCGCGCTTTTCTTCACGAGGGAAGTGGTTATTTCATTCATATATATATATATATATATATATATATATATATATATATATATATATATATATATATATATATATATATATATATACAAATACCGGGCTACACAGTTTCCTATATAATTTCTAATGTCTCATATTTTATGTCTTTTCATTCTTCATCTTTTCACACTCCAATATTTGTTAGTCTTAACTTAACCTGTTGAGATATTCTTTGGCCTTTATTTCGGAGAGGAAGAACTTTGTTTGACCCCCATAGATCACTTTAAGCCGAGCGGGGTTGTTAAGATAGGCCTGTTCTTTTTTGTCTTGAAATGGCTTAATTAGCTGGCGCAGCCTCCACCGCCTTTCGGCGGTAGAATGGCAAAAATCTGGGCGCACAAAATAAGAAACCCCATTTCTGGTACGTTTAGACTCAGGTCTGGCTTTCTCAAAAATCGCCTGGCGGAGCAGAAAATTGCCAAAAAACACAAGAATGGCATGGGGATATGCCCCGGGTTTCGATGGTTGTTTTAAAGTGAAGGGCACGCGGTGGGCACGCTGAACATCCGCAGCCCAATTCCAGCCAGAAACTTCCGGCAGAGAGTCACAAAGAAGGTCCACCACAAATGAGCGAATGTCTTCCCCCTCCACCGTCTCGGGAACCCCTAAAATGCGTAAGTTATTTCTACAGTGGCGATTTTCGAATTTCTCCAGTTTCATCTCACATCTGCCAGCTCAGCTTCATGTGATTCAACCCGTTCTTGGTTCATAGTGATCTCAGGTTCATTAGAAACACTTCTAGATTCCAATTCAGTCAGACGATCCCCAAATGTACCACAGGTCCTGGTCAATTTGTGCACCACCCCTTGCACCTTACGTAGGGCCGCTTGAGCTTTGCGCCCATCCTGAGATGTTTCCTCACGATGTGATGCGATGGCTTGGAGAATAGTGTCCAGGGTTGGAGCAGCTGGATCTAGGTGTGCCGGATGATCACATTGTTGTGCTGAGTTTGCCAAACAAGAAGAGTTAGTAAGCTGGTTAGTCGGGGTATTGTCCCAGGCCAAATCCGTTGCCCCGTGGTGGCTCCTCTTCCGTTTCAAAACAGTTTTTGGTTTGAGCCTGGGATCTTCTATTTTTTTGCCACTTCCACTCTCATCAGTCAAACAAGACGCAGTATCATTGGAGCATTCAGCTTCATCAGAAAAGGAAAAAAAGTCACTGGGGGTCCTTCTCTAGCTCCATGTCAATATTATTCGTATTAATCACATTAGCGTGACCGGTATTTATTACTGTATTGGGGTCATTCACCACTAATTGAGGTGTTTGAGGTTTGTGAGCTGAACTACATAAGGTATGTGACTGAGCAGCCCCCCTGGATTTAGCCCCAATATCCATGCTTGACCCCCCAGCGTCACCCATGCCGGCATCAATGTCTATCATCAAGGGGAGTAGTGGTGGAAGCATACCTTCATTTTTCCTAGGACCAGTCTCGCAGAGGTCCCTCGCGCTCAAATCTGACATTGGTAATGAACCGTTGTCTTCTCCGACCCCCGCCGGGGTCAGCGCTTCAGTGACATCAGCTCCATCGAGTAACGTGTCCACAACGCCAGGGCACTATCCACAATCAGCACGACTGCAGCGGTAGTTACTTCATCGAAGTCTCCAGCCTTACTCTTCCCTTCCTGACCCGGAAACAATCTCACCGGGGTCTTCTGCAACAGATCCGCCACTGACGGGCCGGTCGTACTCCCCTCCGTGCGGCAGTGTTTCCACGTTTCGGCGTCTTGGAGATTGATGGGGCCCCCTCCGCAGCTCCTCCGCCTGATTTGTTTCCCAGCTCGGTGATCTCTCGCTGCCCTTGCCTTTGCAGCCGCTGATGCTGCAGTGATCTTAGGAGCCATGATTACGTCAGCCCCAGCATACACCAAAAAGTAAGTTTTAGCATTGGCTCCTTCTTTTGCTTTGGGATACTCCTTCCACAGGTAGCGAAGAACAGCAAGGCCAATTACGGTGCCTAGTGTTAGTAATTGGCTTCTAGCCGGTTTTATCTCTTCCGGGCACTATTCCGTTATCCTTTCCTCTCCGCAGCTCAATTTTCTCCTTTCTCGATGTGGCTCAAGTTTGTTAACCTTCAGTCCAGCATTATCGGCACATTTTGTTTTTTCCTTCGAGAGCTCTGGTCAGCGTGTGCACTGCGGTCTCACACAACCGCCATCTTGCCTCTTCTCCGCTGCCTCCTACACTTCCTCTTCCAATGCTCAAATCTGTTACAAAGATGGCAAAATGTCACTTTCTTCAGCATTACGACATCCATACTCAAATTTAGACCAACCAAAACTCCTCTATCTCTGTCCTGTAAAACACCAAATCGTCCTTCAGCACCTTGTACTCCTGCTTGTAGAACCACACCTTGTATCTCACCTTCAACCTTCGCAATCCCATCTATCAACTTTCTTTGCCAACCAACCACACTTTGCTGAATGTACACACTGATCTGACCAAAGATCATTAATCCAATAACAAATTGAGACATAAAGAATATCATGTCACTAACATCAGTACACTCTCTCTTGCTGTGTTGTTGAAAATCCTGACACACTCTTTCACAAAATTCATGAATCAAATCTTTTAGTTCTTGTGAGGTTCTCTTGATCTTTACCCAATTAAGATCTTTTGGTGGCACTCGGCCCTTCAGAAAAGTAATCACTGCTTCATTTTTCTCCATAACAACAGAAGATGGTGCATTAGTGCAAGACTCTCTCATTGTCTCCTCACTTGGCCCTTGCACAACTTTACATTCAGTCCACAATTCAATTGGCTCTGCAGGGTCAAAGAACATTTTGAAATTAATCCACAACACATCCGATATTTCAACAAATCCATCAATTTGTGTGGTACGCACAGGCTTGTCTCTCAACTTTGGAAATTTGTTCACAAATGCTGCAAGTTCATCTTTGTCCTGTGGTACATGTTTATTGTTTTCCTCAGCTAGGTCTGGTGGTTTCTTTTTCTTCTCCCATTTCCTTGCTAGGTCTGGTGGTTTCTTTTTCTTTTCATGTTTCCTTGCCCACTTATCTCTTAATTTCTCAAAACCCTTCCATGTACAACTGTATTTCACCAATTCTGTAATGTGTAATCGCATTTGTGAAGAACGTATTGTCTCAATTGCTTCATCATCCATCTGTACCCTCAAACTTTCCTGAAATGTAAAACTTCCTGAAACATCAATTTCATCCTTTCGGGCCAAATCAGTCAGTCTGTCATATGTAGTTTCTGCACAGTTTGTAATTTCCTTACTCAGGTAATTTAAGTCTTTTTCCTGATACTGGTTCAAATTCCCAAGATCTAAACCTTCCCCGAGAATTTCTCCAAGTTACATTTTTTAATTTGAAACAGTAGGTGGTCTCTCTTTTGTGGGTTCTGGATCAAATTGTTCTACCATGTTCTCTATCCTTTCAATCCCTGCTGCTTGCTCAAACCATGGTTGAAAAACCCATCTTCAATTAACTTTGTTTCTCCCTTTGCTATTGGCGTTGTAAAGACAATTTTTTCTCTATCTTTCAATGCTTGAACAGTCTGGGGCAGTTTCTGTTCTATAATCTGTGAATTCTGAGATGTTGAGATAAATCCTGATACTCCTTCTACAATTCTTTGAGCTTCTTGGGTTGGGACTATATTAATTTGGGCAGTCAAAATTTGTCTACGCATTGTTTGTGAAGGTACAGTTTGTAATAATTGTACCAAATCAGTCACAATTGGAGCATTAACACCTGGAGGTATCACTATAAGAATCGAATCAACGGGTGGTGGGGCAATCTGGAACATCTGTACAGTTCCCTAAATCTGCATTTCCTTTGGTTCAACAGAAGCAGTAGCCACTGTTGTACTTGCTGGTACACTACTATCAGAATTTGTACTGGGGACCACATTAGATGGAGGACACTCAGTTAATAATGCATCCAATATTCCATCCCCTAAATCACTATTGGTTTGGAGCTTTTTGTCATCTATAATTTCCTCCCCCTGTATCTGATTCTTTATCCTTTCGTCGTCTCGCTCTTTGTCTCTTGCCATCTTTTCCCACAAGCTTAAGGCTGAAAATTGTGCAGCTCTTGATGGGGACTTTATTTCAGATAACATTTCCCTTAATCTGTCAATAATTTGCAGTTCAAAAGTACCACATTTTGGAAAACTCAAAGGACCCTCTTTCTCAGTAACCTTGCACCATTGGTGAATCCACAAACATGAAAACAATCCCACATTCATTAACATAAAATGTGCAGCCGTTCCATCAGGTGGGGTTTCGTCACCGACCCAAATCGAATTTGACGATTTACCTCTCAAAAGTGTCTTAAAACCGTTAAACAATTTCATTTATGCAATCATTTAATCCAATGTTTTTATTCAATTCTGTAAATGTCAACTTTTTCCCTCCAATCCTGTTACAGTTTAAATTTTTGAAGACTTTCGACCAATCAAGTACGGTAATCACACAACAAACCTATCACAGCACGGCTTCACTCTGATGTCACTTTCCCCCTCACAGCGGTTCACCCTCCTTTACAATTTTCTAATACTCACTCACACATCTCTTTCATACACTGAAATAACTACTTGTACATCCAAGCAATTACTTCTCTGACTGTACGTCCACAGTCTGACTGTACGTCCACAGTCTTGTGTAATTGTCTACCGGAAACTGGCAACTGGCCACGAAACGACCAGACAATTACCTCAACTGATAGGTTACAATTGCTCAATGTTCCACGTACAGCAACCTACAACCAGCCTCGGTTACTCATGCACTCACACATTCGCACCCCCTATCTCGGTGCGGGTAGTCGATGACGTCTCACGATTCCCCAATCAATGGTCGACAATTACTCTGGGTGTATGGTACACCCGACCCACGTAAGCTACTCCTTGAGCCTAAGATTTTCCCGGGCTGCGCGCACTCACAGCCTGATCTCCTTTCACTCAGCACTCATTGCCACTCCGCAAGACCTTGCACAGTCTGTACAACACCGCAATCTAACACACTTCATGCAATTACCACAACTGCCGTTACCGCAACTGGAATTACCACAATTGGAATTACCGCATACCACAATCTACTCCAATGCAATTACCGCATATGCCATTACCACATACTATGATCTAATCCAATGCAATTACCGTAAATGCAATTACCGCAATCAAATTTTACCGCAATCAGAAATGACCACAAATGCATTGCTCCCTATTAATACTCACACCTTCTTCAGTAACCACCTTCTTGGACTGCCTTCTAATGCAGCTTTGCCAATCTTCAAGTTCTGGGCATTGGAATCAGGAATCAGGACTTTTTGGGGCTTGGGCCATATTCTAACTTGGGCAATTTTTTTATTGTAGCTTCTTCCAGGGCATTAACCTAAACTCTGCTCCTTCTGGTCAAGGTGTAGAACCATATCTCTGCTACCATCCTGTTGCAGTGGAAATCCCACCGTAATCTCGCTTTGGAAAATCTAGGAAATGTGGCACCATTACCTCTGATTACCGTTACCCTGATTTCCACTAAAGGTCAATGGGTCTTTGCCACCGTTTATGACCAAGGAGCTTCTATATAAACATGAGCAATTCATAAAATGCAAATAAACATTTTAGCCAATAATGAGAGTTATGAGCAGTTTTAAAGGGATTTATTTTCAAATCAATATTTAAGAATCTCTGACTCTTCATTCAGTAGTCAGGTATCAATCAGGTTACAGCATTGATAACAGAAAAATTAGGTTAGCACAAAGCACCATAATTTGCAAACTGCTCGTTCGTTCCATAAAGGAAAGAATCCCTATTCTAAGACAATGGGGCTCAAAAGATGTCAGCCAGACTCCTGAAAAGTTCCAGAAGCAAGAGTAAGTTTTCATAAGCCAATCAATAATTAATAATTGCAGAATCTCCTATGAAGGGAAACAAAGAATAGAGCAAATAAGCCTTGGCAACGCCAATTAGTCAAAGCACAGATCAGAATGGAACTAAACCTACATCTAATCTGCCTACGTTCTGCTCTCCATTAAGGTCTGCCCTCTCCTTCACTGCATCTGTAAATCACTTCTACCCTCTCCATTTCTGCGTTGGAGTCTGAAACTCTTTTGCAACCTTGCATCTCTAATTCTCTGTCTCTCTGTCTCTCTCAAAGGGCTCCTAAAGTCTTCCTGCTTGTGTACTGAAAAGCGTCCTGTCTCCACTTCTTCCTTCTCCTCTCTCCTCTCTGCTTTCTCTGCTCTGTGCTCTCCACTCTGAAACTCCTAACTAGGAACGCATTAATCAAATAATAATGTTACAAAGCATGTGGCGTGACTTTCCTTCCTCCAACTGCAATCCAGCATTCTCCAAAAGGATGCCTCCACCCATCTGCAGATTTCATATGTCATCTCTCAGACAGGCAAAGATCCTTCCCACGGTACATTCTACATCTTATTTAATACAATTTCATCTCCTAACCTTCCTTTTAAAAGAGACATTTTATTTCTAACTACACACATAACATGAACTGCAAAAGAACCTTTTTTAACTAAGCAAGAAACATTAAACTTGGTAATGCACTTTTAAAATATGTTATTGTCTACTCTCACTAAAGCAAAGAATCAAATGAGGGTTTGTTCAACATTTCCAGCAACTGCAAAGATAAAACTCAGACCAAGATCACAGCTGCAAATCATGGCACTGTTCTCAAATGGAGAGCAAAACATTCCTTTGCTTATCTTTAAGATCCACAGAAACTAACAGAGCAAGCTGAATCAGGAGCTGGTTCTGTTTTCCTATATTATAAAATGTTGTGCTAATTCAAATGCAAGTTATTTTCTACTAAAGCACATTTAACAGTTTTCACAAGTTAGAGTCACATTTTCATAGAGAGAACAACATCTAACTAAACACATTTATCAAGCTTTGAATTACTTGCACATGGGTTACATAAATTGCTAAATAAAAGTGTCTGGCTGAAGTCTTTTAATTTCAAAGCTCATATTTTCATTCTGTGGCACACAAATGTGTGTCACCTTTCAAATGCAGTTCTCTATTTCTGAAGCAAAGGCTGGTTTTCCATCAGTAAAGAAAGCACAGGTTTAGGCTCTTTCAATTTCCACTTGAGGCGGAATCTCCACCATGAGAATTCTCCTGGCAGAGATTCCCCCAAGATTGCAGAGCCTCCCCCACGCCTACTGCAGCCTCCATAGGAGCTGAGGAGCGTTGCCCCCCACAATGCAGTAGAAGGAGTGTAAAATAAAATGGTAACAAAAGATGAAGAGTGGCCTCTTCGGTTTGAACTGCGCCTGTAGGTTTGGCTGGCTATCTTACTACGGTCAGCCTACCATGCGCAATTATTATTATACAGCTCATAGAGCGCATGCTTACTCCAACGGAGTATCCCCGCACTAAAGCACCAGTTAGAACAAAGCAACTGCGCCCCAAACCACCCTCCCACCCTGCAGGCAAGACCCCCCACAGGACAACTCCCTATGGCCCATTTCCAGCCAACCGAAGGCAGGCGAAATAACCACATCAAACCTCTCCACCCAGTTGGAGAGCAGACCCAGCCTCCAGTGCCTTTTGGAGCACTGAGGCAGCCTGCTCCTGCCAGTCCAGACGCTGCACTCATGCTGCTTAACAGAATGACAGCAGCCTCTGGATTGGATAAAGTAGTTGTCTGTGTGACGTCACCTTGCGCTTGGATGAGTCTGAAGCCAAGAGATAAGTGACTTATTTTTTTCTTTCTTAGATGTCTAATATATGTTTTAATGTATTTTTTTATGTATGTATGTATGTTCGAAGCTATGTAGCACCTCACCGTGTTTATATGTCACAAACCACCAATGGACTACGTGGTCTCCGCCATGAGTGCAGAGGCTCTTTGTTAATCATGCCCTTCTTGTATAAATTAAAAATCACCAAATGATTCACTGTCAGGAGATTGTCAACACAAGTAGCTGTGAAGTTAATAATATTAAATCTATACTTCCCAACATATGTTGTGCCTGTGGCTTGATATGTTGCACAAAGCGGAAGAATGACAAAGAGCATTGTTATCGGTTGCTCCTCCCGATAATACTTCATAAAGGCTGAGTGCCTTTATTCTATTCACGAAGTTCCCCCACACCACATTTTCCCTTCAGCTTAGTCAAATAAACTTTCTGCATTTAAACTGGCAATAACAAATGGGGATACGTTCGTGTGAGCCATATCTATAGGGGTGCTCAACAGAAGTGTTGGCAATTGGAAGTTGTGGATCCTTCAAGAAGCTGCAGTGTGGGAGCTTTCTAAATAAATATTTTTACGTTGACTGTGACTAAATGTCATCTCTACAATGGGGATGAGGATAAATAATCTACGTGCATTAGTGTGATCTACTGGTGATCAAAGTGTAAGATTTACTAGATTTAATGGTGAGAAAAGTTCAGATCAGCAACACAAAGCCATGAGATCATATGTGCAGTGGAAGGAACACCTATGTGCCATAAACTACCAAGCATTAATATTGCAAGGCAGCAGCAATTCAGAGTGACTCACATTTTGTGGAAGACATCTAGGACACCACTGAAGGCAGGATCATTAATTTCCTTCAGGTAGAACCATGGCTATTTGCTATCAAGTGAACATGAAAAGGATAAGCAGTTATAAGTTGACCATTTACACCCTGCGCATAATTAGTTCTAGTACTATTGTTTGGCTCCATTTTTGTAAGGCCCCCATTGCACCATCTGTGACAAAAAGAAAAAAAAATAAGCTGTAACTGTGGCCATGCTGCTTGGTATTGACTGGTTATTTGTTTAAGCTCCACTCACTAGAGTTACTCTGTGCAAGCGCAAGTTTGGCTCAGAAACCAGTTACAATAAATTAAGAAATAGTTAAAGGTATATTTGGAAATCATGCATGATGCAATCTGCCATCACCATTCATGAAGGGACTAGGGGAGCCATCTATGAAGTGGTAAAAATGGTTAAGTTTATTCAACAATAAAATGATGAAACAATCCAAAGAACAATTATTACGACCAAGGAATCCCATGTTGACTGAAACAATAGACACTACTAAAAGTGAAGAGTGTTTCAATAGCTCTTTCAAAACAATCAATGAATACAAGGGAGCAACATTGGTCTCTGTATGTTATAGAAGTACAGAAACATTGAATGAAACTGGAGAAACATATGTTGAAAAGCACTTTAATTACAAGCAAGTATAATAGATAAGGTTCCCGGGACCACAATGTGCTTTCAATGGGTGGGTGCTCTGCCATTGGGAAATGTGTTTTAGGCACAACAAGCTAGGATATTTTGTAAACGTTTGCCTAAGCAGTAATAAGAAGGTCAGTAGGTTCCTAGAAAGCGAAGCAAATAACGAAGAGGGATACAATGTGGTTTTATCTGTACCTTAAGGTATGTGTTGGGTGGTTGGTGGGGATGAGAATAGAGAAAAAGTTGTTAGACTAGAAATATTCATGTTCGTGTATTGCTTTATGTAAGATAGCATTCACAGCACCATTTTCTATTTAGACGCCATTTTGAACCACGATCGAAACAAATTCCTTGTTATTTCTGAGAAAAGGCCTCAGTTATGTTTCGTTTATGCAATGTTAGGTTTTGCTACACTAATGAATAGACTATTCGTATTAGCACATACCTTTCTCTCTCCCACTTGTCTGATGGCGGGAGCAGGGTGAAACGACCTTGGGCAGTAATAGAGAGGTGTGAGATATTAGAACAAAAACGTATTTGTTTTATTTCACTGTCCAGCTGCATCTGCTTGGAAAATTCCACTATGGGCGTGTTCTAGCCCAAGTTACGAAGTGTACATAATGTGTCTTTATGCTTATTGATTTCAGTCCCTCTACAGCACCTCTAGAGACTGGGCAGACCGGGCTCCACTCTGAATGTATCTAATAAACAGTTATTGGTTTGTATTCTCTACTGTCTTACCGGCTCTTCATTTAGTATGGAAGGCTGAGAGGTGGTCATTAGTGACACTGAGGACCCGAATCAGGCCATTTCCTTCAGGGACTCATTCAAGTGTTTGATCCAACCCTTTCCACAGATGGAGGGGAGGCTGAGGATATCGTCAGGTCGGACTAATGGTGTCAGGAACTTAGTGAGTGTCATTTCTCTGAGAAAGAGGGCAGGTAAAAAGCACAGGGTCTTAGTAAAACTCTGCTAGTCAATTTATGGTTTGATGTAGAGGGTCGGAACACATTTTAAGATGGCCACCCAGTTTGCAGTGCATAGTTGGTGAAGAGTTGCGCAATCTCGCGAGACTCGCGATTCTGAGTTCCGAATGTGTGTGTTCGGCTGCGCACTTCAATGTACTTTTGTGAAGAGAAGTTGTTTGTTGAGACGCTCTTCCAACCGTTGGTTATTTTAAAAGACCGTAATTCCAGTTGGTATCCAATTGTTTCCCTAACTAGATTTGATGTCAGTACGAGCCTACTTACTCACTCGATGGCCCCGATAACAAAATTCTTTCCGTCAACCATTCTGTCACTGAGTGTTAGATCTGGGGGTCTCTAGTTGACAATGGTTATCACCTTTGTCCAAATAGGGACCCTTACTTCTAAGTCAGGACAAGGGGATTACTCTCCTTAATAACCCCTGCTCACACCCTTGGTAGCTTGGCACGAGCAGACAGGCTTATCTCAGAGGCAGTGTGTTAAGCATTTGTGAATATACACAGTAATACAGTGATAACACTACAGATGGACACAACACAGGTTTTATAAAAATAAGTATTCTTTATATAGACTTAATCAAAAGACCACAAACAACAAAAATCCACAATACTATACTAAAGGTTACTTAAAAGATTATAAAAGTCTCTTAGTTCAAGTTGTTGGCAAATGCGACAAAGTTTTCAACAAAGTTCTGGGATGCGGCACGCAAAGTGAACAAAAGGCTCACAAAAGGGGAGATACGTCGGTTCCGTGACCCGGGGGAACGGTTGCGTCCTTCCTCAATGCTTGCGCAGAGTAGGGGACTCGTTGTAAGCCTTACCGGTGCGGAGGTGATGCGCAGATTCTCGACCTGTTGTTGTGCGCAAGATGGCGCCTTGAGGCGATGCGATGACGATGCGATGATCCAGTTGCGATGCGAGAAGATGGCGCCCTTGACGCGGCGATGGGATGATGATGCGATGACGCCCTGGCAGCCTTGCGACGACTCTGTACTTTGGAGCCGCGACAGGCCCTGCGATGCGCTTCTCCGGTGATGCCATGACAGCTCTCTCGATGCGTCGCGCTTCTCCGGCGATGCGACAGCAGACAGCTTCGATGAACACACGCTTCCAGGGAGATGCGACAAACTCTCGCTTCTCCGGCGTTGCGATGATTTCAGCTGCGGCGGCGACACACTTCTTCTCGATGCGTCGCGCTTCCAGCTCCCAGCGGCACGCAAGTGACTGGAGTCAGAATTCCCAGCAAGGAAATTCAGGAGGGAGCTGGAGGTGAAGTCTTTTGGCCCTGAGACTTCAGCAGGAGGCAAGCACAGTTCAAGCCCTTGCAGAATATTCTGTAGATGAAAGTCCTTACAAAGTTCCTTCTCCTTTCCCTTGGCAATGAAGCAACCACTGCAGGCCAACCCAGCAAACAGCACACTGGCAGAGGGGCAGTCCAAACTCCTGCAGCTTCCTTGGTTCTTTTCCTTGGCAGAAAGGTTTCTTGTTCCAGAAGTGATCTAAAGTCTGTGGGACTGGGTCCCAATATTTATACCAAAAAATCCTTTGTTCTCTGAAGGCAGAGAGGCCTTTGCCTAGTTTAAACCATTTCCTGAGCACTGTGTTTACATGACTCTTCTCTTCCTTTCACTGTGCAGGGCAGAAACATCCGACGCCCCACAGGAGGTGGAGCCAGCACAGGGGAGGGAAGATACAGCTCTGGAGTACTCTGTGGACAGGATTCCCCTTCTCCTTTCACTGTGCAGGGCAGAGACATCAGACAAGCCACAGGGAGTGGAGCAAGCATTGTAGAGGGAAGGCCATGCCCTATTCAGGTCCCAGGTGCACTCTCCCCCTCCCATCTGGATGTAAATCTCCCTAATCACCACTGGGCTGTCCCAGACTGTCTCCTGGAATTTCCCCAGCCCTGTCACACACAAACCCAGACAAGGAATACACAAGTCAGCAGAGGCAGGCTCAAATGGTTAGGCAAGCAAATACCTACTTTCTAAAAGTGGTATTTGCAAACACAGAATATTAAAATAAACTTTACTAAAAGATGTATTTTATTATTCTGAGTTCAGGCATACTAAACTCGAACTTCTACCATGTTCCCTGAGTCAGTTAGGATTGTAGGGATGTAACAATCTTCACTGCCCAGTCTAATCTATGAGAACAGGTAGCCTTCAATAGTGAAAAACGAAAATGGCTGTGATTCACTACTAGAACATGCTACACACATCAGAGCATGTCCTACCTTATACTTAAAATGCACCCTGCCCTTGGGCCTAACATTGGGGTGTCTAATATGAAGCAAAGGGAAGGTTTAGGGACTGGCAAGTGGGCGCACTTGGCCAAGTCGACATGGTAGTCACAGACTACAGACAGGCCTTGCAATGGCAGGCCTGAGACACACTTTACAAGCTGCTTCTGTGGGTGGCACAACCAGTGCTGCAAGCCCACCAGCAGCATTTGCTCTACAAGCCCTGGGCACACATGGTGCACTGTACTAGGGGCTGACAGTAGATCAAATAAGCCAATCATGGAATCCAATCAGTAAATCAATTTAACATAGGGAGCACTTGCACTGTGGCACTGATTAGCAGTGGCACAGGGCCCAAAACATACAACCAGCAAAAATATGTCAAAACAGAGGAGGCAATACGTCAAAAAATGGAAGGGAGACTCACGCCAATGATGTCAGGTCTAACACTGAGAGTGAAGAATTCATCCTCCCGAGTGACTTCGCCTTCGGTGAATTGCACTCACAACTTCCTTTTCCCATTCCTGAGTCGGTGTTGCATTCATTGGCAGGACTTCTGAGCTCCGGTAGGCTGCCATCAAGCTCCTGCATTCCGGACTCAAGTGAGAGATTGTCGAGCCTCTGGTTGCGCTACAGATTTCAAGTAAGCCTAACCATTTCAGTATTTATTTTTGCACCAGTTGGATTGAGCGCCTAGATTGCAGCAAAAACTTGCGCTCCAGCTCTAACTTCATTACCTTGCCTACCTAGCGAACCTTCCTTTTTCTGTCTTCCCTCTCTTTACTCCCTCCGTACCTTTTTGCACGTTTCCTTCCCTTGAAGCTGAGCTTTTGGAAGTCCGCTGAATCTCAACAGAATTGTTTGAACTGTCATTAACAGAATCAAGAGACAGGACTCAAGAAAACGCTAGAAAAACTTCTACTAAGATCCACAATTGTCCATAACCTCCTTACTACATTGAACTGTTGATGTAGAAGGATTTCCATAATATATTTAGGTATGAATAAGTAAGAGATGGTTGGGAGAGTATTTTGAGGAAGGGTTGAGAGGATAACCTTGACATTATATTTCCTATGTGCATTAGGTACCAGCAGCTCCAGAACATACCTTGATTAAACTACCTAAACAGAAAAGAAGAGGAGCATGTGCTCTTGCAGAATCTGGTAGGGCGAAAGTAAATGCACTAGAGAAGTTAGTAAAGGTGGGTCAATAGATTGGTCTTGAAGTTATCTTTCCATTTGTGCATTAGGTACTCCAGCAATTGTCAAGCAGGTAGAAGAAGAAGGAGTACAGGTCCAGCTCAAGTGTCTCTTCTCTGTCCCAATCCCCCTTTCCACCCTTCCTGGAGCAGCTGCTTAACGCAGTGTGTTCTAGGGAGTGGGTATTGGGAAATAGCATTGTTGTGCCTCCGTGGAGAATCCGGCACTTGACAGACGGCTCAGGGATCCCTGTATGAAGAGTATTACTTGCTTGCAGCTGCCCCTTTTGTCCTGCCTGACAGTGCCGTGCGCAGAGGTCATCCCGACTGGAGTCCTGCAAGGCAAAACTCTTCGTGTGGTCTGAAGAGTCGGCCGTGGAGAATTGGTTCGTTTGTGCTACTCATATCAGGTGAGTTTGTTTTGGTTCTTTGTGGATATGGTACCAGTGTGGTTTGAGTTTGGTATGGTCTGAGGACCATTTTTGATTAAAGCATTCGCAATTGCTTTGTCAGGCAAAAATAACAAATTTGTTTTCTTTTTGAAAATACCTGGTCTTAGTAAGTTTTTGCCTTTTTGTTGTCGTTGTTGCTCTGCAGATGCTCGATTGGAAGAAGCTAACCCTGCGCCTCCTGAAGGCAGGCCTAACTTTGATATGTTTGTGAAGCATGGTCTAGGCCTTATTATGTTTAGTACATTATGGCACAAATATCCGAGGGACAATGTTAAGTTGCAGTGGCCATTGGAGTGCACTTTTGATGAACAAAAAATTGGGTTTTTGCAGGAGCAATTATTTAAGAAAAGAAGTAGACAGACTATGTTTGATTTCATCAGAACATAGCAGAAGAAGACTAGACAGAGACGGTTAAAGACGGAGAGAGATTAACGGAAGGGGAAGATGCAAACATTGACACAGAAAGCTGTGGCACATGATAGATAAAAGCAAGAGTCTAGTATTGAATATGAGGATAGGAGATTCCGATTGCATATTGACAAGCCTTATTTGATCAAAGAGGAAGACAATACTTTTATAGAGGAGTTCTTAGACATTCGACCCCCGCCCCCTATGCCCAACAGAGGATTTATCCTGCCGTTTCCTTACATTCACAGCAGCCTGTTACGTCTGATCCAGCTGTTCCTGTATCCACGGCTGTTGTTTCGACGGCTGTGGCTATGGCACCTCCCACTCCTTCTTTGTCCTCGCCGTCCTTGGCAACTGTGACCCTCAGCACATCTACTGTTTTGACTCCAAATATACAGCAACATGCCCTTTAGCATAAGTCTGCCACATCAATTAGTCTTTGGCAGCAGCACATTGGGACAGAAGCGCCTCAAATTTTATTTGCTATTAAAGATCGAGTGTATGCTGCTGATTTGGAGCCAGGTCAAGTATTTGGGAATGTTACAACTATGATGAGGGGAGCCCTACTCCGGTCACACAGTTTCCGATGCGGGAGGGTCATTCCATATATCATCCAGAAATACCTGAGTTCACGGACAAGCTCGATGCTGTCACTAGACATACCGTTCCTGCCCGTTTTCAGGAGCAATGGGTTTATACTCCATGGAAAAGAAGGGGGGTTTTGGCCCTTAAGGCTTATTTGCCTGACCCTTGGAAGAATCCTACAGCTTATTATAAAGAATTGACTGAGGCTGTTTCCTCTACAGCAATGACTCTTGCTGATATTGAAATGTTCTTAGGTCTTCTCGTTCCTGTTGATGTTTGGAGACAGGCGCATACACAAGGTCATGTTGCAGAGAAAGGTGGTACATGGGATGTGATTAAAGGATGGGATCAGGTTGGGAAGCCAGGTGATAAGCCCTGAGCCAAGATATTAGCTTTGCCAGGCGGGATTATTACATATATGCATTTCATTATTGCACCTAAGAAGGTCAGCTGGAATAAGTTGATGGCTTGTCGACAAAAGAAGGATGGAAGTGTGTCTGATTTCTTAACCCGGTTTGAAGATACGTTCTTGAACTACAGTGGGCAAGATATGTCTATTGAGGGAGGAGTTTGGTTGTTTGTCGACAGATTTGTTTCTAATCTTCTTCCTGAAATTGCAACTCGTTTACAGGCGTCCAAGAGCACTTGGTCCACCTCCTCCCCCTCTGTTATTTTAAATATGGCTCAGTACTATGAACATCGAGATAAGGAGGAAATGGATAGGACTGATAAGAAACATAAGGACTTGAAGACGAGGGTGTTATTACAGCAGGCATTTAGGGGAAATAGTAGGGTACAGGGTGGTCCTCCCAGACAGCTTCCGCAAACCAGTAGACAGCCTTCCACGACACCTTTGGGCCAAATCAGTGTGTATGATGATTATGATATGAATGAGGCGACTGCTTTGTCCTATAGTTAGGACAGCCAAGGACAGGGAGAGGGGCCAGTTCCAAAACCTGTAGATCAGCGTGGTCCTTATGTCACAGCAGAATTACAAGGCTTGACTAAGGAATTTTTGGTGGACACAGGTGCGACAAAAGGTTTTGTTTCTCGACATATGGTCCCTTGGGCAGCCCTTTCTGGCCATAATAATGTTTTGGTAGATTTTTTCAGGTGTACCGGTTGTAAGCCCCATTTCACACCCCCTTCCATTGACTATTGATCCTTTTACTATGGATTCTCCGTTTTTATTGACATCCATTTGTGGTGAAAATTTGATGGGTTTGGATTTGTTGAAGAAGTTGTATGCTAAAATGTATTGTTCTTCTGCAGGTGCCTATATCACCATGGGTCCGGATGCGAGTACTAGACAATGTTTGTCTCAGAACTTGTCTCAGAACCCCTTCCAATTGAATTTGCTGATGTCCCATCCACTTTATGGGCCACAGGTGACACAGATGTGGGGCTGTTGCATAAACCACCAGTTTCTATACATGTTCAAGAGAATGTTGTTTTGCCTCGTATTCCCCAGTATAAGATACAGCGGGCCGGAGAACTGGCTCTTCTTCAGATTATTCAGGATTTGATACAAAAGGGAATAGTTGAGGAGACATCTGGCAGTATTTGTAATAGTGCTATTCTTCTGATTCTTAAAAAGGCACCCTCAGGCTCCTCTGATGACGTTGATGAGGATTTTTTGTGATTGATCAGCGCAAGGTTAATAATATAGTGGTTCCACAGTTCCCTGTGGTTCCTGATATTACTGCATTTTTGACGATGATTCCTTCTGCAGCTTGCTAAATTATTCTCTGTTATTGATTTGAAAAATGTTTCTTTAGCATGTCTATCCATCCAGACAGTAGATACTTCTTCGGGTTCACACTGGCTGGTAGGAGCTTTAGATTCTGTCATGCTCCTCAGCGCTATACGCAAAGTCCCAGTATTTATAGCCAAGCATTAAAAGGTCAGTTGGATTCATTGTCCCTTCCCTCCGGTAATGTATTGGTGCAGTATGTTGATGATCTACTTATAGCTTCTGATATGGAACAGGGTTGTAGAGATTGTACTGTTAAATTGTTGTTGCATTTAGCCCATCAAGGACACAAGGTTTCCCTTTCTAAATTTCAGTATTGTTGACAGGAGGTCACCTATTTAGGTCACCAACTGTATGTTTTCTTTTTATAAAGGAAACATGTTGCAAAGTTCACTAGATTTTCTCCAACTTTTGAAATCAATTTGCAATATTTATTTAATTCACTAGTCTGCAAATAGGCCTTTCAGCCAGTAGGCTCAGAGCTACTCATCATGGGTGCATGAAACAACTGTTTCTGTGGTGTCTGTTGAATTTAGGTTTAACTTTATTTTTATTGTCATTCCGCATTAAGATAACATACAATTCCAGATGTTTTTACCATACTGTGCACTATCCTGAGCCTTTTACAACACATACTCATTCTTGACGTGAAATAAATGGGCGCCCCCAGTATGGCCCGAGTGGGCTTTCTAAAATGTCCGTAATGTCTCTATGCTTTCTGGAATCTCACGCCAACTCTTAGACAGCAATGCCATTAAAAAAGATAAATAAAAGAACAGACCCCCTCCCTCAAACTGGTGTGCTTGGGAGCGGCTGATCTATCTTCTAATAGTGACACAAGCATAAATGCACTGCAGCTTTGCTAGGCTGGTGGTGCAGAGCCCGTGAGGTGAAGAAGGCGCAGGTATCTAGGGCATGTGATTTCGTTCATTTCAGTTTACAAAAGTGAGCACAGCCAGGTTTCGTTAAAACTTGTCATGGAATAGGTGAGTGAGGCCTGTATGCGTTCCATACCTAGAATGTACCATAGCCTGGGTAGCCACCCTAAATATGTCAGCTTTACCTGTGTTCCCCAGTGCGAACACAGGTTCGTACCGCCCACATCCTCATCAGCCTCAGCAACATCTCAGTGGCACAAAAGTAAGAATCAGACGAGTGAGACACCAAGGCAACAGAGTACCGCAACGAAAAAAAGTGCGGTGTTGAGCCTAACAACATCTGGTTTAAGAAGTCACCTGCCTCAGGGGCACCAGAAAGGAAAAAAAATCCAGCCTACCATTCTCAGCATGTTTAGGTTGTAGGAGCAGTATGAACGCAGCCACCCAACGGCACGTTTGTACAATGCGAAGCTGGCTAAAATGTTAGCGCAGGACCTTCTCCCTTTTTCTTTAGTGTAAGGGGTGGGTTTTCTTGTATTTGTGACAGCCATCTGCCCAAAATGGAAGCTTCCCAGCCGGTCCTATTTTGCCAGAGTTGATGTTCCAGCACTACATCACTACATCACAACGTGCTGGAATTGCTTGGACAAGCTTTGCGGCAGAGTGCTGTGCACAGTATCCATATGACAACAGACATGTGGACCAGTTGCCAAGCTACTGATTACATGTGCATCACTGCACACTGGATCTCTTTTGTGGGGGTTAGAGACAAGATATCTGCGGGTGTTGACACTGCTGAGATGATTAATGCCACTCGAAAACAGGCAACTGTAGCCATGTTCGCCATGGTGAAATCTCATACTGCTGCAAACATGTTGGAAGAGTTTAACAGCAAGGTCTTTGAATGGCTGCACCCAAGAGGGCTTACCATTTGTTGTGTTGCCACAGACAATGGCAGTAATATAGTTAAGGCCATGGACGATGGTGGCTATTTCCGGGTCCTGTATTTGGCGCACTGCACTAACATCATTGTTATAAACTTTCTGAAAAAGGAATACAGAGTCAGCAACTTAATGAGCACCTGCAGAAGAATATGCACACATTTCAGCCATTATTTTAAAGCCCAGAAGCAGCTGAGGATCTTTCAACGTGAGTATAGGATGCCAGTTAAAGCACTCATCCAGGAGGTGCCAACATGTTGGAACTCAACTTATTACATGCTTGACCGTCTGTTTGAGCAGTACAGACCAAACAATGAATATGTCATGCGAAGCCTAGGGGATGCTAGTGTGTAAGGTATGACCGTTGAGATGGACCAATGGGGCCTAGTTAAATGCCTGATAGAGATGCTACTTCCTTTCGAGCTCTTCACACGTGAAGTCAGCAAGGAGGACTGTGCTATGGGCCAAGCTATCCCATTGTTGCACATGCTACAGGAGCAGCTGAAGGGGGTGTCTGCAATGTACGCAGCTGTGGAGGAAAAAAAAAGAAGCATATGAGCTGGTGGAGACCTTATCCCGTCGCTTAGCTGGAATACAAGGGTGCAAAGTGTGATTGTGTCATCCAACCATTACATTTCTGCCACAATTCTGGACCCACGGTACAAATCAGTACTGAACACTAACACATTAATTCCTTTTTCACAAGTGGATATTGGCAAGTACAAAACATGGATAGCTGTGGTAGCCAGTCGCTTTGAAAAAGACCTGCTGGAAATTAGAGGCCTGCTACTACAGACCACAACAAGTACTGCAGGGCAGCCTGTGTCAAGTTCAACTTCAGAGCCTGGGGGCAGTGCGTTTTGCTCACAGCAGTTAAAAGCACCAACATCAACAACAGCAAGAATAGGATCATCATCATCACCAGCCCCAGTAAAATCAGCACAAGAATGGTATCTACAGCAAGGGTTTGTTACGTTCAGTGTTGATCCATATGCAAAGGCAAAAGAGGCCAGGCAAAGCCGAGCACCCCTGAGCATTGAGCAGATGGCCCAGGCCTATCTGGATGACCCAACATAGGTTTACATTGATCAAAACCCATTGCTGTATTGGTATAGGAAACGTCACCATTGGCCAGTGCTCAGCAGGCTGGTGATAAACTATCTGGCTTGCCCTGTTGCAAGTGTCTCTTCTGAGTGTGTTTTCAGTGCTGCTGGTGCCATTGTAACAGTGAAAATGCCCAGTCTCTTGCCCCAAAACGTGTAGAGGTTAACTATGATCAAAATGAATCTGCACTTTATACCACCGGATTACACCATACCTGCAGCACAGCAGGAAGAGGAGGACAGTGATTTAGGTGATAAAAGTAGTGTGGTAGATGACCTACTTCTGGGTGAACCACCAGAGTTTGAGGATGAGTTCTACTTCCCTGACAACTAGGTTTAACTTGTTACTTTCTTTTTTCCTTATTTACTTTTATTATTTGTGTGTGTCTCTGTCTTTCTGGTTCAAATCGAATCACAACAAATCCATCACCATCGTCTTGTCTTTCTATTGCCGTATTGGAGTTGCAACTGTGTGTATTTAATAAAGAAGTCCACTTCTCTGAGTCCTGCTTCATCCATCCTGCTGACTCGCCCTAAATCCATTTCCCTCAAGCCAAACATTGGATGGAGAATAGTACAAGAAATGTGTGCCTGCTACCTCGTCGAGTCCCTCCAAAAGAACATGACTATAGCTAGTCTCCTTTCCGAGCGAGAGGACTGCCCCTTAAGATGAGAATAGGGAATGATGGCATGCATTGGACGCTGACCCTGAGTGATTGGTGTTTGTGTTGTTGTTGTTGTTGTGCATGAACTAAGTGCATAGTATTTAATCTACACACTAAAAAAGTGACTTAAGTCATTGTTTCCCTTCTTGTTGTTTAATAACAAATTGTACTTCTACTACAGGGCGATCCATTGCATTTTTGAAAATGGAATTTGGAGGACTCACTCGGTACAACACTACAGACTGAGTTAGACACCATAATGATGATGATGACCACAGACTCGTAGATGATTGATGGATTAACTTGGGGTGTTTCAGGAAGTGGCATAAAGGTAAACAAGTCAATCGACAACCACAGCAGACCTACATGTCTGTGTAGTAGTGGAGTAGAGTCAGTATAGTGGTGTGGTATGACTGACAGCAGTGGATTGATTTAGTTACTTAATTAATTTGGAAAATGTTATGTTGCTGTATATGTGTGCTCTGTCTGGCTCAGTCAAAATCTAGGCTAACTGGAGTTTGATTGGGTGCCGTGAGCCTGCTCTGTCCTGTTGTTGTTATAGCGTGGGTAATGCTGGAAACAGAGTAGACATGATTTAGCCATGCCGCTTCTGAAACTGTTCTTGTGGCACTCCTCCGTAATTTATGCATTTTTTCCTCCTTGATTTTATAATATCCCTTTGGTTTCTCCATCTACACTTACAGGCCGGCCTTTACCTGGTGCTTTACTGCGAAAAACAACTCACACTTACCTTACCAATCTGCATCCGCCAGGCAGGCAGTTGGGCACCCAAGATTGACGGAGAGAGTGCCCATGGAAGGGAGGACCATGAGGAAAAACGAGATGTAACTTCCCAATTTGACCAGGATAATACAGTCACTTCGTATCATTCATCATCTTTTAATTAATTTGATTCATTTTTTCTCTTCAATCATTACAACTGTGTGTTGTTGTTTATTAGGTTTGCTCTCGGTCTTTGCTTATATCCCTACAGCTATTTTTTATTTTTCTTTGCTAGCTTTAAAAAGAAAGCCAGGTACAACATAACATAAATAAAATGTATGTAATTTGGGTCTCTCTGAGGGAAGACAGGCAATGCAATTGCATAATAATAATAATAATTAATAATATACTGCTGCCCTGTACTGTCTACTAGTCTACTAAGTAGTAGTACTACTTATCATGATTCATTAACCACATCATGCATGCATTTCTTTTTTCTCCCTTAACAGTTTTTTTAATATAATGGTTGTTTGCCAAGATTGTGTGTTGTCCACGTGTAGTGTTTGTCTTTGTCAAACCGTTCCCTCAAATACCCCTTCCCAACCATTCATCAAACCCTAACTCTCTTCCCCGGGATGTGTGATTTATTGAGGTGTGACTAAATTAAATTTACACCAATAATTGATCACACACTTGCTGGGGAGGATGTGGTTAAAGCAAGTTAGCAACACTAATTCAAGGGCGGGGGAGGATTTTCTAATTCTACTCTAAGTATATATATCGTCGACCACACTGGCAACAGATTAGATTGCCCAGTGCCCACCCATGCTCAGAAGTATTCGCTATTCTATTTTTTCCAGAGGAACATAATTATATTAACCCATTATTAATTGCCATCATGAATTTCATCCTTCCAGCACTAAAGATTATGATTGTCCACTTCATAGGTCGAGTCCACTACTTCTGTTTGTTGTAACAACTTGTACTAGGCTATCCCTACCACCATTATGTTTTATTTTACTTTAGCATTAATAATATCAATATCCTTCATCATCACTTTCTTCTTGTTTGGCAGTCTTCTTCTTGTGTACTTACTTACTACTTACTGTACTTCTACTACTCATTCCCTAGTCTTCCTCAGGTGACTGACTTGTCTCATTTTCTTTTTTTGCAAATGCAACTGTCTACTACTTCTACCACCACCCACCATGGATGGCACCTTAGGAAACCAAACCATCACCATGCAGCCATTGTTTCGGCTAAACATCAATCACAGGTAAGAGAAGAAGTATGGGGGAGTCAATAATGTATATCCTAAGGAAATTAATTAATTCACACACTCATATCCTTCCGAGTACATACTACGAAGGGGTTAAGTTGCAGAATGCATAGACTAGGAGAAGAGACTGACAGTAGTAGGACAAGTGAGGGTACTGCACTTATATGTGGGTGTGTTACACTATTGGCAGATTTCAAAAGCTGTCTGCTGCCCTGCAGCAAAAGGAGGAAACAAAAACATACAAGGTGATGTAAAAGAGTAATCCCTCCAGAAAAGATTTGCATCATATCATATGTATTGAAAAACTATAAATTATTTATTACCCTAACAAATATAAATTAGAAGAACAACCGTCCCTTAACCTACCCCTCTTCCTAACCCCAACCAATATCCAATAATTTAAATAACTATCCATGTCCAAGTTAGTTGTTGAAGAAAAAGTAAACCCCAAGGTTCCCCATCTAGTCCCCAACATCTCAACCACCAAAACAAGATTCAAAAAGGGGCAAGAGTCAAAGAAGACTGAGGTCGGTGATGTGATGACTGAGTCTGACATCTAATGGCGGGGGTGCCGGTTAGTTTTCTTTAGGATCTCCTTCATCTGGACCCCCAGGCGCGCCATCCTGAGGAGCATGCGTCGTCGAAAGTTCCTGCAGGAACAACAGGGGTGGACAGCAGTAGATGTTGTCAATGGTGATAGGCGGCGGGCGGCTGCCAGACCACGGTGCCGTACCACCCGCGGCACATGGGGGTGGTGGCTGGGCCCCACGGCATTGGAGGAAGAAGCTGCAGC
The DNA here is from genome assembly GCF_964261635.1 of Lissotriton helveticus. Classification (NCBI taxonomy): domain Eukaryota; kingdom Metazoa; phylum Chordata; class Amphibia; order Caudata; family Salamandridae; genus Lissotriton; species Lissotriton helveticus. The sequence continues at coordinate 1,043,657,865 of NC_136070.1, read as the reverse complement.
TGCTGCCTCCTCCTCCTCTTCCGCCTGGACAACCAGCCAGCGCTATTCATCCCGGATTGCCTCCTTTGCTGGGCCCTGGCCACCAACTCCTGCCTAGTGGTTTTGGAAGGAGTATCTTTATCAAGAAAGGAAGGAAAAGAGAATTGTTGTAACCAATACTCTTAGCAAAACAGTTAAACAAAATTAAATTACAGTCCACACATACAAGTTATAGTGGCACAGTAGTAGCAGTAGCACTAGCAGCTGTTGTATCCTCCTCTCCTCCTCACTTCTCTTCCTCTGCCCCAAAGATTTGGATGTGATGATGATTATACTTTCAGGCACTAAGTATGGAGTAGAGTAGAAGTATTCTTTTTCTCTCTCGTGTTTAGCACAATTAATCTTGTAGGCATGCCAGCTCAGTCAGCTTGTGCCCTAGACTGACATACTTGTGTCGCAGTCTTGCAGACTCATGTACTTTACTACTGTCTGCATGTGGGACAGCTGTACTACACAATTATGTATTTCCATTATGGCCATACTCTGTTAAATCAATGGCAAATGCTCAGACAATTTCACTTTCACCCTGACTACACTACTGCAATAAGGCACATGATGATGGTTGATGATCACATGCTTATGGATGATGAGAAACAGCGGCCCAACATCATGATGTCACTCACGTGATGATGATGTTGATGACATACTGAGTGATTTGTAAGTACTAGTTACCATGCAGCCGATAGGCCACCAACGGCTGACACAGGGAGGGGACTGGAGCGGAAGTGTACCTCGGAGTCGGAGGGAGGCGATCATGGGTAGGGTAAATATTTAGTCATGTACAATATAGGTTGTGCTTGCAAACTACTGTGAGTCAAGGGAGTATTCCATTCTAAAATACAAATACAACCTCAAACCTTTGAATCAAAAACCTTGCAAAAAACAGTCCTTGCTCTTCCCAGGGCTTGTTTTTTCATTTATATTCAGTGCATTGCTCTTCTAGCATTATTATTATTTTATTCGTAATATTCTTCACCCTTGGCTTTGGTACTCTGACACTCTTTTACATTCTCTTCATCCAGTCTGACTCTGTTTTCACCTACTATGATACCATCCAGGCATCCATCCATCCAAACATGGCTATTATAAACTGGCTTTCACTGACAACAACATACATTTAGATATATAACCAACCATGCTATACACCCTTGCTTGCCTTAGAGTTTGACCCCTCAAACCCCCCATAGGATTCCTTTCACCCATACAGGTTCACCCACCCAGACAGGCATGCTTTCTCTTTCAACTTTTCACCCATCCTTCAACTACCGAAGCATCCTATTCCTTTCATCTTCATCCGCCACCTATGCATCCCGGGCCCCTTCCTTCACCCACGCATCTTTCTCTGCCAGTCATACATGTTGTCTGACTGTTTATCTTCGTCATAAAACTGTCTTTGCTGAGTTGAAGATAGACTAAGCCATTAGTTACTCAACTCCCGCCGCTAATGCTAATATTTAAGTAAAGGCCAGGGTGTTTTCTCTTCAACTGTTCAGTGTTCACAAATCACAAACAACAACTTAGCCTCATCAGTACAGTGTACTACTAGTACTGAGTGTGCACCCTTGCAGCAAGTGTATTCATCCTTCTCAATAAGTAAGGAATATGACTTATCACCGCCCGCCACTGCTGCTGGCTCACCCCTGTCAAAAATAACTGAATAATATCAGGTTAGGCATTTTGTTTGTGGCAATTTTTGAAAAGCCTCTCAAGAAGAGGGCAAACCATAGGACTGGACCCAGTAGCTAGATCTATGGTGCATCTCATTTATTGGAAAGAAGAAAGAGCAGCCAACTGGGTGGACATGACTCATGGTGCTGTCCTCCAAATTCTCTCATATACTTCCTTCCAGCCATGGTGCACGGTAAGAGTTGTTTGGTGTTCACCATCAATTGCTACTACTAAAAAAAATACAAGGCCTGGAGTGGAAAATGTATACACCACTTTGGGAGGTCCTGCTCCTGTCCACCGTGAGTGACCACTATTACTGATTGAGCATGATGAGACAGTAAAAGAAACTAAAACCTTCTCATCTCAAAATTCACAAACCTGCGTATATACCTTACTAGTTTTGGGCATACAATCTGCAGTCTGCACAGCACATTAGTGATACGAGTAGTAGTAAAGAGTCCTTACTAGTACTAGTAGTAGCCTAGGTTAGGACCAATGGGTTCTCTGTGTCTTACAGTACCACTACTAGGCAATCCACATAAGGGGAGAGAGAAAGCTCAGTGAAACCTAGAAGAAAGCAAGCTATAGACAGACTGTCTAATACAGAGTCAGAGCAGAGGTTAGTCAGATGCAGTTTGAGTTGATGTAAAAATAAAAATAGACACTAGAAGAAACAATATTAGTGGTGGTACTTATTAGTAGGTAATGGATGAGCAAAATGCCAAAAACAAGAATTTAGAAACAGATAGATTTAAGAGGATTTTAGGAAAATGAAAATTACGAAATGAAATTAATAGAGAAATAAAAGTTAGGGAAGTATTAATATATACAACACCGGGATGACTTACTGGGGCCAGCAGCAGAGCCATCTGCGACTGCGCCTGAGGCCGCTTTCTGCTGTTCTTGGGAGGCCCCACAAGCTCCCGCACCCGCACCCACCGCACTGCCAGCTGCCCCAGTCTTTTTCTTGCCCCTGGATGCTGATCATGTAAAGAGACAAAACATGATTTGTGTTAAATATTTAAATCTAATTGCTGTAAAAATATTTCTAGACAGGAAACGGCAATTGTAATAACTTTGACCTATGCTAAATCAATCAGATCAACTTATTCGACCAGTAGTAGTAGTCGTAGTCGACGAGTATGTATGTATCACAGTCGAGTACCTTCCTATCATTATTATTCCACAGTTCAATTCCGATTCCTGAATTCTAAACATACGTGACCGCCTATTCCTGACTTTGGAATAAATTGCAAAAATGTTATATTTGGTTCTAAGTTCAGATCTCATTCCCAATCATCTCTCAGACAGTCTCAGTCCCAATTACTAAGTCTGCATTTATTCTTCTTAATGCATAGCTGGACGCATGCATAATTGCAGCATACACCAAATTGGTTGGTTGCTATTATTCACTCACTATAAGAACTACAAAAAGTTCTATTAGGACTAAAGTCATGTGAGAGCCTGAGGACGCGTCACTCACGAGTCAAGACGCAGGCCCCTAAATTACCAAATAATACTAACTAACTACTACCACTATCTTAGTGACAGGAGATAGGACGGCCTGTCAGGATAAAATTAAGCATGGGCGGATTTTGCGGATCCACGATTCACGAATTTGCGAATTCACGGATCGTGGATCCGCAAAATCCGCGGATTTTGCGGATCGGCGGATTTGGGGGCGGGGCTTCCTCGAGTGTGTGGGCGGGGACAAACGGACGGGGCTTCCAAGCGAGCGCACATGCCTCTTGTGTGTATAAAAGGTCAGAGACCGATCGGAGCGGCAGATTAAGAGACAGAAGCTCCTGGTCACAGGAACAGCACGGGGATTGCGCTCGTGAAAGTCAAAGATGCAAATGCCTCTGGCCTGCATCACAGCGGATTTTCGATGGTATATTTGGGAAGAAGGCACACCTGCCCAGCCTCCACAACGCTCACGATTGATTTTGGGCTGATGAATGAGTCACTGAATTTAAGCTTCAACTAGGGCACATGCTTTATTGATATCTGCAAGTGTTTCCTGTTGAGGTTTATTTTTTGTGCCAGGACCGTCGTGCCAGAATGAACCCTGCCCTTCATATTTATTCAAGAAGACACCACCGTTGTTCCCCATCGTAAATAATTTACGATGGCGCCGGCAAGCTGCCAGCGCCATCCTGAAAAAGTTACTTAATTAGCTTCAACAGGAAGCTCCAACTGATAAAATAAAGCAGGCGCTCGAGCCCCTGCTGTATCTTATCTATTAGAGCTTCCTGTTGAAGCTAATTAAGTAACTATTTGAGGATGGCGCTGGCAGCTTGCCGGCGCCATCGTAAATTAGGCTTTGAACTTTTGACCGCGGAATCCGCCGCTTGCGGATTGCGGATTTTCGGTAAATTCGCGAGAGTTCGCGGACCGCGAATTTACCGAAAATCCGCAAAATCCGCGATCGGAGCGGATTTTGCGCTCATGCTTAGATAAAATAAAGGACCGGAGTCTTTCCTATGTGGATTAAAAACCTACCTAACTTAAATTATCTAACCTCTCTTTGATAACCAGCCCAAGTGAGTGCAAAGTTGCAAACAAGTACGATGCTTAGTTAGTAGCGCCGAGCACCTGTCTGGAAGTAACAATCACATAATATAACATTTTTAAACATAGGTTACCTTACCTGCATATAAGCAGCAGCAGCATGTTACCTATTTACAAAACAATAATATTTGCAATCGCAATAGATAACAGTCAGAAAAGAAGAACACTAAATAGTAATATAAATAGCTACTCACCAAGCCCCGGGACCTCAACACCTAGCAGGTCCAGCAGGTCCTGCTCCCGGTCCAGGATGTTGGCCCACCGGTGCGTCAATTGGTTAGGGTGCGACGGACCCCATGTCCGAACTGGGGTGGCAGGGTGGGCTAAAGAACGATGATGGATTAAACCCAGAATTTTTGACTGGGTGTGAGTGTTTGATTGGTTCAGCTGCTCCGTCCATCACCACCCCCTTTTGTACCACTTTGTTCGCCTTAAGTTGGCAGGGTATGCTCAGACGTGAGTCCCTTGCTCACTTTGCCACTGGATTCAAGCAAGCCTGGCTGAAGACGGCTGGAATGCCAGAAACCGGTCCTAGGAAGCTTGTTTCCGGTCCAGGGAAGGCACGGCTTGTCAGTTCGGGCTGGACTGTTCCCATGAGGCACAGGGTCAGACTGATTTGCTTATGGACATGTCTGAACTGGGGTGGCAGAGTGGGCTAAAGAATAGTGATGGATTAAACCCTGATCTTTTGACTGGGTTTGAGTGTTTGATTGGTTCAGATACTCCGTCCATCACCACCCCCTTTTGTACTGCTTTGTTCGCCTTAAGTTGGCAGGGTATGCTCAGACGTGAGTCCCTTGCTCACTTTGCCACTGGATTCAAGCAAGCCTGGCTGAAGACGGCTCGAATGCCAGAAACCGGTCCTAGGAAGCTTGTTTCCGGTCCAGGAAAGGCATGGCTTGGCAGTTCGGGCTGGACTGTTCCCATGAGGCACAGGATCAGACTGATTTGCATATGGCCATGTCTGAATTGGGGTGGCAGAGTGGGCTAAAGAACGATGATGGATTAAACCCAGATCTTTTGACTGGGTGTGAGTGTTTGATTGGTTCAGATGCTTCGTCCATCACCACCCCCTTTTGTACCGCTTTGTTCGCCTTAAGTTGGCAGGGTATGCTCAGACGTGAGTCCCTTGCTCACTTTGCCACTGAATTCAAGCAAGCCTGGCTGAAGACGGCTGGAATGCCAGAAACCGGTCCTAGGGAGCTTGTTTCCGGTCCAGGGAAGGCATGGCTTGGCAGTTCGGGCTGGACTGTTCCCATGAGGCACAGGGTCAGACTGATTTGCATATGGCCATGTCTGAACTGGGGTGGCAGAGTGGGCTAAAGAATGGTGATGGATTAAACCCTGATCTTTTGACTGGGTGTGAGTGTTTGATTGGTTCAGCTACTCCGTCCATCACCACCCCCTTTTGTACCGCTTTGTTCGCCTTAAATTTGGCAGGGTATGCTCAGACGTGAGTCCCTTGCTCACTTTGCCACTGGATTCAAGCAAGCCTGGCTGAAGACGGCTGGAATGCCAGAAACCGGTCCTAGGAAGCTTGTTTCCGGTCCAGGCAAGGCATGGCTTGGCAGTTCGGGCTGGACTGTTCCCATGAGGCACAGGGTCAGACTGATTTGCATATGGCCATGTCTGAACTGGGGTGGCAGAGTAGGCTAAAGAATGGTGATGGATTAAACCCAGATCTTTTGACTGGGTGTGAGTGTTTGATTGGTTCAGATACTCCGTCCATCACCACCCCCTTTTGTACTGCTTTGTTCGCCTTAAATTGGCAGGGTATGCTCAGACGTGAGTCCCTTGCTCACTTTGCCACTGGATTCAAGCAAGCCTGGCTGAAGACGGCTCGAAGGCCAGAAACCAGTCATAGGAAGCTTGTTTCCGGTCCAGGTAAGTCATGGCTTGGCAGTTCGGGCTTGACTGTTCCCATGAGGCACAGGGTCAGACTGATTTGCATATGGCCATGTCTGAACTGGGGTGGCAGAGTGGGCTAAAGAACGGTGATGGACTAAACCCAGATCTTTTGACTGGGTGTGAGTATTTGATTGGTTCAGATGCTCCGTCCATCACCACCCCCTTTTGCACCGCTACTCTGAATCCAGCCACATTACTACCCCTCCATTCTGAGAGCGATGCAGTCAACAAGCATGATTGTATCTACTGGACGGAAAAAGAGACGAAGGATTGGGTAGACCTGACTGATGTTGCCTTATTTGACCCCCAAGAAGAACTATATCTCAAAAAGTCTACCCCGAGCACACAAGTTATATAACAAGTACCAAGTGTTGTATAAACAATTCTTAAGTTAATATGGGGATCCAAATAATTCACAATTCAATGTCCATGGATTTATTATGTTTTCTTCAATTCAGATGTCCGTTATCTGCACAGTTAGGAATCCAAACCCGTAAGTAAAAAGGAACAGTTCTCCAGTTCAGAGAACTGTTCCTTTTTACTTGTGGATTTGCGCAACGATTTTTCCGCCCACGTGGTATGCCTTGATGCCTGGCTGAGCTCGGGGTAAGTTCCCTGTTTTTTTTATTTTTTTGTTGTACTGTCGGGCGGCCTGCCTTAGCGGATGCCTTTGTTATTTCTGCTTTGCCCCCGCGCTGCCTGCTTTGCTAGTATTTTCACGCGGTTTGAGCTAGCGGCCGCCTCTGCCTAGCACCCTCACCTGTTGGGACACGGCCTGTTTCGGTGGCCGTTTTTCTCGTGTTTCCCGGTCCCGCTGCGCCCTGCTTTAGCGGGCGGGATTGCTGGTTTGGTGCTGCAGCGCGTTTGTTTTTGGCTTCGTGAGGGCGAATTCTGGCGGCCGGCTGTGCTTTTATACCGGCCCCTTTTCTCTGGTCCCACGGGAGCTCAGGTCCTCGGGACTTCGTTGCTGCTATAAGTGGGGTCCTTGCTTTCAGGTTTTTGGCCTTGGTGTGTGCCTGTTTTTGGTACTTGGGACTTAACTTGTTTGCTGTCATGGATTCTGAGGACTCTTCCTCTGCTGCTCCTCTTGATGCCCTGCGCCTGATGATTAATCAGGCGGTGGCTGCTGCTTTCCTGGCTAGGGACGCGGCTGGCCCTCCTCCCAAGGTGCCTCGTGGTTCTGAGGATTAGCTGGCTGTTCCTGATGACTAGATGGGTCCTGACGAGGATGAGGGTGTCCGTGGGTGCTTTGTTCAGGGTGCTGAGCTCTCTGACCGGTTCAACCATGTACCGGCCAATTTGGGATTTTCTCCTCCTGTTGCTGATGTTCTGGAGGATGACTTCTTTACGCAGTAAGTCCAGCCTGCTCCTGACTCTTTTCCTTTGCACAGGGCTGTGCGCAATGTGCTGGCTCACGAGTGGAAGGAGGTGGATAAGTCCGCCTTCCCTCGTTTCTTGTCCAGGCGTTACCCTCTGGAGGGTTTTGCTGATGAGTTCCCTCAGGCTGTGAAGATCGACAATTTGATGGCTGGTCTTTCCTCTCAGGGTTTGGTCCTCTCAGATGACGCCCTTCCTGCGGACGCTGTGGATTAGTGTGTTGAGGGGGCGGTGAAGTGTTCTTATGCTGCTTCTAATTTTTCTGTCCGTGCGACTGCCTATTCTAACTACATGGTCCAGTCCCTCCTCAAGGATTTTCAGTCCCTGTCCCTTCTGTTGCAGGACGGTGAGGTTGCCACACCTCTTTTGTCTATGATGGAGTTGCAGGTGCGGTACTTGTCGGATCTTTCCTTTGACAATTTGGGAGCGGCGGTGGCTGCTTCTGGTGCTTCCATCGCTGCACGACGTTATATCTGGATGCGTTCCTGGAAGGCTGAATATTCCCAGAAGTCGGACCTCCTTAAGCTGCCCTTTGGGGGTTCCAAGGTTTTCGGTCTACAGCTGGAAGAGATGGTCAAGCAATCGGCAGAGAACCGCAAGCTTGTGACTCCGGTTCGCCCTCCTTCTCGGGCGTGGTTTTGGCTACAGTCGCGCTTTTGGGCCTCCTGCTCGGGGCGCTTCACAGCTCTTTCGTGGCAGGGGTCGTGGCCGGGGGGCCCCTGGAGGTGCCAAGTCTCGGGCCCCTGCCAGTGTTGCTGCCGCCGCTTCCTCCTCTTCCCAATGACTGTCTGCCTTTGCCAGTTGGTGGTCGCCTCCGGTCCTTCCTGTCCCAGTGGGTGTCCGTTCCGGATGCCTGGGCGGGTTGGACTGTGTCAGAAGGTTGCCGGATACGGTTTTCCTCTCCTCCTCCGGTTTTCGTTCTGACTCCCTTGCCCCGTCTTCCTCTGCGACGGAAGGCGTTGCTAGCAGGTGTGCAGCTTCTGTTGGAGAAGAAGGCTGTTGTGGAGGTTCCTCCTCTGGAAAGGGGCGAGGGTTGCTATTCGATCCTCTTTATGTTCTCCAAAAAGGATACTTCGGATCTCCGTCCTGTTTTGGATCTAAAGCGGGTCAATCGCTTTGTTCTCCATCGTCCATTCAAGATGGTGACAATGCAGTCCATCCTGCTTCTGGTGCTTCCGGGTGGCTTCCTGGCATCCCTGGATCTGATGGATGCGTATCTGCACGTCCCTGTCCATCCAGCGGACCAGCGGTTTCTCCGGTTTGCTGTGGGTTCCCTTCACTACCAGTTCCGGATGCTCCCATTCGGCCTTTCCTCGTCGCCCAGGATTTTCACCAAGCTCTTGGCCCCTCTGGTGGGTATTCTTCATTCAAGGGGACTACAGGTGTTTCCCTATCTGGATGACTGGTTGATAGCCTCTCCTTCTTTTTCTCAGGCTCTATTAGATGTGGACCAGGTGTGTCTTCTCCTGGGTTATTTTGGGTTCCTCATCAACCACCGGAAGTCCTCCCTGGTACCCTCCCAGTCCCTGAAGTTCCTGGGGGCTCTCTTCCGCATGGATCTGGGCATGGTGTTCCTCTCCCTGGAGCGCCAGTTGACTTTGTTTCGTCACCTTACTTGGCTTCTGTCCCAGTCCCGGGTGTCTGCCCGTCTCTGGTTACGGAGTCAGGGGGAGATGGCGTCCACTTTGCTTCTCCTCCCTTGGGCCAGGCTGCATCTGTATCCCCTATTGCATCATGTCCTGTCGCACTGGGATCCTGCCTACCTGGGTTACAAAACTCTGATACCTATCTCTCCTGGGATTCGGGTGGATCTCCAGTGGTGGTTGTCCCCTCAGTCTCTCTCCCGGGGGTTCGATCTCCTTCCTACTCGATCTGTGGTTGTGTTGTCCACAGATGCCAGTGCCTTGGGTTGGGGTGCCGTACTGGATGCCTCTAAGGCTCAGGGTCAGTGGTCCTGTTTCGAGTCCCTCCAGTCCTCGAACTGGAAAGAGTTGAGGGTGGTTTGGTTGGCTATTCTGTGGTTCGCTCCTTTCATTCGGGGTCAGGCGGTCTTGGTGCAGAACGACAACCAGGTGGTTCGTGCTTACATCAATCGCCAAGGGGGCATGTGTCGGTCTCTGTTTCTCCTCTCCCTGGGGATCAGGCTTTGGGCCGAGTTGAATCTATTGTCTCTGACGGCGGTCTATCTTCCGGGGAAGGAGAATGGGCCTGCGGACTCTTTGAGCAGGGTGTTCCTCTCCTCGGTGTCTCTGTGTCTGTCCCCGATCTCTTTGCCTCGGAGGATTCTGCCCTTCTTCCTCGGTTTTGCAGCCTCGTTCCCTCCCGGTTGGCGTGGGCCACCGATGCTTTCTCGGTTCCATGGTCCCAGGGGCTGCTGTTTGCCTTCCCTCCGTTTGCCTTAATTCCGCGGGTCCTCCGGAAGATTCGGTTGGATCGGGCGGAGGTTCTCCTGGTGGTGCCGGAGTGGTCTTGTCAGTCTTAGTTTCCCCTTCTGCTGACCTTATCTGTTTGCCCACATTTGGAGGTTTCCCCTGTGTCCCTCCCCTCTGCGGGCTTCTCTTCTCTGGATTGCCTCCCTGCGCCGGCTGGGGATTTGGCACTTGAAAGGTTGAGTTTGCTGGGTCAGGGTTGCTCTGTTGAGGTTGCGCAATGTCTCCAGCTGTCTCGGCGCCCTTCCACCTTGAAATCCTATGCCCGTCATTGGAAGAATTTCTACTCCTGGTGTCTTGGGAGGGGTCTCTCTTCTGACTCCTGTGAGGCTGTATGGGTGTTGGACTTCTTGCGGGAGGGTTTTGTCTTGGGGCTTGCAGTTTCTTCCCTGCGGGCGCAGTGGGCTGCCATTCTTGCTTTTCTGGGTTCCTCTATGTCCTCTGTTTCCCCGTTGGTGGCTCGCCTTCTGAGGAGTTTTTTGCTTCAGCGTCCTGTTTCTCGCTCTCCTGTGCCTCCTTGGGATCTTCCCTTGGTTCTCCAGGCTTTAACGGGCCCCCCTTTCGAGCCTTTGGACTCCGTGGCCCTGAAGTACCTCTCTGCTAAGGTCCTTTTCCTGGTGGCCATAACTTCTGGGCGGAGGGTTGGTGAGATTGAGGCTTTGATGGCTTCTCCCCCCTTTTTTTGCTTTTGTGCTGACAAAGTCATTCTCCGACCCAGTCAGTTTTTTCTGCCTAAGGTGTTGTCTTCCTTTCACTGTCAGGAGGATATTGTTTTTCCGGTCTTTTTTCCGGATCCTGCCTCTCCTGAGGAGGTGGTCCTCCAATCTTTGGATGTGCTGAGGGCTCTACGCATCTACTTGGAGCGGACCTCTAGTTTCCGTAAGGTTGATTCCTTGTTTGTCACCTTTGGCCTCTCTGGGATGGGTCTTCGTCCTTCTTTGTCCACCTTGTCCCGTTGGGTCAAGGGTGCTGTGGCTTCTGCTTACGAGTCTGCCCACTGTCCTCTCCTTTCTTCTGTTCAGGGTAGGTTGACCAGGGGCGTTTCCTCCTCCTGGGCCATGTTCAAAAGGGCCTACTTGCGGGACATTTGTAATGCTGCCACTTGGGCCACTCCCCATACTTTTGGTTTCACATTATCGTCTTCATTTGGGGATGGCTCTTCTGCTGCCTTTGGTGCTCATATCCTGTCTGCGGTACATGGTTTGTGATATGTACTGTTTTCTGTTGATTAAATGGACCTGTTTTTCTTGCACTTTTTGGTCTCTTACAATCACCGTGTGCTTGGGTATGGGCTCACTGTCAAGGAATGGGACGGGGAGACTGAACGAGGAGGTAATGCCCGGTTACTCACCGGTAATACTCATTACTCCGAGTCCTGGTCTCCCCGTCCCATTCCTGAATCCTTTCCTCCCTCCCTGGGTTGGATTGTTGCTTTGGGGTGATTGTTTCACTTTCTGGGATTGTTTTCTTTGGTATTCTCAGGATGTTTCTTTCCGGCACTTCCCCCTTTATTGTCACGTGATAGTGACTCCATGTTGGGGGAAGTGCAAAAAGCTCATCTAGGTTATAGGTTTCTGTGGAGCAGACTAGCTGCTCACTGTTAAGGAATGGGACGAGGAGACCAGGACTCGGAGTAATGAGTATTACCGGTGAGTAACCGGGCATTAACAGTGGCCTCCAGCTGCACATCAGAAGGGTACGCCCACACTTCCTCCAGCTGCACTCAGAAAGGGAGCCCCTTCCCAAACAAGCTTTTGTAATGCAATACGACTCGCATTTATGCAAGACCTATTGCATTGCATCACAGACAACAGGAGTGCAGGCAGGGGGAGGGTGAGAAGGCACAGAAAATGGGAGTGCGGGCGGAGGTGAGATGGCACGGGAAAAGATAGTGCTCACAGTCTTAATAACAGGTAGGGTATGGGGTAACAATCGAAGTAAAGGGACCAGTAGCCATTGGAGGGTACAGATGACGACATGGCCATAATAAGGCGGGACTATCAAGCCTCAGAATCAATCAGAAGACTTCATTTAGAAGGACAAAAACACAAGCCAATAAAAAAATATGGGCGGGGTAGTGGGAGGGGCTTCTCTCCTGTACTGAAGTACCTCAGATCAACCTCAGAGCAGCGCTAGTGCGCTGGCTCAGGGCTCGACCTAAAAAAAAGGCATAGTGATATATAGGCATGCATGTGTCATCACACATGCACGTATGCATCATGATTCTGTGGTGGCTGCCATGTGGCGAATAAGCATGCATGCTTAACTTAGAATTCTGGTGAATTTGATAGGGCACAGTGGTTGTTAGATTCAGGGGTCTCTGGTTGGCACAGGTACAGACTGGTGACAAGCAGGGACCCTCTCCTCTAGTCAGGATAAGGGGATTACCCTCTAAAATAACCCCTGCACACCCTCTAGGCAGTGTGGCACGAGCAGACAAGGCTTATCTCAGAGCGTTATATGTTAAGCATTTGTGAACACATACAGTAACTTAGTGACAACCCCACAAATGGACACCACACTAGGCTTATACCAAAAATAGTAACTTTTATATAAAGGTTTTACCCAAGACCAAATCACGTTTAAAGTTAGGCCACAATACTACTAGCAATTCAAGAGTTCTTTAAAAAATGCGTATCTTCTGGTTCTGTGCGCTTCGTGCACTTGGCTCGACTCACACAGCTTTGGAAAAAGAGTCTGGTAGGGTGAAACAACGTTGCGGACACTCCAGTCCGTGGCGTACACCCCTGGGGTGCGAGTCATTGGCACAGTACCTTTACATTGGTCGAGTCCGGCTCGGCCGATGCGGGCGATAGGAAAAGCGGGCCAGGAGCGTTTTTTGGCCCCTCCTCGATGTGAGCCCTGGCTCATTGCGGCGTCTTCTGCGAGACGTAGAGTGGGGGCCACGGGGGCGAGGTGGACGATCCTAGTCGGCTGGTGTTTGCTTCCTGATGCAGCGTGCGAGCCGCGCCTTCAGAGCGGGGTGCCTTTCAGATGGTTAAGCAGCGCGGTACACGGCGGCCGGTACGTGGTGAACGTACGGGCCGTACTCTCGACTGCGGGGCTGCTTGCTGGACCCCAATAGCGCGTTGCAAGGCGGCCGGTACGCTGTACTCAGGGGGCAAGCTCACCCACAAGCCCTTGGAGATTGTTGAAAGCACAAGTTGAATAAAGTCTCTTTAGTCTTTTCCTCTCCTCTCGCAGCAAGGCAACCACTGCAGGCCAATCCCCCAGGTCAGAGACAGTACTCCTCCTTGCAGCTTTTCCAGTTCCTTCTCGTCGGGCAGAGGTTTTTCTTGGTTCAGCAGGATCTAATTTCTTAGGAGCAGGGCTCCCATATTTATACCACAAATCTTTTGTTCTTTCAGGCCAAGGGGCCTTTGCCCAGTTCAGCCCAGTTTTGGAGCACTTTGTTTACAGGACTCTGGCTTGTCTTTTCAGAGTGCAGGGCAGGGACATCAGACGCTCCACAGGAGGTGGAGCCAGTATTGTGGTGGCAGAGCACAGGCCCATTCATAGTCTAGGTGCACTCCTCCCACCCATCTGGCTGTAATCTTTCTAATCACCACCTAGCAGCCCCAGCCTGTCTCCTGGAATTCCACAGCCCTGTCACTCACAGAAACCAAACCGCAGATACACATCCTAGCAGAGGCGGGCTGAAAAGGTTAGGCAAGCAAATACTTACTTTCTAAAAGTGGTATTTGCAAACACAGAATATTAAAACAACCTTTACTAATAGATGTATTTTATTATCCCGAGTTCAGGCGTACCAAACTCGAATTTCTACCATGTTCCCTGAGTCTGTTGGGATCATAGAATGTAACAATTTCAACAGCCCATTCTGGCCTATGAGAACAGGTAGCCTCGCAATAGTGAAAAACGAAAATGGCTGTAATTCACTATTAGGACATGCCACACACATCAGGGCTTGTCCTACCTTACACTTACAATGCACCCTGCCCTTGGGCCTACCATAGGGGTGACTAATATGAAGTTAAGGGAAGGTTTAGGGACTGGCAAGTGGGTGCCCTTCCCCAGTCAGCATGACAGTACCAGACTGCACGCAGATTCTGCAATGGCAGACCTTAGACACATTTTACCAAGCTGCTTCTGTGGGTGGCACAACCAGTGCTGCAGGTCCACTAGCAGCATGTTGAATTTACAAGCCCTGGGCACTCCTGGTGCACTTTACTGGGGTCTGACAGTAAACCAAATAAGCCAATCATGGAATCCAATCACCATATACATTTTATACAGGGAGCACTTGCACTGTGGCACTGATTGGCAGTGGCACAGTGCTCTGAGCAGCTAACACCAGCAAAACTCATGAGGCAACAGCAACAAAAATGGAAGGGAGACCCACGCCAATGGTGCCAGGTCTAACACTGGTAAATTTTTTTTACGTAACAATTCCAAGATGGTGGAAGCTAATCTGTGACCGGTATGTTAAAAATTATATGAGAAAGCAAATTTTTTTTTTAAGCGCTCTAATACCAATGAGGTGTCTTGGCGCTAGCTGATTGAACAAACCAGAGTTTTGACTACAACAGCTAGGAAGAGTATTCATTTGCAAGGTGAAAAGCCATGTTTTAAGGGCCTTCTTGAAAGCTTAAATATTGGGTAGGGATTTAATGAAAAAGAGGAAGGGTGTTCCAGGCTTTGTACACGCCCAAAATTAATCCGCCCCTGCCCCATTTTACTCAACTGAAACGAGGAATCAACACAAGTTTAAATGAGCCTGAGCGTAGGGATCTAGATGGAAGGTAAAAAGAGAAAGCTGACCTCAGGAATGCAGGGCCCTGGCTGTGTAAGGCTTTGTTGACCATAAATAGTGATTTGAAAATGATTCTGGCTCTAACCGGGAGCCAGTGGAGCTGTTGGATTACTGAAGATACAGAATGATATTTGGTAAGTTTGAAAAGAACCCTGGTGGCTGCATTTTGCACTATTTTAGGTTTGTTGAGGACATGTTGGTGCTCATACAAGTAAAGACCATTACATTAGTTGAGTTTCTACAGAACCAGGGATGTACCAACAGATTGTTGTAGGCAAGCTGGAATGAAGGGTAGAATCTTCTTGATTAATTTGAGGGTGAAGAAAGTGGTGGATCAGACAGAATTTGCCTGATTAGTGTTAGATAGATCAGTATTAATATTAACTCTGAGATTTGTAACTGATTTGACTGGTGATGGAAGAGGACCAGAAGGAGGGTTGAGTTCCAAATAGTAGCACCTCAGTTTTGGTGGAATTTAATTTAAGGCACTTGGATGACATCCACAGGCTGACTGCTCTCGTGCAATCACAGAAGTTGGAGGCTACATTGTGTTGCTCCTGGGAGAGTGAGACGACAATTTATGTGTCCTCCTCATATGAAGTTAAGGTGAAACCGAAGGAATGGATCAGATCTGCTAGCAGAGTGACATAAAGGTTAAATAGGGCTGAGTGAACATGCCTTTGGGCCCCACATGGAAGAGCAAAGGAAGGAGTTTAAAAGTCTCCAAGATACACATATTGCTCTTGAACAATAAGACAAGATTTGAGCAGCTTCCAGGCAGTTCCAGATAACCTGCATGTGTTCAGACAAACCAGTAAGAGTCCATGAGGGAATGTATGAAAGGCTGCCACGAGATCAAGTAAAATCAGGGCAGCACTGTTCCCTTGGTCTAGCGTTGCCCTGTTCTCCTCGTTGGCCTTGATGAGAGCGGTTTCAATGCTGTGCGCTGACTGGAAACCGAACTGGGTGGCATCTAGAAGATTGTTGTTTTGAATATGTTCCTTTAATTGTGAGTTTAAAAGCTTGTCAATGATCTTCAGAAGGGGCAGGCCAGCTGTAGGTCGATAGTTGGTTCTAATGGGTTTAGCAAAGATTTCTTAAGAAGCGGGGAGATCAAGACTTTCTTCAGTTGGGAAGGAAAAACACTAGATATGTACATCTGACGATAGATATTTCTAAGGAATGGACCTAATGATGGAGCGACAAGGCTGGCTACTCTAGAAGGACATGGGTCCGATGGTGAGCCAAGTTTGGCAAGATGTAGCAGCCTTATATCCTCTTCAGTAGAAGGTGGGGTGAAACTACTGAAAGTGGTAGATAGACTGGGTAATGACCAGAGGGCTGGGATGAAGGAGCTGAAGAGGTAGTAATGGTTAGATTGCTATAAACACTCTCAACCTTTTTACAAAAGGTGTTAGCTAGCAGATTACAGAAAGATTAAGATGAGACGTTGTAAGTTCAAGGGTTGGGAGAGGTGAGCTGCATGATAGTGGCAAGCAATTTTTTAAATGAGTTTGATGCTGCTTTTATTTGTGAGGCATAGAAGGTAATTTTAGTCTTGTGAAGTGAGAATTTATAGTGTGTCAGACAGCTCTTATATTTAGCTTTCTCTAGGTTATCATAGTGGGTTCTCCATTGCTTTTCCTGCCATCTACAGGTCTGCATTAAACTTTAAGGACCCTAAGGTCTTCAGAGAATGAAGGAGTGGAGATGTGATTACGCTTGATCCTGCTGCTTTTAAGTGGAGCAAAAGAAGAGGAGTCCGAGTCAAGCTAGGAAGTTTAATAAGAAACGGCTACATCGATGTTTGAAGACGGCTTTAGAATGATGGAGTCCAAAAGCTGTGCAAACTCCAACAGTTCTACTTTGTGCCATGTTCATGAAAAAGTGCAAGATGGTTTGGCTGGGGGGGGGGGAACAAGTGATTTTACAGTGATGTCGAAAAGAACAGCTTCATGATCAAACCAAGCAAGAAGAAAGGTTCTAACGTTCCCTAGGGAGGAATTGTTAGAAAAAATGCCATCCAAAATGTGTGCAGCAGAATGCGAAGGGGTCATGACCAATTGTTCAAGTCCAAGCGAGGACATGGTAGCAAGAAGGTGCACTGTATCCTTATCAGGGTTGTCTAGGAGGAAATTAAAGTCTCCAATGACCGTTAAGTATTTAAGTCATATATAAGCCTCAAGAAGGCTGCTAAAGTCCTAAGCAAAGGCGGCTCTGGATCTTGGAGGACAATAAACAACTAGACCTGTGGATGTTTGAGAAGGAGAGAGGGTAATGTTAAATGTTAGAGTCTTGCAGAGAGAGGTTGGAACTTAAGTGCAGTAAATGGGTAGAGTGGAGAGGTACTGTGTTTTCCTTCCGACGAGATTGGAGCAAGATGGCGGCCGTGTAGCTGTGGCCGTTTTGCAGTGGAGCAGTGAGGGTTAGGAATGAGCCCTAAGGAACCGATTCTTACACAGCCATGGAAAACCTCACGCACTGAAAAAAAACGGTTGTAATCAGGGGAAGCCTGGATGAAAATGATTTTTGCACTTACCTGCCGTGGATCGGCAAAACAGATGATACGGGCGCTGATGCTGGCTGTGGCCGTTCTCTCTCCCAGCCGCAGGCACTTAGGGAATACAGGAGGGCGGAGCTACTATCCAAGGCGGCGGAACGGAGCGGAGCTCGGCGCGGAGTTCATAGGAGGTAGCGGGAGCCGAGGACTGCAGAGCCTGTGCTGTCGCAGGAGCGAGAGGCGAAGAGGAGACATGGCCCGAAAGTTAACTCGGGGGCAAAAGCGGCACTGCTTAAAAAGAGAGCCGGGTTGGAAGGGGCAGCGGCCGCGGCTGAAGAAGGTGTAGCCCCGCGGAAAAACCAAACGCCCCCGGTGGAGCAGGTGAAGAGGAGACAGCAGGTAGCAGCCAGGACCCGCCAGGCTGCCGCATCAATAGCCAATATGTTCGCAAAAGGCGGTAAGGAGAAGGAGAAGGGGGCTAAGGAAGCTGTACTGCCTGGTGGTGACATTTCAACTCAGAAGTTGGAGGATCGGGATAAGAGGCCCAAGGACATCGCTGACAGTGTTGTGGGGAGGTAGCCCCTTCCAAGGCCCGAGGAAGTTTGCAGCCCAGCCATACCCCCAGCAAAGGCAATCACACAGAGGGCCCCCGAGGGGACCCCCCCTGTCAGGAGAAAGTCTTCAGGGTTCAGTCACTGGGGAGACACCCATAATTACATCTATAAGTACGGGAACAGCTGCTGAAAGCTCCCAAGTGCAGCACAAAGTGGATAAGACGGCTGTCGTGGTCCAAGAGGCTCAGCAAGCCTTTGAACCCCCCAAAGCTAAGAGGGCGGATCTGACTGAGGAGGGATCCACGATCAATGTTGGCGCCCTGGGCGTAGAAACTAGTATCGCCACTGGAGGTGCTAGTAAAGATAAGGAGAAAGCCCCAAGTGAATGTTTTTTTTCAGTATCTGAGGGGGCCGAGTGGTCTGATGAGGACGATGATCGCAGCTCCTATCTAGGGGATAGTAATCTGGAATCCGAGAGTGACCCTGAGCACGAACTTCCAACAACAGCAGTTAGATCTTTGGCGATATCAAAGGGGCAAGAACATCCTAAACGAGAGCTGAGTTGGGATTACTCATCCGCTATGCCTCTGCAGGGAAGCCCTTGTGTTGAATCATCCCAAATTTCACTCTTGGAGATAATCCATCAAGAAATTATTGCGCTTAGGGAGGAAACACGCCAGGATAATCGTAAATCTCAGGCTGCGATGAGAAAGATGCAGGGCGTGGTTAGAAAGCTGTCTAGAGCCTGCACTAATACTGGGGACAGAGTTTCAAACCTCGAGGAGAGAGTGGTGTCAACGGAAGCCGAGGTTGCAGCTGCCACAAGCAAGGTTGATGCTCACTGCTCACAAGTAGCAGATATACAGTGAAAGCTTGAAGATGTGGAGAACAGGCTCAGGCGGAACAACCTTAGGATCCTAGGAATACCTGAGAGGGTTGAAGGATCAGACGTCAGAGCGTATATCATCAAGCTTTTCGAGCAGGCATTTCCTGAGCTCTCCAGCAGGAACTGGTCTGGAGAAATACAGCGAGCACACCGTACTCCTTTTAAAATACGAAGAAGCATGAGAGAAGGGGACAAGCCCAGGGCAATTTTAATGTTTCTGGGTAACTTAGTTCTGAGGCAGTCTATTGCAGAAAAGGCTAGACCAGACGCAAAGAGAACCAGCGAAGGGGTGTCATTCTTCGTCCGCCCGGACTATTGCCATACAACCATAGAGAGACGCTGGAGATTGAGGGAAATGATCAAGCCCTTCAGGAGAAGAAGATTCAGGCCTTCCTAATAAATCCAGCTCAATTAAAAATAATAAACGAGGGGAGTACTTTATACTTATCATCGGAAATCAAAGCGAAGGAGTATCTTGACTCTCTGGGCAAATAGTCACTCAATATGTATATATTTTCTGGATAATATTAAAGAATTTCATAAAATGGTGGGGGTAGCGATTGGCTGTAGATATGGATAGAAGGTTATGGGGGGCAATGTGTTTATTTAATTTCAGGTTGTCTTAATATTAGTCCTCACTGCTTTCACTAAAAATCCATCATGTGCACAGACTAAGTCTGAGCGCTTCACTAGAGAGGGTGCAGGGGTGGCATCAGGGGGGTCCGGGGTTGAGGCGGGTGGGAAGGGTGGGTCTGGGGGGGAGGGGGAGGGGAAGGGGGCCTGGGGGAAAACTAAAAAATGGGAAAAAATGGTGCATTATGGATTTTTTCTGTTTCTTGTTTGGTCAGGGTAATGGGCCAGTGAAGGCCTGGATACAAAGGTTTCAGGATAGCGTAGGCGGTAAATTAGATCAACAGGATGTTGAACATTAGAATCTGTACAGTTAATGTAGGCAGGCTGAATGACTGGAGGAAGCGTCAAAGGCTGGCCCATTTTGTGAAATTTAACGAAATTTATGTACTTTGTCTTCAAGAGATCCACCTTCCATGGGTAAAAAGGAATATGATGTTTATTAGAGGTTTTGAGCTGGTTGCATGCTCATCGCAATCATCGTCAATCAGGGGAGTTGCAATTTTTGCAAGAACATCCCTAGGGGGGGTCAAACGTCTAAAGCGGATTGTCTGGGAAGATGGGCAATAGCTGAGTTTTATATGGGCTATACACTGTGTGTAGTCTTTGGGTCAAATCAAGACGACCCAGAGGTTTACGACTTTTTGGAAGGAGAGTTAGTCAGTTGGTCCACCCCGACAATACTCTGTGGAGATCTAAATA
This sequence comes from Lissotriton helveticus, assembly GCF_964261635.1. Classification (NCBI taxonomy): domain Eukaryota; kingdom Metazoa; phylum Chordata; class Amphibia; order Caudata; family Salamandridae; genus Lissotriton; species Lissotriton helveticus. The sequence goes on along the minus strand of NC_136070.1, from coordinate 1,043,637,827 downwards.
TCTCCATCGATTGGTATAATCAATCCATTTATGGTGGACGGAAACCTAGAGTCTTCCGGACATTAAAGGCTCTCATCAGCTCACATGGGCTGAAGGATGTTTGGGGGGTTAAAGAGCCGCATAACCCAGGTTTTACATATTTTTCTAATCCCTTCCAGAAATATACCAAGCTAGACTACTTTCTAATCTCCTCTCCAGAAATAAATAAGGTTGGCATAAAGAAACTACCGAAAGTGATCTCGGACCATAATCCGCTGGTACTATACTATGAATTGGATAAGGTAGAAAGGAAAAAAACTAGTTGGACTTTTGAAAGGAGGTTATTAGCGGACATTAGATTTGTAGAACACCTCAGGAAATGGACTGGTGAATTTTTTTATGCGAATCGGTACAGTACATCGCGAAATGGCGTATGGGAGGCATTTAAAGCGGCCTTAAGGGGAGAATCCATAAGCTGTTCGGCAAGGTTAAGGAGAGAGGGTAAGAGAGAGGTAGAGAGACTTATGGGGAAATTAGCGGAAGCAGATGAACAGCATATTAATGATATTGGACATTCTGTGGATGGTGTTGAGAGCCAAAGGAAATTGATGAATATTAAAGCAGAGCTGCAGAAGATGGTAACGCAGAAGGCAATTGGTGAATATTAAACCTCTAGGGCAAAGCGCTATGAAACGGGAGAGCAGGCAGGTAGGGTTTTGGCGTTGCGACTCAGGCAGGAAAAAGTTAAGAACACAATCTCTAGTATACATGAAGATGGCAAAGATTATACTGAGCCTAAGGAAATACTTCAGGTCTTTCAGAATTTTTACCAAACAATGTATGATGAGGAGGGTTGTGATCGCCGCCAGAGGTAGGAGAGTGATGATGAAGGTCCATTATTGGATGAACAAGCGAGAGAAGAGCTGGACAGAGATATGACTGGGAGTGAGATCATAGCTCCATTACAGGAGTTAGCCTCAGGCAAAGCAGCAGGTCCCGACGGGATTCCCTTGGAGATATACAAAAGCATTGAATCCGAGATTGTTCCACTGCTGTTGGACCTCTTCAACGGTATATTGTGTTCAGGCATGATTCCAGATTCCTGGAAGGAAACTAACATAATCGTTTTTCATAAGAAAGGGAAACCAAGGGAAAACCCGGGGTCATACCGCCCAATCTCGCGGATCAATGCACATACGAAACTGTATTCTAAAATTTTGGCTAAAAGATTGGGCAGGATCATTGGCGGTCTCGTCTCCCCGTGGCAACACGGGTTTGTCCCAGGGCGAGGTACAACGGATCACACGAGACGAGCGATAGCTCTGTTCGATGCCCAGGGCGCCGCGGGGGGGGGGGGGTGAGATGGCCATGATCCTGCTCGACGCGGAGCAAGCCTTTGACTGTGTAGTCTGGGATTTTCTGTTCTGTGGGGTATTCTGGCTGGGAGAGGCTTTGGGTGTAAAATTATGAGAGCACTTAAAGCAATGTATAAAGATCCGGTAGCACGAGTTGAGGTAATGGGAGAGAGTTCTGAGAAGATAGTAATCAAGAGGGGGACGCGTCAAGGGTGCCCCTGATCCCTGATTCTTTTTTCATTATACATTGCCCCCCGTCATCCAGAAGATATTAGGCTGCCCACGGATTAGCCCAGTGGTATTTAATGGATTTGTAAATAAACTACTAGCCTATGCCGACGATCTGGCGGTTATAAGCACGGATCCTCAGCAGGCGATGCCAGTACTGGCCCAATTGGCAAAGGACTTTGGTAGCCGATCAGGGTACTTACTAAATGAAGGGAAGACACAAATAATTTGTACAAAAAACATTGTTAAATCTGATGCTAGATTTGTGGATTCGGCGGTATACCTAGGGGTGAGAGTTAACGCCTCAATCGATAAGATTGTTGCAGATAACTATCTCCCACTCATTAAAACAATAGAAGCCGATTTGAAAAGAATAGACGTGTTACATCTCTCACTGATAGGGAGGGTAAACGTTTTAAAAATGACAATGTTTCCCAAAGTTTTGTATTTATTTCAGGCTATACCGCTTTTAATAGAGGAGAAAGTAATTAAAAGTTTGGAATCAATTTTTATAAGGTTTATCTGGCAGTATGGGAAGGTCAGGCGCTCCACTAATTTCATGTCACTCCCACGGGAAAGGGGCGGGTTGGCCATGCCATTTCTTAGGCTATATCATTGGACCTGCCTTTTGACACAAATGACTATCCTTTTTCAACCAGATGTAAACCCGGCTGTCGAAAATGGTGACATTCAGAGCCCCCCTCTATATATGAGCGTGCAAGTTAATAAGGGCGCACAGCCCGAATGTGGGGCGCGAGAGAGAGTAGGTTTGACAGCAGTCATTTGGCGTTGGAAGAGGAGCCAAACAAAATGTAAGTCAGTGGGTAGCGATGAACAATGCAAGGAAGCTGAAAAGCCACAAGCAAAGCTGTGAGGTGGAGCAGCTAAGGAGAATTCTGTGGTTTGAATTATGCACATCCAGGAATATTACCTGATTGTTCCAGGGCCAGATGGGCCTCCCTGAAGTACGAAATCATAGCACAGATGTCTGGTGGGAAACAAACGGGGCCTGGCGCTGTGCGTGGTCCGGTCATGAACAGACACAGACGGGCTTGCCTTTGATGGACCAGTGGCGCAGACGCGCTGTGAGCAGCTGTAAATAGCATCCACCACTGCTGGGCATGACAGGAGACGTGGATTGCTCGCATGTTGTAACGTGTCAAGCAAACAATCTAAAAAAACGAATGGCTAAAAGAAAGTTGGGCATAAACTAGAGTTCAGCAACCTCTGACTTCAGACAAAGGCTACCCTTGAAATGAATCCTACTGGTAACTCAAAACTTAAATTAAACGAAAGGTAAGAAAAACATGAACATATAAATTGAATAAAAATGGGACCCAGCCTGTGTCAATATAGCCCATACCAGGGTTAGGGAGCCAGGCACCTCCCCAAAGATGGTGGCAGAGCAGACTTACAAGGAACTTAAACGCTGTGAGTCCAGTAGCATTTGGCAGCCTCACTCAGCTGCACAGATGCGTCATGGTGGGCTTGACAGGAGGCATTGTTTGCTCGTGTGTTATAACACTGCAAGCAAACGATCTAAAAATGAATGGCCAAAAGAATGTTGGACATAAACTAAGGTCCAGCAACCCTTGATTTCAGATCAAGACAAAATTAAAAGACAAAAGACTTAACAGGGAAGGCTGAGGGGAAGCAACTGAATAACTGTGGGTCAAGGAGTGATTTGGAGGAGAAGCAATTCTAGAGGGAGTAAGCAAGAAAACACATGCAATCCTGTGGACCGTTGATTGCAAAATAAAAAAGTAGCTCCATGAATGTAATCGGAGGAAGAATATATCCACCCAAACAAAAGGATAATAAAGAGGGTATTCTTCAGGTGAGGGACAACCACATGAAGAGGATGTTAATCCATCAAATAAGAAGCAAGCAAATGAGATTGAAAAGAAAGTCAACAATGGGCCTGCTACATGAATGTATTTTAAATACGTTGGAGACATAGGGGCCTGATGTAGATCCTGGTGGTCAGACCGCCGGCTTGCAGCAGTCTCTGAAACACCATTGAGCTGAAAGCGCTCAGCCCGCCCTATCTAGATGTATACGCAATAGATAGAAGTCCTCTGCGATGGTGGTCTTCTGTGCTGGTGAACCGTCAGCCCTGTTGCCGTCCTGAAGGTGGGGTCCCACCGAGCAGATCTGGATTTTCCCATTGGGCTTGCGGTGCGCTGTTGGCGGAGTACTGATTAGAAGACTCCCGGAAGGTGGGGAAACTGGTAAGTGAAATTTTTTTGTTTTTACGTAAATAACATATATGTTTTGTAGGTGTACATATGTGTCTGTGGGATATGTGTTGTGTGCATTATGTGAACATTCTGCACTGCACCCCATCAACATATACACACTGTAGGGCTTGGCCTTTATGGCTAAAGTTCCCTAAAACTTTTTGCTTTCCCCCTAGACCGTTTTCCTGACATAGAGTTGCCAATTTAGATGCTTTGCGTGCTTTGCCACTGCTGATCAGTGTCAAAGTACAAGTTTTCACTGTGTAAAGTGTTATGGTAATTGGTTGGCCATGATTGGTATGTTTGCCTTACTAGTAAAGTCCCTAGTGATGTGCACTGTGTGTGCAAGGGCTAGTAATGCAAAGGCAAAGAGAAGGGAACTCGCAGTTTGCTAAGTTAGCATGTTGTCCTGACAAGCGCAACCACTTGTCCGGCCTTACTTTCCTTTTTGCATACACAGTGGGCACCCCTGTGGTAGGTCCCGGGTAACCCCTGAGCAGGGTGCAGTGAAGGTAAAAGGCAGGACATATACTGAGGTTGGCTGCTTTTTCCTGACAGTGAAAAACACTCCATTTCGTATTTCACTGGTGAAAGGCCATTCAGCCCATAGGACAGAATGGGGGAGGGTGGGTATTGTGTTTTGTTAGCCTAGTTTCCTATAAGTTTAAAATGGAGAGGTGAAGTTTAGCATGTATGAACTCACAGTGTCATAACACATCTTTCTATGAAAGTGGTTTTGTCACTATGTTCAGAAACCTCTCTTTTAGAAAGTGGCTGAGTTTTGTGCTTTAATCATTACTGTGTGTCTCTGCTGAATGTAGATTAACTGCCTGGATCTGGGAGGAGCTGGGAGAGGTCTTGACCCAGGGAGGGCGTTGAGATGGCACCAGGCTGCCCTGCATCTGGAGAGTAGGGGGAGAAGAAGCCCGGGAGGTAAAACGGCCTGGGCTGGTGCTATAAGCCATTTGACCCATCTCCTGCTGGGTAATTAAGGACCCAGACCCCCAGTATCAAAGGGAGAAAGGTGACACTGGGAGGAAGACACCCAGAGGCACAGAGGGACCCCTGAGCACAAACGAACTTCAAAGACATTTAGGGGTATAACTAGGAGAGCTGAAACCCCGGAACGTTAGAATGGATTTCAAATGGATAGAGACTGAAAAGGCTTAGACCCATTTCGTGGTCAAGAGGAACCTCTGTTAAGGAAAGAACAACTGAAGAGACTGCTGGGAAGGACCAATCCTTGCTTCGTGATCTGGGGCTGGTCTGCAGTTTGCTGTTTTAACCAAGGAAGAGGCTGTTGGGACTGTGCTGTGTCCACTGGGTCAGCCTGCTTGAAGAAGACTGTGCTTTGTCTTGTAACCCCAAGAGCCCGAGGTGAGCTGGCTCCCTGTTTGGAAACACAGGAACATAACAGTTTCCGGAGAAGTCTCAAGCAAGGAGGTGGGCACGTGTTGCATCAGCTTGAGACCCTTGGACGGTGTGCCCTGTGATCTTGGACACACAGAAGAAAAGTGAGACTCGGACGCGCAGGGTACCTGTCGTGGTGCACCACAGGCGTTGTTGAGGAGCGCCTGGTCAGCGTGTGCTCTGGAGGAGAAGTGAGTCTCGGATGCGCAGGGTGCATGTTGTGGTGCACAGGAGGCGTTGGCCAGGAGCGCCTGGTCAACGTGTGCACCGAAAGTGAAGCGAGTCTCGGACGCGCAGGGTGCGTGTCGTGGTGCACCGGAGGTGCTGGTAAGGAGCGCCTTGCCATCAAGTGCACCAGAGGAGAAGTGAGGATCGGACACGGTGAGCATGTCGAGGTGCGGCCGGAGGCATTGGTGAGGAGCGTCTGGATATTAGAGCACTGGATTGGAGTAAGTCTCAGTGAAGCAGTGTGCGTGCTTTAGTGCAACCTGGGACGGTGGAGGTGATCGGATGATCATCGTGTGCACTTGAAGAAAGTGAGTCTCTGCAGCGCGGTGTGCGTGTCTTGGTGCCAACTGAGACCGCAAGAAGGAGTGCCTGGTGAGCGTGCACTTGGAGTCAGTGTAAAGACTCATCAGTGTTGTGTGTGTGGCTTCATGCCAGACGAGATCCGGAGGGTGCTGTGGTGAACGTGCACCCGGAGTAACGTAATCCTAGGGGCGTTGGGTATGTGTGCCCTACGGCCGCCTGAGACCTTCTTAACAGTCGCGGCCCGGAATGGCAGCCCAATAGGAGCTGAGCTGCCAGGCCGAGCCGCTGAGGCCCATTGAGGTTTTTCTACATGGAAGGCCCAGTCCATTGTAAGAGGAGAGTGGGGTCGCGCCCCCAGGTATCGAGGATCACTGCCTGGGCGGGGTGCGGGCTCGGATGGAAACTCTCTCGGCCTCTCAATCCTTCTGGCGATGTGAGCCTTTGCTTCGGCTCAGAGTGGGGCCCGTACTGACCAAAGGAGTGGCAGTACTGGGGCCAGAGTGAGAAGCTGTGTTTTATGACAATGTTGATCCGTGTGGGGGCAACTGTTATCGAAGAGGCTGACTGCCGTAATAAACATTGCCAATATTCCTACTAACAAACTGCCGGACTGTCTCATGACGCCTGACATTATTTCTGCATAACGAAGTACACGATTGTAGCGCTACGCATTGCATTATTCCTTAACTGCAAAGTACATGATTGTAGCGGCGCGCATTGCATTATTTCTTCATTGCAAAGTAAGTGATTGGGGTGTGACTCATTGCATTATTCCTTCATTGTGCAGGACATGATTGTAGTAGTACGCATTACTTCTCCCCTTGCAAGGTACCGGGGTGTATCATAACGCATTATATTACTTCTCCTTTGCCCAGCACAGGATTGTATCGTTATGCAGCACACTATTGTTTGTTCATTGCAACGTGTATGATTATAGCATTACGTCCAGCATAGCATTCTGAAAGCGGTGGCTGGGATTTGAACCTACCAGCCAGCCGGAACGAATATTACCCTTGATTATATGTTGGCTTTGTATCGTGTGGTCTGATAGTATATCTTTTTATATAAAGTTTATACTCATTTTATCTAACTCGTGTGGAGTCCATTTGTGTTGTCACCAGTGGGTTGCTGTAGGCGTGGTTGCACATACTATACACTCGTGCCTTGGAGATAGGCCTGGCTGCTCGTGCCAAGCTACTAAGGGGGTGAGCAAGGCTATCTCAAACAGTGTCCTTACTTGGCCTAATGTTGAGTGGGGAGTCCCGGGCCGCACTTTTGGTGACAGTAGTGCAGGACTGGGACTCCGGCTTCCAACAAACACCATGCCATATATACCCGCACACACCACCAACACTTACCTTCCAGTCTGTTAAAAAGGGGTGCCAGTCCATTGCAATCAAGAAGCAGCAAGATTGAGGGGATATGGACCAAGGAGTAGAGGAGGAAACTGCAGCCTGAACCCCAAAAAAGGTGAGTATTCACCCCTTTCTGTCCATTTCCGCAGACTCAAAGTAGGAGGGATTCCCATTGGAATTCCATCCGAAACAAACCAGGACCAAATACAGACGTCAGTAATCCTGGCTTTAGTGCCACCGTAGCTAAAGGGGCGGGGAGCAAAGTCCTGTTGGAGCTGCAGGGGGGAAAACTAAAAAATGGGAAAAAATGGTGCATTATGGATTTTTTCTGTTTCTTGTTTGGTCAGGGTAATGGGCCAGTGAAGGCCTGGATACAAAGGTTTCAGGATAGCGTAGGCGGTAAATTAGATCAACAGGATGTTGAACATTAGAATATGTACAGTTAATGTAGGCAGGCTGATGACTGGAGGAAGCGTCAAAGGCTGGCCCATTTTGTGAAATTTAACGAAATTTATGTACTTTGTCTTCAAGAGATCCACCTTCCATGGGTAAAAAGGAATATGATGTTTATTAGAGGTTTTGAGTGGTTGCATGCTCATCGCAATCATCGTCAATCAGGGGAGTTGCAATTTTTGCAAGAACATCCCTAGGGGGGGGTCAAACGATCTAAAGCGGATTGTCTGGGAAGATGGGCAATAGCTGAGTTTTATATGGGCTATACACTGTGTGTAGTCTTTGGGTCAAATCAAGACGACCCAGAGGTTTACGACTTTTTGGAAGGAGAGTTAGCCAGTTGGTCCACCCCGACAATACTCTGTGGAGATCTAAATATCTCCATCGATTGGTATAATCAATCCATTTATGTAGGACGGAAACCTAGAGTCTTCCGGGCATTAAAGGCTCTCATCAGCTCACATGGGCTGAAGGATGTTTGGGGGGTTAAAGAGCCGCATAACCCAGGTTTTACATATTTTTCTTATCCCTTCCAGAAATATACCAAGCTAGACTACTTTCTAATCTCCTCTCCAGAAATAAATAAGGTTGGCATAAAGAAACTACCGAAAGTGATCTCGGACCATAATCCGCTGGTACTATCCTATGAATTGGATAAGGTAGAAAGGAAAAAAACTAGTTGGACTTTTGAAAGGAGGTTATTAGCGGACATTAGATTTGTAGAACACCTCAGGAAATGGACTGGTGAATTTTTTGATGCGAATCGGTACAGTACATTGCGAAATGGCGTATGGGAGGCATTTAAAGCGGCCTTAAGGGGAGAATCCATAAGCTGTTCGGCAAGGTTAAGGAGAGAGGATAAGAGAGAGGTAGAGAGACTTATGGGGAAATTAGCGGAAGCAGAAGAACAGCATATTAATGATATTGGACATTCTGTGGATGGTGTTGAGAGCCAAAGGAAATTGATGAATATTAAAGCAGAGCTGCAGAAGATGGTAACACAGAAGGCAATTGGTGAATATTAAACCTCTAGGGCAAAGCGCTATGAAACGGGAGAGCAGGCAGGTAGGGTTTTGGCGTTGCGACTCAGGCAGGAAAAAGTTAAGAACACAATCTCTAGTATACATGAAGATGGCAAAGAGTATAAAGAGCCTAAGGAAATACTTCCGGTCTTTCAGAATTTTTACCAAACAATGTATGATGAGGAGGGTTGTGATCGCCGCCAGAGGTAGGAGAGTGATGATGAAGGTCCATTATTGGATGAACAAGCGAGAGAAGAGCTGGACAGAGATATGACTGGGAGTGAGATCATAGCTCCATTACAGGAGTTAGCCTCAGGCAAAGCAGCAGGTCCCGACGGGATTCCCTTGGAGATATACAAAAGCATTGAATTCGAGATTGTTCCACTGCTGTTGGACCTCTTCAACGGTATATTGTGTTCAGGCGTGATTCCAGATTCCTGGAAGGAAACTAACATTATCGTTTTTCATAAGAAGGGGAAACCAAGGGAAAACCCGGGGTCATACCGCCCAATCTCGCTGATCAATGCAGATACGAAGCTGTATTCTAAAATTTGGGCTAAAAGATTGGGCAGGATCATTGGCGGTCTCGTCTCCCCGTGGCAACACGGGTTTGTCCCAGGGCGAGGTACAACGGATCACACGAGACAAGCGATAGCCCTGTTCGATGCCCAGGGCGCCGTGGGGGGGGGGGATCGATGGCCATGATCCTGCTCGACGCGGAGTAAGCCTTTGACCGTGTAGTCTGGGATTTTCTGTGGGGTATTCTGGCTGGGAGAGGCTTTGGGTGTAAAATTATGAGAGCACTTAAAGCAATGTATAAAGATCCGGTAGCACGAGTTGAGGTAATGGGAGAGAGTTCTGAGAAGATAGTAATCAAGAGGGGGACGCGTCAAGGGTGCCCCTGATCCCTGATTCTTTTTTCATTATACATTGCCCCCCGTCATCCAGAAGATATTAGGCTGCCCACGGATTAGCCCAGTGGTATTTAATGGATTTGTAAATAAACTACTAGCCTATGCCGACGATCTGGCGGTTATAAGCACGGATCCTCAGCAGGCGATGCCAGTACTGGCCCAATTGGCAAAGGACTTTGGTAGCCGATCAGGGTACTTACTAAATGAAGGGAAGACACAAATAATTTGTACAAAAAACATTGTTAAATCTGATGCTAGATTTGTGGATTCGGCGGTATACCTAGGGGTGAGAGTTAACGCCTCAATCGATAAGATTGTTGCAGATAACTATCTCCCACTCATTAAAACAATAGAAGCCGATTTGAAAAGAATAGGCGTGTAACATCTCTCACTGATAGGGAGGGTAAACGTTTTAAAAATGACAATGTTTCCCAAAGTTTTGTATTTATTTCAGGCTATACCGCTTTTAATAGAGGAGAAAGTAATTAAAAGTTTGGAATCAATTTTTATAAGGTTTATCTGGCAGTATGGGAAGGTCAGGCGCTCCACTAATTTCATGTCACTCCCATGGGAAAGGGGCGGGTTGGCCATGCCATTTCTTAGGCTGTATCATTGGACCTGCCTTTTGACACAAATGACTATCCTTTTTCAACCAGATGTAAACCCGGCTGTCGAAAATTGTGACATTCAGAGCCCCCCTCTATATATGAGCGTGCAAGTTAATAAGGGCGCACAGCCCGAATGTGGGGCGCGAGAGAGAGTAGGTTTGACAGCAGTCATTTGGCGTTGGAAGAGGAGCCAAACAAAATGTAAGTCAGTGGGTAGCGATGAACAATGCAAGGAAGCTGAAAAGCCACAAGCAAAGCTGTGAGGTGGAGCAGCTAAGGAGAATTCTGTGGTTTGAATTATGCACATCCAGGAATATTACCTGATTGTTCCAGGACCAGATGGGCCTCCCTGAAGTACGAAATCATAGCACAGATGTCTGGTGGGAAACAAACGGGGGCTGGCGCTGTGCGTGGTCCGGTCATGAAAAGACACAGACGGGCTTGCCTTTGATGCACCAGTGGCGCAGACGCGCTGTGAGCAGCTGTAAATAACATCCACCACTGCTGGGCATGACAGGAGACGTGGATTGCTCGCATGTTGTAACGTGTCAAGCAAACAATCTAAAAAAACGAATGGGTAAAAGAAATTTGGGCATAAACTAGAGTTCAGCAACCTCTGACTTCAGACAAAGGCTACCCTTGAAATGAATCCTACTGGTAACTCAAAACTTAAATTAAACGAAAGGTAAGAAAAACATGAACATATAAATTGAATAAAAATGGGACCCAGCCCGTGTCAATATAGCCCATACCAGGGTTAGGGAGCCAGGCACCTCCCCAAAGATGGTGGCAGAGCAGACTTACAAGGAACTTAAACGCTGTGAGTCCAGTAGCATTTGGCAGCCTCACTCAGCTGCACAGATGCGTCATGGTGGACTTGACAGGAGGCATGGTTTGCTCGTGTGTTATAACACTGCAAGCAAACGATCTAAAAATGAATGGCCAAAAGAATGTTGGACATAAACTAAGGTCCAGCAACCCTTGATTTCAGATCAAGACAAAATTAAAAGACAAAAGACTTAACAGGGAAGGCTGAGGGGAAGCAACTGAATAACTGTGGGTAAAGGAGTGATTTGGAGGAGAAGCAATTCTAGAGGGAGTAAGCAAGAAAACACATGCAATCCTGTGGACCGTTGACGGCAAAATAAAAAAGTAGCTCCATGAATGTAATCGGAGGAAGAATATATCCACCCAAACAAAAGGATAATAAAGAGGGTATTCTTCAGGTGAGGGACAACCACATGAAGAGGATGTTAATCCATCAAATAAGAAGCAAGCAAATGAGATTGAAAAGAAAGTCAACAATGGGCCTGCTACATGAATGTATTTTAAATACGTTGGAGACATAGGGGCCTGATGTAGATCCTGGTGGTCAGACCGCCGGCTTGCAGCAGTCTCTGAAACACCATTGAGCTGAAAGCGCTCAGCCCGCCCTATCTAGATGTATACGCAATAGATAGAAGTCCTCTGCGATGGTGGTCTTCTGTGCTGGTGAACCGTCCGCCCTGTTGCCGTCCTGACGGTGGGGTCCCACCGAGCAGATTTGGATTTTCCCATTGGGCTTGCGGTGCCCTGTTGGCGGAGTACTGATTAGAAGTAACCCGGAAGGTGGGGAGACTGGTAAGTGAAATTTTTTTGTTTTTACGTAAATAACATATATGTTTTGTAGGTGTATATATGTGTCTGTGGGATATGTGTTGTGTGCATTATGTGAACATTCTGCACTGCACCCCATCAACATATACACACTGTAGGGCTTGGCCTTTATGGCTAAAGTTCCCTAAAACTTTTTGCTTTCCCCCTAGACCGTTTTCCTGACATAGAGTTGCCAATTTAGATGCTTTGCGTGCTTTGCCACTGCTGATCAGTGTCAAAGTACAAGTTTTCACTGTGTAAAGTGTTATGGTAATTGGTTGGCCATGATTGGTATGTTTGCCTTACTAGTAAAGTCCCTAGTGATGTGCACTGTGTGTGCAAGGGCTAGTAATGCAAAGGCAAAGAGAAGGGAACTCGCAGTTTGCTAAGTTAGCATGTTGTCCTGACAAGCGCAACCACTTGTCAGGCCTTACTTTCCCTTTTGCATACACAGTGGGCACCCCTGTGGTAGGTCCCGGGTAACCCCTGAGCAGGGTGCAGTGAAGGTAAAAGGCAGGACATATACTGAGATTGGCTGCTTTGTCCTGACAGTGAAAAACACTCCATTTCGTATTTCACTGGTGAAAGGCCATTCAGCCCATAGGACAGAATGGGGGAGGGTGGGTATTGTGTTTTGTTAGCCTAGTTTCCTATAAGTTTAAAATGGAGAGGTGAAGTTTAGCATGTATGAACTCACAGTGTCATAACACATCTTTCTATGAAAGTGGTTTTGTCACTGTGTTCAGAAACCTCTCTTTTAGAAAGTGGCTGAGCTTTGTGCTTTAATCATTACTGTGTGTCTTTGCTGAATTTAGATTAACTGCCTGGATCTGGGAGGAGCTGGGAGAGGTCTTGACCCAGGGAGGGCGTTGAGATGGCACCAGGCTACCCTGCATCTGGAGAGTAGGGGGAGAAGAAGCCCGGGAGGTAAAACGGCCTGGGCTGGTGCTATAAGCCATTTGACCCATCTCCTGCTGGGTAATTAAGGACCCAGACCCCCAGTATCAAAGGGAGAAAGGTGACACTGGGAGGAAGACACCCAGAGGCACAGAGGGACCCCTGAGCACAAACGAACTTCAAAGACATTTAGGGGTATAACTAGGAGAGCTGAAACCCCGGAACGTTAGAATGGATTTCAAATGGATAGAGACTGAAAAGGCTTAGACCCATTTCGTGGTCAAGAGGAACCTCTGTTAAGGAAAGAACAACTGAAGAGACTACTCGGAAGGACCAATCCTTGCTTCATGATCTGGGGCTGGTCTGCAGTTTGCTGTTTTAACCAAGGAAGAGGCTGTTGGGACTGTGCTGTGTCCACTGGGTCAGCCTGCTTGAAGAAGACTGTGCTTTGTCTTGTAACCCCAAGAGCCCGAGGTGAGCTGGCTCCCTGTTTGGAAACACAGGAACATAACAGTTTCCGGAGAAGTCTCAAGCAAGGAGGTGGGCACGTGTTGTATCAGCTTGAGACCCTTGGACGGTGTGCCCTGTGATCTTGGATACACAGAAGAAAAGTGAGACTCGGACGCGCGGGGTACCTGTCGTGGTGCACCACAGGCGTTGTTGAGGAGCGCCTGGTCAGCGTGTGCTCTGGAGGAGAAGTGAGTCTCGGATGCGCAGGGTGCATGTTGTGGTGCACAGGAGGCGTTGGCCAGGAGCGCCTGGTCAACGTGTGCACCGAAAGTGAAGCGAGTCTCGGACGCGCAGGGTGCGTGTCGTGGTGCACCGGAGGTGCTGGTAAGGAGCGCCTTGCCATCAAGTGCACCAGAGGAGAAGTGAGGATCGGACACGGTGAGCGTGTCGAGGTGCGGCCGGAGGCATTGGTGAGGAGCGTCTGGATATTGGAGCACTGGAGTTGGAGTAAGTCTCAGTGAAGCAGTGTGCGTGCTTTAGTGCAACCTGGGACGGTGGAGCTGATCGGATGATCATCGTGTGCACTGGAAGAAAGTGAGTCTCTGCAGCGCGGTGTGCGTGTCTTGGTGCCAACTGAGACCGCAAGAAGGAGTGCCTGGTGAGCGTGCACTCGGAGTCAGTGTAAAGACTCATCAGTGTTGTGTGTGTGGCTTCATGCCAGACGAGACCCGGAGGGTGCTGTGGTGAACGTGCACCCGGAGTAACGTAATCCTAGGGGCGTTGGGTATGTGTGCCCTACGGCCGCCTGAGACCTTCTTAACAGTCGCGGCCCGGAATGGCAGCCCCATAGGAGCTGAGCTGCCAGGCCGAGCCGCTGAGGCCCATTGAGGTTTTTCTACATGGAAGGCCCAGTCCATTGTAAGGGGAGAGTGGGGTCGCGCCCCCAGGTATCGAGGATCACTGCCTGGGCGGGGTGCGGGCTCGGATGGAAACTCTCTCGGCCTCTCAATCCTTCTGGCGATGTGAGCCTTTGCTTCGGCTCAGAGTGGGGCCCGTACTGACCAAAGGAGTGGCAGTACTGGGGCCAGAGTGAGAAGCTGTGTTTTATGACAATGTTGATCCGTGTGGGGGCAACTGTTATCGAAGAGGCTGACTGCCGTAATAAACATTGCCAATATTGCTACTAACGAACTGCCGGACTGTCTCATGGCGCCTGACATTATTTCTGCATAACGAAGTACACGATTGTAGCACTACGCATTGCATTATTCCTTAACTGCAAAGTACATGATTGTAGCGGCGCGCATTGCATTATTTCTTCATTGCAAAGTAAGTGATTGGGGTGTGACTCATTGCATTATTCCTTCATTGTGCAGGACATGATTGTAGTAGTACGCATTACTTCTCCCCTTGCAAGGTACCGGGGTGTATCATAACGCATTATATTACTTCTCCTTTGCCCAGCACAGGATTGTATCGTTACGCAGCACACTATTGTTTGTTCATTGCAACGTGTGTGATTATAGCATTACGTCCAGCATAGCATTCTGAAAGCGGTGGCTGGGATTTGAACCTACCAGCCAGCCGGAACGAATATTACCCTTGATTATATGTTGGCTTTGTATCGTGTGGTCTGATAGTATATCTTTTTATATAAAGTTTATACTCGTTTTATCTAACTCGTGTGGAGTCCATTTGTGTTGTCACCAGTGGGTTGCTGTGGGCGTGGTTGCACATACTATACACTCGTGCCTTGGAGATAGGCCTGGCTGCTCGTGCCAAGCTACTAAGGGGGTGAGCAAGGCTATCTCAAACAGTGTCCTTACTTGGCCTAATATTGAGTGGGGAGTCCCGGGCCGCACTTTTGGTGACAGTAGTGCAGGACTGGGACTCCGGCTTCCAACAAACACCATGCCATATATACCCGCACACACCACCAACACTTACCTTCCAGTCTGTTAAAACGGGGTGCCAGTCCATTGCAATCAAGAAGCAGCAAGATTGAGGGGATATGGACCAAGGAGAAGAGGAGGAAACTGCAGCCTGAACCCCAAAAAAGGTGAGTATTCACCCCTTTCTGTCCATTTCCGCAGACTCAAAGTAGGAGGGATTCCCATTGGAATTCCATCCGAAACAAACCAGGACCAAATACAGACGTCAGTAATCCTGGCTTTAGTGCCACCGTAGCTAAAGGGGCGGGGAGCAAAGTCCTGTTGGAGCTGCAGGGCAGCGGAGGTCTTCGCACCGATTGCAATGCAACATCTAATTCGAGCGGGCGGGCAGACCGCCAAGTAGGCGGGTGGGAAAACCACCAAAAAAGCCCATTTACATTGTGGTCCTGCCAACATCTAAATTAGGGCAAAACCAAAAGAGATGATGGACGGGGTGTTGAACATTGCAAGCACTCACCCCCAGTCAACTGATGTGTGTTTAATCCATCATCATTCTTTAGCTCACTCTGCCACCCCAGTTCAGACAGGGCCATATGCAAATCAGTCTAACCCTGTGCCTCATGGGAACAGTCCAGCCCAAGCTGCCAAGCCATGTCTTTCCTGGACCAGAAACAAGCATCCTGGGACCGGTTTCTGGCTAATCAGCCGTCATCAGCCAGGCTAGCTTGAATCCAGTGGCAAAGTGAGCAAGGGACCCACGTCTGGGCATACCCTGCCAACTTAGGGCGAACAAAGCAAAACCAAAGGTGATGATAGATGGAGTGTTGAGCATTGCAAGCACTCACCCCCAGTCAACTGATCTGGGTTTAATCCATCATCGTTTTTTAGCTCCTCCACCACCCCTGTTCAGACATGGCCATATGCAAATCAGTCTGTGTATAATAGGTTACTTCATATTCCTGAATACTTTTGGATATTGGAATAGCAACAGAGCCATGTATAAATTCCTCCTCATCCCAATAAGTCAACTATTGGAATATTCCAATCTTCCGCTTTGCAGAGCCTGGGTGTGGGATCTTTAAGGGGCCTAGGTACAATGGTGCAATGTTGTGAGTTTCTGATAGAAGTCAGGGGAGAATAGTCATTGGTACCAGATGCAGCACTTTTCCATACTCTCAATTTCACTCTTTCTAAACACCTTTGTTGGCACTGAATATGTTTATTTAAGAGTAGTGAAATACATGCTGTGAGCCCACAGAGCAACGGGGAAACAACGTCCAGAGCTGTCAGCCAATGTAAGTTTATTTAAGGGCACCTCAACCACAGACCTACTGCTTTAGTAATGATAGGGAAAGGATTCCTCTCACTGAGAGGCTTCCAATTTGGCAGTCCCTTACTTGTCTTCTATATCCATCTCTGAAGGATGTGGCTTTATTGCTGACTGCCACCACGTTTTCAGTATGTAGTGCAAAGCCAGCTTAAAGAGTTACTGCACCCCTGTGATGTCATGGCCCCATGCCATCAAAAGCTTTCGTCTGATGTATAGCTCTCCTCACAGGAATGCAACACTGACAACTACTGTGTTCCAGCAATAACAGTTGTTGCTCTACTTCAAAGCCAGAGCACTAGAGCTTTTGAAATTCTTACTACAATACACAGAAGCTTTGCTTGTTGATGCTGAGCTGGGTTGTGCATCTCCAGGTTGCTTCCTATACTGCGATATTACCGTTTCTGTCTCCCAGATCTACACAACTGAAATCGCAGTTTTCCTGTTCAGCTTGCCCTGATGAGGTGCCTTGCAACTATACCAGTCTGCACCTGTGTGAAAAACACAATGTGAACACACAGAAAATTGAGGAGACAAGGTCCAGAGTTATGAGTCGAGGCGAGTTTTCTGGGATGGCACCTTGTGTACAGACCAACAGTTTTGGAAGACACTTCACCTCTCAAGCCCAAACATTCTGAAATGGTGCCTTGCATTGGTAACAGTTCCAATATTCCACGATAGTATTAAGATTGCCTTTGTTTTAGGCTTTATTTTGTTATACAAACCATTTTACATTTTCATTAGTGTCCTTGCAACTAATTTGTTTCTGTTTTGCCATCCTTTAAATAATTCCACTGTATAACAATTTAAGCATGATTGGTTTTTTCATCCTGTGTCTAAGACCCATGCAAAATCCTTGTGAAGACTATTCATTCTCATGAAATGATTTGTTAATCTTCCGAATTTCTTTACATTTTGCAACCTTTCGGCTTTAAAATCCGCTATTGCATTTCAAATATATGCTTTATTTGTTTGCATATTTTAAAATTATAAACGCATGTTTCATTTAACTTCATTTGGTTTGAACCAATACATTGTTTTATGTTTGAGTATGAATTGATCATTTAGCAATAATGTATTGTGCGAAGCTGAATTGCTCGGCACTGCGTCATATTGTTTAATGTTGATCCATGCCACTGTTCATATCTGCATTTCAACTGTCAACAATGTGTAAGGGAGCTAGTAAGTAGGTAAACATCATGTTGATTATTGTTCGCTGTAACAACAGCAGATTATGTGTTGATTGCCTTTACAGTTAATCTTCAGTAGAAGAGCTTTGAAAGATATATAAACCCGATGCAACCCAAATACAGGGAGAGAGGCACTTTCAAGGTTTCATAGAGAAGCTGCAAACATCTTCTTCATCAATGACAAGGACACTGTCCTTCGCCTTGAGAAAGGCAGACAGTCTTATGGGCTTTTGTGAGAACATCATTATCACTGGTAGCTGGAGGAAAGACAGTAACTGTCTTGGTGCGAAATATCATCTTCATTGTTCGATTAACATATGCGGGTGCAAGGTCATCTAATAATTCTTGCTGCTCCTTTTGGTGGTAAAACAGTTTGATGTAGACAGGAAGTGAGGGGTTGGAGAACACATTCTAAATCACTGTTATGATGTTGCAATTTTTCCTTCTATTTTGCCTGATAGCCACTGATATTGCGACTATCTTGTTTCTTCATATAGTTACCGCTAAATATATATTTTATGCATCAGGATAGGATTGTGATCTTATATTGAATAACAATTATACAGATATTCTTAAGTGTGTCTATTCGTGGTGAAAGAGGGCATGCAACCTCTGGGTCCTTTGTCTCAGGATTGATGCACTGACTATGGGTCTGATATAAAATTTGCCGAACAGAGTTTACTCCATCAGGATCACAGTGGACAATACCTCCACTATCCCGCAAGATCGCTGCCCACTAAATTTGTCTGTCAACCCTGTAGGCAACTATCTACATTGATAGGAACTGCTGTCATGGTGATTCCTTTCAATGTCAGAAAAGTATGATAGATTCTGCAAATATATTTTAAACCAAACAATGGAACCCAAAAGGTAAATAAGGACCTTGGGGAGTTAGTATTATAAGAAAACAGTGGTCCTTAATGAAGATAAAATGGGGGTATAATTAATATAGACTAGAATCAGTGTTATATTGGTGATGCCCAGCCGGGCAGTCATTTGAATGAATAATCAATGCAACAAACAAAATAAGAACGCAACAATAAAGTGGGACACAGTCCTGCCTCCTACATAAACACAAACCAAATACATTAGGACAAAACAATTACAGGCAAGACAAGGTTAGCTTGTAAAAGATGCAATTAGTTTGAACAAGTTTACAGACGACAACTGTTGCACATGTTTTATCACATTAGATTAAAGTGCAAGCTATTTCAACAAGTCTACAATGTTTCGATCCTTTTAAAACAATAACAGGATCATCATCAGGTCTAATTAATACAAGCCTGCATATTAGTACCTCGTATGTAGGTATGGGCGGGATCGTGGGAGCACAGATAGCTCAGAACCACAATCAGCTTCAACTGAGATTCTGGGATGGAAAAGGTTGCTATGCGGGTGTAGCCGATGCCGATGCGGAGCGGCTGTAAAACAGTCAAGGTGTCAATGCACTTCTGAAGCAGAATAACGGAGTGTGCTGTCCGGAGCTCGGTAGGTGATTAGGAGGACGGATTCTGCCACTAGCCATGAAGGCCGACCATAAAAGTTTTTAAAAGTTTCTCAAAACAGGAGTTTGTTTATGAAAAACAAATGGCCCCACAACCTTGGAGTGTTCTCCCAAAGTGTGCAGGTCATTATTTGTTTTTTTCTCTCCCTTACCGTTAAGGTTTTCCTGGTTGTGATAGACTAGAAAAAAGACTTTAAACCACCCCCCTAAACAGAGTCGACAGTGTGAAAGTCCTTCCTCTGACAGCCCTCACTCCATCAGATCATTAAGAAAGTATTCAGTTGACTCAGCCAATGGGAGCTCAATCAATTGAATACTAATGACTGTCTAATTCTAAATGAGGCCGGTGGTCCGAGTGTTTGGGGGACAGGATACTCTGATACATTTGTGACTGAGTACCCTGTCTGCCAAACTTTAAATTGGGCCCAAAGACGTTGATAACAAAGTCTCTAGCAGGCACCCAGCTCAGGCCATATTTGGATAAATCCAGAAAACATATCACTAAAGAATGTAATATTGTTTCTAATCTAAGACATGAAGATGGTGTAACTAACAATTGTTGCACCATCTCAATCTCTACAATTCCTCTCTTGATTTAGATTGAGATAGTTATTAATTGGGACAACCTTCAATAAAATTTAATTTTTATCATTCAATGCAAAGTCTACTCTTTTTGCAACAAAATGGATAATACCATTGGGCTACGATGCGTGATTGCTCTTGGCAATGCAGTTGTTTCACTATTGTTTATACACAAATATTATGAGAAAAAGCATCTTCATAAACTCTAGTGAACATACTAAGTTATGTGCCCTTTGCATTTACATTTCCTCATATCCACTAGCCCAACATCTCTTACAGAGATCTGTTTTCTGTTATCACACAATAAATGGTTCAATTTTCTCATTTTTTCTACAGAAGTCTCTCCAAATATCTGGGCAAATGAAGCTTAAATCTCCCACAAACAAATGAAGTTCAGGATAGTGTGTGATTTTCTAATCTACTGTCAATTAAATATATTGTATTCATGGAGGTCATAATAGGAATCAATATTTGGGATTTCCAATTAATTTGGAACTCTGCTGTTACCCACCTGCCCTTAGCATATTGGGATGGTTTGCCTACATACACATTGAACTTGATAAATACCAGTATTCAGAGTCAGGTCGGGAACCCACAAGAAGCCCTGGCAAATTTTGTCAGACTAGCCTCTGTATGTTGCATAGCGAGGGAGCAGAATGAGTGAACCTGCCTAGTGTAAAGAAGGGTTTTCGATTCTCTCCCCAAGGAAATATGGAGAATAATGGCAAATATTGTGCATACTATAACACATTTTTCATTATACTTTCATTTGTATTAGCTTGTAAAGGATAGCAATAATGACCTTAGAGTGCAACATGATATGACAATCTTAGTTGGAACCTTCAACAATTCCCTAACTATTCTCCTCCAACAGTGTCCCTCATCTCCCCATAGTCTCTCTCTCTCTTTAAATGTATTTTATTTATTTTATTGTGCCTCTCATACCAGTGTAGGGTGTTGGAGCACTTTACCTCACACACATAGAAAAGTTTCATTCTCATCAAGATAAAAATTTGAACTTCATTATGGGTATCATTTTCTCCACGCTCAGGAATAAACAGTCCTGTTGGTCAGTACTATGATAACCTTGGCGGAGTGATCATCACTTCCCAGCATGGAGATGTAAGACAATAAAAGGATGCCGTTGAGAAGATCTGCGCAGTGCTAAATTAAAATTCAAGTGTTGCCTAACAAATACGATGTTAAAGAAATGACCCAGAAAGAACCACTATTTTTTATACTCTATTGCATCTTTCCACAGCTCACATCATGGGACTGCTTTTTTCTTTTTCTTTCAACACTCCATGGACGTGTACATGTTTTCTTGCTTTCTCCCCAAGGTGCTGCTTCCACCCCACATTCCTGCCCCTGCATTCTCCTTGTTGCTCCACTCCTCTCCCAATTTGCCTGTAAAGGTGGAGCAGCAGGTATATTTAGCATGGTGGGACTAAAGAAATTACTTTATCAGGTTGTTTTCCTTTAATCTCCTGCCTTTCACATGTTGCATTGAAGCCTAGGCTTCAGCACCTAAAAGCAGCTTTTGTGGCGCTGGAGGCAGGGCAGGCTGCTGTACTCTCTTAGCCTCCATTTGAGGTAGAAGAGTGAGTGAAAAGATGTGTCTTTTCTGAGATATTTTTCTTTAAACTCTGACACTTCCTCAGGCAGCTACATTTTTAAAGTGCCTTCAGCTAGTCCTCTGAAGTCATTATATTCAATCTTTATAAACAGCATGGTCAAAATGCATGTAGGTTGGGAGGAAATCTTAGTCCAAATTAAAAGCACGTTGTGTTATCCCATTCCGACATCTCTGGAGGGCATACTATTGGGTCTTCAGGACCCATTGCTCGAACACCAAACCAAAGCAGAGAAGGCCATCATATGGACGTGCATAGGGGCTGCGAAAGTGACGATAGCGGCCGCCTGGAGGACAAGCATTTGCAATGCAATAGGTCTCGCATTTGCGAGAGTTTGAGCTATTGGTTTTGCAAATTATATTGTTTTTTTACTTATGTTTTTTGTTTGGAGTGGAGAGGATGTACGTTGGTTGTAGTGGAATTATGTGGTTTGAATTGGAATTGTGAGTTGTGAAATTGTGTTGGGTGGAACTATGGCGTGTAGTGTATTTGTGTAGTCCAATTATGTGGTATGGTGAATAGATAGGCGTGAGAGTTGTATAAAATAGATAGAAAAGTAATATTGAGAGGGATAGGTAGTTTGTGTATGAAGTAGTGAATAAAATCTAGATAGATAGTGTGTGAGAGTGAATGAAGGGGAGAGAAGGTTATAGACGCATAAAGAGGCTGCGTTTGTGTATGCACAAGACAGCGAAAGTTTTGGAGGTGAGTGTTTAAAAAAAGTTATGGTAAAGAAACTGTGCTGAAAGACCTAAAGTGAACCAGTATGAGAAATGTTGGTTCCGTGCATGCTTGTGCAATGGAATTATGTGTATAGTAATTATGTGGTATTAACTGTAGTGAATTTATGTGTAGTGGTGTTTGTCGTGGAGTGGCATTTATTGCATGGAGGTATGTAGTGTGGTGTTGAATTATATGGGATGATGTGGAATTTTGTGGTGTGAATTATATGTATGTGGTGTGTAGTGGAATTATGTACGGTGGAGTGGAATTGTGTGAAGTGGAATGGAATTGTGTGGAGTTGAATTTTGTTGCATGGACCTGCGTGGCACTGAGTGGATTTATGTTGAGTGGAATTATGTGGCATGATGTGGAGTGTATTTATGTGAAGTGTTGCTATGCAGCATTGATTAGATTTATGTGAAGTGTGATAATGCGCTATTGAGTGGAGTGTAATTATGTTATGTGGTACTGAATTGTGTGGCATTGAATTGTGTAGTGTGGCATGGTGTGGAATTATGTGGAGTGTACATATGGGGCATGTTCTGGAGTTCAATTTTGTTGAGTGTAATTATGTAGGTTGGAGTATAATTATGTGTAGTGGAATTATTGGGAGTTGAATTGTGTTGTGCGGAGTGAAATGAAATTATGTGGCATGTAGTGGTATTAAGTGAAGTGGAATGATGTGGCATTGAGCAGAGTGGAGATTTGTGAAGTTGAATTCGTTGAGTTGGGATTATGTGGCATGTAGTAGAGTGATGTGGAGTTGAATTGTGTGGTGTGGAATTATGAGGAGTTGAAATGTGTTGTGTAGTGGAATTATGCTGTGTGTCTTTTTGTGGAAGTGCATGACACTAAATTACTACAGGGAGAGGGTTCTGCGACTGAACCAAGCAGTAGTAAGTAAAATTACAGGTACTGTACCACATTATACCATACAACACCATATAATACTTCATCACACCATACCAGACTATGCAACATACCATGTCACAAATTACAAAACCTCATCATATAACGCCACACATACAACATACAATTCTACACCAGGCCATACTACAACATTCAAAACCGCACACTGTCTCTTTCTCACCACACCAGTCTCAGTATTGAACACCAGAACATCAAGAATACTTCATGCAATAGATCATGCCACATTATGTCATATACCACTCCATCATGTCTCTGTACATTGCAACACATAATACCATACAGCAATAGACCCCACCATAGCATATCATATTTACTCAGCAAACTTATACCTTAGACATGCAATACCATCAAATGCATGACACCATTAAAAAGCACATAACATCGTAACACTTAAAATCACCTCATTTTATACCTGACCATAAGATATCAAAGCATCTAAGAGACACCACACAAAACTACACCCTCTCATCATAGAAAGACATGTCACTATCCCAAATCGCATCATCCTACGTAGCAAAACACACCACATCACCCTATTCTATGGCATATACCACCTAACACCATACAATATAACACAATAACACACCATACAAAACTACCCCAAATCACACTTCATCATACCGAACTCCACATCATACCGTACAGCACCACATAACATTACACCACATCATATAACACCAGATAGTACAACAACATCATGCACACCACATCGTGCCACACAAAGCCACAGCATATCATCTCAAAGAATCCAACATACCAGCCACATCACACCATCTTACTAAAATCACAACATCCAGCAATACATCATAATATTCAGTGGCACTCCAACCATAAAACCCTATGTTACTCGACTGGCTTCCGGTTCTCACCAAACCCTCCCCACCACACAAAGCTGTAAACAGATACCTGGAAGATGAGAGCAAGAAAAACACAACCGATAACTTATGCAAGTTCGCCAATAGAAAGCGGAGTTGATATCCGTTAGTAAATCAAATTCAGAGTATCACTGGATAAACTTTTAGTCTCCTTCTTGTGCAGCCTGCGGAATTTTTAAATCAAGGTCAGTTTTGTGGCCCCCTTTGTGCTACAGAATCAGAGTGACCAAGGGTCTGGGTGGAACATGCTTGGAACTCCGCATTTCACCTACGTCCCTGTGGCTTCACAGAATCAGTGCGCAAATCCGAGTTTTCGTCTTTGCCTTGTACTTTAATGGAAATAAATACATGGATTTGCCATATTGTTAGTTTTTGTTAGTCTTTCGAATGTCTGGGGGCCTGGAAACAGCTGCGGCCATAAGCTAGGTACAGGGTAAATTTAAAGCGGTAGTACTCCGCATTTGACTACACTCTGTTGTAAATATACACGGAGGGGGAAACGGTTAAAGGACCTGCACATGCCCCAGCCCAAGTAAAGAGAGGCAGGCAAAGGGTGTGAGCTGCTGGTGGTGGTGGGAGGGGGCTCATAGTGCAAATTCCTGGTGTCGGCTCTCCGCCGTATACTAACAAACCGACAGCTGCTTCTGTGTTAGGAGGGGGGATTCCTAACACGAGAAGTGAGGTGGAAAAATAACAACCAGGCACACCAGCAGAAGGTGCCATTGTTCGCGGCCATGTCTGGAGTGCATTAGACCGGCAGCTGCCTTTTAAAACAATCACGGGGACCCGAGCTCATGGAACGCCGCAAGACAAAATGTGAGAATGATGTAAAACCTAAATATTCCAGCTGAGAGAGGTGGAACTGTACTCACGGACATGTCTGAATAAAGCAATCTGGATTAGCAAAAGAAGTCATGCGTCCTTTTTAAAAGCATAAGATTTATGGGTAAAATACAGCATTTATTTCTCCTGAGGACATGATTGGCAGCCGTTTGAGGCGAGTCAGGTGGGGGTGGGGTGAGGGTGGCAAGTTTTTCCTGAAAGTGAGTGAGAGCGAAGGTCTGCACTTACTGCCTGGGGATGAGGGGCCGGCCTGCTGAATGGCCTTGAATATCTAAGATTGAGAGGCCAGTAACCACGGGAATCACCACAGGATGTGGGAGGGGAAAAAAGGGGTCATTTCAGGTCATCACACCAGAGAGTTTACTTGGGATTAAGGTAACTGGTACTACCCCAGGTGTTTTCAGTATAGATATCCAGGCAATTACCGTGATGTTGCGTTTGGTTAGTACTGAACAAATGCGTTAGCACCGCATCCCATGAGAAGTCCTTACTCTCGGGAGCAGCAAGCCACTTACATGTTGATTTAAATTCTTCTTGGATCGCACGGCAGTAGGGAAAGGCACGCGCGCGCCTTGCGCGGCAGCAGGGGGAGGAGGGGGGCTGCGCGATTCACTTGCGGGAGCGATAATTGCTACCATATGGTGGCGCTCGCTACCAAAAGTGAATCTCCACACGTGCACGCGCTGCCATTGAAGGCAATGGAACGTGTGCACGTCTTAGCCTGAAAAAGGCACTCGATGGCTACAGGTCTCCTCCTATGCAGCGCATGCGCGCTTCATAGGCGAGACCTAAAAAAGGAAGCCCGTCCCTCTCTCTGTGGCATGCGCGGCTTTGGAAACTATTATGCCTTGAGAGAATGACGGACATCTTCCGAGATGACTATAAAAGTTTTGAATTTAAACGGGGACCACTGGTTGCCTTTCTCACATAGGGACTACCATTGGCGGTGTGTTCACACTCAGTTAGGGCCATGCATCTCTTTCAATTTTAAAGGCCTCACGCATGACTAGGAAGTAGAGACCAGCATAGCATGTAGCTGCCACCACTCATATTGTTTTTTGACAGGGGGGGGGGGGGGTTTGTTCTTTTCACTATTTATTTTGTTTTTCCTGAGGTTACCTTCCCAGTTGGAAGGCTTTGAGCTAAAAACTGCCGCAAAAAAAAAGCAAGTTGAATGTTTAAATGTTACTGTGCGGAATGTCCCCTGCCTGTGTAACATCGATAGCTGCACCTATTACTAGCGACCCAACACTGAGAAAGGCGCGGGCCCATGTTACAAATGGAAGTTCAACCATGACGCAAATACTATGCCATACTTGGTTTCATAATGATGTAGATTCTTTTTTTGAATGGCACTGTAATGTATGATAAAATGGTAATAAACATATGTTTGAAAAAAAATGCATGTAGGAAACTCTGAACAGAACTGTAAAAACTCACTGCAGATGATCTACCTTAAAATAACACAATGCTCAATTTTAAGATGCCTGAATACATGTGTTTGCTGTTCCTCCAGTATTTCAAAAAAAGCTTTTTTCTTATGTCTATCACTGTGGAAGCTATACCTGCCTCCCAAAAATGATGCATTTGGAGAGGCTAATTTAAAACAGTACAATCATTCAATGTGGTCGAACCTCATTATTTTACTGTTTTTGCTACTCTCATTGCTTTATATGCAAAGATGGTGAGACGTTGGTAGAGAGAAAAGTCCCTGGGAACATATGGACCACCCTAGGGTAGAAGGAACACAGTGAAAACAAATAAGGAAAAAAGAATAATGAAAACCAATTATGTTGTCGTCTTTAATATTCCTTACATGCTCCATCTGCGGTATCCTATTGGCAGTGCAAGCAGTCTTTGTAGTTCACAGATCTTAAGCCTCCCGCTGATGGGAGTTATTTAAAAGGAATTGCTTTGGGGAGAAATTATGGTTTTGTTCTCTTAATTAGAACCGGTTTTGTGTATCTTACAATGGAAACTTGTTCTTAAATCTATTTCATAAATGAGACAAGTTTTAAACGTGCCACAGAGAAGCATACCAGCAGTCAATATTTTTATCCTATTTGAATATTGACTCATAGCCTGCACAACATCCGTTTCCAGCTTTACACAACCTGTGTTGGGGGCTCTGGTTTTCTTCTTTCTACCAAACTTGACGGTACACTATTGGTGATGTGAGTTAAAATATGTTTTTCCTTTGCATAGTTAAAATCTCTCACAGACCAGCCAGAGAGGCTTAAATTATATTCTGTCTAATGTATTCCATCATGCCTAGATATAAAGGCCTTGAAGAGTCTGACAGCCTTATGCAATTGGCCGCCAACCTGATATAGATGAGAAGTATTCAGGGCACAAGTCCTAAAAAAAGAAGTTGGGGGACAATGTCACCGTAAGTGACGTCATGACAGGAATCTCATGGGTATTCATATGCCTTTAGATGAAATGTGGTCTGCACCCTGCCTCACGGGGGCTGCCGGTGCCTTAATCCCCCAGCAGTGAATACAGGTAGACAGACGTTCTGAATGACCTCCGATCTCGCCCCAGAGAGGCCAAAGAGTGAAGTCCAGCTTTTGGGCAGGGGGGGACAGCGTCCACCCAGTACAAACCCGGTTAAATAAGTGGGGGGATGCCGTCCACCCGCGTGGTACCCCGACTCGAGCCCTGGAAGTATTCTACCCTCTCTAGAACTGTATATTGTATCCAGTAGCGTGGCCCTATTAAACCACTTTGGCCAAAGTATATTCTGATGGATGGAGACGTCAAGCAACAGCGGGGTGAATTCAGAAAGAGCCCTAAGGAGTATCATGCAGTACTTCATAGTGTCTCACCTATCTCCTCTCCTTCAAAGACAGCAGCACGCAGCCAGTGCAGGGCGTGGATGGAACAACAGTGCAAAAACATGCAAGCACTCCATGCTCATACATTCATGGGTCAAAGAGAAGGCACTGAATCTCATAAAAGATAGGACTATTTTTTATTAGGACCATATGTCTTCACATAGCTATGATCCATCCTTGCAAGAACCTCAGATGCCAGCATGTTGCATGCTTGCTCAGCGGAGAGGCTTACGCAATGTATGAAATTCAGTAATTTATAAGTAACACAGTCCCACTGTAGGACTATCAAGAGTGAGGCAAATCGATTTAGGTGGCCAACTAGTCTCCAATTAATATTTGTCAGACTAGTGATATTGTAAGTGACTAGCACCCAAAGCAGGAGGTTACCAAACTTCAAGGGCCCATATTTCATAATGGGACGGAAAATGTCAAGAATTGTATTTGGAGAGCACACTCAGGTGATAGACCACCCACATGACTGAAAGGATCACTAGGTGAGACTGGTGAACTGGGTTAAACTCTTTTGTTTAAAAAAAAAAAAAAAATCTTTATTCGATCTGTTAACAAATAGATCATAAAAGCACAATGTCATCATAACACATGAATATTATTTTTAAAAAAACCATAAAAACAGTATCATGCTTGATTTTAGATGCCCCTTATGGTACTTCAAGACAATGCGACAATGCACTCAACGACTTTATTTTTCTCCTACAAGCCCACAGAAATGATGCGACCGAGAAGCAAAGATCAGGATTAGATAAGGACTTTAAAAAATACAGTGCCACCCTGCATTGTTTAAAATTATGATGTCTTAAAATAGGGAGGATAAACGCTTCTCTTTCACTTTGGTAAAACTTACAAAACACTACCAAGTGTAAATCAGACTGGGGCGAGGAATTGCCAGAAGGACATAGACTTTGGTCAGCATGCTTGAACTTCCTCTCTGGAAAGCTAAACATCAGTGGAATGAAGTTCAAATGAATCTATGATGCGCTATTGTGATACGTGAGAAGTAAGAATAGGCTTCCCCAAATCTTGCGGAAAGAGGGCATAGGCAGTGGATACTTTTAACTGACAATTCTTTTCCTTGCGAGCATAGCTGGCCCTCTGGATATATAGCTCGCTTATTTTCTGTTTGGGAGCCTCTCTGAAAGAGGCGAGGTCTCTATACAGTTCTTCCTGCCCAATAGCAGTGAGTTCTGCTTCTACGTAGCTGAGACATCCAATCCTGCTGCGACCTTCCAGCTTCATGCAGTCACCGATTAGGCGTTGGGTTAGGTTAACTGTTGACCTTCGAGAAATAGAGCGCCACAGAAGGATTGGCGCCAGTCTAATGGAGTCGGACAAATAGGGAAGCCCTAGTTCAAGGTGTAAGATATAATTAGAGGATGAGGATGGTAAAGAGACCCTAGACTTGAAAAAGGTATTTTCCATTCTCCGCAGTTGTTCAATATGGGCATCCTCCAAACGCCCGCCCCATAGGTTGCAGCCGCCTTTATTTTATCTTGGTAAATGTTTTTAATCGTGTCCACAGGACTGGATCCCTGCTTCCTTGTGAAACCTTTTATAGCTTGTAGGCTTCTTTCCATGCCCAGGACTCTTGCTGCCACCAAGTTCGACCAAGATTGTTCACTGTCGAACAAAACTCCCAGGTATGCAAAAGAGTCAACCACTTCAATTTTCTTTGAGGCCAGATGGAAATGAGGAGGTTTGACTCCTCTGGCGGCTCCAGCTTTGATGACAAAGTATTTGGTTTCATTAACTCGAAGGTCTAAGGAAGCCATAAATAAGGCATATGCTGATATGAGGCTCTGGAGGGCTACCCCCATCCTAGCAATTAACATTGCGTCATCGGCGTAAGCCAGTATTGGAAGGGGGATGTTGTCGAATATAGGGCTGCCTCCACACCAGTAGTATAGATGGAAAAAAGAAACAGGGCGAGGACACATCCCTGTCTGACCCCTTTCTCAATTTTAAATCAGCGCGTGCACTCCCCATTTACGTTATACCTCACACAGGCGGTAGCATTAGCGTACAGCTGGCAATTGAAGATGATGATCTGGGGATCGATCCCCATTTCCTCCATCAGCAGCCATAACGTCTGGTGGGACACACAGTCCAAGGTGGCTGAGAAGTCCGTAAAGACCCTGTATAGCTTCCCTCCTTTGGCCTTTGTTAGACCTGGCACCTTGGCGTGGGTCTCGCTTCCATTTTTTTCTGTTGACTCATGTGTTTTTGCTGGTGTTAGATGCTTTGGGCACTGTGCCACTGCTGTCCAGTGCCACAGTGCAAGTGCTCCCTACTGTAAATCAATGTATGGATTAGTGATTCTATGATTGGCTGATTTGGTTTACTGGTCAGACCCTAGTACAGTGCCCTGAGTGTGCGCAGGGCTTGTAAACCAAATGCTGCTAGTGGGCTTGCAGCACTGGCTGTGCCACCCACAGTAGCAGCCTGTAAAGGTGTGTCTCAGGTCTGCCATTGCAGAGCCTGTGTGCAGTCTGGTACTGCCATGTTGACTGGGCAAGTGCACCCACTTGCCAGTCACTAAGCCTTCCCTTTTCTCCATATCAGACACCCCTATGGTAGGCCCAAGGGCAGGGTGCATTGTAAGTATAAGGTAGGACAAGCCCTGATGTGTGTGGCATGCCCTAATAGTGAATTACAGCCATTTTCGTTTTTCACTT
This sequence comes from Lissotriton helveticus, assembly GCF_964261635.1. NCBI lineage: Eukaryota > Metazoa > Chordata > Amphibia > Caudata > Salamandridae > Lissotriton > Lissotriton helveticus. Next base: position 1,043,607,723 of record NC_136070.1, on the reverse strand, counting down.
TTGCAAGGCTACCTGTTCTCCATAGTCCAGAATGGGCTGTGAGAGTTATTACATTTTATAATCCTAACTGTCTCAGAGAACATGGTAGAAATTCGAGTTTAGTATGCCTGAACGATAAAATGCAGCTTTAGTGAAGTTGGTTTTAACATTCTGTGTTTGAAAATACCACTTTTAGAAAGTAGGTATTTTCTTGTCTAACTATCCAAGCCTGCCTCTGCTAGGTTGTGTATTCCTTATCTGGAGTTTGAGTGACTGTGGCTGGGGGATTCCGGGAGACAGGGTGAGTCAGCCCAGTTGTGAATAGAGAGATCTGCATCTAGATGGGAGGGAGGAGTTGCACCTGGGACCTGAATAGGGCTGTGCCTTCCCTCCACAATGCTGGCTCCACTTCCTGTGGTGCGTCTGATGTCTCTGCCCTGCACTGTGAAAGGAAAGAAGGAGTCATGTAAAACAGAGTGCTCCAGGTCTGACCAGAACTGGTTTGGACTAGGCAAAGGCCCTTCTGCCCTCAGAGGACAAATGATTTTGGGGTATAAGTATCGGGACCCTAATCCCAAGAAATTAGATCACTTTTGGACAACAAGAAGAAACCTTTGCTGAGGAGTGGAGCCAGAGACACTGAGGAGAGACTATCCCTAAGCTGAAGTGCTGCTTGGGGGATTGGTCTGCAGTGGTTGCCTGACTGCCAAAGAAAGAAGAAAGGAACTTTGTGTACTTTATTTTCAACTTGTGAAGGATCTCCAAGGGCTTGGAACATAATGCCTCCTGCTGAAGTCTCAGGAACAACAAACTTCCCCCACCATCTCTCCAAGAGTTCTCTGGAAGTGCCTTCAGTTGTGCTGGACTTTTTGAGGACTGGCGTGTCGCAAGGAGCTGGAAGCGCGACTCAAGAACAGGGAGCGTGTCACCGAACTGCCACTGCCGCTTCACAACACGAAGCGCCTCGCATTGACGGAGAAGAGGTTCGACGTTGCAGCAGACGCTGCCGCATCACCGAGAAGTGTGTCGCAGGAGAAGAGGATCGACATCGCATCAGATGCCGCCGCATCTCCGAGAAGCGTGTCGCAGGGCCTGTCATGGCTCATCGCCGGAGAAGAGGATCGACGTCGCAGCAGACGTCGTTGCATCACCGGGAATAGTGTTGCAGGGCCTGTTGCGGCTCGCATCGTTGTGGAAGCAACTTGCATTGCCAGGAGAGAGGATCAATGTCACAGTAGATGCCGCCGCATCACTGGGAAGCGTGTCGCAGGGCCTGTCGCGGCTTGCATCGTGTAAAGCACCTCGCATCGCCAGAGAAGAGGATCGATGTTGCAGCAGACGCCGCCTCATCACCGAAGAGAGTGTTGCATCATGGAGTAAGCGCCATCTTTATTTCTTTGCACCAGATCTTCGATGCATTATTGTCCTTGCGTGTAAGGGACTACCGCATCACCTTCCCTGCAACACTTTTGTTGCCCTGCGCGTCACATCTTAAAGTACATTGACTCAAAGTGTCGCATTTCAAGATCTAAAGAGAACTAAGCTAATTCTACCATTTTAAGTACAGTATTGTGGATTTTTGTCGTTTGTGGTCTTGTGATAAGTCTATATAAAGAATACTTATTTTTGATATAAAACTTGTGTGGTGTCCGTCTGTAGTGTTGTCACTTGATTTCTGTATGTGTTCACAAATGCTTTTCACACTGCCTCTGAGATAAGCCTGTCTGCTCGTGCCAAGCTACCAAGGGGGTGAGCAGGGGTTATTTTAGGAGTGTACCCCCTTACCCTGCCTAGAGGGAAGGGTCCCTATTTGTCACAAGTACCTACCTGTGCCAACTAGAGACCCCCTAATCTAACAGCCTTCCTATATTTATCTATGCCGAGCGAGAGGTAGAGACATTGGTCCACTGTCCCCTTCCCTTTCTGGAAGCCATATTGTGCCGGCATTAAGATATTTTGTTCCAGTGCCCAAACCTCCAGCTTGGCTAATAACAACCGGCCCATTAATTTGGCGGTTGTGTCCAGAAGGGAGATAGGTCTACAGCTCTTCGGACTGCCCCTGTCTTCCTTCTTGAAAATTGGAACTATGACACTATGTTTCCAGGAAGGGGGTCCTTTACCGCTATGCTATTGCAGAGATTTGTTAATAGGGGGACCCACATATCATAATTGGCCTGAAAGAGATCAATATGAATCCTATCAGATCCCAGGGCTCCATGATGGATCTTCGCCCGAAGATACCTTCGAAGTCCTCTATCCATGCCTCTTCCTCTACGCATCTATCCAGGGACGGGTCTTTTGTATCTTTAAAAATAAGGGGCATTCATAACTTTCCAGAACTCCCTACTATTTCCTGAATTGTCAGCTTCTTCGAGGTAAACCCAGGCTTTCCCCCTTATATCTTTTACTCGTTTATTTCTGGGCTGTTTGTATACATACCTCAGTGATCTAACCAAGGGCGCATCTCTGGGTTGGGATTTTCGAGCACTAACAAGGGATCTCTTTGCTAGAGATCATGATGTGTCGAACTAGAGACTTGTTGTGAATCAGTTGCTGGTTTATGTCGAGTAAGTGCAACTTTTATTTTCGTTAGTAGGGTTCTGAACTGGGTGACTAGTAGAGGGGGGAGGACTCGTCAGCCAGACAGTATAGGATATTGTCCCTTACTTGGGCTATTATTGCGGGAGCCATGTTCTGCTTCACGACCTGTGCTCACTTTAGTTGGTATCCATTATTCCTGGATAGCACAATGCCATCCACTGCCTGTTGGGATCTTTCAATTTTTTGGGGGAGACTTATGTGGATATATAAGATTGCGTGGTCGCTATACGATATGAACAGAGTAGCTTGTGTTGCTGCGGAAACCAAAACAAAGTCGATTGTAGACTTGCAGTTACTCCTCCTGAATGTTTTCTCAATCAGGCCAGTCTTCGAGTTGTTAATTATACTCAGGCACCTCAAATAGACTAAGCTATTGAGGGTGTCATCATAATCACTATGTGTGACATGAAGAAGGGGGTTGCCCTGAGAGTCATCCAGCCCGCACACCCTCACCACGTTGTGCTTACACACGTGTGTATTAAAGTCCCCCATCCAGATTAAGTTAAATGGCCCTCATGTGAATGTGAGTCAAGTGAGCCTAACTCCTTATTTAGGTAATCTGCCACTGGGTTCATGTTTCCCCCAAATTTGTTATTGTAGAAGTTAATTAAAAACCGGGGTCGTCATTTGTGGGCTCCAATTTCAAAATGTAGAAGTGGTTATTCTGGGCGCCTACTTGTTTTACTTGAAAAGCTAAGGTATTAGAAATTAGGGTTAACAAACCCCCTTTGGCTCTGCCTGACACTGAAGGTGTTGCTGATGTATGAAATGCGCGGTACCCTGCGAAAAATGCTGGGTCCTTAGTCCATGTGTCCTGGAGGCAGATAATATCCAGCCTTGACCAGTAACTCTGCCACTCAGTATTTCCAGCCTTAGAGGCAATCTCTGCCACATTCCATGATGCCAGACTGATCTTGTTTCTGACCACTAATCCCGGAGTTAGGGGGGTCATGGGAGTTGGAGGGGCATTGGGGGCACCTGTGATCCAGGGACAGACTCAACTGGTGGGGTAACTGGAGAAGAGGTGGATATTGGTGGTCAAACACACTTCCAGATCCGAGAGGGGAGTAAATCTGTTGGATAACCAGACCCCTGGGTAATGCACGCGTGGTTCGGATAACATGGCATGTGTGTGGTTGGACATAGCCCACCCCTCCGGGCGAATCCTGGTGGGGGACCGTGCTTATAGAAGAACTCCCGCTCTAAAGGGGTGATCTGCGTACTCCTAAGGGATGTTCTGTGGAGATTTTCAAGAAGGGCAGTGCAGAGTTGGGGTTTATTAGACTTTCATCAGTCTCCTGTGATGGATTTAGTAGAGTTGCCAACCCACCCCACCCCACTCTCCTCGCCATAATGATCTTATTTGCTAGTTGATGACTTCCTATGCCCCAGTCCATAAGGTGATTTGATAGCCAATGCAGGCATTTGTCCATTAGCTGGGTAGTAGATTCAAACTGCTGGTCCCGCAGAGGGGGAAAACTCGCCAGGACCCACAAAAGGGGGTAAGAAGCCGGTGGAAGATGGAGGACTTGATGTGAATGGTTTGCTCCGATGCCACGGGGGTCCTTGAGTTCCTGCTGGAAAAGATCCCAAACTTAATTTTCCCAGTCCTCGCGGTGCCTGGTAATCATTGTCCCTTCTGACCAAGGGCGTTGGTGATCGGACCTCCAATTGTTCAGTAAATTGAGTGCGGCGAAGAGGGCCCAAACCACCCTGTGCAGAAGAGTGTATTATGGAGCGCCGGGACAGTGAGGAATTTGCGCCCAGGTATCAGAGCGCTTCCCATGAGCACCAGTTATGTTTCAGATGGACACATTCATTTTTGATAGGCACTGGGAGATTAAGGACTAGATGTGTGACCAAGTAATTTGCGACTGCTTTTCAATAAAGCATTTTTTTTAAATGCCACCCTTTTTCCTTAAAGGAAAACGGGATACATTAAAAAACAAAAAATAAATGTTTTTGTTTCATTTTTAAGGGCAGGTCCCTGGGAACACTGCCTGCCGCTCAAAAAGAATTTCGCCTGCATTTGCAAAGGGGAAGGGGTCCACTGGGAACCCCTTCTCATTTGCAAATGCATTACCACCCTCTTGAACAGGACGGTACATTGCGAGGGGTTTGCAACTTCAATTGCAAAACAGTCTTACATAGGGTTGTGAGTCGCAAATAGGAAGGGACGCCCTTGGAACGCCCCTTCCTAATTGCGAGTCGCAAACCCTATTTAGCGAGTCTCAAATAAATTGTGATTCGCTAAATAGGCTTTCTATATGGCCCTTTAGGTTTTTGCATGCGCAAACCGGCAGCAAACCTGTTTGCGCATGCACAAACGGGTCGTACATCTGGCCCTAAATAAGTGATTTGCCTTGAATCACAGGATGTTGAGCGTCTCTTCCGAGACTCGAACCTGGTTAACCAGCTTCTAGGTCGACCGCTCTAGGCATTAGGCCACATCCTCTCCAAACATTCATATTTGACTGAGTTCCTGAGGCAGAAGAGACATTCTTCAAACAGTCCCAGCATCAGGGCATCCAGCTTCAACCAACAGTACACTACCGCAAGGCCGAGGTGAAAATGAAAAATGCCTCTGTCCCTCTGGGGCTGGAAACAGGGTCAAAAAGGTTTACCAAGGGTTAGGAAGGCAGCAGGAAGGCCACACTATGCACAGTCCTGGAATGCGTATATGAAAATCCTCAATCTCTAGTCAAGTTTCAAGTTTTTTATTAGTTTAGCACAGTTACTTAAAACTATTGCTGTACAAAGTCTACTTTCGCATGAATATAAAATTTAGTTTTTAGCACATTTATCAGATAAGAACAAGGCTAAAAAGCAATTTACAAGGCTGAGTGGCCAATATGCTTATTAAGAAGCAGTATTATGGTTGCCTATGTGAACGTTTTGCTATACTTGGCCGGATAAAATAGTTAATACAGAGGGTACTGGGCCAAGGGACGAAAAAAGTCTGTAATGAGTCTTTGAGGGGGATGGGGAGGAAGCAAGGCAACCAAGGGGGGTAATAAAAGCTTGTCCAAAAGTCTCACAAATTTTCCAAACCTAGCAAGTGCTTGAATGTCAGTAGATGTAAAGCACAAGGCAGAGGCCTCCCAGCACGACCTGGCGCCCCATTTTAGGAACAAGGGTTTCAAAAGGGACCTCCTGGGGGCTGCTAGAGCCGGGCAGCAGCACAGGAGATGCAACCATGATTCGGAGTGGTATTTACACAGCCTACATGCTCCCCCCTCGCTTGTTGGGGCCCATTTATTAAAGGCCGTCGAGCGCAGGCCTAGAAGTCGCATAAACATTATGTTCTCCCTAGCCACTTTGCCTAAGTTTTCCTGGCAGTATGCTTGTGGGCGCCCAAGAAGATACGAAGAGTTCAAAGGGAGCAGAATGGTTGGTGCCTTTAGAGCCTGCAGATCCATAGACTGTGAAATAAGTTTGACTTGCTTATTGATGGTGCTTTTCCAGGCCGAGTATGGAATAGTGGCTGAGGGGAGAGATGACTCGTCAATCGCTAACACTCTAATGGCCTTTATAATCTGGGTGTTCCAGGGATTGCCCGGGCTAGACAGGATTCCTTTTAGCTGGAATTTAAGAGTGTTATCACCTGCTTTTAGGGTCCTAATAAAGTATTTCAGGGTGTCGGCCTCACAGTAAAGAGATTGTCTTTGTAGGCCCAGCTCTAGTCGTAGTCTAGCCCGCTGAATAAAACTTGGCAGATGGAAAAGTTTTTTATAGGTGGAGATTTGGGCGAGCTCAAGACTGGAGGAGCACGCTCCAGGAAAGGCCTGGTGACCATAAGTTAATGCAGGAAGTAGAGTGGCTTTAGCCACCTTCAGGATAGCTTCTGCAGAGGGGCTGCTCAGAGTTTGGTTCAGCCGGGTCAGGGAGTATGTTATTGCGCCTGCTCTCTTTTGCAGAGCGGCTAGGTGAGCGGTAGGCCTAGACGCCTCGTTGAACCAGACTCCCAAGTAATTATATTTTACTGTTGTATTAATCCTGGCTGGTCCGATGTTCCATGCCAGCCTTTTCTTGTTCTTACATCTGCCAAATACCAGTACCTTCGTCTTTGCCTGGTTGTTTTTCAGGGCATTGGCGGAGTTATATGTATGGAGCCTATTTAAAGCCCGTTGGAGACCCGATTTTGCTTGGTCCATTATTACAATATCATCTGCATATTGTAATATGTGAAGAGGCTTTTTGGCAGGACCCAATTTTGGCGGGAGAAGGTAACTATTCTCCAAGAATGTTCCGAGGTCGGCTGTGTAGAGATTGAACAGCAGTGGGGCGAGAACACAGCCTTGCTTTAGTCCATCTTCTACGGCAATTCTTGAGGAAAGTGACTTTGGGCTGGTTTTAATTCACACTCACGTGTTCTTATGCAGAGCAATTAGTGCGTCTAGTAGGTCATGCGGGATCCCCCATTTGTTCAGCTTCCTCCACAAGATGTTCCGAGACACTTTGTCAAAAGCCGCGCTGTAGTCTATAAAGCAGCAATAGAGTGGCAGGTGGTTTTTTTTTTGCAGCTTTTTGACTCAGAGCGGCTAGAGTAATGATGTTGTCTATTGTGGAGGCCGATGCCCGGAACCCAGTTTGGTAGTATGGTAGGATATTGTTTTCTTCGACCCATTTTTCCAGCAACCGAAGAAGACATCGAGCGTATGCCTTTGCCTCCAGGTCTAAAAGGGCAATGAGGCGGTAGTTAGCCGGTGACGCAGGGTCACCTTTCTTGAATATGGGGCATATAGTCGAACCTAACCAAGAGTCTGGGAGCTGGCCTGTCGCGAAAACGTTGTTAAATAGCGGAGTCAGAAGGTCAGCCCACTCTTCCGGGGCGCATTTAAATATCCCAGCTGGTAGGCCATTGGGCCCTGGAGCTCCATCTTTTTTCATGGCTCGCAGATACTTGGTGACCTCGGCTGCAGTGGTCAACTCGAAGGTTTCTATTTGAGTGGAAGCAGCGCGATCTCTTAGTACTATCTCTAGTCATGCAGGTGTTTCTTGGTTCAGTTCTTGCAAGTTGGACTGCTGTGTGTCTCTCTTCCTCGATACCACCGCCATGCAGCCTTTAGCCAGCTGGGTTTTGCTTCTTTCCTCACATGCAGTAAAGCGTCCTCTTCTTAAGCAGCAGAGCATCCTTGTAGTTCTAGGCATTTTCATGACATTGATGGAAACATCAACTAACAGGGTTCAACTCCTTGTACAAGTCTCCCTGAATTGGTGCAGAAAGTCCCCTTGAAGTCTACCTGAAGTACACCTACTGACGGGTTGAGTGGTGTTTATTTCGCTTTGGATGTTCCGGTGGGAAGCTAGAGTCAACAAAAAATGTGAACCCTCTCCATTCCTGTCCGCTCATGGTGCACGATTTAATTTCTTCTGTAGCGTAGACATAGGGGCACTCTTATAAAATGGCCATGCAAATGTGAACTGACATTGAGCAATTCGAAATGTGCTGATGGAGGAAACTAATGGTTACTCTGGGCAGTGGCGTTGTGAACGCAGCTGAAGTGTGGGTGGTGTCGACACTCATTTATGAGCCTGTAATGTCTACAGAGAAAACCTCCGAAAAAGCAGAAGGGAAAACAATAGCACAGGACAGGGGTGCAAAGTTAATCACAGCAAAGACATAAAGAGATGAAGAAAAATAAGGAAGAGAGAACTCTGGAAGGAATAGTGAAAGAAGGACGTATGCATGGGCGTAGGAGAGACTAAATTTCTGGGGGGGGACAGGGGCAACCTTTTGGACTTTCCATTGCCCCGATACAAATCGACCATTGTCTGGGAACCGTACACTCCGTTAAAAGAATACATTTGCATAGTTTTGTAGTGAAACATTGCTAAAGGCAGGCGTGTAGTCATAGTTTGCAAGTATGCTACGGTTGTTATTTACATTCACAAAGTAATTAGACCAAATGTGAAAAACCATGTTTTTGAATCTTACATCTTCATGCACCAAGCAAACAAAGATGGGACGAAAAAGGAAGAATAAACTGAATGCTCTTTGCGACATGTGCATGATTGTGAGGGACTGTACAATTTACTTGTGAGGAAGCACATCTTTGACAACTGTCAAAATCAGCAACTGCACCAGTACATGGTGGACTCAGATCTGACCTCTCCCCAAGTATTGGGTAAGAAGGCAGACTAGTGGGTCTGTACCAGAGTCCAAGTAAAGTCTCATGTTGGTGGTGACGAGAAGAAGCAAAATTATTCCAAGGCCCAAGAGAAAGGTGGGGAGAAATCTAAAGAAGAGTCTTCTAAAGGTCCTCAAAAATCATTCTCTGGGGTCAGGTCCCATTTCTCTTCCTACCTTAACTAAATCTAGCACCAATACTGCTACTAGTACTCCTATACCTCCTAGTGCCCCTAGCAATTGCACTGGTAGTAGTAGGGCCCCCAAGTGTTTAGCTGGGTTAACCTTGTGTACTAAAGTGGGTTCTGGCCTAGTGTCATGTTTCTTTAACCCCTTCCGTGCGGCCGCGATTCCCCCAGTGTGCGGCCGCGGAACGAACAGGGCGGGGCCGTGACGAACCCCAGCCGTCATCCGCACACGAGCACCGTGGAGCGTGACGACTGGGGTTCGTCACCAGCATGGAAGGGGTTAAATACTCCTCATGCTTGTTATGTAGAATGTTTTCCTTCAATTCCCATTCCATTGTATCTCAGTAATTCCTTTTCAGGTTCTGAGGACAGTTGCTGGGGAAGAAGTCCTGAGTAGGCTGGGCCCTACCTTGCTCCTGTGCTTTTTATTTAATAAACTTTCTACTTCTTTAATTTATTGAAGCGTCCTACTTTACAATTGGCGACGATGTGGAAGAAGCACTAAGAAATCCCTGGACCCGCTTCTGATTTTTTTTTCTTCAATATTTCATTTTCTGGAATTTCGTCATTTTTTTTATTCATGTGCTCACTTAAGGATTCTGTAATTTCTAATTGATGGAAGCCATGTCAGTACTCTTCCGTGGATTTGGAGACTTTGATTTGCTTGTAAAGGGTTGCCACGCTGCTTTGGATATTGTGCGCTGTTTAACGAGTCTCATGACTTTTGTGGTTGAGCTTACCTAATGAGTGTCTTTCTGGATCATGTGCATGTAATTTTGCTACGTATTTTGGACTCTCTGTAAGCATTTCTACCATCGTTTCTACAAGTGCATAATTTAATTCAACGTTACCTTCGTTGTTAAGCTCAGCGTGAGGCAACAGATTCTCTTCTTCATTCCACATTCTGCTTTCGACGCGGGAGCTCGGCATTCTCCTTCTGACGCTGGCATTCTCTGTGTTCTTCTCCGACGCAGGAGCTCGTCACGAAGATCACGCTGTGATGAAGTACGCTTGCGTGATGATGTAAGACGTCGGCGGCAATTCTTGTTTCCTTGACAACGAGATACAAACGCTTGAACACGAAGATCTTCGGTATTTCATCTCGTTTCGGCTTTTCACTTGTTTTTTTTCTTTCATTTTTTCTTCAATATTTTCAGCGAACACTCAGTAAGACCTATTTCCTTCTCAGTGCATAATTTAATTGCTTTGTGATTAATTATTATTTCATTTTGGATTGTCAACCCTGGTTCTCAGAACTTTACTATTCAATGACCACAGGCGTTTTGGCCTACAGGTTCGGAACCATGCATGAAGTGGCTACAATGGAAAGCTTATTTCCTAAATTTTATTGAAACTATCGACGAAGAAGGAAAAATGAAACCTGAAAAAAAAAAGAAATAATTTTTACATTCAGTGGGTGCTTGTGGTTTAAAAATTTATGATGACATGAGTAAAACAGCTGGGGTGGTAATTCTAATGTATTTACTGATATTTTAAAAGACTTTGATATTCATGTTCCCCCCAAAGTTTGCATAGGTATTACCAGATATAAGTTTTTTCGTAGGAAACAGCTTCCAGGTGAAACTATTGATGTTTATGTTTCTGAACTTAAGAAGATGGCTGAAGATTGCAAATTTGACCATCTTCAAGAACAATTTATTAGAGATCGGGTCGTTATGCATGCTTCAGACCCAGCGATTCAGGATAGATTGTGGATCAATGGGGATGCCGACCTCAAAGATGTTTTAGCGATTGTCAGGAAGGCTGAATTATCTGGTCGGAGCGCTAAAGCTATTAAGCAAGATGACAAAACAGTAACTGATCAGACTGTTTCTAAAGTTCAAAGTAAATCTAATTTTAAACAAAAACTACAAATTAAAAGTAAACCTCAGGAGGTCAAAAAGAGTGAACAGTTAAGATGTTTCCTCTGTGGCAGTGACTCACATTTAGCCAATATTAAGTTGTGTCCTGCTCTTAAGGAAAATGTTCTAATTGTGGATTAATAGGACATTATTCCAGGGCTTGCAATAGGACGAAGAATAAAAAGGTGAAAGTTATTTATGATTCTTCTTCAGATGATGAAGAGTGCATTGTCAAGAAAGTCATGCACTGTTCAGTGGAGGAAAAGTGTGATTATAAACCTTTAGAAAAAGTTTATATTTTTAACATCAATGACTCTTTTAATAAGGAAATTAGGAAAAAAACAATTTGCAACATGGTGATAGGTGGAGTACCAATTAATATTTATGCAGATTCTGGTTCTCCATATACTATTGTTAAGAAGAGGGTGTGGAATTCAGATTTTGTTCGTTATTTGGGGAACACCCTTTACGAGTCTGATATTTCTCCTGAAGGATTTTCGGGAGAAAAAATTAACATGGTCGGGTTCAGACCTTTGAAATTTAGATTCAAGGGGCGAGAGTCTTTTGGCAAATTATATGTTGCTAAAAATGGACCATCTGTTCTTGGTTGGCGTGACCAAGGTGATTTAGACATCATGTTGGATCCCAACAGTCCTGACCCTGTTCTCATTGTTAATGATGGTGTGGAAATTGGTAGTCATATATTAACCAAATTTCCAAATGTTTTTAGTGGTAAAATTTGTACTTTTGAGGGTTTTTCACACCGCATTGTTTTGAAAAGCGATGCTAATCCCAAAACATTCAAGGCCAGGAATATGCCTATTTTAGTTCGAGAAGAAGTTGGAAAAGAATTAGAAAGGCTAGTTAAGCAGGATATAATTGAACCAATTGAATCCTCAGAATGGATTTCTCCAGTCGGTGTTGCTAGACGGGCCAATGGCAAAATTCGTCTTTGCATCGATCTTCGACACTTAAACAATAATATTGTTGTTGACAAATTCCTTTTGCCTAAAATTTCTGAAATGTTGTCTTCAGTAAGTGGTGCTTCTATGTTTCCTACAGTCAATTTATCCTCGGCGTACCACCAAATTTTACTCAATGAAGACAGTAAACAGTTCACTGCTTTTATTACACCCATGGGGTGTTTTCAGTTTAAAAGAATGCCATTTGGTTTGGCTTCTGCCGCCGCCATCGTCCAACGTATTATGCATCAATTATTTGGTAAGCACCCTAATGTAAGATTTTTTCAGGATGATATCCTCATTTTTTGTAAGGATAAAGCTGAGAATAATACTGTTTTGGTGGAGGTCTTAACCATTCTTGAGAACAAAGGATTGACCATAGAGTATTCTAAATGTAAGTTTGGTGTTAAATCCGTAACGTATCTAGACCATGTGTTATGTTCTGATGGTGTCTCTACTAAACCCAAATTGGTGGATGCTATGAAAGAAGCTCCACCTCCCTCCAATAAAGATGATGTTCGTTCATTTTTAGGTATGGTGGAGTTTTATGCAACATTCATTAAGAGCTTTTCTAGCAAAGTCTTTAATATCAGGCAACTGCTTAAAAGCATTGTGAAATTTGTATGGTCTGCAATTTGCGAGAATGTATTCAACAATATTAAGATGGACATCATTCATGCACCTGTTTTGAGTCCTTTTGACGTAGATTTAAAGTCTGTAGTCACAGTAGATGCTAGTAACAAAGGTTTGGGGGGTGTACTCTCTCAAATTGATACTGATGGTAAGGAACGCATTTTTGCATTCGCCTCTAGAGCTCTATCCACTCCTGAGAGTAAATTTTCAGTAATTGAGACAGAAACTTTGGCAGTGGTTTGGGCTTTGGAGCATTTTTGCAATTTTATATGGGACAAAGAATGTGTCGTTAGATATGACCACAAACCTCTTACCAAACTTATTTCTACCGATGGGCTTTACAACGCTACTGCCAGGATAGCAAGAATGTCTATGCATCTTCAAGATTTTTTGGTTAAAATTGAATATGTACCTGGCAAAAGCAATGCTCTGGCGGATTTCTTATCCCGCATGCCGTCTGATTTGCAAGAGTGCGATGTGAATGAATAGGATTCACTACAAGTTGCTTTAGTACATGATGAAAATAAATTCATTTTGCATAGATAAGAAGAAATGGGGTGAAGAATATCTAAAGGAGGATGTATTAGTTTCTGTTATTTCCTACATTTGTCAAGGTTGGCCTGATAAGAGCAGTTTAGCTACTGACCTTAAACTCTTTTGGGAAGTTAGGAATGATTTGACTGTAGAGGATAGCCCAATTTTTCGTGGTGATAGAGCTGTTCCTCCTACTTCTTTGAGAATTTCCATTTTACAGTTGTGTCATAAAGACCATTGTGGCATAGTTAAAACTAAACAAAATGTTAAGAGATGGTATTGGTGGCCAGGAGTGGATTTGGCTGCTGAAAGGATTGTTCGTGATTGTGTTACTTGTGCTAATCCTGACAAAGTACTTAATACCTTAAGACCTGATATGTGTGAACCTATCATTCCTGATGGTCCGTGGCATACTGTTGCCATGGATATTATGGGACCGTTGGGTGATTTTCATAAATATATAATATCTATTATTGACGTTTTTTCTAGGTGGCCTAGCATCACTATTGTTGATAAAGTAGATTCTGTTAAAGTTTTGGAGTTTTTGGACAGTGTTTTCATTGAAGAAGGTCTTCCAGTTCAAATCATAAGTGACAACGGTGTACAATTTATGTCTAAATTGGCGAAATCTTATTTCGAAAGAACTGGTATAACTCATAGGACCACCTCCTTGTACAATCCTAGTGGTAATGGTCTTTGCGAGAGATTTAATAAGGTGCTCAAAAATGCTATCCAAATTGCTGGTCTTAAAGGAGAGGATTGGGAAGCACATGTGTTTAAGGCAGTTTGGAATAATATTCATGATGCTTTGCAGATGTCTCCTTTTGAGATTATGAGAGGCTGTATTGCTAGGACAAAATGTAATCCTGATTGGTTGCCTAAACATTCATGTGTGGATATTTGTATGAATGAGGTTAAAAATAATGTGTTAGAGAAGTATCTTCAATATAAACAGCATTTTGATAACAAATTTGGGGATGGTTTGGTTGACATCAAAGCTGGCATGTGGGTTAAGGTTAAAAAACCTTGGAAGGTGAAGAAAGGTGAATCACAATTTTCAGAACCTTTGTTGGTTAAGAAGGTTTTACGTAATGCTGTACTTTTGAGTGGTGGTAAGGTATGGAACCTCAGAAGAATTGCCATTTACAGGGGTAAGAACGACGTAAAGAATGATTCGGTTATACCTTTTCCTTCTTGTTCTTCAAAAGTTGGAGAGTTTCATTCTCCTCAAAAGGAGGATCATGGTGGCATCATTGTTTCAGAAAGTGCGTTTTCTTCTAATGGTGACATTTCTAATATAGTTTCTTCTGGAAATGATACCATTGATACTGGTACATCTAGCAATGATGTTTTGCCTGAATCTGTTTTTGAAGCTTCTACTTCTAGTAATGATATTCTGTCTAAAACTGATTTTGTAAATAGGAAAGTTTCAAACAATAATGTAGATGTGCTTAAGAAAGGTATTTCGGCTAAACCTAAATGGTTAGATGATTTTGTATGTTAATTTTGTTTTGTTTTTGTTTTGTTTTTACGGAGGAAGATGTGTCATGTTTCTTTAAATACTCGTCATGCTTGTTATGTAGAATGTTTTCCTTCAATCCCCATTCCATTGTATCTCAGTAATTCCTTTCCAGGTTCTGAGGACAGTTGCTGGGGAAGAAGTCCTGAGTAGGCTGCGCCCTACCTTGCTCCTGTGCTTTTTATTCAATAAACCTTGTACTTCTTTTTTATTGAAGCATCCTACTTTACACATAGTCAGGACACCCAGGCTGTTTTAGTCTGTGAGCTTGCCACCTTTATTGTAAGTCGCACTAACTTGGGCAAATACAGACCCCAGCCTCTCATCAATGGTCAGGAAGCTGTGTCATACAGGGACAAAGGGGCCAGTTTCACTATGGTAACAGAAAAACTTGTGTCTACTGAGCAGATTCTACTTGGACAGATTTACCAAGTGACTACTGCTAACAATACCAGGACAGATCATTGCAGGGCAGATGTAAATCTCAGCTTGGGAGGGGTAACTGGCCCAAAGAGAGTTGTGGCATCCCCCGACCTACTTGTGGACTGTCTACTGGGCAATTATTTGGAAACTTCAGCCTGGTCTGAAATGGAGTTCAGGACTCATGCAGAAATTATGGGAATTTCAGCCAGTGACTTTGCTGTCACTAGGGCTGAGGCCAAGAAGTTGTGCACCGAGGGAGCCCTGGATCCTGAACAAATGGACCAGCCAGCTACCAGGAGAAGGAGCAAGAAGGATAAAGATGTATTCTCCTCTCAGACTTACAATGAGAATCAGCCTCCTCGGGGAGATGATCTCAGTACTTCTGAAGGAACTGTACCAGAGGAGCTTGGGCCTGACAAGGCAGAGCAACTAGGGTCAGGGGTCCTCCAAGGAAAGGCTTCAGTCTGGAGCAGAAGGCTTGCCCCTCTCTTAAACAACTCAGACATCAAGATGCTTCTAAGAAAGCAGGACATTTCAGTAGGTCCCACAGGACTTATCAGGAAGAAGGGCTCCTGTTTTCTGAAAGTAAAGACCCCAAGCCGGGTGCCACCAGAGGGTTGGTCATACCTAAGAAGTTCAAGGGTTTCTTATTGACCCTGGCACACAACATTTTCCTTGCAGAACATCTTGGGCAATGCAGGACTTGGTGCAGGCTTGTCCCTTACTTTCATTGGCCCCACATGTCTGAGGACACCAAGGAGTTTTTTCAGTCCTGTGTCACCTGCCAAGCCAGTGGTAATTCAGGTGGCACTAGAAAGGCCCCCTTAATCCCACTGCCAATGGTTAGGGTTCCCTATGAGAGGGTAGGGATAGACATTGCAGGTCCCTTAAATCCTCCAACAGCATCGGACATAGTTTTATCTTAGTGGTGGTGAACCATGTCACTAGATAGCCAGAGCCTATTCCCCTTAGGACCACTACAGCTCCTGTACTGGCCAGGGCTCTCCTGGGAATCTTTTTTAGAGTTGGTGTTAGGATTCTGCCCCGTAGTCCTCTTTCTCTTGCCATGTACACAGAGCCCATGTGATGCTAGGTGGGGTTAAAAGGCTGATTTTCCCTGTTCCCGGTGCTCGTTATCTAGAATTGTGGTTCCTGGTTCTTGCTGGGAGCTGTATTAGTACCTTGGGAACTTTGCAGCATTCACGGGCTCGTGATATTTCCCATTTTCGTTTTTGACTCTTGATATTCCCTGTCCCCCCTTTTGGATTCCCCTGATCTCCTCCTTTGCTTGTTTGTTCCTGGGATTAGTAGTGCGTTATTTTGTCTATTTGTTTTGTTTCGTTTTGTGTTTGTGTTTACCTTTTGTGTTGTTTGAGTCATTTTATCCCGGCTGGGATCAAGGAGTGGCTGGGGCTCCGGCGCTTCTTGCGGGAATCGGTGGTCCGGCTGGATTACCCGGTGGTTCCTGGTGTTGTTTTGTCTTGCTGACGCTGCCCCGCACTTCCGCCTCTTGTGCAGTCTATCCACCTCGTTGTGCGGAGGCGGAGTGCCGGTTTGGGCGTTTCCGGGTTCCTGGCCAGCGCACAACGAAGCCTGTGTTGTGCTGTGTTTATTTCCCTGTGTTGACCTGGTTTGGTGTCCTTTTTGGCGGTACGCAAGGAAGACTCATAGCGGACTACCAAACGGAGGTTTTTTCAGTCGTTTTTACGACTTTTTCCTCCTTTT
Organism: Lissotriton helveticus; assembly: GCF_964261635.1. NCBI lineage: Eukaryota > Metazoa > Chordata > Amphibia > Caudata > Salamandridae > Lissotriton > Lissotriton helveticus. Next base: position 1,043,591,167 of record NC_136070.1, on the reverse strand, counting down.
CCTCTGGCCCCCATTGGTCCCAAGTCTCCTAAAGCGTGATTCCCCGCCGCCTAGCCCTTTCTTCCCCTGATTTTGCCCTCCTGCCCCCTGCCTGCTGGACTTCGTATATACTCCTGGATGGAGTACTCCACCCGGCGATTATCACAGTAGTAGTGGTAAGGAGGAGTGTTATGGGGTGGTGTGTGGGTGCATGAGAAGAGAAAGAGGGCTGATGTATTTACACTGCTGAAATCTGTTGTTTTTTGTGTGGCAGACGGTGATTCGGCCAGTCCCCTGTGATACAGTACGTGGAGTAACGTGGTCCCGGCAGAAGGACCCTTCCCCTAGGAGAGAAGACCTAGGATCCCTTGTCTGTCCTTCCCTTATTCCCGCCCCCTGTCCCTTGCTAGTCCGTTGGCCCATGGTACTATCTATGGTGTGAGCCACGGAGTGGTAGGTTCAGAGGAACGGAATTTTCTTCGCTCCTGCAGTGCATGGGCATAGTTGGGCAGGAGCCAACAGAATAACGAGCCCACGTAATAATTGCACTGCCTGAGCAACGATGGATGAGGACGTGGGGGCTACGGCCGGTACAACTCCCACTCTACAGGATGTCATGGGTGCTTTGACTGCCCTCCAAAGCCAGATCCATGATTTGCGACAAGAGAACGTGGCTATGAAGCAAGAGGTTGGGGCACTACTTAGTAGGGAAAGGGTGCAGCTTAGGACTCCTCAGGCTCAGGTGATACATCCAGCCACTTTCCAATACTCTGGTGGGCAAGGGCAGGGAGCCAGTGGGGGGGTACCGGTAGCAGTTACTGTGAACACTCCTGTTCCTGTCCCATTGGCACCGCCAGAGAGGTTTGCAGGGGATAGCGCCAAATTTGGCACATTTATGAACCAATGCCAACTGCACTTTATGTGCAAACCAACTGCTTTTCCCAATGATTCGGCCAAAGTGGCGTTCACGATATCATACTTGGCTGGTACAGCGGCACAGTGGGCTATACCCCTAGTAGACAGGGATGATCCGGTGCTAACCAACTATCCTGCATTTAAAGAACTGATGCGTGGTTTGTTCGCAAAACACGCCTTTATGCAGGCAAGTGACGCAGAACTATTGAAATTACGACAAGGACGTCAGGACCTATTAACATACATTTCTACCTTTAATCGCTTGGTGTCGTAGACACATTGGCCCGACGATAAGAGGACTTCTTTATTTTATCAGGGATTGTCCGAAGATTTGAAGGACATAGTCTCACAGGTAGTAGATCCCCCACTTGACTGTGCGGCTTTTATCGATCTCGTAGTCAAGTTGAACCATCGCCTAGCGGAGAGACGGGGGGAGAAGAGTCGTTATCAGGCGCCACGGGGAGGGTTTGTGAAGCCCGATAATAAGTCCCTGGGAGCTGGAGAGACAAAGGGTGTGTCTGAGCCAATGGAGATAGGTGGAGTAAGGGGGCCTTTGTCCGATGAGGAGAAGAAACGAAGGAGAGAGATGGGTCTGTGTTTGTATTGTGGCCAGGGTGGGCATTTTGCGAGGGAATGTCCCGTGAAACCCTCTGGATCCTCTTATGGAAAGAGGGTGGCCTGTTTGTACCATGAAAGGAAGGATCGGCAGTATGAGGTGCTTGGAGCAGTAGATAGGGCCCCTAGGCACTTCATTATTAATGCTCATCTGGTACTGTGTGGAGAGAGTAGAGTGCCGGTATCGGTATTGTTGGATTCGGGGGCTACAGGGAACTTCCTCGACATTACGTTGGCTAAAAAATTGAATGTTCCGTGTTGCGTAAAAGACCAGCCTGAACCTGTGCGGGCGATCGATGGCACCGAATTGACATCGGGCTCTATTACAAAGAGGACGGTGCCTTTGTGTCTGGTGTGTGAGAACGGACACTCAGAGATGGTGTGTTTTGACCTCATTGACGCTCCCTCTTTCGGGATGGTCTTGGGTGTGCCATGGTTGCAGGAGCACAATCCCAGGATAGATTGGGTACAAAGGCTAGTGTCTCTTGATTCCTCGTATTGTTTAAAGCACTGCTATAAGGATGCAGGTGAAAAGGAGTTGTCATTGTCCTGTGCTGCCACTGACATGGATGCAGTACCTTTGCAATATCAGGAGTTCAGGGAGGTATTCGACGCAGAAGAGGCGCAGGGCTTGCCCCCACACAGATCATTTGATTGTAAGATCGATCTTATTCCCGGGGCGCCTCTTCCTTGTAGTAGGGTGTATGCTCTCTCTGAGCTGGAGGAGTTGCACCTGAAGGTGTATCTCGATGAGATGCTGCGTCTGGGGTTTATCCGTCCATCGTGTTCGCCTGTTTCTTCGGCTATCTTTTTTATTCCGAAGAAGGAAGGTACTTTACGGGCGTGTGTGGACTATCGCACGCTAAACAAGGCCACTGTCAAGAACAAATACCCGCTTTCACTCATCCCCGTGTTACTAGATCAGCTTCGCAGCGCAAAGGTGTTCACCAAGTTGGACTTGCGGGGCGCCTATCATCTGGTGCGTGTGCGAACTGGGGATGAGTGGAAAACAGCGTTTAAGACAAAGCATGGCCTTTATGAATACTGTGTAATGCCGTTCGGGCTATGCAATGCGCCGGCGGCATTCCAGTATTTCATAAATGAGGTGCTTCGGGAGTTCTTGGATCGGAGCGTGATTGTGTATTTGGATGATATCCTGATCTTCTCTGAGACAGGGGTCGAGCATCAGCAACACGTGATCCAGGTTCTGCGCAAGTTGCGGGAGCATCATCTTTATGCAAAACTGGCAAAATGCCAGTTTGGCACCACGCAGGTGGAGTTCCTAGGGTTTGTGGTGTCTGCCGGAGGGGTTCGGATGGATCCAAGAAAGATCGAGGCCATTATCACCTGGCCTGTTCCAACGTTCGTAAAGCATATACAGGTGTTGTTGGGATTCGCCAATTTTTATAGGGCGTTTTATCTCACATTTTGCGGACATTGTGGCTCCCCTGACTCAGCTGCTGCGAAAGGGGGTATCCTTTGAGTGGTCTACAGAGGCGCAGGGGGCTTTTCAGCGGTTGTTGGGGGCGTTTACATCGGCACCAGTGTTGATCCATCCTGACCCGGCTCTACCCTTTTTTGTGGAGACGGATGCATCTTTGTGTGCAGTTGGTGGAGTGCTGTCCCAGAGAGTGGCCGAGACAGGTTATATGCATCCTATTGCTTATTTCTCTAAGACCTTGCTGCCTGCAGAGCGCAATTATACTGTGGCTGAGAGAGAGCTGCTAGCAGTTAAGCTGTCTTTCGAGGAATGGAGACATTATTTGTGGGGGGCACGACACACCGTTACCATCTATACGGACCATAAAAATCTGGAGTTTTTCCGTTCGGCGCGAGCCTTGACGCCACGCCAAATGCGGTGGGTTCTTTTTTTTTAATGAGTTCGATTTCATCATTACGTACAGACCAGCAGCACAGCAAGTTAAATCTGACGCCTTGTCCCGTATCCATGTAGACCCCAAGGAGCAGGGCCAGGAGAAGGAGAGTAGGCCCATGATATCTGAAGACAGGATTGTTGGGGCAGTGGAAAGGGAGGTGTTCACTGCATCGGTAAAGAACCAACTGCGTAAGATGGATCTTACTCCATGGTTGTCTTTGCCCCAGGCATCAATTCAGGATGGATTGTTGTATTATGAGGATCGGTTGTTTGTACCCCCTACTTTGAGAGATCAGGTCATGGAGTGGTGTCATTCATCTGCCTTGGTGGCACATCCTGGGATCCCTAAGACAAAGGAGATGTGCACAAGATGGTTTTGGTGGGATTCGTTGGCCAAGGATGTTCAGGGGTATGTTGCGGCCTGTCCGGTATGCGCCATCAGTAAGCCCTCACATAGTAAGCCATCGGGGCTGTTGCAACCTTTGGAGGTGCCTCCTTCTCCTTGGCACACCATCAGTATGGATTTTGTGACCGACCTTCCTTCTGTTTCTGGGTTTACTGCTATTCTGGTGGTGGTTGACTTGTTTACTAAGATGGCTCATTTTGTCCCTCTTCCGAAGATCCCTACAGCCAGAGAGATGGCTTTGGTTTTCATGTCTTCTATAGTGCGGATCCATGGGTTGCCTTCTGCAGTGGTGACAGACAGGGGGGCTCAGTTTGTTTCCCATTTTTGGAAGGAATTGTGTTCAGTGTTGCGGGTGGACGTCAGATTGTCATCTGCATATCATCCACAATCTGACGGCCAGACCGAACGTACCAATCAGACTATGGAACAGTACCTTAGGTGTTTAACGTCATCGCTGGCTTGTGATTGTGTTATGGCTCTTCCCATTGCTGAGTTTGCGTATAACAACAGTCAACACTCAGCCTTAGGCATGACACCCTTCTACTGTTCATTAGGTTATCATCCCAGGGCGGTGGCTATTCAACCCACGGGACGTGTGCCAGCCATAGATGATGTGTGTAACCGTCTGGGCAAGATATGGGAGATCGCCCGGGAGCAGTTGTTGACAGCTAAGGCTGCTATGAAGTTGCAGGCGGACAAACATCGTGTCCCCGCACCTGGTTATCAAGTTGGAGACCAGGTATGGTTGGCTACGAAGAACTTGAGGCTTGGGGGATCCCGTAAATTGCAACCTAGGTATGCGGGACCATTCCCGATAATACAGATCATAAATCCCATGGCCATGAAATTAGATCTACCCGGAGACTATCGGGTTCATCCCGTATTTCATACGTCCCTATTGAAGCCCTATGTACCATCCTCACAGGTCTTACCGCCTCCTCCCCCTATAATCGTGGATGGACAGAAGGAGTATGAGGTCCGGGCTATCCTGGATTCGGAAAGACGGAAGGGGAGTCTTTTCTATTTGATAGACTGGAAAGGGTATGCCCCTGAGGACCGTACTTGGGAGCCGGCTGGGGGAGTACACTCTCCTCGTCTGATCCGTATGTTCCATCGTCAACATCCGTCTAAGCCCTGCCCTGTGGGGAGGATCGTTGGGAGGGGGTACTGTTAGGATTCTGCCCCGTAGTCCTCTTTCTCTTGCCATGTACACAGAGCCCATGTGATGCTAGGTGGGGTTAAAAGGCTGATTTTCCCTGTTCCCAGTGCTCGTTATCTAGAATTGTGGTTCCTGGTTCTTGCTGGGAGCTGTATTAGCACCTTGGGAACTTTGCAGCATTCACGGGCTCGTGATATTTCCCATTTTCGTTTTTGACTCTTGATATTCCCTGTCCCCCCTTTTGGATTCCCCTGATCTCCTCCTTTGCTTGTTTGTTCCTGGGATTAGTAGTGCGTTATTTTGTCTATTTGTTTTGTCTCGTTTTGTGTTTGTGTTTACCTTTTGTGTTGTTTGAGTCATTTTATCCCGGCTGGGATCAAGGAGTGGCTGGGGCTCCGGCGCTTCTTGCGGGAATCGGTGGTCCGGCTGGATTACCCGGTGGTTCCTGGTGTTGTTTTGTCTTGCTGACGCTGCCCCGCACTTCCGCCTCTTGTGCAGTCTATCCACCTCGTTGTGCGGAGGCGGAGTGCCGGTTTGGGCGTTTCCGGGTTCCTGGCCAGCGCACAACGAAGCCTGTGTTGTGCTGTGTTTATTTCCCTGTGTTGACCTGGTTTGGTCTCCTTTTTGGCGGTACGCAAGGAAGACTCATAGCGGACTACCAAACGGAGGTTTTTTCAGTCGTTTTTACGACTTTTTCCTCCTTTTCCTCTGGCCCCCATTGGTCCCAAGTCTCCTAAAGCGTGATTCCCTGCCGCCTAGCCCTTTCTTCCCCTGATTTTGCCCTCCTGCCCCCTGCCTGCTGGACTTCGTATATACTCCTGGATGGAGTACTCCACCCGGCGATTATCACAGTATTAGTGGTAAGGAGGAGTGTTATGGGGTGGTGTGTGGGTGCATGAGAAGAGAAAGAGGGCTGATGTATTTACACTGCTGACATCTGTTGTTTTTTGTGTGGCAGACGGTGATTCGGCCAGTCCCCTGTGATACAGTACGTGGAGTAACGTGGTCCCGGCAGAAGGACCCTTCCCCTAGGAGAGAAGACCTAGGATCCCTTGTCTGTCCTTCCCTTATTCCCGCCCCCTGTCCCTTGCTAGTCCGTTGGCCCATGGTACTATCTATGGTGTGAGCCACGGAGTGGTAGGTTCAGAGGAACGGGGTTTTCTTCGCTCCTGCAGTGCATGGGCATAGTTGGGCAGGAGCCAACAGTTGGGTTCCCTAAGGAGGTCTTGTCAGACAGAAGTAATAACTTCATGTCTAGCTATATTACTGCTATGTTGAAAGAGTGCGGCGTAAACTATACGTTTTCCTCATCCTACCATCCACAGGGCAATGGGGTTGTTGAAAGGTTCAACAAGACCCTCAAAGGTATGATCATGGGACTCCTAGAAAAGCTGATGTGAACATGGGATGTCTTACTACCTTGCCTTCTCTTTCCCTACAGAGAGGTTCATCAGAAGGGGTGGGCTACAGCCCATTTGAACTTCTGTTTGGGCCTGCATTCTCACATTTCTGAGCATATGAAGGCAGCCAGCAAAAACCTTGAGGCCAGCCAGGAGGTTCAAAAAGCTTGACATGGCCAAAAGGCTGTACTTACTGTTTACCAGCCAGGACAGAAAGTGTTGGTGTTGGGGTCTGTGGCCCCGGCAGTCCTCTAATACAAGTTGATTAGCCCCAAGTTGACTAAGGTACTCCAAGAAGTCCCCCAAGTTACTTCATGTGATTTGCCCAAAACCTTTTGTTAACAGGGCTGACATGAGCTTGCTCATGGCCATTGATAATGGACAGGAGGAAGAGAGTGATCCCCTCCCTAATCCCCTCTCTCAGGAACCTGTTGATGGATCAGTTGAAGGGGTAGCCTTGGCAGACAGCCTCACTGATCAACAGCAAGCTGATTGTAGACAGGTTCTCAGTCTTCTAGTCTCTTGTCTCTGACACTCAGTCAAACCACCTGATGTACCAATGAAGTGCACACAGGTGACAGCATGCCTGTGAAGAGTAACATTTACAGACAGCCTGACCATTGCAGAGGCGGCATAAGGACAGAGGTCCAAAAGATGCCAAAGTTGGGAGTCATTGAGGCTTCAGATAGCCCTTGGGCTAGTCTTGTAGTTTTTGTACTAAAATCTCACAGCTAGGATGGTAAGAAAGAGATACGTTTTTGTGTTGACTATAGAGGCCTCAATGCAGTCACTAGGGCAAATGCCCATCCAATTCCAAGGGCAAATGAACTGATTGATACTTTGGCCCCTGCCAAATATCTCAGTACATTTGACCTGACTGCTGGTTATTTGCAAATCAGACTCAATGAGGATGCCAAACCTAAAACTGCATTTTCAACCCCAAGTGGGCATTATCAATTTATTGTGATGACTTTTAGTTTAAAAAAATGCACCTACCACATTTCAGAGGCTGGTGAATAAAGTCATATCAGGTCTGGAAGCTTATAGTGCAGCATATCCAGCATTTAGGTGTCAGAAGGCATTTGATAACCTGAAGCAAGCAATGTGCTCTGCTCCAATTTGGCAAAGTCTAGACTACTCCAAACCATTCATTGTCCATACAGATGCTTCTGATATATGGATAGGTGCAGTATTGTCACAGCTTAATGCAGAGGGCCAGGATCAACCAGTAGCTTTTATAAGTAGAAAGTTGACCCCCAGGGAGAAGCTTTGAGCAGCTTCTGAGAGAGAGGCCTTTGCTGTGGTCTGGACCTTGAAGAAGTTGAGGCCATACCTGTTTGGCACTCACTTCATTGTTCAGACAGACCATAAGCCCCTCTTATGGCTTAAACAGATGAAGGGTGAAAAACTCAAACTTTTCAGGTGGCCCATTTCCCTAAAGGGGAAGGACTTTTCAGTGGAACATAGGCCTGCGAGTAAAAAGCCCAACAAAGATGGACTTTCCAGATATTTCCACTAAGAAAATAAAGGCTCAAATGGGCAAGGTTAGCCTCATCCTTACGTTTGGGGCGTGGGATGTAGGAAAGTAGGAGCTGCTTTTATGGTTATCCCCACTATTTGCCTGGGGTCAGTGTGTTTTGACTGTAGTCTGCTGGGATCCTGCTAATCAGGACACCAGCAACTGTGCTCTCTCCCCTAAATTGGCTCTGGTAAGTACTTTGGTACATCCACAGTTGGCTACCAGTGTACCATTATACGTTGCTAGTATATGCCACTAAGGTACCGAGGACATAGGTACACCAGAGGCTCCAATGGGCTGCAGCATGTATTTTGCCACCCGTGAGAGTCCACTTAAACTTGACTACGGGCCTGCCAATGCAGCATGTGTGGGATGGTGCTTGCACCTCTCACAATAGCTATAAGTTCTTTATATCTGAGGTCACTGCACTTAAAAACTATGTCACCCCTATGGTAGGCAGGGTGCTTGGTTTCAAATTTGAGGGTGCCCCTGCATGAGCAGGACACCCCTACAAACCCCGGAGTCGATTCTCCAGGCTTTGTAAGAGCAATCAGCCATTTTAAGGTATGTAGTGGATATCAGTTATTATGAGATGTCTCAATAAATAATGGCAGCACTGGACCTGGTCATGTTTTGTATCAAACGTGGTGGATTAATACCCCAACACTGACTCTGGTGGTAGAAGAAAGTTCCCAAGTACTGTGGGCTCCTTAGATGGCCCCCCTGTACTCCAAGTAACAGCCTTTCAGGGTCTGCCAGCAACCTAATGCTGCCGACAACACACACGATTCTGCCCTCCTGCTGCTGAGCTGAGCTTGAGCAAGGGAAGGTAGAACAATAGGTGTCCTGTCACAGGGAGGTGTACCCACCTCCCAGTTAGGACTTATTGTATTGGGCTGGGCTGGGGGCACTTGCCAGTGGCACCAGACTGCTTTGAAGGGTCAAATTTTATTTTATTTTATTTTAAAAGTTTTATACACTGCTGGCTAGACCAAGAGGTATCAGAGTGCTTTACATGATCAGGATAGTATAAGGCAAACATGGTATAAAAAGCATAATAACAAAGTAAAAAACAACATAATTACAAATCAAGAAGGAATGAAACAGGAGCTGGAGCAATACAATACAGGTAATATAGGTAGAGTGGAGTACAGGAAGAGGGACATATATTACTGAGACAAATATGGTATGGTGAGAAGAGATCAGGAGTCGGGCACAGGTTAGAATCCCCAATAGTAGTTAAGGAGGTGGGTTTTTAGGTCTTTTTTGAAGCTGGCGTAAGAGGGGTTACAGCGCAGGCTTTTAGGGAGGGTATTCGAGATAGTAGGGGCATTGCCAGAGAAGGAGCGAGATTGTGTGGTTGTTGTTTTTATGCAGAGGTGGGATTAGGAGGAGGGCATTGGTGCTTCTCAGAGGACGAGTGGTACCTGCGATGAGGAGTTTCTTGGATAGGTACTGCGGAGTGTTTTGGTGGAGGGCTTTATGAGTAATGCAGGCTGTTTTATAAGCTGATCTCCCTTCGATAGGGAGCCATTTAAGAGATTTGAGAGCTGGGGAGATATGATCGAAGCATTTGCAGTCTGTGATGAGCCTGGCTGCACAGCTTTAATTGGAGCAAGGTGGACCTTGGGGATTCCGATGAGGATGGCGTTGCCATAGTCAATATGAGAAAGAACCAGTGATTGAACTGCAAGTTTAAAATCATTGATGGGTAAGAATGGTTTGATTTTCTTGAGGTGACGGAGAGTGAAGAGGGCTCCTTTGGCAGAGTTTTGATGTGAACATTAAGGGTGAGGGTGTTGTTGATAGTAATGCCAAGAGATTTGACGGAGTTGGACAGTGTGAGTGAACAGTTGAGTGCGTTAAGGTCTGAAATCCATGATTGAATGGGGAGACAGTTCTTTTTTGGGGAGAAGAGGATGATTTCAGTTTTATTAGGGTTTAGTTTGAGATGATTTGACTGGAACCAGGAGAGAATCTTGTGATGGGAGTTGTTCAGGTGTAAGATGTCAGCATAAGTTTTGATCTTGTAATAGATTTGGGTGTCATCGGCGTATAGGTGGTAGTTGATGCCTGCGTGTTGAGAGTGAGGGGTTCCATAAAGAGGTTAAATAAGGAAGGAGAGAGAATAGATCCTTGGGGGTCTCCAAGGGAGACAGGAGAGGGGTTAGAAAGACAATTTTGAATTTTGATTTGCTGAGTTCGGTGTTGAAGGTATGAGGTGAACCATTTGAGGGCGGTGCCATTAAGGCCAAAACGGGTCCTAAGAACATTAAGTAAGGCTGAATGGTTGACGGTATCGAATGCTGCGGAGAGATCAAGGAGGATAAGAAGGCAGGTCTTGCCATTATCAAGTGATTGATGGATGTCATCAATGACATTGAGCATTGCCGTTCCGGTCCTGCAGCCTTTCCTGTAGCCAGACTGAAGGGGGTCGAGTAGGTTGAAGTTTTCGATGTGTTTGTCAAGTCGTAGTAGGACACATTTTTCAAGGACCTTTGAGAGAAGGGGGAGGTTGGTGATAGGGCGGAGATTGTTTAGGTCATTTGGGTCAACATTAGGATTTTATTTTTTTTTATTTTTTTTGGGAAAAACATTTATTGAGACAAAAGTAGGATATACATGCGCAGGCCCACAACCATCACGGCCGGCCGCAAAGATAAATGATGAAAGAAAAAACAGGAGAGCAATAGGTCAATATACGATCAGGATATTGCAAGGTATACCAGAAGGGATTACGGGGCGCGCAACACAGGATAGGAGGTTTTCATTTTAAAGTTTAGATGAAGCGAGGGGGCTGCAACAGGAAGGACTGCACATCTGACTTCAAGAAACACAAAAGAAACGCAACAAGAGGGGCGTGCCGCATTAACGATCAAAGTTAGGCAATAAAGACAGCAGCTATATAGGCTTAAGCAGCCGCACCTATAAGACCGGACAATAAACATCATTACAAAAAGCAACAATTCGAAGCGTAAACCCAGAGAGCCACCCGTAGGAATAGGAAACAAAATTTGTTAAAACACAGGAAGAGCAAAGGTGCAAGACCCAGAAACAGCCAACCCCACAGAGAGGAAAGAACCCTCCCAAAGCCGGAAAAGAGCGATAGGGACCATAGAACAAAACAAACTAAAATAACAAACCCCCCCCGCACCCCCCACCCTGCACCCCTGTAATGGCTACGGCCAAACCCACTAACAGCGTGCCTGTCGCCCCGGAACTGCCCCATAGTAGTGAAAAATATAAACGAAGGATAGGTAGAGAAGAAAGGAGAGAGAGGAAAAGATGGAGGAGGAGGACAACCAACAGAAGTATTCTCAGCCGCTCAACCCCGGACCCCCGAACCGACGTAATACCAATGTTCAGTCCAAGCAATGTATCGTCCTTCCTGCACAATCCCAGCAATGCAAGCAACAGTAAGCATGTAAACATCCTCAACCTTGCCCCCGTCGTTCAGGTGCATCGACTGAGTCCGGTTGCATAGTCGCCATCTTAGATGAATCAGGGATGCGGGAGGGCCACATAAGAACAGGATGCCGTCCAACAAAGTCCGACCAAACCAATGCCATGTGTCCAGTCACGGTACAGAGAGAAGCAACGCACAGTAGCAATCCCCAAAGGCCGGCTGGCCAGAACAGTAGAATCAGCTCCAGGAAGGGACGGGGAGTCACGCCATCATACCACAAAGGAGTTGCCGGACATGGCGTCCGGAGACGGTTCCCCAGCCATCGCAAAAATCCACTAACACCAGACCTCTTCACGACCATTGTGGTCAACACCGCAGCGACATCTCGACCCCGCTCCTCCGACGCCTCAGTATTGACCCGGATAGGGAGTCCACTGCAATCGGTCACAGGGTGTGGCGCAGCGCCCCGCACTCGAGAACAAGCACGTCCAGATGAGGGCACATTAATTAGAATAGCATCTAGCCGGCTCCCCAGATCCTGGGCACTATCGTGCAGGGCATTGCGTAAAGCACCAAGAGCGTCCAGAATATCGCTGATCACCAGCGGTGTCCCAAGACGAAAGGATGCCGTATTCCTCTGCACCCGAGGCTCACAAGCATGTAATAGCCCTCGAGGCTGACCGCCAGCATTCACCGCTACCATCTGGTCACTCCGCCGAGTCTCCGCATAGTACGACCGAGCCAGAGGTGCAGGAACAGCAGATTCCATTTCGACACCACATACAGCGCTGATGCAATGCCGGCTCTCACTTGGAGCTTCAGTAGTTAACCAGGGTGATCAGGTGTAAGTGCGGAGCGGGCGACCTACAAAATGGCTCCCACCACGGTGTAGGGAGAGATAAAAGAACTGTCCTGGGGAGACGATACAATGTATCACATGCAGCCGCGATACCTTTCAGGCGTGTAGACTCGCGGAGCAGAGTGGATCCCTGCGGCAGGAAGCGCAGTGCGGCAACCCCAGTCCGGCCGTCCGATTCCTCTCCGTCCTAGATGGCCGCCGCTGCTGTGATCGAGGCTGGCCGTCCCTCACGAACAAAGACCCGGTCTCGCCGCCAGTAGGAGCCGGGACGAGGCGAGGGCATCCCACCACCTCCGCTGCTGTAAAAACGCCGGGGAACACACCATTAGAATCGGGGTCACTTCCCGGTCCTGATAACTCGGCTCACATAGAGGATAGATTACAGGATAAGGTACAATGCGGGCGGAAAGCAAGAGGGTCGGCGGAGCCGAGGACTTAAGCGGCCATCATGGTTGCCGGCTAGGCTCCTCCTCCCAACATTAGGATTTTTAATTATGGGCAAGATTTGTCCAAGTTGAAGGGAGGTGGGGACACAGCCAGTGGAGAGAGAGGTGTTGATAATTTTGGTCCAGAATGGGGCGATGATGTGTTTAAGGGTGGGGAAAAGATTGGAGGGTACGGGGTCTATTGTGTGGGAGGACGGTTTAAGATTGCTAATTATTTTGAGAACTTCTAGCTCTGTGACGGGGAGGAAGTTGAGCAAGGATGCATTGCTCTTTAGTTGTGAGTTAGGGGAGTTAGTAGCCGGTGAAGTGGTAGGAGGGAGGCCAGTGGAGTGGTTGGGGGGGTGTAGAGAAGTGGGTGGGTGATAAGGGTCGTAAGGGATCTGGTTGGAGGGTGGTTGTGCGGGAAGGAAGGATTGATCAATTTTGGCAATTTTTTCCGAGAAGAAATGGGCAATTTCATCGCATCTGGCTGAGGAGGCTGTCATATTAGGAGGTGCTGGGAAAGTTTTGTGACGAAAAATTATGAAGAGTTACCTGGGTCTGTTTTTGGCACGATCAAGTTGAGTGCGGAAGAAGGATGCCTTTTGCTTGAAGATGAGTTTTTTGTACGTGGATCTAGCACGTCTAAGTTGAGCCAGATGAGAGGGAGAGGGCCGGTGTCTCCAGGTTCTTTCCGCTAGTCTGAGTGCCCGTCTTTCATTATTTAACTCAGTATTAAACCAAGAGTTTGAGGGGGTGTTTCTTTGGTTTTTGAGTTTAGGCGGGGCCAGTTCGTCAAGAATACCAGTGACAGTATTATTGAAAAGTTCAGTGAGCTCATTTGCATTTTGAGAGTGGGGAATGAGACGGAGTTGAGCTTGGAATTTAGATTGGAGAGCATCTGGGGGGATACCTTTTAGGTTCCTTGTTAATTTCTTAGGTCTGTTAACTTTAGAGGCGGGGAGGCTTGCCGAGGTATCGATGGGGAACAGTATAAGCTGATGGTCAGACCAGTCAATGGGGATGATATTGGTCACGGATGTCAGATCTTCATTAGACAGAATGACGTCAAGTATTGAACCTTTGGAGTGTGTTGGGGATAAGCAAAGTTGTTTGAGTTCAGTGATCCCAAGGAGAGTAGTGAGGAGCGAGATAGTGGGGTCATTGGTATCGTTCCAATGGAGGTTAAGATCCCCAAGAAAGAGATTTTTTTGAGTTGGATAATGCAGAATTCGTCAGGAGCTCAGATAAGTCCTCAATGAAGGGCTGTAGTGGACCCGGGGGGCAACAGATGTTGTGTAGGTGAATTGGGAGGGAGTTTTGAGTTGATAGTTCTGCTCCCAGGTATTCGCAGGAGGAGTAGCCTGGGGTAGTGACAAGGGATAACTGAAAATTATTTTTGAAGATAATGGCGAGACGACCCCCCACTCTGTCTGGTCTGTCTTTTCTAAGAATAGAGTATCCAGGAGGGGAGAGTAGGTCGAGTATGCTTGCTGAGTGGTCATTTAGCCAGGTTTCTGTGAGACGTTTGAGAATGTTCAGGAACCCCTGGTTTCCACTCTGGTGCAAAACTGGACAAAGAAAAGGGGAGTATCCTCTCCTCTGTCGAGCCCCTCCTCTGGGAGGGACCCCGAGTCGTTCCAAACCTTTCCCTAGGGTACTTAGGGCTCCCCCATGGGTAGGTCTTCAGAGTCTTCATGGAACAAGACTTACCTTTGAAACCAAGACACTCTTCTACCGTTTGTACACTTGGACTTCGTCAGACTTTGACTAGACTTGAGACTGCGTCAAGGAAGGCTCCTGCTGTTCCTGGTCTCGCTGTTCTTCAAGTCTTCTGCGTCATCTGTGTCTGTGCCTCACTAAAGTTCTACAGAAGGCCTGTGGGCATCAAGGACATCCGAAGTAATCTCCCTTGGCGTGAAGGAGTCACTCCTCTGCATCTGCAGGCACCGCAACAAAGCTGACCGGTCTGCTGCTCCTGTCATCCAACGGACGTCACGCATCCCAGCAACACAGGTGGTGGTCTACAGCCCCTAGAAGCATGACCTGTCTTCTCTGCAATTTTGAGGACAGTATAGCTCATCGAAGCCGCTGAGACCAAACTCATGAGCACTGCGATGAATTGCCGTTGCCAAGGCTTGTTGGCTCTGCACACCAGAGATATTTGGGCTACAAGACAATTCACCCTCTAGCATCTCATCCCTCAAAGATCAGCATCCTCACTGCATCCTCTGCACCGTGAGCCTCCATCGTTTGTGAGCTGCCTGAGGTCCTCATGGGACTCCTGTGCCTTCGGCATGTGGGTCCTCTCGAGGGTTTTCCTTTGCTTCAGTGGGCTCCCCTGCTTGCTATGGGGCTTCTCTGACTCTCCTGCACTTGGTGAGTCGCTTGGATCTTACTGGTCCCAATGTTTGCATCTTTTTGCTTTCCATGCTATTTTAGGCTACCAAGGATTGTTGGTCCTCCTGCTAGACACCGACCACCTAAACACCGACACCCAACATGGGACAGTTCGTGCCTGGCTCCTGGTCTTCCTCAGCATCACCTGGTCCTCGCAGCTGCAGCAACACGGTCACCGTCTTCACTCTTGAACCTCCCAACATCGCTGGGGATTGTACTTCTGTGCCTCCTGGTCACTTCCGAGTGGCAAGCATAGACTCTATCCCGTCTGCTTGCAGGTTCTCTTCTTCAAGAATACACTCTTGGATTTCACCGGACTCCTTCACGTGCTTCTTCAGAGGCATCTTCTATGAGGTCTTCCTTTGTGGTCTATGGCAAGTTCCGACATCAATTCACCCCTATGCACCAGACTTCCCTGGTGCACGTAACCTGGTTACTGGGGCATCCATGGGTGGGATGATTCTCCAACTTCCCGTCTTCCAAAGGCTATCTTCGGGGTCCTCTGGGAAGGGTCCTTCTTCTGTAAAACTACAACTGCGACTTCTCCATTGACTTCCATCGGGCATCCAGCTTTGTTTCTACTCTGCACACAGCCCCTTGGGGTTCCTGGGTACTTACCTTGGGTAGTTCCTTGTGTCCCCATCTCCTATGAGTTTTCTGGTCCAAGTCCCATTCTCCTTGAAGTTTGCATTCCACTTTCTTCGTATATGGTTCGGTCTTCCCATGGACACCAGTGTATATTTGTGCTACTTACCCAATTATTTTGAAGTATTCTTTTGTGTATTGTTGATATCTCTGGGTAGGAGATATGCCAGCGTGTTAGTGATTGTGTTGCATATTAAATATCCTTATTGTTATAAACACTCTGTGTTTCTTTTTCATCTAATCTACACTGTTGATTAAATGTGGTAAAACAAGCTGCTTTACACTCCTTCAAGATAATCCTTAAGGCTTCTCTCACAGCTACCACTTTGAAAGATTAATATGGTTATCAAAGACCACTAAAATCACCATATGGGTTGCCTGTATTAGTGCAAGGTGCATCACTCCTGAGAATGTGCACCATATCCTAAGCCAGCCTCCCACAACTGCCAACACCAGTTCTCTAATATACTTCTCCCAACAGGGCACAAGTCCTAAAAAAAAGATGTGGGGCATTATTCAAGTTAGGCAGCATGTAAGTGACATCACAGCGCATGACATTGCACGTGACATCACAACACATGACCTCACAGGAAATGATATCACAAAAAATTACATCAGATTCTAAGACCTCGCATATGTTAAGCAGGTCTATCATGAGTACATTCGAGCGCATTACAATATTTAACAAATTAGAGTTTGCGTCGAAGTTGTGCCAAAAAGTGATGCTACCCTGGTGCAAGGACTTGGCTTCCACTTTACATTTATTTATTAAAACTCTGCCAGAAAGAAATTGGCAGCAAGGAGAAACATGACTGAATATCTGTTCTGCTTAATTAGTTAGAAAGTCTGCATTCTAAAAAATCTTATGGTGTTAAGGCACCGGGTGCAGGGATCTTTATGTACACAGTAAATCTCAGGAAATAATGATAATAATGGTAAGATAACTCTGGAGGTGAATGCTTATGCTGGAGAGACAGTTGTTTTGTCTAGTCCCAGTTTTGAATCAATGTAGCATAGAGGGTTAATATGTATACAGATGACAGATTTTTCTTTTATGGGTTATTGATTTAACACAGAGATCCTTTATTTACTTGCAGTTCTTTAATTGTAATCCTTATATTATAGCACAGCGAATTATAAAGGAAAGGAAATGTGACTCCTAAACCTTGTAACCCTCACTATCTTATGTTACACATCCTGTAAATTGATTTACACACATATGGTTTATTGTGAATGTATAATGTGTATGTGTGATTTAAACCCCTCCAACGCCCTGGATTGGGTTGGGTAGCGCTATAAAAGAAACAAGACAAAATAGTGGTATTTAAACACTTATTTGTGTAAATATTAGGACAGACCAACACATCTCACACAACATAATGCAAGATAGCTTAGACTATGTTTGATGCTAATTGTTTTCATGTTCCAGGGCAAGGTTCAACTGCTCAAAATAAACATTCCAACAAGCATTAGGCTTTGAGTGGCTGAATTGCACAGTGTGAAACAGTCAAATGAGGTAGGGTCCGGGCTGAGGAGGGGCACTATGCAGTCAGCCAGGGTGGTGTGACTGGTGCCACTGCACCGGGCACCAGGCTCAGGTGGCGTAGTTTGCCTCTGATCAAAATGCATGCGCTGTCCTATTCCATTTCCATAACATCGTGAAAATAGAAGATGGACAAATGCGCTCACGTGGTAGCGGATGGATGTACACGGACAATAAGTATGACCCTCTGAGGATGCCTTCTCTGCCGCTGCACACGCAGCAAGCGCTGCTGCTGGGTCCAGAGTCCACCACTGTACCAGTGCTTGTGCTGTGCAACAACAGCTAGTCTGAGCAGCCGTGCACCCTCGGGCTTCTGACAACATGCCCGAGGGCCCTTGCAAGTGAAACCCTCAGATAAAGGAGAGGAACAGCACTGGCCTTCACCCTAGCGTCCATCACAGGAAATTGAGGCAAAGAACTGTGGCTGAAAACACAACTCCTGTCTTTGGGTATGTACAAGCCTTCCTTGCCTCGCTGTTTTTCATTACTTTAAGTTTTATTATGAACAGTCTGCTTGTCAATGTTTTTACTTTACAGCCTGCCCCCTTTACACTGCTGTCCTGATCTATACTGTCTTACTTTACAGTGGCGGACAGTCTGCCTGTGTCTATTTACACTGCTCTCCTGCTACCAGAGGCCTATCAGTGTGTAATGGACCCCAGAAAATGGGCCCTGTAGGCCAGTGGGTCCCAGCGACACTGTGTGCTGTGTACAGTATGCCCTCATCTCTCTTTATGCTGCTCTTCTGGTGTACAGCCGACATGGGTGTCTAAACTGCTAACCCTTATATGCAGTCTATTGTTCGACCCTCTTCACATTGCTGTGGCTTGTCTTCATTTAGAAGGCTATTCTGGTGTGTACAGTCTGCCCCGTACCAGTTTTCCGCTTCTGTCATGGTGGGTACAGTCTGTTATGGACTTTTTTTACGCCCCTTCCCATGCATATACAGTTGGCCATCTGACGAAATCAAGTGGCCAGGATACCAGATGTGGCCTAATGCATAGAGCTTCTGACTTTGCAACTGGGCACTCAGGTTAAAGTCCCGGCTTTGGCTCACTATGCTGTGACTCTGGGCAAAGCATTTAATTTTCCCGTACCTGGAAAAAACATGAATCTGACATTGTGTAATATAATTTAGTGTTCACATGAAGCACTGTGATCCCCTTCTGCCAAGTTTGTGAAATATGAAAACTACAAAAGTAGGTAAAATGGTGGGTGGACACCCTGGGACATGCCTGAGTGCCCAGACTTCCCCGTGCAAGCCAGATCCTCTGTTTTACAATCTAGGCTTTCTAGCCACCAGTACCAGGCCTGTCAACCAGGCGTCGTCTAAGCAGGCAGACTGTTAGTCTATTAGGCAAAATGTTACTGCTAAGTAATCGTAGCAATTGAACATATCCTCCCACTCAAGAAGCCACTCTCCATTCATATCACCTCTGAGCATCTGTGCTCATTTTCTTTGTGAAGGTCTGAAACACAAGGGCCTAACCTGCTAATACTTTGTCTTCGTGTCTTATAGAGCATCAGATGTCAGTCTTTTTTTTTTTGCATTTTATTCTAGAAGTCTCATTGGTTTAAATACCGTGCACTAGCTGTGCTTCACGTAGCCTTGCACCTGTCACTGTGTGTGCCGCACAATGCCTTGCAGCAGTGTGCGCCTATTGCATTCTGGGCACCTCTTTCTATTCCTTTACTTTGTGTGCCTCTAGTCCAAATACCTATCTTGTTTTCAGGAGTGCTGTAAATAGCATATTTTACATCTCATGTGCTCAGAGCGCCGTATATCTGAGTCCCATAACAAACATTACACCAGCATTGTTTTCCCACATAACTCAAAATAAAAAAGTTTGTTGGGTCGCCCACCGAGATGGTCTCACTGGGCGCCACCAACTCTAAAGCCAACCCTGCAGTCAGCAATCAACAAACTACCTCTCTTCCTTTGTGCTGGAAGTGCAGACTGTAGACTGTGGCCGCGAGGTGTGAAAACATTCCTGTAGCTTTTGCTGGGTGTCATCGGCGTATGAGATGATGTTGAAGTCGTGCAATCGGACGATGTTGGCGAGCGGTACCATGTAGATGTTGAAGAGTGTCGGACTGAGGGATGATCCTTGGGGTACGCCGCAGATGATCTTGGTGTCTTTAGATCGGAATGAGGGGAGGTGGACACTCTGCCAGTGAGGAAGGAGGCGGTCAAGTCCAGGGCTTTCTCATGGATCCCTGCGTTGTGGTGGCAGACTGTGTTGAAGGCAGCCGGTGTTGAAGGCAGCCGAAAGGTCCAGGAGGATGAGGGCTGCGGTTTCTCCGTTGTCCAGCAGGGCTCTGATGTCATCGGTGGCGGCGATGAGGGCTGTTTTGGTGCTGTGGTTGCTGCGGAAACCGAATTGGGAAGAGTCCAGGATGTTGTTCTCTTCGAGGAAGGAGGTCAGTTAATGTTGACGATCTTCTTGATGACTTTCGCCGGAAACGGGAGTAGGGAGATGGGCCAGAAGTTCTTGACGTCCTTAGGGTCAGCCTTGGGTTTCTTGAGTAAGGCGTTAATCTCGGCGTACTTCCAGCTCTCTAGGAAGGTGCTTGTCTCGAAGGAGTTGTTGATTTTGCGGATGTGGGGTGCGATGGTGGAGCTTGCTTTGTTGAAGATGTATGACAGCAATGAAGGGTCTAAAGGATGAATGAAATGGTGAGAGACTGATGGATGGAAGGGTAGAACAACATGTGCATGGGTGGGTGAATGAAAGTGGCTAGAATGATGAAAAGCTGGATGAATGGGTGGATGGATGAATGTAAGGCTGGATAAAGGGTATACGAATGGATTGGTTGATTGATAAAGGGAAGGTGAATTTGTGGATGGATAAAAAGAATGAATGTTGTGAACGGTGAAACTTCAAGTGGAGAAACAGTGCCCACCTCTGTTGGGCCTAGAGGTCTACAATCCCAGTACAAGTTGAAAGGGAACCCTAGGCCATCCAGCCGCCTCAGGTTCTTTGCAGTATAAAGTCTGTGGTGAAGGGTGGGTGAACATCTGGATGCTACAGATAACCTTTTTGGGAGCACGCTTTCCCGCACCTTATAAACTGAAGCTAATGAAATATCGATGTGGTCTGTTACTATTGACTTTACACACTTATCCGATACATGCATGACAAAATGTTGCAGACTGTGGCTATAAGCATGAGTCTATTATGCATATACTATTTGCTTGCACTGCTCTTTCGATTGCTTGCAAGAGACAGTTTAATGAGCCTCTGAATTGATTTGGAGTTTGTCCCTATCGACAGGCACTAATCTCAAAGGGGAGAAC
The DNA here is from genome assembly GCF_964261635.1 of Lissotriton helveticus. NCBI lineage: Eukaryota > Metazoa > Chordata > Amphibia > Caudata > Salamandridae > Lissotriton > Lissotriton helveticus. Next base: position 1,043,570,722 of record NC_136070.1, on the reverse strand, counting down.
CCACAGCCAAGGAAGTAGCCAGAAAATTAAAATAATCCCCCACTTTGATCCCTACCTCGAACATCATCAGGTAAGGGAAGTGAGTAAGCCTTGCCCATTCCAGATGAGGTCCCTTCATCCCTTCTTCCATCAATCTCTCCATCCATTTAAGCCTTTCAATGCATCAATCTATCTAACCATCTTTTTATGCTTCCATCCATTCATCTATCCTTAGTTTCACAATTCCACCCAGACAGTCTTTCATCATTAGTCTTCCATCCATTCTTCTACTCACACCTACATCCATTCATCCATCCATTGCGGTACTTGCATTATATATGTATTTTTGTAGTGTGAACTTTGTTAATTGTGTTTTACATGTTGTGGTGTTTTATGAACTATTGTTTTGATTGTTTAATACTTTCTTAAAATATATGTGTTGCCTTACAAGATGACATGCAAATAATGGTTTAATCTTGTTTGATAACTAAAGTAAAAGAGATGTGCAAATAAAAACACACAGGCTTTAGAACAGAGTACTGAAGTCACAGTTGATTATTTACAAATTGATCTATCTGGACACTCAGATCCCAGTAGGGCATACAGAGTGGGTAAAGTAGATAACATGGGCTGTAGAACTGTGGGCCAGGTTGTCACTTGGTCTACCTTGAAACTCCCACACAGGGCATGCAATGCAGTCCAGGGTGATGTTAGTTGTGGCCCCTTGTAGGTATGTAGGACAATATGGTACTCCATCCAGATGATGCCCAGCTTCACAGCACTCACTTGAAATGGTCGCCCTCTGGGCAGTGCACGTAGTCACTGCGTCCTCTCATGAGGAGATCAGGCATTGTACTGCACAGACTCAGCTCTGTGTATCTTCCAGCTCCCTCAGCAGACAGCAAGCACCTCTCCCAATGTAGTGTCTGTGAGCACCCCATCATTGGTGCAACATGAGGCTTTACGGACAGCTGTGAAAGAGAGGAGGTGCACACACCCTGCTGGACCTGCCTCTGCATCAAGGTGTAAAATGGAGCAGCTGTATGTCAGGGCCAAAGGGTTCTCTCACGACTGAGAAGCCACCCTAGTCACCAATGTAGTAGGACGGGCATGCACATGCAGGCTCAGGAGTAGGTACAACAGACATTCCAAGAGTGAGCCAAACACTACACTATAGAAGTTTAAGAGAGTTTTTTACAGTTGTCCTGAATAGGGCATTGTTCACTTTTGTAAGCCATTGCTCCTTAACATTGAGTAAATATATTGTGGTTTGAAGGTAAATATTCTAAGAGGTGATTCTACTGTCTCTTTTTTACTTAATTTCCTTTCAAATTAGATGTTTTAGTGACCATGAATGGACTTCTGTTTAACATAAACCAACGTTTGACACACTGCAGGGTAGCAGGAGGAGCCATCTCTTGGATTCAATCTCTTCTTAATGGCAGGACTTTCCAGGTCTTCGCGGGGGAATCCACATCCGGGCCTCTACCTCTTAACTATGGAGTGCCCTAGGGATCCTCTTTAAGTCTCACACTGTTAACGTATATATGAGGCCACTGGCCGAGGTCATCCAGCCATTTTGGATTAAAGTAGTTACCTACGCGGATGACATGCAGCTGGTGGTGTCTCAAAAGCATCAGCGGTCTGATCCTTCAAACCTGGAACTCAACGGGGACAAAACTGAAATCATGTACTTAGGCAACTCAGCCAAGTTAGTCCCCACCCTGTCCTGGCCTCCTTGCCTGGGCACCCCTCCAGTCCCGGAGGCCAAGATAAAGAGCCTTGGTGTGTGGCTGGATAATTCTCTCAAACTTTACCAGCAAGCAGTGGCAGGAGCATGTCACGGCATCCTCAGAATGCTGCAAAAAGTCCTCCCCTCTTATTGCCCATAGAGGCAAGGAGAGTCGTGGTCCAGGTCCTGATTCTTTCGCGCCTGGACTACTGTAACTCATTGTATTTGGGAGTGCCAAAACCTACTCTAAGGAAGCTTCAGGTGGCACAGAACTGTGTGGTACGACTTTTGACGGGCTGTTTTAGAACGCAGTCGGCCAGGTCCAGTCTGAAAACCTTACACTGGTTGCCGATCGAGGAGAGGATTTCCTTCAAGGCACTTATGCACCTCTCACAAGACTCTCATAGGCCCAGGCCCTCGCCTCAACCATTCTCTGATCACCACATATCTTTCTAAGAAGTCATTTCGCTCGGCAAATTTAAATTTAGCCACAATCCCTAAAATTGATAGGAAGCGTAGTGGAGGTCGCTCCTTCTCATACAACATAGCCAGATTGTGGAATACCCACCCTCTCAATCTTCGGCTTGAAACTTCCCACCTCACCTTCTGGAAGTGCCTTAAATTTTGGCTATTCTGGAAAAGTAATTGCTAGCCATCTACCTCGATCTGTTTTGCCGTCAGTGCTGGGATGCTTCAGGGTAGCCATGCGCTCAACAAATGTTAATTAACAATTAACTTGTTGTGGGAGAACTTGCTTTGTCAGGCTGTATTCTAAATAAATTTAGACCTGTGACATGGAGCTCACTAAACAATATACCATCATTCTGTAAGGTTTACACTGATTCAGGTAAAAAGAATTTGCAGATTTGCAGAGTTTCCTCAGCCGTATCATTTTGTAATGACAAAAATGTGCTTACAACTTCCCGCAGCAAGGGTTCTGATGAAGAACTGCACACTTTCTTCGCCAGGTTGTTAAAAGTGAAACACCGGGAATTTGCTTTTAATCTTAAAGATGACTGATGTTTTGGAAAACTGCTCAGTCACCAAACAAAATGTCCAGGTACTTACACATAGATGCACAGGAGCAGAGATGTGATAGGGAGTTCAAAGGTCATTGCCCCACTTCCATTTTAAATTATGTTTCAAATATCTGCACCTCTGTCATGATAGCCCATTAAATCTGGATAGTTTCAAAAGAAATCCTCCTTTGATCAGGGGAGATTTAGAAACCTATCCAAGATTTATGCAAGCAGGGCTTTTCAGTTATACTCACACTTCCATCTAACTCCCTTCAGATTCACGGAAATCTTGAATCGTTTTTGTTCTCCGTTCATAAACCTCTTTGTGGATCATTCAAATTATGGGATTATGATTGTAATTATTATTATTACCATCTCTTTATTACTACAACTAACCTATTAACATTGACTATCACCTGCCTGTTACCCTAAGGCAAATGTACACTGAGGATATTGTTCTAAAAATAATTAATATAATCAACACCTCTTCAAATGACAGTTGATTCCCCCAACCCTAAAACGAGTCTAACCAAGCACCTACTTAAGAAAAAAAACCTAGACCAAAACAACCTCTAAAATGTGAGATCTGTTTTTAAACAGCAATATCTCTGTAAAATTTTTGGCAACATTTGGCAGAGCATCTTAACGACCATCAGGCAACAAATAACCTGAAAAAATTTCCAGTTAGGCTTCGGCCCAAAATGCAGCACAGAAACTTCCCTGCTTCAAACGATAGATAATATCCTTAGAATCCTGAAGCTGATGATTGTCTACTTGGGTTGTTATCTCTTTTGGTGATGTTTATCATCATTAACCAGACAAGCCTTCCTAACCATCCTCTCTTCAAGAATAGGAATAGAGGGTACAGTTGTAATCTGGTTCCAATCATTTCTCACATCACAAGAACAATTTGTGGAACTCGAATCCACGAGATCCTCTTCATATCCTCCAAACGGTGGTGTTTCACAAGAATCCAAACTCTTTTATGTCCCTATTAAATATTTACATAGAACTCCTAGAAGTGACGTTCCAAGAAAACAGCATTTTTATTCATAGGTTCAATCACGATACTCAGCTATACCTTAAAGTCTCTAATCCTTCGAGCAACTCTATCAGCTTCAAATAACTTCCTAGAGATAATAATGTCATGTTGAATTGTGGTTCACTAAAACTGAGCTGAATAAAAAGTAGAATTCCTATCCTGCAGTCCAATGATTCCTCTTCTCAATTTATGGAATGGCTGAACATTCTCTGCCTGCTCTGTACCTCACTGTCATTTGTACCACCTGCCACATCTCTTAGCATTACTGTTGGTGCTGAACTCAAATAGAATCATTGTTGTTAAACCTTGCCCTTTTTGCAGGGTTATCCCAAAACGTTTTGCCTTCCTCCTGTATTTTTTCTGACCTGTTTTTGTTGGTTTTATGACTCTGGGCACTTTACCACTGCTGAGCAGTGCTAAAGTGCATGTGCTCTCTCATGTAAACTTGGCATGATTGGTCTACACCTGTTTGGCATATCTAATTTACCTATAAGTCCCGTGTACAATGGTGTCCCATATACCCAGGGCCTTTAAATTAAAAAGCTTCTAGTGGGCCTGCAGTGCTACTTGCACCTCCCACAGAAGTAGCCTTTCAAACCTGTCTCTGGCCTCTGCCCCTGCAGGGCCTGTGTGCACAGTTTACTGCCACATTGACTTGCCATTTAAAGTTACTTGCCAAGCCTGGAACTCCCCTTTTACTACATATAGGTCACCCCTAAGGTAGGCCCTAGGTAACCCTATGGGCAGGGTGCTGTGTAGGTGAAAGGTGGGACATGTGCCTTTGTTGTGTGGCACATCCTGGTAGTGGCAAACAGTCTATTTGGGTTCTCACTGCTGTAAGGATATGTGTGTTCAGTGATAATTTCTGATCTGAAAGGAGTAGCTTTGTCTTGTTTGTTATGTTTAGAATAGTGGTGATAAATCCTGCTTATTGGTGAAAGCAGATTTTTTTATTACTATATCTGAAATGACATTTTTTTAAGTGGGCGTTTCAGTGAGCTTATGAATTTTTGTGCTTTGCAGACTGAATCCAATCAAAGTCTGGTTTAGACTGACAGGGGCCTGTTTTGTGCATTCACTCTAGACGGTCACAAAGGGAGCTGAGGTGTACCCCACATATCCTGATGGGTCTTCCTTGGCTAGAGTGGTGGGAGGAGTTATCACCTGCACCGGGATAGAGCTGGGCCTGCCTTTCACAATGCTGTGTCCACCCCCTGGAGAGTGTCTGGAGCCACGGCTGAAATTGAATGGTGGTGTTGTGCACTCCTAAAGTCATTATGAGTGTAAGCACAGGGGCTCTGACCACTTGATTTTAGACTCTGCGTTGGCTTGTAACCAGATGCCGCTGGCTGTACAGACTGCACATTGCCAGAAGGAACTGTTATGCTGCCAGGTAGAACCGCTATTGGACTGACTTGCTTGTGGTGCTGACCTGTGGCCTGCTGGCTACAAGACGGACTGCCACTTTTCCACAATGACCCTGATGCGCTGGCCTTCTGCTTTTCTCTGCTTTAATGCACCCCAGTTGTTCTCCAGGGGCTGGTTTGTTGCTTCCCCCCACCCCTGTCCATTGGGAAGCCTTTGGACTCCCCCCTCTTGTCTCAACTCAGTGCTAGTGAGCTCTTCAGTTTATTCCTTGTACAAGCAACTAGAGCCTTCTGGGCTGAAACCGAGCGCATGAAGAGTGGTCACTTTGCGTTACATTTGAAGGAGGAGTGCTTTTGGATGGAGAAAGCATTTCCATTTTCATCAGCATTCATGTGGCGAGCTGCGTGGCTGAGAAATGGCCTGCTTAGTTGTGCCCCAAGGTGCTGCTGTGCCGTTACCACCCCAGGGGAAATCACGGCATTGTCAAGGAGCATTGGGGATACTGAAGCCACAGCAGCCCTCATCACGTGGTTCAGTTCCAGGCTGCCACTCAACGCATCATCGAAGCTTCCCCCGCGTTGCCTAGGATATCCTGGGAGGCCTCAGGGTGGAGTGAGCCTCCCCGTCACTTGACCCTGCCCCGGTCCAATGTCTGCGTCCTGCTGTCCGTAAGGCCTGGCCGGCCGAGAAGAAGTCACCGCCGTCAACTCAGGGCAGGTGCATCTTCAGACAAGGGGCCAGCGACGCAATTGTGATCCATGGAGGCGGCACCAAAATAGTCTGAGGAGTGTACCCGCCGGGCTCCCGCGTAAAATCACCTTACCAGCAGGTACTGACCATTGGCAGCCGTCTTTTTGTTGTTATAGCTGCCATGCCCTGGTTGGGGCAGAGGGTCCAGCGGAGTCCCCCTGGAGGTCATGGGTGTGTGTTTCCCACCCCATCCGCCAGCTTGGAGACATACCTGAGGGCCTTGATTTTCATATCATGGCGGTCCTGGTCTTACCACATCCCTGTTAGGAGCTCTGATGCTTCTGGCCCTACCCGTTGTTTTCAGTGCCACATTACCATAAAGTGTTTAAGATGGGCACAGTAGAGTTGTGCTCTAATATTTTAGGGTGATATGTATGGTATTGATATGTTCTTAGGGATGCTGGGATAACTCTAAATGTTCTGCATTTCTGGACCCTGATGTGAGGAATTATGTCATGTTTATGCCTTGCTCTGTTGGGATTATGAGTACTAATGCAGGTTTGCCAAGTATGCACTGTATGTATGATTCTATGTGATATCCCTAACCTAACTGCTGCATTTGTATGCTCTGATATTATGATGTATGTTGTTTCATGCCATGCAATGATAGGATAAAAGGTATCATTTCAGGATCTGCATATTATGTACAATGATGATTTTTTTAATGGTGTGTGCATGATTTATGTGGTTTGGTCTCTGTATTATCTAAAATATATGAGGTATTTTTATATACTATTATGTGAAGTCTCTTTAGTGGTGTATTTATTGTGTCACTGATGTGTGTGTGTGTGTTGCTCAAATGCTTTACACATTGCCTCTGCGAAAAGCCTGACTGCTTGGCCAAATTACCAGGGGGATGAGCACAAATGACGCCCCAAAACCGGTCCCAGCATGCTTGTTTCTGGTCCAGGCCGGTCCTGGCTTGGCAGTTCGGGCTGGACTGTTCCCATGAAGCACAGGGTCAAGACTGATTTGCATATGGCTGGGTCAAACTGGGGTGTCATGGTGACTACAAGAACGATGGAATTAACCCATTTCTTTTGACTGGGGGTGGATGTTTGATTTGCTCTCTATCCCGTCCATCATCTGTGTGTCTTTTGCTTCCTCATCTTAAGTCTGCCAGGTATTCCAGAAGTGGGTCCCGGGCTCACTGTGTTACTGATTAAAGCTAGCCTGGCTGATGAGGGGTGAGACCCTGAAACTGGTCCCAGGATGCTTGGTTCTGGTCCAGGAAGGACCTGGTTTGGCTGCTCGTGCTGAACTGTTCTCATGAGGCACAGGGTCAAGACTGATGTGCTTATGGCTGGGTGTAAACTGGGGTGGCATGGTGAGCAAAAGAACAATGGATTTAACCCAGATCTATTGACTGGGGGTGAATGTTTTATTTACTCTGCATTCCGTCCATCATCTGTGTTTTTTTTTGCTTTTTAGCCATAAGTGGGCCGGGAATGCCCAGACATGGATCCCGGGCTCACTGTGTCACTGGACTTAAGCTAGCCTGGCTGATGAGGGGTTATGCCCTAAAACCTGTCCCAGGATGCGTGTTTCCGTTCCAGGGAAGGCATGGCTTGGATGTTCGGGCTGGACTGTTCCCATGAGGCACAGGTTCAAGACTGATTTGCATGTAGCTGGGTCTAAGGCTGGGGGGGGGCATGGTAAGCAAAAGAACAATGGATTTAACCCAGTTCTATTGACTGGGGGTGATTGTTCGATTTGCTTTGCATTTCATCCATCATCTGTGTGTCTTTTGCTTTCTTGCCCTAAGTGCCCCGTTATGCCCAGAGGTGGGTCCCGGGCTCACTGTGTCACTGGATTCAAGATAGCCTGGCTGCTGAGGGGTGATGCTCCGAAACAGGTCCCAGGATGCTTGTTTCCGGTCCAGGAATGACCTGGCTTGGCAGTTTAGGCTAGACTGTTCCCATGAGGCACAGGGTCAAGAATGCCTTGCATATGGCTGTGTCGAAACTGGAGTGCCATGGTGAACAAAAGAACGATGGATTTAACCCATATCTATTGACTGAGGGTGAATGTTTGATTTGCTCTGCATTCCATCTATCATCTGTGTGTCTTTTGCCTCCAGATGGGACATAAAGAATGAATTGGGGTTACATATAAGATTAGTTCTTAGAGGCTGGTGCAAGAGGTTCCTTGTGGAGAGTTGTGTACATCTCAATGAATTAGGACTTAAAACAAGGAAGGAGACTAGAGCTATGAAAACTGCCAGAACATAGCCAGGGAATTCCTGTCGTTCTTAAGTAGTTAATGATTGGACATTGATTTTCAAGAGGTCGGCTCAATTATTTGGACTCTTTCAGACTACTTAGTTACACATATCTGTGGAAGCTGCAAAATAGACAAAGTTACTTGACTTGCCTATTAGAGAATTGTGCAGGTGTGCACATGTTTTTTGTCCTACAAAGCTAGTATCTTCAGATAATTGTAGAATTCTTTATGACACTAACATTCTGGGCTTTATTTCGAGTCTGGCGTCCTCAGACCACCAGACTCATGGTCGGTCAGTGGTGGTGGCCGCCTTTTGACCGCCACATTATGACCCTACTGGTCGTGACTTCCTGGGACCTCTGACACCACCATGGAACCACCGTTCCATGGAGGTGGCGCGGCCATTCAGAGGCATCAATATGCTGTCCTGCCAAGCATATTACGAGTTTCCTCTCTGCCAGAGTTTTCATGGCGGTTCCTCTTCCATGAAACTCCTGGCAAGAGGAAACAAATGGGGCCCTTGTGCTTCACGCCCAGTGGATGCACACCGGGTGAACAACATGTGCCCCCTTGTGTGCATGCACAGAAGTTCCAGCACGGCATGGACTTTTCAGTCTATGTTGTGCTGGAACTGTTTTTGACGGTCCCATTGTCGTGCCTGTTTTATAGGCACCACTGTGGAAACGCCAAAGGAATCGCCCACAAATGACTAAAAAAGTAATAATACGGCGGGCAGTCCTCACGTGGGTTTGGCGGTGCGGTGACAGGGTGGTCCCGCGGCTGCACCGTCACACTTGTAATCAGACCCTCTGTGTACACCCAAGGGCAAGTGCATGTTTATCACTCAAAATAAACGTAGAATTTTAAGTTTGTGTTAGACTATAGAAAAAAACTCGTTTGCGTATCCTACCTTAGTGTTTTTGCAACCTTTTAACAAGCAACCACCAACCTGAATGCACATGCACAGATTCACCTCTAACGCAATCTCAATAGATTCTCTTGAAATAGCGTTGGTCTTTAAACAATAAGTATGTAGAAAAAAATCAAATGTATGTGGTTTGTTGAACTGCATTTTGATTATAATAACAAAATCACATTATTTTTGGTTATTGATGAATGTGTACTCTCAGTTCGACTGCATCTGAAACGTTTTTGCAAAGTGCTCAGTACTTCCTTTAAAATGCATGCAAGCTGGGAAGCCTGTTAAAACACATCTGGTCCATATTAAATTTTTTTTACAAGGAATGTTTGGAAATGAAAAAGAGGGCGGACACTTGTATCAGCCTTTCTTTCCGCAGCAGAAGTCTTCACTTTTACGTCTGATTTGGCGTAGAGTCAAAACTGTACTTTGTGACATTTATTTTTCCAGTTTATATAAGGAAATACAACATTCGCTGCTAAATAGTGCCTTTCTTTATTTAAAGTGGGCTTCTTACACTTCTAAATTGTATAAGGAAAATAATAATATAGTAAAGGCAGTTTTACAGAGCATTTCACTGCAAAAAGAGGTCTGTTCATTCACGACGCTTTCGCGTTATATGGACCGTTTCAAGGGTTTTAATTGGGTGCTTGACATGAAATTGGCGTTTTGCTTTAATGTTCTTTCCAAAAAGAACATTACAACTTTGGCTTGAACTCTCTCTTCATATTCAGTCAGCAAATCTACTTACTTGGAACATGCCCACGATACCTCGACCCTTTATGTTTCTTTATTCAAGAGGCCATCCAGTGAAGAGAAACGAGTATTGCTTTGTTTGATGACGTCTGCTGGGGTTTTTAGATCTGTTGTGACATCGTTCACCTGATGGTTCATTTAAGGCCTTAGACATCGCCATTAACATGGAAATCTTTCTGTGAGTTTGCAAGATTGAGGCTGTTGTTTGCACTGGTTCTAAATCTTTGGTGCTAATGCATTTTTACCAATTTTTGCTGGTTCCCTTTCATGCAAGAAGGCAAACATAGTCCCATGGTACATAGAATTTTATGCACCAGGATAAAATTGGAGAAAATAAGTTGTAAACGCATTTCAAGAAATATATAGTAAACACATCCAAGATTTGAGTAAGTTGTCCTTTGCAGTAGTGAAGCTTTTCTTTTTTTTTCATTTCACAAGGGATCAAGGAAACCAAGTTTGCTTCAGACGTAGTAACATCATTCACATTAGGAAAGTAGAGAACAGTGTATTTGCTCCAATTATTACATGTCAAATAAATCAAATTTGGTATAATGAAAACACAGGTTTGCACACTTTCTGCCGGCAGAAATATTCTCATCTAATGTGGTCTAGGCTGGACCTGAAGAAAAACGTGTTGCTCTCTTCCGTGTGAAAGCAAGCTTCGCAAAACATATTACCGTAATTTGTTGCACCTGTGGTGAACCTTATGTACTTTGATCCTGTGTCTCTCTGAAGTGATTGTTGCTAACATTTCTCTTAGCTTTAGGCATTTCAGTGGATCCTATGTAGCTAAAAGCTACACTTTTGAATTTGATGAAAGTGGTGGGAAGTGGGGACTAATAAAATTGACTTGGAAGGCTCTGGGCACCGACTGTTTCTAGCAACATTTTCCTTGAGCAAATCACATTCCTCCTTAACAAATAATCCATCATCTAACCCAACTATACCTCTCTGAGGACTTCAAACTCCTAGGCCAGTCGTCCTGAAAGACTATGAAAGAAATACTATTCGGTCTTCTCAACATCAAACTACTTTTTAAACCAACCCAAGTCAAAGCCTGTATTGTCAATCTGATCTTTACAGATATGCAGTCTTTAAAATACATTATCGGTCAGACCATGCCACCATCTTGATCGTTATCATCGTGCCACAAAACACACACCACTGTCAACCAAACCCATCAAATTACAATGCAACACTTTCATGGATTTGGGCTTAAAAAACTCAAAAACACATTACTTTGTCAATCACAACTGACTCCAGCACCACTGTGCTGTCACTGAGCTGCATTTTAAATGCACTGCCACAATGCAGAGAATAGTACATTTGCCATGTAGGAATAGCCTGTTTTATATATCCATAAGTAACTCTTAAATTGTGCCTTGTAAGCCCATAGGGCAGGGTGCTTTTATATGAAAATAGGGCACCCTATATTTTGGCGTTAGTGTGCGTTTACAGGGAAATAAAACATGGACAACATCAGACTCACCCAGCTCGCCTCAGAACCAACACATACCGTAGAACACACTTCGTCACCAGCGACAGCATCAACTACAACTCAACCACACCACCCACATGGACCCATAACTCCATCATCTGCTTCCAAATTAACACACCTCAAGTCAAAACCATAAGCAGTATCAGCATTCCAAGCCGCACTGGGGCAAATTAACAGAAGCAGACTGGCTCAGTGTCCATGCCACAGATCAACTCAGCCCCACAGACAACCTCAACAAGGACATCAAAAACTTAAATTATTGGGTCAAGGACTGCACAGACTATCTTCACACATCAAACCCAACAAGCAAAATAAATCAAATAAGCAAGCCAGCCGGTACACAGAAGTATTCTGAGACACCAAACGACACTGAACAACTAGAGTGGGAAAGGAGAGGCAGCAATGACACTAACGACATAATCACCCACAAGGCCACACTCAGACTCTGTCCCCAGCAAATAAGAGACACCAAGAAAAAAGTGCTAATGGGACACGTCGAAGGAAGCTCCAACAGCTGCAAGCAGATTTTCTCGATCATCAAGGACTTTGCCTCATCAACTGCTTCACTACCTCACAACAACTCTGTGACAATCTATCTAACTTCTTCCACAGCAAAATGACAAACATCTACATCAACTTCCCACACCTACCCGACCCCAGAGAACTAATTGCCAACCTGCCCACCACCAACCAAGGCACCCACCTGACCGAATCAACAACCCTCACCAGAAACAACACATCTGCAATCATGCAGACCATCCACACAGGGACTCTAGCGGACACTTGTCCCCACCACATCTACAACCTCGGAACATCACCAATCAGCACCACCCTGACCCACATCATCAAGACCTCCATCATGTCACCCACTTTCCTGGATGAATGGAAACTTGCTGAAATCAACATCCTACTCAAGAAGCCTACAGCTGAACCAAGTTAATGGAGCAACTTCCGACCCATCTCTCTGCTGCCCTATCGAGCAAAGTAATTGAGAAAGCCATCAACAAGCAGCTCACAACCTACCTCAATCTAAACCAGCTTCTAGATAACACCCAATCAGGATTACAGCAATGAAACAGCTCATCCTGCTTGACCCCTCTGTGGCCTTACACACCGTCTCCCACAACACCCTCATCAAAAGATTATACGAGATTGGCATTCAAGGATCCACACTAATTAGGTCTGTACTTTCCTCATAGGAAGAACCCAACGAGTCAGACTGCCACCCTTCACATCAGAGACCAAGAACCTAATTTGCAGAGTCCCACAGGGATCATCCTTCAGCCCCACCGTTTTCAACATATACATGACACTGCTCGCCAACATCATCCGTTCACAACACAGCACTGTCATTTACTACGCACATGACACCCAAACCATCCTCTCCTGACGGACAAAATAACCAACACCAGAACCAACTTCAACAACTGCTTGACCATGGTATTAGACTGGATGCAAATCCATGCTGTAAAGGTGCCTGGAGATCCCCTCGGGGATGATTTGTGTGCCAAATAAATGAATAAATAAACTGCCTGAAGCTCAACTCCGACTGGACGGAAGGACTGCTCTTTAGCAACAAGACCTCCCCAGGGGACTTCACCTGGTGGCTGTCGGAGTGAGGACCAACACCTACACACCCAAACTGCAAAAGAAATCTAGGGATCATCCTAGATGACAAGCTCAACATGACGACGCAAGTCAATGCAGTGAGCACCTCCTGCTTTCATATCTAAACACACGCTGCGAAAGATCATCAAATGGTTGCCACAGAACACTAGATGGACCTCATCACCAGTAGGCTTGACTATGTCAGTCAGTCAAAAATACTTTTATTCGATAAGTTAATATCATAAAAAGACGTGATACAATTATAAAGGAGAATATATACACAACATACAGCAGGGACAATACATTTCATTTAAGAATATTTTTGCATAAATATTTATGTAAAAACATAATAAAAAGTATGATAAAAAACTGCATCAACCTCATTGTTTAACGTATCTTAATTATTCTCATGGTGTAAGCAGATAAAGTTAAAAAACGTCCTAATCCAGATTGGCTAAAATAGGTAGTGCCCTGGCTCTCCTGTTCCTGATTCGTACAGCGGCTACTAGAAAGTTTGCAACAGAGAATATTGTACGGTGGGTATTAAAAAGTTGAAGATACAGCAGGCCTGGCCTAACCTGTATGAACCCAGCCTCCCTCAGGATAGGCAGTAAAAACTTCTTCCTGATTTCACTATAGAAATCGCAAAACATAAAAAAATGCAAGGTGTCCTGCATTGAGAAGTCATCACAATTGCAGGGACTTGCCCTATCCGGGGTACTCCAACTAGGAAAGAAGCCAAGTGAAAAATGGATCAGGTTAAAACGAAATCTAGTTAAAAGATGCCGATGGTAGGGGCGGTTCACTATGGTGAGATAGAGCTCAGGTCCGGGGGAACTAACTATAGCGTAGTTTACCCTTACAGTTGGTTTCCTGATTTCTATCTCCTCTCTCTCTAAAGATAACAGGTTCATCATAGCTTTTTTCGTCTGTGAGACGTCCGTTCTTTTTATCATCTCTGGGGAAATGAAGAGCTCAGGACGCCCTATAATCTCCAGGCTGGATTTAACATATGCGAGCCAAGGGATCTTTCTAACATTTTCTAGCATAAGGCAATCTTTGAGTATATTATGGTTCAGGGAAATTTAGTGGTTGAGCCAGGTCTTCATCCAACACGTTAATGGAGCTGTCTTTATCAGATCCGTTACGTATCCCACCCCCAGCTCAATATGGATCGAATAGGTAGGGGTGGACTGGGGGACTGTTAAAACTGATCTCAAAAATTGATTTTCAGTCACCTGAATTCTGTCTTGAGCGGAATAACCCCATAGTGAGCAGCCATACGTGGCAACCGCAAGACATTTAGCTTTGTATACCTTAATTATTGCCTCTACTGGTCTAGCCCCCAGCCTTTTTATAAAAACCCAACAGAGCCGATGTCGTTCTAGCAAATGCAATTCTTCTGCTATTGCATTGCGGGGCCCAGCTTCCTCTTTCATCAAATAATACACCCAGGTAAGGGAACGTCGGCACTCTATTAATTACCTCGTCACCACAAATAAAAGTTTTGGCTCTGCTTTTCCTGGAGCGCTTCCCTGCCAGCATTACATGGGACTTTTTAGTATTAATTTTTAAGTCGAGGGACTCCATAAAACTCCCAAAGGCATCTAGGAGTCTTTGTAAGCCTACACCCGTACGTGCCAGAAGAACGGCGTCATCAGCGTACAGGAGAACTGGTATAACCAGATCTCCTATACGCGGTATATCCTTAGACGCCGCCCCTAAGGCTGGCTCCAAGGCATTGATATATAAAGTAAAAAGAAGGGGGGCCAGAATACACCCTTGTCTGACCCCCCTTTCTGATCTAAAATGGTTAGTGCAGCGCCCCTCATTTGTGGACCTCACAGAGGCTAAAAGACCAGTATGAAGGTCAGCTAAAAAATATACTAGGGACGGGTCAAAGCCCATGTTTAATAAAATCTGCCATAACTTTGACCTGTTAACTAGGTCAAAGGCAGAAGAAAGGTCCATAAACCCCATGTACAACGATCCCTCTTTTGCTTTGGTGTACTTATCAATTAATAGCTGGAGATTGAGGCATTGGTCAAGTGTGCCCCTTTTTGCTCTAAATCCATACTGAGCGTTTGACAGGACCCCTCTGTCTTCCAGCCACTCCGTCAGTTTGTGTAGGATAACACGACCCAAAATTTTTACGGAGGAATCTATCAGGGAAATCGGTCTGTAACAAGAGGGATCCCGCCTGTCTCCCTTCTTAAAGACCGGGATAATTATGGATTTGAGCCAGGAGGCCGGGATGTTATTTGTGGCCAGGACGTTAAATACATTTGTCAGAATTTGTGACCAGAGTTTTGGGGCCGCCATGAATAAGTCAGCTGGGACCCCATCGGGGCCGGGGCCTTGTTCTTAGTCATCTCCCCTAGCGCCCTTTCAACCTCTGAAACCTCAAAAACCACCAAAGGGACCATACACTCAGAAAGGATAGGATCTAGGCTATTCTCCTTGTTTGGCAAGCTGTAAATTTTCTCAAAATGGGCTATCCAGTCATCATCTGGTATGTTACAGTCAAGTGGTGAGTTCATATCATTTACAAGCAGGGGTTGATTTATCGTCGCCCAAAATTTCCCACTGTCTCTCAAGACCTCGGGTGATGTAAGTTTGGACCACGCTTCCTCCTTTAATTCCAGTTTCCTGCTATTTATTGCTTTTTTGTATGCTGTCCTGAGTCTCGCTTTTAGCCCTCTGTCTTTGATGCTAGCCTTTAAAGCTTTGAGGAGGGCGGCATGTGCCTTGGTACAGATGTTGTTAAACCACCTATTTCCGGTATTTGTGTTCCGGATTCTCCCTCTCTGTAGTCCTTGGTTTATGTTAGTGCAGATGGAATCAAAGGCAGCAATCATTTGAGGGCCCTGCGTCTTGTTATCTATACATATGTCAACCTCTGCCTCGGACTTGGACAGGACTTCCTGGAGGAAGGTTTCTGGGACAACTGTGGCCCATTTTAATCTTCTTCCCTGATCTACCAAAGTAACATCCTTCCCTCCCTTGTGAGGTACATCCTTGAAACCCAAGTGTTCCCCTTTCACCATCTCGAGAATTACAGGGTTATGGTCACTAAAAACAGAAACCACAGTCTTGTACCTTAAAACCCTAGATATAATAAAAGATGTTAAAAAAATGTAGTCGATAATTGTATCTGCGTCTTTCCCTTTAAACGTTGGGACCCTACAACCACCCTCCCCACAACCCGACTCATAGAGGTTCCAGGTGGCCAGGAAGAGTTCCAATTCCTCACCTTGTTTGGAATGTTCAAAGTAAGTGGGGACAGAATATATAGGCCCCTCATATCCTGAACCTACACAGGATTGATTACAGGGATGAGTATTGAAGTCCCCCATCAGTATAATCTCGAAAGTATTTAAATTTTGACTATATTCAGACAGGAATTTTTCTAATGAAGCTGAATTATTGTATTAATTATCATTAGAATTATAAAAATGACATGGCTTTATTCCAGGCAAGGGTACTACGGACCATACCCGATGCGCTATTGCACTGTTTGATGCCGCAAACGCTATGGCGGGCCAGATGTCGATGATCCTCTTGGATGCCGAGAAGGCTTTCGATAGGGTTTCATGGGCATTCCTGTGGGCAATACTAGAACAAAATAATGTCGGACCTTGCCTTATGAAATCAATTAAAGCAATGTATTCCACACCGAAGGCTAGGGTATTGGTAATGGGCCAGGAATCTGGATTTTTTACCATATCTCGGGGGGCTAGGCAGGGATGCCCTTGCTCTCCTATCCTTTTTGCCCTCTACATAAACCCTCTTATTTTAAAACTACTAAAGGCTGAGGCAATTAAACCAGTTACACTGGGACCCTACCAAACAAAAATATTAGCTTATGCCGATGATGTGGCAGTAATAACAACACAGCCCACCGAGGCTATATTAGAAATAGAACAAATTACTCAAGCCTTTGGCCAAATATCAGGATACTCCTTAAACAGGGATAAAACGATGGTCATTTGTACAAATAATGTCTACTTCATTGATCCCAGAAGGGTAGAATCCGCTGTGTATCTGGGAGTTTGAATATCTGCCAAAATAGACGAGATTGTGAAAATTAATTATGAACCACTGCTCCAAAAAGTAAAGAAAGATCTTAAAAGAATTGACGGATTACACCTTTCAATCATCGGAAGAGGCAATTTCCTCAAAATGAATATTCTACCCCGGGTCCTATATCTGTTTCGAGCGATTCCTCTTCTAGTGGAAGACAACATCTTAAAGGGATTGGAATCCCAAATGAGTAAATTTGTGTGGGGATATGGGAAAGTAAGGAGATCTATTCGGAAGCTCTCACTACCCATCACCAGAGGAGGATTGGCAATACCTGATCTGAGACTTTATTCATGGGCTGCTCTTCTACAACAGATGATGTTTCTACTCTATGTTAAACCGTTGGAAAATGAGGTGGGGGTTAATCATATACCTTCAATATATGAGTTGTCTATCGGTGATAGGGCTAATGGTCTGTTACTGAAACAGGTTGAACCCTCATATTATAAGAAAGTAAAGTTCAAGGTTATATCAAATGCATGGGAAACTTGGAAGAAAATTTTGAGATATATGAAAATCCCTAAATACAATAGATATATCTCATTATGGCACTCCTTAATATTACCACCACAAATATATGACGCTATTTCTAGATGCTGGGAAACATTAGGAGTATTAACAATAGGAGACTTTCTGCTTCCCACTTATGGTCATAGATTTCAACAACTTCAATCCAAATTCGCTATCCCAAACAACAGTGTATTCAAATTTATACAAATCAACACAATTTTAAATTCAAAACTTACTAATATCTCTTTGGATAATATCCCTTTAATTGATTGTATGTCTAGACCCTCAACCAGGATAGGTACTATCTACGACATCTTAATCGAAAACCAACAAGATGATTTAGAATCTACTGAAGTGGGTTGGTCGAGGAAACTAAATAATCCTAACGTAGATATTGACATGTCTCTGATACTTTCAACACAGCTGTTTATGTCTTCTAACTTGAAAGCCCAATTATATAAAACTATCTATGATTTGTATTTTACTCCCGCTAAACTCTACTCCTGGGGGATAAGGCCCACTTCAGAGTGTCCAAGGTGTGGTAAAGCAGCGGCTAATCTATTACACATGCTCTATGAATGTGATAAACTACTAGCACTGAGAACAATGATTGCTGGGTTCTGGCAGGAAGTGTTCGGGCATTCAGTAGCCGAATCTCCCACCCTCTATATTCTCGGCTACGATAACACTCTGAGTCATACTAAGGCAGAAGAAGTATCACTCTTCTTGGGCACAGCGGTATATAGAATTACATTAACAGCCCGCTGGAAGGATGCTGATCCTCCTAACTTTCAGATTTGGCTGTCCCGGCTCTTAGGTATGTACAATCAAGAAAAGGCAATTTTTGCCTGTAAAGGGATAAAGTCTAGAGCACGTGGTATTGAGATTTGGAAACCAATTGAAAATTGGAAAAATGACAATTGCGATTGAGGATAAATGAGTGTAATTAGGACCTAACTGTTATAGTTTTTTCTTTGTTGCTTCGTCTTTTATGTTATATCCTTAATATTCCTGTTTCTTTAAACTGTTTTTGCCATTCATTGAAGTCCATTCCTAACATTGTTTTTTTTACCTTTTTGTATTTGCAACTGTAAATTACCAAAAAAAAAAAAAAAAAAAGAATTATAAAAGTGAATAAATACATTTTTTGGGATCTCAGATACAGTCAGTTCCACTATTAAACAATTATGACAGCCAGAGTCAAGTTGTATTAATGAACCCTTTAGCTCTACAGTAAACAGACTAATTAAACCCTCCTTGGCCCTGCCCACATTGCTACATTTAGCCGGGATACAGAAGTGAGTGTAGCCGTCCAGGGAAAAACTATTTTGTGTGTCCCAGGTCTCTTGAAGAGCTATTATATCATATGTTTTTAGAAACCCCTCCCAAATATCATTGCCCACTTTTGCTTTTATTCCAGCTACATTCCAGCTCGCAATACTGCATGTAGGAAGTTGAGTCCAGCTTGGTAGGTCCACTTTGTCATTTAGTCAGTCGTTCTCTTCCATGTTGGATAACGGGGAGAAACGATTGGCCAGTGGTAAACCCATGTCCATCGGGGTTTCAGAGAACCGCGGCAGTGCCCGGGCTACTGGGGCTGTCTGTGGGTAGTGCACCTCATTCTGGTAAGGGACAAGAGATTTACTATGTCCTACATCTACATGCCCTGATCTTTTGGAGGGTAAAAATTGCCCAGTGGGAGTGGCCTTATGCCAGAGTTAGATAGTGCAGATCCATCCCAAAGTAGGCGGTCCGCGATGTTAAATTTATTAAAATTAATGACAATACAGTCACCTTCTATGCATTTCTGACGTGGGCCAACCCACCCCACTCTTCTGACCGTACTTATGCTATCGGCTATGTCTGTATCACCTGTAGAATAATAACTGCACCAGTTTCTGGTTTTCCTCAGGAGTTCCTGAGTACTTTCATCAGAGTTCGGCCCCAAAGGTGGTACCCCTGTTAGTACTGCTACTAAGGGCACCGCTTCAGGTGGGAGGTGTAGCTTTATTTGACAGTGAGCGGGTATTGGCCTATTTACTGTCTGATTCAGTTCAGGTAGTTTGTGTTTGTGTACCTTTTCTCGTGCCTTACCCAGAGGGGAAAGAACCCTCAGGGTTTCACCTGGGGCCACAATAGCATCAGATACATTTGTGCCGGGTTGAATATTAATAGAACTAGCGTTAGTTATGCAGGTGTTTGGCCCTACTTTGGACAAGAGTGGGTGCTGGGGAAGAGTCACCGAACCAAACAACCCCCGATACTTGTACAAAAGCTTCTAAAGCATCGCATCTCTTAAGTAATCCTGCAACACATGTGTTTAGGGTGTCCACGGTGTCCTTGCCGATGCCTATCAGGACCGGCTCTAGATGTGAGCTGATTAAGCCTTCGATCTTAGCACTAAGTCTGCTTTCTATAACATCCTCCCAGTCAGTCGGCCGGTAGATCCCATGTTTAGTCTTTCTTTGACACTTCTTTATGGGTCTACCCCTCTTCGCCTGTTGCACTGATGTAGTAGGTGCGTCCTCGTGTGTGGACGGTGATGCATGAATATCCACATTTAAGTCAGGCGCTGCCAATATGATGGGGCTTAGTCCAACAGGGAGATCTAACTGTGCGGACAAAATGTCTAGGTTTGCTCCTTCCTGGACCAATTCAGTCACCGTGGGTATTATGCCCAACTCTTTTTCCGCATTAGCGATTTCTTTTCTAATGACCTCCACAGCTGATGTCAGATATGATATAATAGTGTCAGTTTTTCTGGGGACTGTCGTTTTCTGTCCACCTTGCCCCCCATTGCACAAGTTTTCTCTTACCCATAATGAGGATTCTTCAGGGGGGTGGCCCAGCCCGGCCTCGTCCGTCCTCTGATGGCCACAAACGGCCCGCCCTTTGCCCGGGCTTAGCCCGGCGCCGCCCGCGCACGTCCGGGACGCGGAGGGAGCTCCTGTTCTTTATGCGCCTCCGGGCGCGCTGTCCGGCGGAAGTGGGCGTTGCATGCAAAGGAGCCTGGGAGCTGTAGTCTCCCCCCTCTGCGGCCCCGCGGTGGTACTTGCCGCGGCGGCAGGGGAGACCAGCAGCGTCAGGGCCCCAGGAGTGTCCGGCGTGGCGATTGACCAGCAGCCTCCGGTGAGTAACTTTGCAGCGTTTATGTCCCCCCGCTCCTCAGTGGGAGCTCCTGTTCTTTATGCGCCTCCGGGCGCGCTGTCCGCCCGAAGTGGGCGTTGCGTGCAAAGGAGCCTGGGAGCTGTAGTCTCCCCCCTCTGCGGCCCCACAGTGGTACTTGCGGCGGCGGCAGGGGAGACCAGCAGCGTCAGGGCCCCAGGAGTGTCCGGCATGGCGAGTGACCAGCAGCCCCCGGTGAGTAACTTTGCAGCGTTTATGTCCCCCCCGCTCCTCAGTGGGAGCTCCTGTTCTTTATGCGCCTCCGGGCGCGCTGTCCGGTGGAAGTGGGCGTTGCGTGCAAAAGAGCCTGGGAGCTGTAGTCTCCCCCCTCTGCGGCCCCGCGGTGGTACTTGCGGCGGCGGCAGGGGAGACCAGCAGCGTCAGAGCCCCAGGAGTGTCTGGCGTGGCGAGTGACCAGCAGCCTCCGGTGAGTAACTTTGCAGCGTTTATGTCTCCCCGCTCCTCAGTGGGAGCTCCTGTTCTTTATGCGCCTCCGGGCGCGCTGTCTGGCGGAAGTGGGCGTTGCGTGCAAAGGAGCCTGGGAGCTGTAGTCTCCGCCCTCTGCGGCCCCGCGGTGGTACTTGCGGCGGCGGCAGGGGAGACCAGCAGCGTCAGGGCCCCAAGAGTGTCTGGCGTGGCGAGTGACCAGCAGCCTCCGGTGAGTAACTTTGCAGCGTTTATGTCCCCCTTGACTATGAATGAGTACGGATTTGTATAGCGCTGGCTACCCGGAGGCATACCAGCGCTTCGACCCATAACAAAACAACATCACTCAGCAGAACAGGAAAGTCTTCAGCCGCTTTCTAAACAATAGATGATTAGGTTCAAGCCGTAGGTTATCGGGCAGTTGATTCCAACTTTTTGCTGCCTGTACTGCAAACCGTCGACCGCCTGTGCGAGAGCGCTTGAACCTCGGGACAGAGAGCAGATTGCGATAATTGGATCTTAAAGCTCTAGGCGCTTGATGCTGACTGAAAAGGGGGCGCAGAATGGCCGGACCGTTGTTGGTTATTGATTTGTGAGCCATACACAAGGCTTTGAACCGGATCCTTTCCTGCACCGGTAACCAATGCAGAGCCCGGACGGCAGCCTTCGCCGAGCCATGTCTCGGTACCTCTAGGAGCATACGGGCTGCACAGTTCTGAACGGACTGAAGTATCTTAATGGCCCCTAAAGGTGCACCCAGATAGACCGCATTCGCGTAATCAAGCCGCGAAAGAATCAGGGACTGAACAAGAATCCGTCTCGCCTCGAACGGAAGAAAGATCAACACCTTCCTTAAGATCCTCAAAAGGCCATAACAAGTCGAGGCGACCTTACGGGCCTGGACTTGAAAACCCAGGGTGGGATCAAGCCAGACCCCCAGACTCTTGATTTGGTCCTTGGGGGAAGGAGAAGGACCCAGACATCTCGGCCACCAAGAGTCAAGATTAATGGGGGCCTTGTATCCCAACATCATGATTTCGGTTTTTGAACCGTTGAGTTTTAAAAAGGAGGCATCCATCCAGTCGAGGACCTTGGTGAGACACGGGGACAGATTGTTAGCCCCAGAATCCACAGCATCCGCCCTAGCAAGGGAAACAACTAACTGCGTATCATCGGCGTAGGTGACCAGCTGGATTCCCCAGGGAAGCACCACATCAGCCAAGGGCCTCATATAGATGTTAAATAAGGTCGGGCTCAATGAGGATCCCTGGGGAACGCCGTAGTGCAGTGGAAGTTGTTCGGATGCTGCTTCATCTTCAAAAACTGCAAAGGATCTCTTCGATAGGAAGGACTGGAGCCATTCAAGGGCAGTCCCTGCGATGCCAGCCTCCCGCAACCGGTGGATCAGGAGTGTGTGGTTCACCGTGTCGAAGGCTGCGCTGAGGTCCAACAGGACCACCGCCGCGCAGCTCCTCCATCTACGATTTTTCTAGTCTCCTCCACTACTGCGACCAAAGCCGTCTCTGTTCCATGCTTCGTTCTGAAGCCCGTTTGGGTGGCGTGCAAGGCTCCCTCATTCTCAATGAACGTTGATAATGAATGGTTGACATGCTTCTCTGCGATTTTACTGATCCCTGGCAGCAGAGAGATAGGTCGATAGGTAGAATAACCTTCTATACTTTTCTGTAAAGATAGAAAGGCTGCAAGTGGGGGTTCTTCTTTGTATTTAATTTGCTCATTATGCCATTGGTAGGTGTGTTTTGTATCAAATTGGATTCTGAGATACTTACATTCACTTTATTGGGTTAGTTTGTGACTGTTTACATGCCAGGATCCCAATGACTTTAGCTTTTGGCTGAAAGTTAACATTTATTTTATTTCTACTAATTTGAAGTTTGTGGTCCAGAGTGAAGGAGCTTAGCTTATGTAGTATCCTTTGTAGGCCCACCTTGGTTCTACTAACAAGAACGATCTAATTTGCATATAGCATGCAGACCTGCCAACCTAAAACTAATTTTTACCATATGAATAGGGGTGTGACCAGAGAGGGCGAGGTCTCGTGATGAGAGCACTATGTCCTCTACAAATTGCCCCCATACCTCCTCCAAATAACAAAAAAAAGAAAGGGTGGTGGAGGCTGCCACTGAAGTCGTGGGGTGTTTTCACACCCCTTAATGAACAACAGCTGATTACAGCCTGCAAAGTCGACCTGAAAAGCCATTTTGTGAAGCTGTTTCCAGCTCACATTGCCTGTCACCATGTGGTTTCAGCTCCTCATCAGGTGATTCTGTGAAGGGAGACAAAACTGTGTGACACATGGTGACACTGTGTCAGTTAGCAGGTCTGAACATACTAGCCAGTTGTCCTCTGAGTGTGAGCCTATGGACTTTAATCTGGCCCAAATCTCGTGTGAGGTCTGCCAGGAAGAAATTAAATAGCGCTGGGGCTAACACATCTTTGCTTGAGGCCAGTTGTTGTCGGGATCTTACGAGAGAGCCTCATTCCATCCCAAATATTTACCTGGATCCATGTGTCCTTATGAAAAAGTTTCACCAAAGTGGTCAGGCGAGCCGAGACTGGTCTTGGTCTGATAAATGCATGCATACTGGGAGGTCAGTGCTCGCTGGCATGTATTAGCTCTAGAATTACCACAGTTATCCAAGTAACAGATGGAGCGATCGAAGGAACCTTAAGTGATTTAATGAGCCATATGCAGTTTCACTGTACCGGCCATGTGTACTTACAAGTGCATGGCTTAATCTTTGAGAGAAGCATATGCAACTGGCAGGGTCAACCAGGTTAATTCGTTATGTGGTGTCTCAATGGTTTGTGATTGCAATTGCAGTCTCGTATCATTTAACGGATACTAACATCTCGAAGGAGGTGATAACACGTTCATGGGGGGCGGGGTCCCATGTAACCCTTCCCCTTTGGAAATTTTGCTGGCAGCCTCTGGGAAAGTAGACAGTAGTCTAAGCAACTACTGTCTGCTCACTCTGAGGTTTTTCCAAGTGCACTGGTTTCTTTAAGGAACATTGGCTGCCTTAGAAAAGAGGGTTTCCATCTGGAAATGCAAACATAGGGATAGTAATTTGATGTCCCTTGAAAGTCACCTCATTATGTTACAGCAATTGCAGGGGTTTGAAAATTGTAACTTGCCTAATTAATGTACATTAGGGAGGTCATTCTGCGACACTCTGCGAATGGTAACTTCATGACGCAACCTATTAATACAGAGGCTGTTTCACAATATTAGAGCCTGTTTGCAAAAAGTGTGCAACATACAACAACATTTGTGAATGGAGTCTTAGTACATCAGTCCCAATAATCATTCATCAAACAGAATTGGGTGACATGCTACTTCACTGGTTTTCCTTCTACTTCTACAGCTAACACTAACTCGTTCTGATAGACACCTCCAGATCCTACTGACTACTGGTAACTTGAGGAGTACTAAAATGGTGCTAGCAGTCCTAGTGTGGATCACACACTGAACAGACTGAGAAAAGGTAATATCAGTGAATTCTTTTTTCACACTTACAGAATAAGCAAAGCATAGATATAACGGTGTCATAAACCCCTTACGCCAGCAGCCTCTGTAGAGGCACCACTGGATTAGCTGTTGCAGAGTTGTGCCATTTTAATCAATTGACATGAGATGCAGATCTCCAAATACGTAATAAACAAAGCTGCATTAGAACAACATTAGGTAGCTGAAGGGTGAGGGCTGCAGGACATCAAAGAAGCCAAACGCAAGAACGCAGAAAGGGAAATAAAAATTATGAAAATTGAAAAGAAAATAAGTGGAAAGAAATATATGGAGTGAGTAAATGCAAGAGAAGAAACTTGATCATTAAAAGATAAGACAAAAGGAATAAACAAAGAAATATAAACAGTACAATAATGAATTAAAGAAATGGAAGGAATGATAAAAGAAAGGGAGGATACATGAAAGAAAGATGGGATGAAAGAATAAGACAAAAGGAATAAGCAAAGAAATATAAACAGTATAATAATGAATTAAAGAAATGGAAGGAATGATAAAAGAAAGGGAGGATACATGAAAGAAAGATGGGATGAAAGAAAGAATAAAAGTCTTCAACAACAAAAATGTTCAAAGACATAAAATTGTTGAAAGCCAGTGATGAAAGAAAGAATGAAACATAAAAGAAAGAAAACAGAGAGTTAAGAGAAAATGAGTCAGGAAAGAAAGGATAAATGTAAGGAATAAATAGAAGTAGTAAGAGCAATGGCTGAAAGAAATGGGGATCACAGGAAATAAGAACAAAGTATCAATGAAGTAAAGAGAGAGTTCTAAAATGTAGAAAATAATGGGAAAGGGATAAAATGAAGTAAAGGTGTAAGATAGTAGTAGAGAAAGGAAGGATTAAAAAAAGTAAATATGATAGCAAAAAAGGGAAAAATGTGGAAATAAAAATTGGAACTTGTGGAATTACTAAAAATAAATTGTCGAGGTGGAGGAGGCATTTTCTTTTTAGAATGTACAAGCTTTTTTGAAGAATTAATGAGGAACTCACCTTGTTGTTGTAAGTGGATAGGGGTGGGCTACCATACTTGACCCCCTATGATAAAACTCTTTTGGATTAGATGAATATGTGTGACTACCTTAGAATGAGTAAGAGATGAATATTTCACCTTCTCTCACTTATAGTGTGTGACTACAGGGTGCCATGAGCCCTCCTCCATCTGACCCAGATGACCCAATTTTGGGGTAAGGGGATGTGAGCTAGTCTCAAGAGCATGTGTAATACACAAGTGAGGCATCACACCCACTTTGCATGCAAATGATGCATGTTGTTTGATGCTCACGTGTTATGAGTGGGACTAATGTCCTAGTGGCTCTATCATAAATTGCGTAGTTTAACTTATGGCATTGATGTTTTAAAGGTACTTAGGGACCAGACAACATAAGTTGGCACCAAAGGTCTGACCGCCAAAAACTTGCATACGCAGTGGATGTATGCCAAGGGAGGATACCATGTTCCCTCCTGAAAAATGCCATGGACTCTTTTGAACCAACAGGCAGAAACATGTTGACGATTTGAGTGGTGATGGGGTGCTAGTTTCCCTATTCCCACAGTATATTTTTTATATTAACTGGTCCCCTATCAAATATAAAGGTCATATTGGTTGGTGTATCACATTGGTTTTTACTTTATTTTCATGGATCCATAGTTAGAGAAAAGTGCCTTCTTGACTCCAGGGTGTAGGCTTGCTATTTATCCAACACGGTTTTTGTAAAGCGAAGGGAGTCCTATGATGCAGAATGACACCTGAACATGACATGAAAGCCAATACTAGGCTGACCTAACATGAGCATTGTGCATAATGTGCTGATTGAATAACTTTGAAGTTTTTCACTCGGTGGTTCATTTTTATGTATCAGTCAGCAACTGGAGGTTAGCTCACCCTTTAGGCCCCGTAGCCTCGACTTCCCTACCATGGATAGCCTCCATGGTAATGTGTTTGGATGCCAAATGACATCTGCACAGGACTCTTCCTTTGTTCCCCGAGTCAGCCAGGCTCAAATTTCAGTGGGGAGGGAGCTGTCCTCAGATCTGTTTTGAAGTATTCAAAGAGGAGGGGCCACACCTCTGGGGTGGTCACTTAGGCTCTGCAAAAGAGGAGAAGGGGTTCTCCCTCTTCGATTTAGTCAGAAAGGGACACTGTGGGATTGTTTGCAGTAAGTTACACAGGATATGCTGCAAAGGTTGATAGGATAACCCATGGGAACTTTTAACCCATTTGTCCCTCCCTCCTGCAAGCTGGTACTAAATATAAATGTAAAGAAAAAGCTAGGGGGGAGCACGAGCAACACTTTAAAGCAGCGTCTCATGCAAAACAAATCTAAATTGTTTGAAACCTGTCAAGACATACTCATTAGACATAAATGAGGCCTCCACCAAACCCACTACTAGGTTGAGGAAGATCAGAAGACGACTGAACCTTCTTTCTGTGACATGAGAAAATCTCTGAAGGACTGGACCTGCTCTATCTTTTACCTTATATAAAGAAGTGGTTTACAAGAGTCGTAAGGATGGACTTATGTTCAAGCCACAGGCACACAACAAGCTACAGGAGGCCTTTCCTGCAAATGTCCTGCTGAACAGTTCCTACTGGTCCTGCTATTGCCCTCTGCTGGGGTGAGTCCTGATCCCAAGTGCTGTTCTTGAGGTTCTGGAACTCTTGGTTGTGTCTGGCTGGACTTCTCACATCTCTAAGAACATGGTACTTAGATTATTTTGGGATCCAAAGACCTTCGAGGAACGGGACAAACCTGCCAAGCCGATTTGACTGGGGTGTGTTGCCCTGTCATATTCAAGGTTCTTCATTCTGGGCCACTCCGCAGGAGCAAATCGAATTCAGTGGGACCTTGTAGAAAACGTATACTTCCTTCTAGAGCCCTCTTTGGCTACTGCCTGCAGCTTGCCCAGCTGGAATAATCTGTGCTCCCAAAAAAGTAACTAAGTGTGAACGAAGAAATCTTCTGTATCCGGTTGGTGAGGGACCTTCTTTGGGCTCAAATCTTGAACTTCTCCTGCTAGGGTAATTTCAACCAAAAACCAATAGCTTCACCAGCAACGCATCCAATGGTTATCTGATCTTGTGGAGCCTTCATGATACAGCCTGCTGCCATGCCCTACTGAAGATTGTGGACATCTATTTTTGGTCCCAAGGTAAATCTTCTAACTAAGTCGAACCTGATTTCTGTATCCGAGCAGCTCTCCATTGCGATTGACTTCAATTTGCGTGTTTGACATTAATGCTTTTTTTGCTATTTTTATTGAAAACTTTACAAAATCATATCTTTCATCATATCACAATTTACTTTATTTTTCTAAATTGGTTGAGATTTTTATTGTGTTGTGTTTCGACTTTAATACTGTTTTAGTACTCGATAAATACTTTCACAATGCCTCGAAATTAAGCTTATCCACTCTGTGACATAGGCACCAGGGGGTTAAGCACAGGTTAATTTAGAGACTTTAGTGGTTCACCTTGAAAAGGACTGTGTTTGTTGCTCAGGGTGGATAGTTAACCCCCTTGTCTAACAACCTAGGGGCATATTTACAAGGAGTTAACGTCACCAGAATGTCACCTTTTCTATCTTTCTGATAGCTTTAACTCCTTCTCCTTATTTACAAGGCAGCGTTAAGCCGCTTAACATGGCTTAATACCGCCTCGTAAATAATGCCCCTATTCACGCAGCACTTAGCGTGAAGGGGACGTGCAATGGGTGTTGCAGTGGGCATTCCACTGCTACGCAAAAAAACCCACTATAACAGAGGGGTGAGAGGATCAGGTCCCTCTTCAACCTCCCGCTCAGACTTTATTCACAAAAAGAAGAGGGAAAAGAGTATAGTGATAATAGGTGTCAAAGAGTGAATGAAAGGGAAATGCACCTTGCTTTAAAAACTGCCCTCACACACAGCAAGCTGTGTCATGCTTCATCATAGGGCTGCCAGCACACCTTAGTGTTTACCCAACACTGGAGGTGGAGCAATAGGGAGGGGAAGACAAAACAATGTACAGTGTTAAATCAAGGGTGAGAAATGGTGCAGAAAAAGTGATGTGAAAGCTGGTCTCAGGGAATCCTTATTACAGTTTTAATATTAGGTCCCCTGTCCTGTATTAAAAGATATAGAGAAACTAGTGGATGCTAGGTAGAGGACCTTATAATGAGACTCCACCTGCTCCACTCTGATTGGGTGTCGACATATTTCAGCTGGCAATTGACAATGCCCCGACTTTCCTCAGGACTCTCACTCTGTGACCCTGGGTGCTCCTCCTCCCTTCTATAAATTCAGAAGTAAAAAGGGGTGTCACCTTTCATGGAGCCCTTCGCATGTGAAGGGGAACCGAGTTTATATAAGTCTAAAACTCGAAATGGCGGGGGAGGAGAACAGCTTCCTATTAGCACTCTTGCTTGCGAGGTAAGCTGTTGCGACCATTATCATCTCTCCGGTCAGCCTACAGTGGACAGGAGAGACGATAATGATCGACAACAGCTTACCTCGCAAGCAAGAGTGCTAATAGGAAGCTGTTCTCCTCCCCCTCCATTTTGAGCATTGTCAATTGCCGGCTGAAACATGTCGACACCGATGCAGCGTGGAGCAGGTGGAGTCTCGTTATAAGCTCCTCTACCTAGCATCCACTAATTTCTCTATATCTTTTAATCCTGGACAGGGGACCTAGCATTAAAACTGTAATAAGGAATCCCTGAGACCAGCTTTTACATCACTTTTTCTTCACCATTTCTCACCCTTGATTTCACACTGTACGTTGTATTGTCTTCCCCTCCCTATTGCTCCACCTCCAGTGTTAGGTAAACACGGAGGTGTGTTAGCAGCCCTATGATGAAGCATGACACAGCTTGCTGTGTGTGAGGGCAGTTTTAAAGCAAGGTGCATTTCCCTTTCATTCACTTTTTGACACCTATTATCACTATACTCTTTTCCTACTTCTTTTGGTGATTAAATTCCTCTACTACGCCCATTGTTTTTTGACGCCGACCCATATTTACAAGGTATGGGGCAGTGCCAAAAATCTTGCAAGGGAATAACCTGGTCCTAAGCAGGTGATATGAAGAGAAAGTTTTATTTATCCCCGTATTTTGCTCTTTCCACATGTGCAGCATTCAGCAAACATAGATATAGCGAATCGCCTGAAAAGATTATCACCTTCCTGCACATAAACAATTGCCACTGTAGCACAGGCACTCTAGCAAAGTGTGGCTAGGGTGCCTGAGCTGGTGCTGGCATATTTTAGTGCCAGGGCTAGGGGTAACGCAGGGGTGGGCCGCATTCTTGTGAATATGGTCCATCTCTGAACTTTTAAACTGTCGGAGCAACGGCATCACCAATTTTGGCATAACACCACGCTCCGCTAGTTTCTTGTAAATATGCCTCCTAATTTCTTACAAGCTGCACCTAACTTAGGTCTACAAAAAACAGTAACTATTACAGAAAGTGGGAGAAGTGCACCACTACTTGCAGTTGTAACAGCCTTCACGTAGAAAGACAAGTTTATTTAAGTTGAAAAGGCAAACAACAATTCAATAATTTTCCCAAATCCTGCACATGCGTAATGTGTGCAATGCCATTGTAAGTCAGCAATAAAGGTAATGCTACGCATTTAAGAACGTAACTTATGACATTGTGACTAATACATACAATGGATAAACATGTTTGTGAATCAGCCAAAAGCTCAATTTGTATAGCTATTAACTAGGGCTGTTGTGGCTCTGCCCCTAAATGTGACCTTCTCTCTTCAAATGATTGAGGCAAACAGCGCATTTCCAGTTGTTTTTTTAAAATGTGGAAGACTTTAGAAAGATTAATAGAAAACGTTCCTCACTGAAGGACCAATGAACATTCACAGTGAATATGAGCGACCAGTCAGAGTTCGTCTATAAGAAAGTAAATATTGGTCCTTTTCAATGTCCTTTGGAATTTGGAAATGCCTGAATTACTGTTTTATCAGCTTTAAGTCGTGTTCAAATAAGTGACGCAAATTATTTTTACGCACAATACATTTATTTTACAAATCCCTCCTGAACAGTCACAAACATCAAACATGAAAACTCAAAAACAGTCACCAAAGCTAGCAGCTCAGTTACTGAGTTTGTAGCCACTACAGCCTGTTGTTACTTGTTTGCCAAACATTCTCAGAACTTTACAAGCAAAGGAATGCTTGTCAATACTGAAAAACAAAACGCTAATGTTGTAAAAAAGAAATAATATTTTTACTATCAGTTAATATGAAAATGAAGCATATACCATACACAAAAAGTAATCTGTTATTTTTCTTGCAGTTACTATAAAGATTGATTTATCTGCCCAGTATTAACTTTTATTTCCATGTTCCGACTTGGGCAATGCCGAATGTCTTTACCATTCCATTTCAGCACACTGTGGGCCAGCTCATATACATTTTCTCTGGGTCTGACAATTTCTGTGATTTTTTAGGCAATCCTGTATCTGTAGCAAGCACGTTTTCAGTGACACTTGCAGCGATGACCAGAGCAAAAATTAAATGTATACTGGTGTGGTGACCAATACAAATATAACATTTCAGACTAGTCAGTAGGGAAACATAATGGTGCATGAGTGATGCTAAATTACATGGCAGTTGGAACCAGTGAAAAACGTTTGTGATCCAAACTGTCCCATCTCACATTAGCTTTTATATTCCCAGCCATTTATATGGTGACGTTTTGACTTTCTTTGAATATCTTGATTGTAATCTGTGTTGTGACTAATGAGCGCCTATATTTTTGCCTAATATGATATTTTCCTAGTTCTGTTGGAGAGCTCTTCTGTTAGGACTTTGCTGTGCTATTCCATTCACCCATTGTCAATTTCCTTTGTGACCTGGTGTGTCTAGAACTAGCATAGACTAGGCATTGCTTTAAATTATAATAGCTAGAATCTGGTTTATAGCAATGCATTTAACGTAATTAGATGTCTTTGGTCCTCTTTAATACTTTTGTGATAGGAGGCAGTAGGAAGTCCACGAAACAAGGCCTGACATTTATTGGGTAGGTGATAGTTCCAGCTCTGCCATGTTTTCCTTACATTCACCCTTACATTTAAGAGCAGAGCTGCCCCCAGATGAGGAGATAAACTGGATTTGCTCCTTCCTGAGTGGCTGCACCCAGTCGTCAGCCTGACTCACTTCCCCGCGGACGCATTCAACCTCATCTTCAGAGTTCCACAAAGATCATCACTCAACCCCCTCTTTTAACACCTACAGGAACCCACTCGCCAGCATCATCCGCACCCATGGAATCAATGCCATTTCCTATGCTGATAACTCCTAGTTCAAACTCCCCCACTCCAATAAGACGCCAAACACAGTACCAATTTCTCCACCTGAGTGACCAAAGTCACCAGATGGATGAAAAACACAAGTCTCAGAGACACCTTGCTCCATGACTCGATCTGGTGCCCTGCCAAACTCAGACCCATATCCTGGAAACCCATGCAGAGAATTTCAGAATAGTAATCAACAACCAACTCACTATGACCAGCTAAGTGAACGCTGTCTCTGTCTCCTGCTTTCACACACTTAAGATGTTCAAGAAGGCTCCTCACCAACACTCACAGTACAGTCACGTAAACACTCCTCACCAGAAAGCCAGACTATGGCAACACTCTGTGCTGGAATCAATGCTAAGATGACCAGAACACACCACACTATACAAAACTCTGTGGCCAGGCTTGCCCTCAACCTCACATTCCTCAAACATCAGGCTCCACCTCAAAATACTCCACTGGCTCCCAGTCCACAGATAAGCACTCTTCAAACTCCTTATGCACACAAACAAAACCTTGCACAACATTGGTCCCACGTACCTTAACAAAGGCATAAACTTCCCCAAACCTGCCAGAAATATCCGCTCTCAGACAGACTCATATTTACCCATACCCACTGTATAAGAAGAACCAGACCCTGCGATTGTGCCTTCTGCTTCACTTCTAAAACCTGGAATGACCTAGCCCTGCACATCAGAGCCTCCTCTTCAATTCTTGAATTCAGCAAGAAACCGAAGACATGGCTCTTCACCTAGCCCGACCCTGGCTCGGCCCATTCAGCTCCTGTTTCCATGCCAAGATACCCTCCTGATGAGTTGTGCACTATACAAATACACATAAGGTTGATGGTGAGACAGCTACTATCACACCAGCTGAAGACGGCTTATCTTACCCTGCCCTTATGCCAAGGTTGCATGGCCAAGACTTGAGGGTAGTGCAAGGTCTAGGAGGGGAGTGGACAATTTGGGTAGCCAGGTTTAGGATCCAATAATGAGTAACAAAAAGTAAACATTTAACAATGGAAGTTACATAAAATGTTTAATCTGTGACAATAAAGCACAGCTTTAATACAGATTTGCATACATAACTTAATGAAGTCATACAATAAGGTGACATCAAAACAGAAATATTGCAAAAAAAAGTTTTTGCTACTGTTTAGCTTTAAGAAAATAGCATACTGGCTAATTCAGCTCAATTAAATGTGGAAAATTTTGCAGAACATCCATGCAGTTCTTTTTTTCGAAAAGCTTAATTGTAAAGAATTTTCATTGAAGAGATCATTTCAGGCCTTCTTCACCAAAGGCGTACGTGACTTTCGAAAGGCTCTGGTGTTACCTTTCCTATTTATTAAAAGTAGGATCCAGTCGGAAGCATTTTCAAGCAGGTGAAACTGTTGGGATACTTTCCCAAAATGACTGGGTTGCCCTCCATTCTTATCTCATCCATTTTTGTTCGAACATAGCGTGTATTGTTGGATTTGCAGAATGTGTCGTCAGTGATGGATGTGATGTTGTTGAACTGTAAAACAGAAAAATGGATTTGTTAAGTCATGCTTGAATTAGTAAAAAAACCACTCACTTGCTGCAATTTGAAAGGAGAATTGTACCACACACATTTTCAGAAATCACCATCTGGCACTGAAATGCAAACATGATTTTTGCGAGGTGGAGCAACGCAGTGGATACCTCATTGGCTTCAGATTAGTTCAATTTACAGTCAGATCATTTTCATATTCTCTGTCTAGTTTATGTGTTGGGTTTTCTTTGGCCCTTTTTCAAAATGCCAGTTAAGAAGCAGTGTAATAGCCATTTCATCATTACAATCTGACATACGCCCTGATTGTAAGTTATGTAGAAAAGGGTTGGATATTTTACCACACTGGTAAATACCATTCCCCCGGGATAGGTATTTCTCGAATGTGATATGAATGAATGGTATTGTATTGTATTGTAATTGCATTTATATAGCGCTTACTACCCTTGACGAGGCATTGAATCGCTTTTCAGTGAGTAGCACGCTACTCTGGAACCCAAAAAATGATTAGTGATGAATTAGTATAGGTAAATATGAGATGAATTTGAGCGGTGGACATGTGAATCTGTTATGTGGGTTGAAAAAGATAGTGGAGGGATATAAGAGGGAAGGACTTGCATTTTTTATAGCCCTTTGTACCCCTGATGAGGCATCAAAAACAATTTTCGATGAGTAGCACGCTACTCCAGAACCCAAATAGGATTAGTGGTGCATTAGTGTAGGGAAATATGAAATTAATTTGAGTGGTGAACATGTGAGTCTGTTAGTTGGATTGAAAAGGATAGTGGAGTGAATGGATGGATGAATGAATGAACATTCTGTCCTACTTTAGTTTGCCATGAGAACAGTGTCTTGGCGTAATTGAAAAGTAAACTCCTTTCCAAGTTTTTGACTTGGAAATGAGTCATAACATGAAAAAATGAACAAATTCCACATATTTTTCCCTTTTCCCGGACATTTTACCCCATTACATTTCCACAGGTTTGACCTATTAGATTCTAATATGGTAAAACTGATATGGTGTGATAACTGTTACACAACTTGTAATTACGATCACTCTGCAAACTCCTCTTTGCAAAGGGATCAGAATTTAGTCCTAAACCTGTAATCCAAGCCTATGCTGTGCTCATCTCCTGAGCAGTCTATCTGAAGAAACACATTTAGGAAAGCATCAAATTGATAGGAAATCTATTGTAAGAAGGAATGAAAGGTAGCCTTGCATCAGATTACTGGATCACATGTAACTAATACCCCGCTTACCACATTATTAGGATACACAAAGGACCTTGAGTCCCCAATCAGACGGTATGTTTCACTGGGTCTACGCCTGGCTAAACGCAGGTTGTTCTGCAGGTGGGGAAGAGGAGGGGCACCCAAATTTAAGGAATGGCTAAATGATCCTATATTCTGCCAGGAGCAATTAACTATATCTGCGGAGTTGATGCCACCTACGTCCCAACCAAGGGATATTTGGGAACCCCTGCGAACATATCTGCTGGAATGGTTCGACACAATAGAGGCAGAAGGTGGGAAGACAGAGAACCCACAAACAACACAACAATGAACAGGAAATACACAAGGGGCGGTTGGAGGGACAACCTTGGGAAACACTGGGTGTGATTAAGAATGCACAAAAGATTCATACAAGATGTAACTGGGTATTAAGCAAATTAGAAGTACATAGGTGTTAGACCTGGCACCATTGGCATGTATCTCTCTTCCATTTTTTGCTGTTGCCTCCTGTATTTTTGCTTTGTTTTTATTGGTCTAGATGCTTTGGGCACTTTGCCACTGCTGTTCAGTGTCAAAGTACAAGTGTTCCCTATTGTAAATTTTTGTAATGGATTAGTGACTCCATGATTGGCTTATTTGATTTACCTGCCAGACCCTAGTACAGCGCACCATGTGTGCACAGGGCCTGTAAATCAAATTCTGCTGGTGGGCTTGCAACACTGGTTGTTCCACCCACAGAAGCAGCTTGTAATGTATGGCTCAGGCCTGCCATTGCATAACCTGTGTGTAGTCTGGGACTGCCATGTAGACCTGGCAAGTGCACCCACTTGCCAGTCCCTAAACCTTCCCTTTTCTACATAATAGTCACCCCTAAGGTAGGCCCAAGGGCAGGGTGCATAGTATGTAAAAGGTAGGGCATGCCCTGATGTGTGTGGCATATCCTGATAGTGAATTACAGCCTATTTCATTTTTCACTATGGCAAGGCTACCTGTTCCCATAGGCCAGAATGGGCAGTTTTATTATAAAACCATATAATTCTAACTGACCCAGGGAACAAGGCAGAAATTTGAGTTTAGTATGCCTGAACTCGGAATGTTAAAATACATCTTTTAGTCAGGGTGATTTTACATTTTGTGTTTGAAAATACCGCTTTTAGAAAGTAGGCATTTTCTTGCCTAACCATCCAGTTACCTCTGCTAGGTTTGTGTATTCCATGTCTTGGTTGTGAGTGACAGGGGGCTGGAGAGGACCTTGGCTCCAGCAGTCTGATGTGTCAGGGGTGGGCTGAATAGGACTTGCATTGAATAAAGAGCAGGGGTGGAGATTTCCTTTCACTGACCTGAGCACTCATAGAATAGAGAGTAGGGGGAGGAGATTTCCTTTCAGCTAGCTGGACCAGGTCTGCTCTCAATCAATGCTGTCTCCACCTCCTGCCAGGAAGCTGCACCCAGGAGGACAGAACTGGTTTTGACCCGGGACAGACATTCTCTGCTTTCAGAGAACAAAGGATTTTGCAGTATAAATATTGGGACCCAGACCCCAGAACTTTAGATCACTTCTGGGAATCAAGACATACCTTTGCCAAGGAGAAGAACCAAGGAAGCTGAAGGAGGAAACTGCCCCTTCGATAATGACTGTTTGGGGTTGACCTGCAGTGGTTACTTTATTGCCAAGGAAAGGAGAAAAGGAACTTTGTTTGTACTTTAATCATCTTGAGGAAGATCTTCATGGGCTTGAAGTTGAAACCGACGCATCACCTTCCCTGCGACCCTTTTGTTTGTATTGCGTGATGCATCCCAGGTACTTTGAGAGTGAAGTGTCACATTTACCATCTACATTGAACTAAGCTATTTCTACCATTTTAAAGTCATATTTTTATTATAGTATTGTGGATTTTTGTCGTTTGGTCTTTTGTTAAGTCTAGTAAAGATGACTTATTTTCTAACCAGGTGTGGTGTCCATTTGTACTGTTTTCACTGTATTACTGTATTTGTTCACAAATGCTTTACACACTGCCTCTGAGATAAGCCTGTCTGCTTCTGCCAAGCTACCAAGGGGGTGAGAAGGGGTTATTTAAGAAGTGTAGTCCCTCCCCCTGACTAGAAGCAAGGGTCCCTATTTGGACAAAGGTGCAAACCATTGCCAACTAGAAACCCCCATTTCTAACAATAGGGTAAATGATTAGTTGAGGGCATCATGATTTTATCAACAATGCTAATAATGTGTCATGTTGTAAGGCTGATTCGAGGTCTGGGTATGGGAATTTACTGCTGGATTTTTTTTTAAAGAAAGAAAGGTACAAGACAAAGGCGGTAAGAAGTTATATAAACAGAACACTTCAGGCATAATCTAGAATAAATAATATTGAAAGGTGTATTTCCTCACAGAAAGAGGATCTGGCAAATTTATGACACTGCAGAACCTTTAAAGAAAATATCTGTTTCTTAAGCAAATAAGCACAGCATCTAACAAGTTAAGAAATCTACTAATCCTTGAAAGTAGTAGATGCAAGTTGAATAAGCACTGCCAAGTGGCTGACCTTTTATTAGTGAAAGTACGTACTAATTAAAGTGCAAGCTTGTGTGAGTGTCTAATGCATGTACAAGTGGCAAATGCAGTAGGCGAATGTAGGTGTTTATGGATGCATCATTGAGAGAGTGACTGGCTGCATTGAAGGATGAATGACAATGTCTGTGCACTCTCTTATTTATTCATCCATTTATCGACCTTTTGACTTTTAGCATTACTTCACTAAATAATCCAGACAACCACACACACACACACACACACACACACAATCACCCTTCGAGAAGCACTTTAATTAAAAAAGCACAACAGGCCTACAATTCTACCAAGCGCCTAGAATAGTGCAATCTCTATGCCGACAAGGGAGATGATACTGAAGAACGAGAATCTCGGCCATCATTAGATAAACAGACTGTGTACTGTTAACCAATGAAAATGATCAGTCAACCTCAGAGACAAGAGAAAACAGGAAATCATTCCCAAATTTGTGTCTTTAAAAGTGACACTTTGTGACCTTGTCCATAACATTTTGTGCTATTATCTGGAATTTAACTTGGTGGCAGACAGTCTAGAATTTCTCCTGACATTTGACTAGAGTCTCATATGTTTTATTTTTAATATTCTGTTTTTGAAAGATGTTTGCCTTTTGCATGCCATTTTATTTTCTGTAGGACATTACACACATTGCTTTTAAAATAAAATTCACAAAATGGTATGCAATGGGCAGCACTTAAGTAATGAGACATGCAAAGTCATAAACACTCTGGGAAGCGTAAACATAAAAACATGGCACGTTACACCTGGTAAGTACCTAAGTACCGTAGAATAATGATGATTCAGTTGTGCATGCAACCCAAGACTGCAACAACCTCTTAGTACAGAAAAAGATGGATGCTGGGCGGCATCCTTCAGCAAAGTTGAAAAGAGCAAGAGGCAACCAGCAACTACCAGGCATCTACAGCAGCAGATGAGAGGTGAGCTGGAGCCTGATTTGCAAGTGCCTGTTTTTGAAATCCTAGAGTGCTCTATGCAGGGTAGAATGTTCTTTGAGCAGCTGCAGAAACTGCCTCTGCTGTTAGGGGTAGAAGCTCAGGTGGGTGGTGTGGGTCTTGTCTAGGATTGCACTGACAGTAACTATCATGATGCATCTGAGGTTCATCCTCTCCACAGAGACTCCCTGTTTACATGACCTTTAGCACCTCTGCCCACACACTGTTTATTTCTTTATATGTGCTATATGGCCTACGTTTCTTTGTAGACAGCAAGAGGGTGCCATTTCTCTAACATCTAGGGATGGACTACTGCTTTGGAATTCACCTCTCCAAAATGTAAACCTGGGCAATACTCCCGTCAGCTGAACAAAAATGTAAAAGTCCCTCTGCTTTGCTTTTAAGATCTTGTATTTTTCCTCTCTTGGCATCTTGGCCAACCTGCTTTCATCATATACTTCCACCCGCCAACTCCACTCGATAGGTCATCATCTGGCGGTTGTTCCCCAGGTAAGGAGGGTACGTGCTGGTGGGCCTCTTTCCGCACACTGGCAGTTAAACTCTGGAACTCACTTCCTATACACATTTGCAGCATTGTTAATTACCTGACTTTTCGTAAGGCTATTAAGACCTACCTCTTTCCTCCACTATAGGCATCTTTCTGTCAATAGCCTCCGCTTCTTTTTGCTATTAGCGCTGGGACGCCCCTTTGCTGGGGCAGCTGTGCGCTCTATAAAACTACATAACATAACATAAAACAAGTATTAACTGAAAGAGGCGGACCTAAAGCAACCAGTGGCTGAGGAAGGCTTACTCAAACCCCTTGTATTCATATTCATGACAGCAAGTACAGTATATCACCTGATCCAAGAAGATCAATATACATTCATAATTAATTTTAACTCCAACCAATTCACAACATGGCATTAAATATAGTACAATGGCCTGAATGCCCCTTTGGATGCCAATGGCCTGATTTAGGGTTTGGTGGGCCGGTACTGTCTCACAAATATGGAGGATATCCCATCCTCCTTATCACAAGTGCTGCAGGATATAATGCACATATAATAAGGTGGATGGGAAAACCCTAATGTTTGTGATGTAGTAACTCATCCGCCAAACTCTAAAACATGTCCCAAGTACCTAAGTTAGTTTTGGTGATTTTAGAAAATCATTCCGTTTTTGGAGATCATGGTAATTCTATTTAAGAATCCACCGGTAGAATTTTTTACACCATACTATTCTTAATGGTGGCGGACATCTACCACTGGATTCTCTTGTGGATTTAGTAATTCCTTTAGGAACTGGAAGATTTTCCATTACTGCCCAATTCTAAATCAGATGTGTAGTGTACTTACTTCTACTTTAAAAAATGGTATCCATTGTAATATGTTCTCTGTTTCTATATGCACTGTCTCTTCGGTCTGAATACATAGTGGGGGAACTAGTGGAACATGAAACTAGGCTATTGCTAGTGTTTAGAATTGGTCAAGAGGTACCCTTTTGTAAAGTGCGGGTTAAATTGAAATCAAAGACATCAAAGGTACTTCCAGATTTGCTTTAATCCAGGATAACAGCAGCTACACTGGAGTACAGCTGTCCACACCGAAGCGCAACTGTTGAATGAGCTATTCAACAGTTGGAGCCTTGGAGTAGACAAGAACTTGAAGAATGCAGCCTTTGAAAATGCACACTCACAGGGCTGCGCATGCTGGTATGATGACACAGAACATGGAATACAATAGTAATAATAAACATAGAAGAAATACATATGAATAAACAAAAACACGTTACCTAATAAAGTAAATGTAACACTTTACATCATCTCCTTTTTTTTATAAACAATGAGAAAAAAACCTATAAAAGAAAGTTAGGTTATGACATATAATAATCTTTAAATCTGACAGGAACAGAACAATTTCAAGATGATCTAACAGAGCCTGGAGAAGAAGGTAAATTGATGATGGTAGAAGTATGAGATGTGGAGGTGGGATGGAGAGAGTGCTAAAAGTTGTCAGAAGAAGCGCCCAAAGGAAAATGTGAACAATCCTTAACATCTGCAAGAGTGTGTTTGAATGAAATAATTTTGTTGGCGTGTTCAGGTAATAATTTAACCACAGCTCTCTTGTACCACCACCCCTTTTTTCCAAAAAAAAGAGACCCTTTAGAGGTTTTTAATAATTGAGTGGGAGCAGAAAACTTAGAGTCAACTTTTTTTTACTTTGCTGGGCTTCTTGCTCAAAACCCAATCACCAATTTCAAAATCAACGAATGAAGAAGAATAAGAGGAATCAAAATGTTTTTTTGTACATCTTGTCTCAAGACATTTTTTTTAAAAGTACTCTGTCTTGACAGGCTAAGCATGAGTTAATAGTATTTTTCTTAAGTAGCTTGATCCAATTGGGACAAATGTTTCTGTTGGGATCCCTTTTTTTGAGTAGTCTATAAGGAGAAATCCCTGTAGTTGAATGTGGAGTGACAAGGTAGGACAAGATTTTTCTTCTTAGAAAAAGTTCAACATCAATGTTGCAGGCCAAGGCAGATTGAATGCCTTCCTTAATAAATCTGTTCATTTTTCCGATGAGACCATTTGAAGAAGGTGAATATAGAGCAACCTTGAGGTGTTTGATATCATGAATGACAAAAAATTCTTTCATAAGTGTTGAACAAAAATGAGAAGCATTATCAGAAACAATTTCTCTGGGTGAGCCTTCTGAAAGAAACACTTTGGTTAGAAAATTGATGACTGAAGAAGTATTTGGTGTCTCACAAAAATCACGGTCTACCCACTTAGAATGATAATCAATCAGAGCAATAATGTAACGTTTATCACAAGATAACAAATCAAAAGGTCCTGCAAAATCAATTGCGAGTTTAAACCAAGCTTCCTCAGGAACTTGTACTGGATGTAAAGGAATTTTAGTGGTATTCCAATGCTTATCTGACAATAAACAGGTATCACAGTTGTTGATCCAACGAGTGATATCTTTATCTAGAGCTGGCCACCAAAAATGCTCCTTTAGTTTCCTTGAGGTGGCACCTATGCCCAAATGTCCTTCATGTGCTCTTTGAACAAGCTTTGAACGAAGGGACATGGGAGGAACACATTGATCACCACACATTATGATGTTGTTGACAAAAGAAAGTTCATCTGAAATCTGAGCATATGATTTCAGAGGAGCAGAAAACAAACGCTATTTGGGCCAACCAGAAATTATCACATTCTTAACAGCTTTGAGTGTAGAGTCATTGTCAAATGCCTGAATCAAGTTCGAATGTGAGAGTGTGATGGGGAAATCTTCAATTGAAGCAACAACACATTCCACATCATCGTATTTGGAGCCTAGGATATATCCAGTAGAGGTAATCTAGAAAGGCAGATGTCGCCCTGAAATATGTTGCATGCTAAAGGTATATTCATGCAGCCTTGAAAGAATATGAACCAGTCTTGCAGGCGCTTTGCCAGTGCTGTTGCCATTGAGTAAATATAAAAGTGGTTTGTGGTCAGTCAAAAGAATAAAATGAGAACCCCAAATGAAACTTTAAAACATTTCTACGGCCCAAGAGCAGGCAAGGGCTTCCTTCTCGATAGTGCTGTAATTCATTTCAGCAGTATAGAGAGCTCTTGATGTAAAACCTATGGTATGCTCTTTAGCATCAATCCACTGGCAAAGTACTGCACCTAAACTACATTGACTGGCATCAACAGAAATGAAACATTTAAAACCAGGGGTGAAAGAAGACAAAGCAGGTGCTTGAATAATGACCTTTTTGATAAGATTAAAAGCAATATCAACTTCTGGGGACCAAATAAATGCAACATTTATTTTTTAACAGGACACACAATGGTTGAACAATTTGAGAGTACCCCTGTATATATCTTGAATAATATTCAGTTATTCCTAGAAAGGATCTCAAAGAATCTTTGTTGTTGGGAACAGTAACACAAGAAATGGCTTTGTTAAAGAAAAGTTTGATTTGATGCCTTTGGCAGAAATGCAGTGTCCCAAATAATCAACTTCGGTCTAAAACAATTAGCATTTATCTGTGCCTAAATCGAGAAAGATCTTCTCTTAGAGTGCGAATGTGTGCTTCCTTGCTTTTTGAGAAGATAAGTATATCGTCTTGATAAGCTTGTACACATTTAATGTCTTTCAATAAACAATCCATAAATATTTGAAAAACACTGGCCAGAGAAGCCAGACCAAATGGTAATCTCAACTATTTAAATACTCCAAAGGGAGTATGAAAGTGGTTATTTCTGAGAATTGTGACGCTAAAGGGATTTGATGGTATGCACTACGGAGATCAAGTAAAGTGAGGTAAATTGAACCACTGATGCCAGCTAATAAATCCTGCATCTTGGGAAGAGGGTGACAATCAATGATTATATTTTGATTACGTGAGCGAAGATTGGCACACAGGCGGACACTGGAATCTTTTTTCTTATAATAACAATGGGACTAACCCATTGGGATGAATTAGTTGGTTCAATAATACCATCCTAAACCATTTTGTCTAGTAACTTTTTTAGATCATCCCTTACACTTATAGGAGTAGATCTTAGCTTGTGTGTGATTGGTATGGCACCAGGCTTGAGTTTAATTAAATGTTCAAAATTTAGAATTTTGCCTATGGAAGAATTGAAAACATCAGGAAATTCAGAAATTATATTATCAATTAATGGTTTCAAGTGTTTAGTAACTAGAGAAATGGACACCTCGTTGAGCTGGACTTGGTTTTCTGACCCCGGTACCAACTTCAAACCCATTTTAGCAAGATCTCTCCATCCAATAATATGTTTGCCTTTGATAACAATAAACATTTTTGTGTTAATGTGTTTACCCAAGCAAGTTAGGTCAGCGTAAAAGAAACCCAGCATATCTATGTCTTTGTCACCATAGGCTTTTGGTATAATGTCTAAAGATTGGAACTGAACATTAGCAGCCCAATACAAATCAAAAAGTGAGTCAGATATGATGGTGACAGGTGCACCTGAATCTGCCATCATGTTGATAGATCTATTATCAATAGTGACTTCGCAAAAAGGATCTTTTATGTGTTCAGAGCTAACCAAC
Organism: Lissotriton helveticus; assembly: GCF_964261635.1. Lineage (NCBI taxonomy): Eukaryota > Metazoa > Chordata > Amphibia > Caudata > Salamandridae > Lissotriton > Lissotriton helveticus. The sequence continues at coordinate 1,043,527,446 of NC_136070.1, read as the reverse complement.
TCTTCATTTGTATCAATAGAAAAAATAATCTTTTCTTTCACAACTGGAGGAATTACATGCACAGTTTTAATATCCAGACTCTGTAAATGCGAATCAATCGAAGGGACATTAGGATCAGGTTGTTCATTTGAAGAATTAGAACTAACACGAACCAATTGTTTGCTCCTGTAAATAGTATAAAAGTGACCTGGTTTGTGGCAATTGGTAAACCTCTTACCAAGAGCTGCACAAATGGGACTATTGCCCAGATGTGTCTTGGAACCGCATCTGTAACAAATAATATTAGTTCTCTTTTGAAAAGATTTTGCAAACTTGTTTTTAACAGCTATAGCATTAATCACAGATTCATTTTGCACTAAATTGACAGGGAGACACCATCTTTGCGATACATTTCGAATAAATGATGGCCTTCTCAATACTTTTAGCCATGTCTATAGCCTCTAACAAGGTTGGATCTCTACAACTTATAATACGCTGGTGTATTTTTTTATGGTACCAACTATATACAAACTGGTCTCTAATGGCCATGTCAAGTGAAGCCCCAAAATTGCTGTCCGCAGCCAAATTTCTCCACTGTCTTGTTTGGATCTTGTTTCCGTTTCATAAAGTTAAAGCGTTCCAGCATTACATTGTGTTGCTCAGGAAACTTTTTATTAAAGTCTCTGCACAGCATCTGTGTAAACATTCCAACCATCACCGTTTCCTGGGGGAGCAATGGAGGCTGGGAGATTGTCAAATATTTGTCATCCAGCACTTCCTGAATTATTATATAATATGGCTACTTTGTGTTTTGGAGAATATTCCTCAGCATCAAGTGCAACTAAATACCTTTCAAAACTGTGGAACCACGTTTTCCACAATTCTTTTGGTTTACCTGGGACCGGAAGAAAGTGGTTTCATTATCGATTTGATAAAAAATTGTAAAACCAGTTGAATGTACACAAAGTCAATGTTGTAAAATTGCAGAGTGAGACTAGTAAAATGAATGTGAAATTCTCCAATTTAAGTTTGTGTAGAAGTAAAAATATATTTTTTAAATGTCTTTTAAATACCTTGTATTTTCCGTTTTTGAATTAGTGAAAGTGAAGATGAAAAATAAAACAGCTTCAAAATTTTAAACCGATCGTGTAACGAAGAAACAGCTGAAATTACCATTGCGTAAAGATTAATTGCTTGTTGACATGCGATGAAATGTGTGGCTTTCAACTCACGTTATAAATCCTTCAAAGATGGCGGCACTTAGTGTGATTACCTCATCAAGTTTTGTTGAGCATGTGACGTATGAAGTGAACGTACGGGGAAGACGACGCGTGTTGTTTGAAAAATCAGGAAAACCCTCTCAATTCAATAAGAGGCGATGTGGGGGTCACAGCCGGTCCAAGAAAGGAGGCTCAGTGACCGCAGAAGGTGCTTAATCCAATGAGCAGCACTTGACCCACATTTGGAGGACACTGGGTGAAGAGAAGAGGTGAAGGATGATAATCTGCACAAAATGAGTGCAGCTGCTGCCCGCTCGTCGCCAAATGTAAAGTGTGGGTTAAACTGAAAATGAAGACATCAAAGGTACTTCCAGATTTGCTTTAATCCAGGATAACAGCAGCTACACAGGAGTACAGCTGTCCACACTGAAGCGTAACTGTTGAATGAGGTAGTCAACAGTTCGAGCCTTGGAGTAGACAAGAACTTGAAGAATGCAGCCTTTGAAAATACACACTTGCAGGGCTGCACATGCTGGTATGATGAAACAGAACATGGAATACAATAGTAATAATAGACATAGAAGAAATACATATGAATAAACAAAAACACGATACCTAATAAAGTAAATGTAACTCTTAACACCTTTTTCCTTCTTGACTGGCTACATCTCTGTCAATATATTGTGCCAATTACATGGCCCAATTGCAATCCCTGCCAAGCAGTGCTTAAGTTTTGCTGATGTTTGCTGGCGGAGAGCACTGGCACTCATATTTTGGATTGGGTTTTATTTTTCATCATCAAACTTTGACCCAGAGGGAGCCAAAAAAGGCAAAAAAGTGAGACAGAAGAAGGAAGAGAAAAAAACAAGTGACAATGAGAGAACGCATGGCTGAAAACGAATCTGCAATTTGTGATAAAGATACAGGAAGAGCAAGCTGGTGGAAGAGACATGAGGTGCTATCCAAACAAGGCTACCATGGTATTCAACAGCGCCTGAGGAGGGCTCTTAAGAAACTTTCGGCACCAGTGTTATCCTAAGGATTTTTGGGCCCCCGGGCAAGGCATACTGTGGGGGCCACTGTCCATAATCACTTTGAATCTTATTATCGGCTTTCGAGCTAGTTGTATCCCGCATAATGCCAAACAAACTTTCATGAATGGGTTTCATGCAAAACGGTTGCGATATGTCCTTCTGAAGACCCCAGAAATCCTTAAGATGACGCTGAGCAAAGAGAGACAGACGTAAAAGTAGGCAGAGAAAAGAAAAGAGCTTCAAATATAGTTATGGACAGAGGTGAATTAGAAAGAGAAAAAGTTTACTTTCCCAGGGGGTCTCTTAGAAGGTAGGGACTTTGGGCAATTGCCCACTTGGCCCATGACTTAAAACGTTTCTGCCCTGCACTTATTGTTTAAGCACCGCTGTGGTCATGTTACAACTTACATTGATGTCAGGCTGTATTTTAGTCCTCTGTTTCTCAGAGGCATGCAAGCCTTTAGCTCCTACAATTCCTGTGACGTTCCACTAACTGACTAAGATATAATTCGCCTTTGCAACTTCAAACCGCTGTAGATTGCTTTAGAATAGACTTTGAGAAGTAATCTTTACTGTATTGCACAGTACCTGGAGGTGAAGTATACGAAGGCTCTCTGGCAGGTTAAGTGGCACGCTTTCAAGGGAGTTCTCAGCCAAGTAGAGGTAGGACAAATTATTCAGTTTCTACAAACAAAACATCAAAGAGAAAACAACTTTAAATACATCAAAAAACATTCAGAAGCAACGTCTTACTTACTTTTAAGTCCACCATAAGGCCTGAGGAAAAGATTCATAGCAAGACCTTCATATGATGGATGGAGACATTAATATGACATTTCCAACATTACACATACACATAAAATATACCAGGCAGAGTGCAGCTCAATGGGACAGCAATGTTTCTATTCAGCACCACAAAACTCCATAGAACGTTGTAGCATCTTAACATAATCATACAGTCAAGCTTAGCTGTTATAAATAATTGGGAAATCTTTCATTTACAATGATTGCTATGATTCACCCCCATATCCACTTTTTGTGAATGTGGCCTCATTTCAGAAGAAGCAGTGCTTTAAATGGGCCGGTACTCTCCTGTACTTAGTACCAGCACCTCTTACATTTATCACTCTGAGTACCGGCACTTCTCTACTGCCGAGGAGAGTACCAGCACTCATGAAAAGGTGGGCTCATTGGCTGAGAGTGCTAATGAGCATGAGTGGAACGTGTCTGTTAACCAAGTCTATTCAGCAGGGCTCATTTGAATAATATCCGGTGCTCACCATCACGATGTGCTTGACACAGCAGGGTCCATTCAGGCTGTCAATCACATTCACACTATCCTGTGCATTAGCACAAACACAGGAATCATGGCAGTTCCCTGGCAGTGGCAATTTAAAAAGCCATGGTAGGGGAAGAGTATAACATGGCTTTTAATGTACCCGAGTCATTTGTGTGTCTGCTTATGTTTCTGTGTTTGCCTGCCTTTGTATGCCTGTTTTTGTAAGAAAATACGAAAGAGAGAATCAAGACACTCTCAGGAGGTATTTTAAAGAAAATGGGTGGCAGTTTTGTGTGTACCTATCTGCTTGGCGACATAGGTTCATAAATAACGTAGTAGGGAGCATTGGTGGGTGAGTGAGTGGATGGATGAGTGTGCAAGGGTGGATGTATAGATGGATGAATGGATGGATGGATGAGTGAATGGATGGATGGATGAGTGAATGAATGGATGGACAAAAGAGGGTGGCGGATTGGATAAAAGGATGGATGATGGGTGGATAAGTGAAAGATTGAATGGATGAATGAAAGGGAGGGAGGATGGATGAAAGGGTGGATGATGGATGACTAAAAGGAGGGATTGAGTGAAAGGGTGGATGGAATGAAAGGGTGGATGGTATAAAGGAATGAAAGGGATGATGGATGAATGAAAGGGTGGATAAATAGATGGATGAGTGAAAGGATAGATAGATATGTTTAAAGATGGATGGATGGATGGATGGATAGGTTTGGATATGAAGGGGGGACAGCCGGAATGGTGAAAAACTGAATGATGGATGAAAACTGAATAGACAACAGAATGTAAAGGTTAAAAGGTGGATATCAGCAGGTAAATGTTAGGATGAAAGGATGAATGGATAGATCGATGGAAGAGACAAGATATCTTCTGGGGAGGATCATGATGATTTGCTTCATTTGCTTAGTGCCATAAGAGCTTTGGTTCGAAGTGGGGGTATTTTCAGTTTCTTCCTACTAACGTGCTCAAAAATATATAGTTTTGTGCCAAACAACAGCAATTAACAGTATGGCATTAAGAAGGTGCAACTATTGCAAAAAAAGGAAATGTTAACATATTATCGCATTTCTCTTTCGTTTTTTGTGTAATGAGTTAACCTGCTTTGTTTATATAAACACATTTATCATGTGTTTTGGAGTGTGCTGCAACTGTTATAGAAGTCGTTAAGGATCATCATGACTTGTCCCTAGCCCCGCCCCCTCACTATACCTCTAGCTCATTTTAATGAGTACCTGCACTTATTTATTCCCATTTAAAGCACTGAGAAGAAGCACGGATGTAAACTAAGGGTTGCCAGAGGTAACCACTGCTACTAGTAGGCTTCTGCATTCTGTATGAAATTGGGTTGTTAGTTGTGCCAGATGTGAGGGCTGGCGCAGCTCTGTGACGAGAAGTGGACTGGCACCCGGGCAGTGACCCAGAGGGGATGTCACCCTGCGTACACTATTTGTGCCCCCGTAAGCCAGGTGAGGCCATGGAGATGTGCACAACAATGCAGGTCATGACCTGTGGAAGCAAAGCATCGATTCAACAACGCTAACTCAGGAGCACTCAATACCAGCCTTTAGACTCAGGAAGTCTTCCCGCATAATTGTAGGAGCATCCTGGACCCCGCTGCCTCGCCCAAGACTTCTGCTCATTGCCAGACCAGTGACAAGTGCCCAGGCCTGCCAAACTGCAGCTTCAGCGAGAGTGGATAAGACTAATTACAGCCTCTGAAGGAACTGGCTTTGACTCAGAGTGTTATGACCCTGGGACATTTTGACTTTTATCAGTACTTTCAATTCAGCCTAGTTATCACTGGATAACTGTTGTGAAATTGGCAAAAGCTTTCGCAGGATCTCCCAGTTTTCTAGTTAGGACCATAGTCAGGTACAATCAAAAGTCTACAAAATAAATACATTTTAGCCACAATGGATCTCTGAACCACATCACACAGTACAAAACATGGGTCTGTTGTGGTGGATTGGCCACATTTAAATTCTGCCTGTTCAAACGGATTTAAATATTGTTCACTTCACTAAACATTTGTAGCATCTGAACAAATTTAGAACAAACACAATGGGCCATATACATTAGTGAAATAAAACGGTGACATATAGGATTATCTTTACTACCTTTCTATAAAAAAAAAAATTTGTTTACAACTCCCTTCCAAGCTTGGGGGATTATTTAATTCAAGATCATTCAGAAAATGTGTCAACATTGTGCCCACCAATTGGGATTTCTCCTCTATAAACATGCAGGAATGAAATCATGAACATATGCTCTGCAAGGGATGATTGACCTGATTTATTTAGAGATCATCTCCACAGTTATGGATTCTAAGAGCACATCATCAATAATATGTGTCTACCTGCCTTAATAATAAAGATTCAGCGATGTTGCACTCCACCCAGCTATACAGTGTTTGCATACCCATAATTATCTTGTGCCAAAACACACAAGGGTCCTCTTCCTGAACAATGTTTAGCATCGCTTCCCAAATTTTATAATATAACAATTATTTTCTTCTATAGTTTGCCAATACCACAGTTTTTTAATTCAACTTAATATCAAACAAGGGGTTATGCCTATTAATGTAAATTCAGCCAAGGTCAGGAGGGGTTTGATCACTATTAAATGTTCCCTGGAAGCAGCCTATAATTCGCAAAATAAATGTTCATACTAATTTTGATGCTTAGTGACTACACCAACTAAATATATTGAATCACATTCTGAACTATAGTCAATTTATGTATGGCATCCTCAGAGAAATTAATTGAGTGGCATATTGGGTACTCTACCTTTGGCTCAGAGATATAAGACTTTATTTACTATTGAATCTAGGATAGTTGAAGAGATCGAGGGTCACCATCATCAAAATCGCTTATATCGAATTTTGGGCATACAGAAACTTAATGAACTTCAGTCCTTTTTAAACATTTTATCTGCTGGTTGGTCACCCATACATAGACCATTCATAGGGACCAGTTAAAGATCTAAGAGGGCTTCCCACATTTTTTAAGGAGGGAAGAACACATCATAGCTCCTGCAACAGAAGAATAATGTGTGGTGCCTTCCCAAATAATTTCTGAGTCTGGAGGGAAAAACATATTCAGTTATTGTTACACTACAAGCATACATAACTCTTGGGACAGAACAATAACATGTGGTGATTTCTAAATCAATTGATGTATATTTTACTCCTAATATAAACATGGCTTTAAGAACAAACAAGATTAGTTACTTCTGGATTTTCTGGAATATTTTTTGAGCAGACTGTATCGCATAATACCAGAGCTTAAACAGATCTCATCCAGACTATCTGATGTTTAGGTAGGTTTCCAATATAATACTATTCAAAATCAAACATTCTTAATATCAGAGTAAATTGGCTACCTAAGAGTTGCCTTGGTGTAATTTTGGTTTGTATTTAAGCCTTTAAAAAAATATCACCACTACATGAGTGTGTCATCTTTAATTTTCTGTTCCTATTTTCCTTGATTTCTTGCACAGTGTGCCGGGATCCAGGGCAACAGTTGTTATCTTCACTGTGACACTCACCTAGCATACAGGTGTCCCAAACAGCCCACCTAGATGGCTACATCAGTACCACAGTACTCAACATGGACCCAAATCTCACACTTTTCTTCTGGGATCCACTCAACTGGATCTCCACTGGACCTTGCTCCATCCATCGCTCTCTTCCTATTCCCATGGTCCTCCGATCTCGTCAGGTAGGCGGACGCAGTTGCTCCGGTTTCTAGGGTGGTAGACTGGCAAACCTTAGTCTCTAGTCCTGGTCACAAAATGTAGAAAATATGCTGACCTTCTCTGCACTGATGTACAGTTCCACTTTGACAGTTTTGGGAGGCTCCCATTTTAAAAACACTTTTCAAAACACAGATATGGTTTGGTGTCCTGACTTTCAAAGTTTGTGCTGTGTTGGGGGAGGGGGCACTTTGTAGTGCCCACTCCTTTGTTTTGCGCTTTGTCCAAGAAGTAGTCTGGCACAGCAGGAGCGGCTCCACTCTTGATAGCACTACAACACAGGCCATATCAGTGACAAGAGGGCCACACCAGGATGTCAGCCTCACTGATATATGCCTATTGAAATATTATTAAGGCTCTGAGTTGGCCCATGGTATAGCAACAGCCCCAGGGATCCAAATATCATTGCCGCTGGGGCACTCAAGGCAGGGGTGCATGTCCGTCACCATGTGAGGAACGTTTCCGTCCCAACAAATACCTTTAGAGCATTGAGCAGTGTGCTGACCTTCAAATATCATGCAGCATATACTCAGTATATGCTTTAATTTCAAACTGAGCAAATGAGCTCTATGCCCCAGGCTAGTGTTCTTAGTTTAAAAGAGACTCAATGGAAAAAGGGATTGAATAACAAGTCTTTTGTGAGAGATTGAAAACTGTCTGGGCAGAAAGTAAATAATGGATGTATTGCCATTAATGGAAATTTGGTAAATCTTTTCCATTTATGTAGGAAGTGGGCCTACACCACATACTGGAGATTAACTTCACAAATTAATTGAAGAGAGAATATATCAAGAGTAAGGGTTTGGTTTAGGGTTTGGTGGCTATACATATTTAAAGGAATCCTTAGCTCATGTTTTTTTTAATTGCTTAACCTTCTTTCTGCAACATGGTAGGAGTCACTTCGGCAGAACCAAACTGTGCCACAGGGACTGGTTCAAAAAGGTAAAGTTACACTTTTGTGTAAGTTTACGGTTGTTCGCTATTCACAGAGATATTTTTCTAGTAGTATCTTTACGATTGCAGAGTCTTAGCACATAAAAAGATAAGACATTCCTATCTTTTTATGTGCGGATAGTCCTCACTCATAAAGATACTAATAGTAAAATACCTTTTTGAATAGTAAACAATTGTAAACTTTAATAACAGTGGAAGTTTACCTTTGTGAATCAGGCCCATAGCATTTTGCACCTTCAACATTTGTTTTTGTTTTCCGAAGACAAATCTGTCAAGTGGTGTTTTGTCTTTGGTAAACGAGTTTTATCCAGCATGTGTGGGACATGTTTTTTAGCTATTTTCCTCTCTGGTACCACCATAGTGAATGTAGTGGAGCTGGACAGAAAGAAACAGCTCACATTGCATCAAAGAACTTGTGTGGCCAGGGCATGCAGCAGTTTTTAGCGGATGCCTAATCAACACGCAGTCCTAAAAGAGACCTTAAGACAGTAGGAAAGCCCCCATTGCATGCTGGGCTTTAGGGAACCACTGGTGCTAGAGCCCGTTATGGAATAACCACTAGAAATGAGAGGCACTTGTTTCATTGCTCTCCTACAGCCACTGTAAATACAACACTAAAAGCCTATCTTGGGATGGGTAACATGCAAATGTTATGTTAATGTTATGGATATTTGTATAGCGCACGGCTGCCCCAGCCAAGGGGCGTCCCGGCGCTGCGAACGGACAGAATGCAGAGAACAAATAGCAGGGATAGATGACAGATTATTGAAAGAGATGAGTTTTGACGGCCTTTCTGAAGGCTAAGAGGTCTTGGATCCCCCTTATGACCTCGGGCAGACTGTTCCATAGCTTGGCAGCCAGGAAACTAAAGGATCGGCCACCGACTCTGGCCAGTCTGGTACGGGGAATGGTCGCGAGATGTTGTCCCTCTGAGCGGAGTGATCTTCTAGGGGTGTACACAGACAGGAGGGGACTCAGCAAGGGGGGAGAGGCGGTTTTAAGAATTTTAAAGGCTAAGCATAGAGCCTTGAACTGGATCCTTTTGAGTCACAACACCTTCCACCAGTGCTGTAGTATTCTATCAGATTACAAAATAGTAGTTTATCAGATTACAACATCAGAAGAGAGTGGTCTTGATAATGTCAGAGAGGAGACAAATGTGTCGGCCTTGCTTGGGCGGCCACTCAGGAGTTTTGGTGATCCTCCAAAAAGTTATATTATTCTAATAGTAGGATAATAGCCTGTACTCCGGCGAAGGGATGGTGATGTTCAAGCATAGTAGTGGTGAAATGGGTTGCTTTGGCCTGTTATTACTATGGGCCTTCACAAAAAGGATTTGATGAATTCATTTCTACAAGGACATACCACCCAGGTGAGAAATTTGATTTTTAATGTAATAGGATACCTAGGGCCCGATTACAAGTTACATAGATTTAGGACTGGTGATACTGGATGGTGAAAATTAACATTTCTGGATTTATCCCAGCCTGCACCTAAATGTGATTATCAAAAGTTATTGTACCCGGAATGGGGAACATTGGGATTCCCAATTCCAGGAATCAGTACTCACAACCTGCTGTGAGCAGGTGGTAAAGGGGAGCAAGGTGGAGCTTATGCTTGGCTGGGCTGCAGAGGGTGTCTGGGCAGGTTAACGGCCGGCAAAGGGGTGCTTGCTTGCTCTCCTTTTGGTGCAGGAGAGGCCGAACGAGGATCAGGTGATGCCTGTGCCTGCACCTCATGCCTGATCCACATGCAATTTTATCAGAGGGCTTTTTCAGCTGATGAAGTGGGGGCCAATGTTCCTGCATCTGGTAATCTTAAGGTTAGAGCATTTGTGATTGTATGGAGTGGCATCCCGCCCGAGAATACTATTCCGCCTGCCCTGTTATGTGTCTTGAATTGCCTCTAAGTCCATATTAGGCAAATATTAAGAGAATAAAATAAAAAGGGTGCTAATTTGTACAGGCTCAAGAAGTCAGTCTACCTGGCATAGCAAAGTTCTGCAATGTGTGATATTAGAGAATAATAAGAATAAGGAATGGATTAATAATTATGTTAATAGAATTAGTCCTAAAACTTAATTGCCTAAGTTACTAAATCAAAGGTTACCAAGATCCATTAGCTGCGCATTCATGAAACATTGGAAATGCAGAGGTAAAAATAAAATTTCCTTGGAGGTGAACACTCTAATCTATGCTGATTGACGCCCAGACTGAGGATGTAAATTGAAGCAGTCTGAAGCAATGAAGCAGTTGTCCCAAACAAACATTTAAAAGAAGTGAAAGAGATGATAGTATCTAGAGGCGGTATCCAGCCAGGATTTAGAGCAGTATGTTTGTCACTTGTTTCAATTTGTTGGATTGAATTTGAAAAACAGGTTATAACTTTAGTTATCATGATGCAACTGCATTGAAAACTGGAAATATGTGGAACAGTTAAACAAAAACAAAGAGAATCAACACAATGCATTACCCAAGTAGTGTTATTTAGTAGTTTGTGGACCAACAATACCTTGAAAGTATTTGCCTTGATGGCTTTGCTTTTAATTCTGTTGTTGTTTGCATTAAATGATGTCAGATTCACAGGTAATGCTGGAAGTCTTGATATTTTATTGTCAGCGAGAGACAGCTGCTCTAGTAAATTCAGTTTTGCAAATGCTCCGTCTTCAATTTCTTCGATCCTATTTCCAGTCAGATCAATTCTTTTCAGGGTAGCTTTGAAGAGAAGAAGGAGTAATGTTAGATTCTCTTATGATGTATTTCTCAGCATTCCCATGTGTACAGTATACAAAGTCGCAGCCCAAATACAGGGCTACGCCATATGTAGAATTCGTAAACAATAGATTAAATGGCAATCAACCACTTTACTATAGTGATATTTATTTTGATGCAATAATGTTTCCTTGTTTGTGTGTGGACACCTTGTTTTGAGAAAAGAGATGCTTGACATTAGACTAGAAAACTGAAGATAGATGATTATCTTAGAAAACCTTTTGATTCCTTATAATAATGTAGTTAAAGCATAGCATGCTACAAATTCACCTTAAGTATTAATGTTTATTTTGTCTTACTTTACTTGGATATATCAAAAGCAGGCACTCAATTGATTGAGATGGTACACTGAAAGAGAAGTAATGGTAGGTTGCAGGAGGAAACTACAGATAATGCTGTGTTACCGATATTGTGTTATTGTGCATTGTTGGTTATTTGGTAATTCACAATGCTGTAGAGGGAATAATTTCATGCCTGAGGACGGTCCTGGAAGGAACTGACAATTACTTAAGCATTTTCAACATCAGTAGATAGACTCATTGATATATATTAAACCTTGGTTAGGAGAGCTGTTTTTACTGATTATTTGAAGTTCAATATTATGAGTTGTATTGAATGTTAATGTACTGCACAGCATGGTGGGAAGTGGTGTTGTGTGGATGAGGATAATCAACTATGGTGCATGTCTGTGGTATGTTGGATGTGTCTGAGGTATGTGTAATTGTGTTCAAATGAATATTTTGTATTTGTTACACATTATCAAAATGGGCTATTGGAAGCCAAGTGATAGTCCTGCAAGCACGTCACTGCCCACAGTTAGCCAGGCACTCAATCTTCAAGGCATTCTACATGGCACACATGGACATCCACAGCATTTATTGATCCTTCATTCGGGTAAACCTTCAAAGATGCTTGCAGAATCGGATCATTTGCTTTAGATGGACATCTCGGTTACTAAGCCTGTAGCCGCTGACAAAATAGATAATTGTACCAATGAGCATGGAAAGTAAATAACTCAGTAATACCTTGTGAGAAACTTCCCTCTGTAAAGCACATTTAAAAAATAAAAATAAACACAATGCCACTGTCTTTCACAGAAACGTATCAAATAGTATGCAGTTCCCGACTCCAGTAAACTTGTTCCCAGAATTTTTCAGGGAAACCCTTTGATTATTTTTCATGAATCATCTGATGAAAGTTAGCTTGGGCTTTCTGGGCCGTATTACATTCTTTACCATACTGTTACAGGCAATCGACTCAGATGGATGTAGGCAATGACCTAACTGTGTCTATTGACGAGTGTAGGTTTCTGCTGTAGGTGTAAACTTGTAAAGCCTGAAAGCCTAAATAGCAGTGTGCTCCTCAGCGAAGCGGATACTAACAAGCTAAAAAAACAATGGGTCGGAAAGCTTTTCCTTTTTACCTCTACACAACATAAAAATTGGGTGGTAATTCTTTGTCATAAACGCTTAAATATTTCTCTAGTCTCCCAAGAACATCACAAGGAAGGTAGATGGGCCCTGGTATGCCTCTATATTGATGGGCTCCTGTTTGCAATTCTCAATGTCTATGGTCCCACTAACCCTGACCCTTTGTTTTGGAAACTTATTTCACAACTGATCACACAAACCGATAATGACAATTTCACCTCAGGGGAGATTGTAACCAAATGACCCCTTTTTGGATCATCACTCATCTTCCAGATTCCTTCCTCATGGAGCCCAAAAAGCATTTAAGCATGCTATCAAACATTGTACTCTCTCTTTTTTTTTTAAACTCTTTATTCACAGCTGTATAACAGGAAACATATTGTTGCATTAATTTTCATCATTTCAACAGCTTCTTTTTTCCGTTTTTCTCCCCTATACATAACTTCCCATCCGTACAGGGTAATCAGTAAGACATGCATCCTGCAACGTTGCAACTCGTCAGCATCTTCTGCCATTAGCATAGTACATCCTCACATCTTGCATTACAGACCGGCTATGTGCCCGTTTCCTTATTCAACAGTTCCATGGGATTTAAACAAATAACTCACTCATCTTCCCGCTAACATTGTACTCTCAATTATTCCTGGAGACTGGCCCATCCCTCCCTTCAAGATTTTTTTTTTATTCTGTCTCTTATAAAACACAGACTAGGATAGATTATGTATTCCTATACAGAAACCTTACTCAACACATAGAGAACTATTAGATTGGCTCAATTGTATTTTCGGACCATGCCTCTTTATCTACTGATATAGAGATCCTCCGCAACCCTACTCCCTGATCTTGTTGGAGATTCAATAATCATTTACTCTGTGATAAAGATTTGATCTCTTCTCATGAGGCATTTGTTAAGGGATATTTTAAGATCAATGATACGGGAGAGTGTGCTTTCCATTTCTTTTGGAAAGCTTTCAAGGCTGCTTCCAGAGACTTTATTATCGGACATGTTTCTAATAAGCAAAGAGCTTTGGAGACTGTATCGGCTGCCATTCTTCATGAAATTTAGAGATTAGAACATATGTTTTTAACTTTTAAAAATATTAGAACTGATCTTGACAAGTTAGTAGCAGCTAAAATTAAATTCAATAAAACTGCTACAGAAAAGGCATGTGGTATTCTTTTCAAGATAAATGCCAGATACAATGAATGACCTAACAGAACAGGGACTTTGTTAGCTAACTACCCTAGGAACAGGAAAGAAAAGTCCTCTATAGCTTTGATTACTGCTCAATTTGGTACTTAACTCTTCCGAGATCAGATATTGCTATCTGTTTTCTGATGACCAAATACTGTACACCCCTGAAGCCACACCATCTGAGGACTCACTTTCCTCGTTCTTTTCTGATTCTTCCTTGTACAAATCTTCAAAAACGGACCCGACTCCACTCGACGATCCTCTTCGAGTGGGGGAACTGTTCACTGGGGTTAAACAACTTCCAGTTGGTAAGGTGCCATGTCCTGATGGATTCACGTTTACATTTTATCTTCAATTTCTGAAACTACTCTTCACTAAATTATTTAAATTAATTACCCATTTCCTCACATTGAACAAATCTGGCTCTTTTATGGAAGCAATGATATGTTTTATTCATAAAAAAGACAGGGATCCCTCACAATCGAAGAACTACCGCCCTATATTTCTAATAAGTACAGATTGGAAAAGTGTTAACTCTTCGTCTTAATGATTTTATGCCTGACTTTGTGGATGTGGAGCTGTGGCTTTGTTAAAAATAGGAATATAATGGATAATGGATAAAATAGGAATATAATGGATGGATATGGCAGGGGTGGCCATTGATGCTGAAAATAGGAGCTTGCAAATGTTTCACCGCAATTTTAATAGGTAACATCGTAAGGTAAATATTAATCATTGGAGGAAGCATCATTTTAATAGTGTCTTCGGGACCCCACCAAGGCAATAATAAAGGGAACCAACCTTGTGTTAATTTCACATTTTGCCAAGAGTACTTCCATATTGAACTGCAGAATGTCAAAATCATAGTATGACAGCTCTGCTCCTAGCTACATTCTGACAGTGAATTCATTATTTGCAATTTTTAAAACGTGCATCAAGCTTCACTCGCCTGCCATGTTAGGTTCTCAAAATGTATGAGTATAACACCCCTGAAACTGACTTCTGGCCAGCAGCAGCACCTTCGGGATCAGATCAAGTGCTGTATTTTGTCTGCTATTCTTATTTTAGCATATATCTTAAGATTTCCATCAACAATAACCCCATTCTTGCAACCTTTAAAATGTAAGGCTTCTGATGGTGCCATGTCCAAGCAATATCTACTCCAGTTTACATTATTTCTTTCCATACAATAAAAGACTTAATTGTACAGACCCCATAATTAATCTGGATCATATCATCTAGGTGCCTCCTTCACTTCCACATCCTTCGGGCTATTTGTACGTTTTAATTTGACGTGGTCTTTAAAACACCCCACATCCCTTAGCATTTATAAAACTTTTCTGTACTGATAAAGAGTGCTTCAATGATCTTGCCTTCTTTGAGAACTTGTAGCAAAAACCGGAAACAAGGACTGTTGTCATCTACACATTCAAAACAGTACATGGCAATGATTCTTAAGTATATTTGTCTAGCAAAATGTTATCCAGCGCTGGCACATTCCATGAGCTATTTATTGGAACTGTGGTCTTCCCAGAAGGGTGTCTGTAATGTAGATGGTGTTGATACTAAAGTCAAAGGGAAAATACCAAAAGAGTATTTGTAACTTGATCACTTCCACACTGCTTAAAGCAGCTCCTGTCACTGGGCAAGATGCAAATTCAGCTTCATTCATTTGAATCAGTAGTCATTTCCTCTCTCATTCATTTGCAACAATGAGGCATTTTCGATGCATTACTAAAAAATACCCACAGCTGTGGCAGGGAACTAGTAGACTAAGATGGGATATATGCACTTACGAATGTCCGCGAAGTCTTTGGCAGTTATCTTTTTGATCTTGTTGAAGCGTGCATAGAGGTAGGAGGTCTCCTTTGGCAAAGGGGGTATAGCTTCAATTTCTGTTTCTTCACAGTAAACTGAGCCACTTAGACATACGCAAAGTAGGCAGGTAGGCAAATCTGAAAGAAAAATGTAAACGTTAATCAAACCTAAAGAGAGGACAGTTATCAAGAGTAAAGAAAGTAAAATGATGTCCTCCCAGTTATAACACTTGTTAATGCATTGATTCCACTTGATTAACTTCATTTTCTTATTTACATATTTATATTTATTAACTATATAGCACAGTTCTACCAACTCTTCCAACTTAGTATTAGGGTCCATTATATTTCAGAAAAACAATGGGCTTTATTTAGGGCATGGTGGAACAGGCAGAACACAGTTCTCTTGTTCCATTTAGAGATGCCTTAATTACTGAGCAAATGCTATCAGGCCGCAGTTGACACCACTGATTGTAACCACTGATCTGGTGGTTCGACTGCCAAGCGACTAGCAGGCCATTATGGTGGCTACCATGCCCTACTGAGGGTGGGGTGGCCATCAATCATTTTTCATGCTTGTATCTGCCACGTCTCATTCCACAAGGAGATACACCCTGCACATCAGGGCCATTTGATTTTTGTTCACAGAAAATAACTTCAAGCTGTAGAAGTTTGTTTCCTTAAAACTAAAAGTTTGAAGAGTAGTGAAGGGAGCCATCTATGTGGTGTCGCCCTTACCCAAAGAGAGCCATACTAGTCAGGCAGATTTATCTAAATAAGGTTCACAGTCCACCACCAGGTTCCTCTGCCTCCTTGCAATTTCGGTGAACATTCTGCTAGGGTCTGAATGCTTCCCAACGTTTAATCTACTCACAGTATCACTGATGAGGTATATAATAATTGCATTAACTTGGTACACATCATCTCAAAATGTGTGTTGCTTGTTCCTTCCACCTTATGTCTCCTTTTCCTAGGTGGAATCGTTGACCGGCACCCACACAGGACGTACCGGCAAAACACTAAGAGGTCTCTCGCTACTCTAGAGGAGACCGTCAGCCCCAGATAAGGGATTAACTGACTTTTGGTCCTGACGAAGTGCCCGAATACTGGGCACCAATGTCACGAAACATGTTGACCACACCATACTAGTGACCATTTTATGTCTAGCAGCTATCCTGGTACCTGAAGGCTATAAAATAGCACCATCTTTTTTTTTTTGTCCTGGCTGGTACCTTGTTTTCATAAAAATAAATCTTAGAGTTATCAGAGCCTATTTTAGTCACTTACAACTCACTTAAGTCCCTTACCTGCATTCATCTTTACGGCATCTCCAGATCAAAAGATCTCCGGTAAAAAAGCATGCATCGCAGCGCCAGCCAGACGAGAAGCGCCCAATGATAAAGCATGACACCCTAACATGTGTGTGAGGGCACCAAGATCTGACTTTCAGATCTTCCAGTGACACATAACTTAGCCAACTGGCTCTACTATTTCTGTCCAGTTGGCAGTGGAGGAACTACCCTGATTTTGATAACAAATGTACTACTTTCCGGGTGGGGCCATGGTGTAGGACCTCAATAAATATCTTGCTGTTCCTTCCCCCATTGATTTAAAGATATCACTGAATATCATCAATAAAAAATCTAAACTGGCAGTTAGAAAAGGAAGATGCAAGTTGTTTTCTTGTTAACTCAATGGTTAGTCAAAGGAAACTGGTAGAGAGAGGGAAGAAAGGGAGTTGAAGGTTGGGGGATGAGCACAGAAAACGAAAATATAAAGGAATAATAAACAAGGAGGAGCAAATGGTTCCAAAGTGTAATTTGCATACCCAAAGTAAAAGCAATTCTGGATTTCAGGACTGAGAAGAAGCGAGGAAATGGAGAGTGAAATGAATGGGTGGAGATAAAAGGCATGTCAGGTAGAGAGGAAAGTGCACAGAGTGTGTGTTTAGTGTTCCAACGAGCTTTAGGACCTGACTACGAGTTCAGCGGTCCATCAGACTGCTGAACTGTGGTGGCAGTCCCTGGACTGGCGGTCTACCTGTCGTATTACGAATACGGCAGTGGGACCGCCACAGGCCCACCGCAACCTCTGGGGATCATGGATCCCATGGTGGTGGCACAGAGGTGAGAGACTCTAAAATGCTGGCAGTGCTGCTGTTGAACCGCTGAGTATATTAGGAGTTTCCTCACCGCCACAGTTTTCATGGCGGTGAGGGTGGCCATGAAAACTGTGGTGGTGAGGAAACAAAGGGGGTCATACATGGCCACCTGTTGCATCTGGGCCATGGTGTGCCTGCAGGAGGGCTCATGTTGTGCCCCCCACTGTTTGCAGTCACCCCCTTTCCTGCATAGCATGGACTTTACAGTCCATGCCATGCGGGAACAGGCTTTAGTGTTCCCACTGCGGTGTCTTTTTAATTGCCACCCCTGTAGGAATGCTAAAGGATTGTCCGCCAGACCACGAGATTACTCGTCATCTGGCGGGCGGGCTGTGGTCGAGTTTTGGCTGTCCTGGAATGGGGCGCTGGCATGGTGCCCCACTCCAGGACAACCTAACTCATAATCAGGCCCTTAGTCCAAATACATTTTAAATAAGTGAATTTTCAGTTTTTTATGAAAATTCAAAAATGTTTCTTGACTTTGTATCATTTCAGGAAGGGTGTTTGGCTTAGCGAATACTGTTCAAGAGAAGGATTGCATGCTTATGCTTCTTGGGAAGATCACAGGGATCATAGTTCACATGTGTAAGTACATGGATAACATTTTTGGCTCCAAAACTTATTTAATACTATGTGATTTCTTTGAGCTCTTGATAGCACCATCCAGTGGCGTAGCTAGACCTTCAGCCACCTGTGGCAGCCACTGCATTTGCCACCCTGTGGCGGCGGTATCTGTGGCAGCCATATGAAAGAGCAGTGGGGATGCTGATGATTCCTACGGGAGCAGGGGCTCGGGGGGAGGCTGCTGACCCCAAAAACTCCTGTCCATTCCCCCTGCCCCCCTTACTACGCCACTGGCACCATCTGAAATACCAATTAGCCTGATTATAATTGTAGATGAAACACTCTAACCCCTGTGATTCTTCTGTTTCATGTAGAGCAACTAAAAGTAATATTTTTCATCTTTCAAAGAGGTTTAATAGTCGGAAAATTTGCATGCAGCTATAAAGTTAATAATTATTCCAGACAGAATTAATGGTTATAGAATCTTTACATTTCTAAACGTTTTGAAATGTCACAGAGATGTTTTATGTATTGGTCTGTAGAATTATATATCAGAAAAGAAATACAATTTAAAAAAAATCATAGGACCTGGTTTAGATGTTGGCGGTAACAGTTCTGCTGTCAACTTTGCAAATGTAAACCTGCCTGCCCTAGTCAGATGTTAGCAGACCCACATATAAAAGACTGAATTTGAACCGCCGTCTCTGCCACAAAACATCACTGCATTGATGGTGGAAAAGGGAAATGGGGATGCCGGCAGTCCCGCAGTCATCTTTCCTACTGTGCAGACTTAGATCTGCCTTACCGCCAAGAAAAAAGTGGCAGTCTGACCGTCATTCCTTAGTTTGTGGATGGGGGGAAGGGGTGAAAACTCACCTTTTCACCACTTCCCCACCCCTTTTTGACTGGCTACGACTAGACAGCACCTGCCCTCGTTGCTGCCAGTGTGGGGTGCACCTATGGCTAAGGGACAGTGTGTGTGTGTGTGTCACTTACCTCCCTTCCATGGCCACTCCCATTGTATGAAGTCCATTGAGTCCAGCTGCAGTCTCCTGCCATCAGAGAACAGCCACTAGTACACCTCATGCAGGACTGAAACATCCAAATACGGCTGGCGGGACACCGTCGTTTTGACGGTCTTCTCAGGCCCACCGTCGATGCAGCTTGGCGGTAATACCGCCAACATCTAAATCAGGCCCATAAACTTCTTTTTGGCATTTGCACATGTGACTGTTGCTTTCCCATAGAGTGGCAGATGGTTTTAGTATTCATTCATTTATTTAGGCACTTTTATTTATTATTTTCCCTGTTCCTTGCATTTTTGTTCTTGTTACTCAAAAAAAAGTTATTATAGAATGATTTTTGCTAAATATACACTGTATAAATATTGTGTCTACAGATATTCTTTTTAATGAGCCATGTTGCCTATAATTATTTTTATAATAATAATAAAAATGCACCTTTCCTTGGACAAACTTAAATAGCTGTTCTTACACAACTCCTTTTTCAGTGGATCTAGATTTGAGAGGACTCTTGCTTGTCAAAGTGCACTATTGTGGGCTGTTAGTTCACTGGTGCACAGTATTTTACAGTGGTTCATTTATATAGCATGTTGTATCCTTGATGAGATACTGAAACAATTAGTGGACCGGTAGCATGCTTTCCCATGGCCTGTGGTAGGATGGCAGGAATGCTGGATTGCACTGTGGTATTTGTTGACAGTGTTTTGTTGTTGTTTGTGATGACCAGGGTGATGTTCTTACCTTACTATCAGCCGGGGGAGAGAATTCTGGAGCTTTATATTATTCTTCTGTCTTTTTGGGGGCACCGTGTTGAAATGGTTCACAAACTTTCTGCTCCACAGAAAACAAATAACCAAACTGGGACACTTCTACTCAGAGGAGAAGGAGGTTAGGTCAGGGGTGCCACAGGGCTCTAGCCTGAGCCCTACCTTGTTCAACTTATATATGGCACCCCTGATCAACCTAATTGCCACGCATAATGTAACCACGGTTGCATATGCAGACGATACCCAATTGGTCCTGGTCTTGGATGAAGATACAGGAAAGGCCGAACAGATACTGAAAGACTGTCTAACTGCGACTTTTGGATGGATGCACAATAACCATCTTAAGTGCAACTCTGTGAAAACAGAGATACTGCCCTTCGGGAAAAATAACATCTTCTCCCCTCGCACATGCTGGCCATCAGACGCAGAAGCCCCTCCCAATACCATCAGGGCTACACGCAACCTGGGTATAAAATTTGATGATATGCTGTCTTTCAAACAGCAATCCAAAGAAGTGGCCGGTGTCTGCTTCAACTTAATCAAGGGCCTCAGAATTTTTTTTGATTACCTCCCACTGGCCGCCCGCCGTACAGTTGCAATCGCTCTCATAACATCGAGAATCGATTACTGCAACAGTTTGTATGCAGGAGCTGCTAAATCTACCCTGCACAAACTGCAAATGATTCAAAATGCGGCGGCCCGGCTTGTTTTAAGATGGCCTAGGAAATCTTCCGCATCAGCTGCTCTGAATGCGTTGCACTGGCTTCCCATCCAGAAACGGATACTATTCAAAGTCTTTCTGATCACATATAGAGGCTTTCATAAGTGCGGACCCAAATATCTGTCAAACAAATTTCACAGATATTTCCCAAATAGGGAACTCAGATCAGCTACTGCTAACCTAATGACCATACCCAAGTTTCGACTGACCACCAAGGGTGGCAAATCCCTAGCAGTCCTAGGCGCTAAGGCCTGGAATGCACTGCCAGCTAAACTTAGAGCATCACCGTCTGAAAAAATTTATAAAAAACTCCTAAAAACATGGATTTATGGATTATCTGATGCAAAATGTAAGACTCTAGTCTAAGGACATCCAAAGCTCAGCTTCTACCCCCAGATAATTCATCTTTGCAGTGAAATCAGAAGCGCTAAGATGCTCCATGGAGTGTATGTGCGCTATACAAAAACCAAAAAACATCAAACATCAAACATCATGGAAGAGCCTGTGGTATGAATGTGGCCTCCCTGATAAGTGTTTTGGAAGTAGATTGAAAAATAATTTCACATGTGATTTTACCTACCATCACTGTTCGGGGAATAGGCTCAGTTTCGTTAGGTGGTATGGCACAGAATCATCTGATAATGACATTTTCATTGTATGGGCAATTTATTTATTTTTACTTGAAAAGTTTTAGCGTGAACATGACCCTCATGGGTATCAGAGTGCTCTACAAGCAAATCAAGGCACAAACATATATATCAGTCAGATGTGGTCTGCATGCATATATCAAACAGAACAAGTTTGTTCGAACAGGAAGAAAAAATGTAATCTAATCTAGAAAAAATTAAGAGCTTTGTGAGTCATGCATGCAATTTTCAGCTGAATTCTTTCTTCATAGGGGAGCAAGTTGAGGAACTTCAGGTCAAGAGAGATGTGATTGTTCCTTTTTGAACCAATGATGAGTCTTGAAATTGAGTTAAAGGGAAGCCCTTAATGGGGCTGTTGTGGTCTTGGGCAGGCAGGAAAGGGTTCCATATTCCAATCTGGGATTCACAAGGGCTTACACTGCAGACTTGAGGTCTTTTGGGGGGAGGAAGGATTTTAGTATTCTTAATATGTTCATCGAGGTTTGCTCCTTTGGTAGTGGCACTAATGTGCTTCTGCTTATTGAGGTTTTAGTTAGGAGTAATTCCTAGATATGTTGCTGAATCAATAATTGTGCTTCATCCATTCATGGACAGTGTGTAGCTGATTCACAGGGGCGATTTAGAGAACTCCGTTTCTTTAGTGTTAGGTTTGAGGTGGTTGTATGACAGCCAGTTTTGGGTATTTTGAAGAATAGGATTGAGGGCTCGGATTTCTTCAGGAAAGGAGACTTTCAGATATAGTTGGATATCATCAGTATAAATGATAGTGGATGTTGGATGCACTTAGGATTTCGGTTAGTGGCTCCATGAATAGGTTAAAGAGGATTTGTGAATTTTTATTTGTGGGTTGTTCCAACATCATCAGTTTAGGAACAGTTAAGTCTTCACCTCCTTCCTGAACTTGGATGTTTCTTGTTTTACCCAGATATCAAACTGTTGCCATTTGCATGGATAACAAGTGTGCACTGATGTATTTCTTCTCATAGGGGTAATGATTTACCGAGGCTCTATTCTTGAGCAAAGGGATCTATTATGTAAATATCATTGAAGCTTAACTAGCCTAAAGTTTGGGCTGTTGCAGTGGATTGCCAGGGGAACAATATAAAGTGAATTAAGGACATTGTGTTTGACAACAAGAAACCAGTGATGCAATTGGACACTGGTGTGATGTATTTTGTTGCGCTAAATGTAGGAGCTGTCTTTGTACTACACTATGCATCCTGTAGTATTCATAGATGGGCATGCTGGGGAAGTGCAAGTGCCTGTGATTGGTAGCACAATGATCCCATAATGCTATGATATGGGCCAAGAAGGACATCAAGAAGAAGTAGGCTAAGGTTATGTGCCAAGACAGTTTCTTTTGATTAATTTAGTTTTCATAGAGTTTTCCTACTTTAAAACAATTTCCACTGATTTGAAGGGACCAGGGAGAAGGCAAAGGGTAACTAGAATTTAGAGGGACTTCAAATCAAGGCAATATGCAGTGCTGACAAGGAGGGGTTTTATCTCATACTTCTTGGTGTTTGGTAAAATGTGGAGGTGGAAAGGGAGGGATCTCTATTATATGAGTTTTGTCCACAGGGAAAGATTGTCCCCAAGAAGGTTTTAGTTCCTTGATGAAAGGTCTGTTTATAATGGGAGTGAGCCTTGAGCTTCTGGTTGGCTTGTATGATTAGAACATGCTATAAAGGTAGCAAGTTTGTGACTTGGCACAGCAACGTTTTAGTTGTTAATTCATATGAAGTGTTGCACTTTGGAACACAAATAACAGGTTGTATGATAAACTCTAACTGAATGTATAGACGATTCTACTTTGCCTGGACGCTAACTTTTTTTGCTGCATGAGTCGCACAAATTACTCCTGAACAGCACCAACCACTTTTGCACAGTTCATAATACAATGCATGAAGGGTAAACCATAGGTGGTTTTGTGCTGATGAAGATATTACTCAAACTTTGTTCAATCTGTCTAATCCAATCTGAGCGAAGCATTGATTAAAAGTAGAATGCAGTCATCTGTTTACATTTTTGGATTCATAGCATACCAAAAACATACTGAGGCTAACAATGGCTTTCAGGGTGTCTTCAAACCGTTAATTGAATTAATACCCACTTTGTGTGCATTCTTTTTGTGAAATTCCATCATGATTTTACCAATGTCTGTCATTGCTTACCTGCATCTTGTGTTGATGGCAAGTCTGTGGTAGGCTCATCCTTCTGGGGACGAATCAAAGCACCCTTACCCTTACAAAACAAAAAGTTATGCCAAAGTGAAAAGCAGATCTGCAACATAATCAGACATTCCACCTCATAATCTGATGCTACCGTGACAGACTCGTACATTGTGTGCAACCTGGGCTTTAGCTTTGAGTAAAATATTGTTTGTCTTGGAGGGTTGTTACATTGTATGACCTCCTTGCTCTCTTTTAGGCTAAAAGCTACTTCGTTGAAATATTTCTTTCCTAGGTCATCCTCTCATATATTCGAAGAAGAATTGTTCTCTATTACTTTTTTGCTTTTCAATTCCTTATTAAGCAAGCATTGGCAAATCCAATAAGTTTCGCTTTGGCAAGAAGTATAATGGTTATTTTTTGTTAACTGGAAGCATATCCCACAAACATATTTTACACATTAAAAAAAAATATTCATCTGATACAGTTTTAGTAGATCAATACAGGAGCTTTTTAGCAGGCTAGTGTCTTTAGAAGAGGACAGGTTTAGAAACACGTTTTTAAATTTTGATACACTTTATGGGAAATATGTGTCTCATTTGTGCAAAGAAAGGGTACTAGTGGTTTTGAATTACTATAACCAAAGGGCATTTTTAAACACACAAGGATGACTAAGCAAAGATAAACAATGTAATGAAATATGCATTGCCAAAGTAAAGTATTTACCTACAAGTCACGGCACTGAAGTGCTCTTTTTCTTAGGTGGATTAGCACATGTGACCAGACAAAATATGGTCAGTCACAGTGCAAGACGGAAGGCCAAAGTTAGAAGTGAATAGAGTTACAGAGATTTCTGAGCGTATACAGTTTTGGTGTTTATGAACGCTCCAAAGCATGGGTACTCACAAATGTTTCTCTCGGGGGCCAAATTTATAATGTGGTTTGTGGCCGAGGGCCACACCTGTGGGGGCAGTGTCAGTGAGAGGGGTAGAGCTAGAGCAAAACAAACTGTGACCATGAGGTTGAACTGTGTCCATGAGGTTGAACACAGGCCCCTGCAGCAGACACATATGTCCACTAAGCCACCAGACCTGTCATACACATATCTATCTATCTATCTATCTATCTATCTATCTATCTATCTATCTATCTATCTATCTATCTATCTATCTATCTATCTATCTATCTATCTATCTATCTATCTATCTATCTATCTATCTATCTACCTCTCTCTCTATCTCTGTCTGTCTGTGTCTGTCTCTGTCTCCATCTGTCTCTGTCTTCATTTGTCTCTGTCTCTCTCTGTCTCTATCTCTATCTGTTTGTCTCTCTCTGTCTCTATCTGCCTGTCTCTGTCTCTATCTGTCTCTGCCTCTATCTGTCTCTCTGACTCTGTCTCTCTGTCTCTATCTCTATCTGTCTATGCCTCAATCTGCCTCTATCACTCCCTGCCTTCCGCGGGAGCTTTTAGCAGCCACACCTTATTAGCCCTGATTATTCTGAGTTCTCAGCGCCTGAGTGCGCTTTTTAAACCCACCCTCTCCTTACCTGTTCAGGGTCCTTGCCCTTGTTCCCTCCCTCCCGCGCAGCCGAGTTGGACGCTGCAGCGGTAGCCCTCACACTCGCTTCCCGCCTTCAGCGGGCGCCCTCCCGGCCACGCCCACTTCTTGGCCACGCCCCCTGGGACACTATTTAGCAGCTGAGTGCTAGCTGACTCGCCACAGGATCACTCCCTGCCTCCCGCGGGAGCTTTTAGCAGCCACACCTTATTATCCCTGATTATTTTGAGTTCTCAGCGCCTGAGTGCGCTTTTTAAACCCACCCTCTCCTTACCTGTTCAGGGTCCTTGCCCTTGTTCCCTCCCTCCCGCGCAGCCGAGTTGGACGCTGCAGCGGTAGCCCTCACACTCGCTTCCCGCCTTCAGCGGGTGCCCTCCCGGCCACGCCCACTTCTTGGCCACGCCCCCTGGGACACTATTTAGCAGCTGAGTGCTAGCTGACTCGCCACAGGATCACTCCCTGCCTTCCGCGGGAGCTTTTAGCAGCCACACCTTATTAGCCCTGATTATTTTGAGTTCTCAGCGCCTGAGTGCGCTTTTTAAACCCACCCTCTCCTTACCTGTTCAGGGTCCTTGCCCTTGTTCCCTCCCTCCCGCGCAGCCGAGTTGGACGCTGCAGCGGTAGCCCTCACACTCGCTTCCCGCCTTCAGCGGGCGCCCTCCCGGCCACGCCCACTTCTTGGCCACGCCCCCTGGGACACTATTTAGCAGCTGAGTGCTAGCTGACTCGCCACAGGATCACTCCCTGCCTTCCGCGGGAGCTTTTAGCAGCCACACCTTATTAGCCCTGATTATTTTGAGTTCTCAGCTCCTGAGTGCGCTTTTTAAACCCACCCTCTCCTTACCTGTTCAGGGTCCTTGCCCTTGTTCCCTCCCTCCCGCGCAGCCGAGTTGGACGCTGCAGCGGTAGCCCTCACACTCGCTTCCCGCCTTCAGCGGGCGCCCTCCCGGCCACGCCCACTTCTTGGCCACGCCCCCTGGGACACTATTTAGCAGCTGAGTGCTAGCTGACTCGCCACAGGATCACTCCCTGCCTTCCGCGGGAGCTTTTAGCAGCCACACCTTATTAGCCCTGATTATTTTGAGTTCTCAGCGCCTGAGTGCGCTTTTTAAACCCACCCTCTCCTTACCTGTTCAGGGTCCTTGCCCTTGTTCCCTCCCTCCCGCGCAGCCGAGTTGGACGCTGCAGCGGTAGCCCTCACACTCGCTTCCCGCCTTCAGCGGGCGCCCTCCCGGCCACGCCCACTTCTTGGCCACGCCCCCTGGGACACTATTTAGCAGCTGAGTGCTAGCTGACTCGCCACAGGATCACTCCCTGCCTTCCGCGGGAGCTTTTAGCAGCCACACCTTATTAGCCCTGATTATTTTGAGTTCTCAGCGCCTGAGTGCGCTTTTTAAACCCACCCTCTCCTTACCTGTTCAGGGTCCTTGCCCTTGTTCCCTCCCTCCCGCGCAGCCGAGTTGGACGCTGCAGCGGTAGCCCTCACACTCGCTTCCCGCCTTCAGCGGGCGCCCTCCCGGCCACGCCCACTTCTTGGCCACGCCCCCCGGATCTCACCTCCCACTCTCACTACTTAACATGTGCCTCTACCGTTCGCGCAGCGGACGGGCGCAGCGGGAGCGCCGTTTGCGCGCCGAAGGCGCGCCTAAGGCAAGCCCGTCTGCGCCCGTCCGCGACCGACCGGGACTAGGGGCCACAGACTCTGCTCCTCGTCTGGCGTATTCTTCGGCCCAACTTTCATCTTTCTCTGCCTCAATCCCTCTTTCCCCATCTATAGCTCTTCACTTATCCTCGCATGGCATCTACTCCCCCCCCCTCCCCGGTGTCGCCTTGCCTCCTTTGTCTTCTCCGATCTCCTCTCTGTCCCCCCCTCCTTGTGTTTCCCCTGTCCCCCTTAATGCCTCTGCTATTCTCCTGAACACACGCTCCGCCGTAAAAAATCAAACCGCTCTCTTCAATCTACTGGACACGGACCCCCCGGATTTTCTCTTCCTCACTGAGACTTGGTTTTCCTCTCATTCACTTCCTGATATTCTTGCCATTCTCCCTGCAAGTCACTATGCCCTCCGTGCCGACCGCCCAGATGGAAGACCTGGGGGCGGCGTGGCGATGATAGTCCGTCGATCCCTGCAATTCCAGCTTCTTTCACATCCTGGCATTACCAATGTAGATTTTCTGGTGGCCCGCTCTCTCAATCTCCCGGTCCCTCTCACGGTGATTCTTCTGTACCGTCCCCCTCAGTACATGCCCTCTTTTGTGTCCTCTTTGCAGGATCTCCTGGCCACCCTGGCTGTAGACAATTCGTCGCTAATTCTGCTGGGGGATTTTAATTTCTGGCCGGGCGACCCGCAGGAGGACCCCCTTTCGAAAGACTTTTCTGCTACTCTCTGCTGTCTCAACTTTTCATCCCACGTCTTGACCCCTACCCACATCCATGGTCATACTCTTGACCAGATCTGGTCTCTCCGTTGCAATCCCCTGGTGTCTTCTATCTCCCCTTGTGGGTGGTCTGATCATTTTTTGATCTCTTTTTCAATCCCCTTAGGTCAGCCCGAGAAATCTACTTTGCCCAAGAACATCTGGGCTCGGTGCTGGAATAAGGTTGATCTCAATGATCTTTCCTCCTCTCTCTCTCTATCTGCCCCCGCTCTGACTGACCTCTCTGTGGAGAATCAGGCGGATGCCATCCACACTTGGCTTTCCGCGGCTTGCGATCTGGCCGCCCCTCTTAAAAAGATTCGATCGGCCCGTCCTCACGACGCCCACAGGTGGTTTTCCGATGACCTCAGATCTCTGAAGCTTGAGCTCAGACGGTCGGAACGTCGTTGGCGCCGCACTTATTGCCCCACTCTCCGCCTGAAATATAGGGCCCTCCTCAATATTTACAAATCCGCTATTTTAACAGCCAAATCCAAATACTTCTCGGACCGCGTTGCCCTTTCGGCTAACAAAACTCGTGAGATCTTTTCTCTGGTCCGTAGCCTGGCCACTTCTGACCGTGCTGGTCTTTCCCCTGCTCCTTCGCAATCCCTCTGTCACTCCTTGAACACCTATTTCATCAATAAAATAACCACCATTAAGGCCAACATCCCGATTGTTCCTCCCCCTGATATACCGGACCATCCCCCCCTTTCTTCCCCCGTTTTGGATCACTTCACACCCATCTCACCTGAGCTTTTTCTTGACCTCCTTGCTAAGGTCAAGTCCGGCTCTCCGGTGGATTGCGCACCTGCTCGCATCCTCAGAACCTTATTCACTAGTTGTCCCACCCCCCCTAACCTTCCTCAACTCCTGTCTGGCTCTGGGTTCTGTCCCCTCTTTTTTCAAGTCTGCCATCGTGCTTCCCATCCTGAAGAAAGCTGGCCTGGATCCCTCCCTTCCATCGAACTTTAGGCCGATCTCCCTCCTCCCCTATCTAGGGAAGATTCTCGAGAGCCATGTAACATCTTGTCTCTCTTCCTACATCGAGGGGAATAACATCTTGGCCTCCCACCAGGCCGGCTTTCGACCGGGCCATTCCACTGAGGGCGTGGTCCTTGCGGTCCTTGACGAACTGAAGGGCAAGGCCGATGGTAACCTTCCTCAGGCCTTAGTCCTTTTGGATCTGTCCGCTGCGTTTGACACGGTCGATCATACTATTCTTCTTGACCGTGTCAGCGCAGCGGGCATTCAGGGCGTTGCCCTCTCCTGGATCGCGTCCTTTCTGCAGGGACGCTCGCAGGCAGTCCATCTCTCCTCTTTCTCGGCCCCTCCCCTCCCGGTCACGTGTGGGGTACCCCAAGGTTCCTCTCTTTCCCCCCTCCTCTTCAACCTCTATATCCGCCCCCTCATTTCCTCTCTTCTTGAGCTGGGGGTCTCAGTGTATAATTACGCTGATGACCTCCAGCTCGTCTTTGATCTATCCTCTCCCACTCACTCTCTTCCCAAGCTCAGGTCAACTCTTGTCTTTATTTCCCAGTGGATGAGCTTCAATCATTTGAAGCTCAACCCTGACAAGACAGAGCTTGTCCTCACTGGTGGCCCCTCTAACCCCTGGTCCTCGGCCCACTGGCCCCTTTCCTTTGGTCCTCCACCTTCCCCGGTTCCCTCTGTCCGGACTCTGGGCATCAAGGTCAGCAATGACCTCTCGATGCATGCGCACATTAGTTCTGTAGTATCCTCTTGTTTTCTTTCCCTCCGCCTCATCCGTAAGATCTCCCGGTTTTTTTCTGTTGATGCCCTTAAAGTTATCATCACTGCCCTTATCACATCCCGCCTGGATTATGGTAATGGCCTGTATGTAGGCATTCCTGCCTACGAGACCCGTCGTCTCCAGGCCATCCAGAACCAGGCGGCCCGTCTTGTCCTTCGTTTACCTAAGTTCTCTCACATCACTCCCGCCCTAAAAACCCTTCACTGGCTCCCCGTTCAGTTCAGGTCCCAGTTCAAACTTGCCTGCCTGGCCTTTCGGGCGCAGGCCCGGTCCGCTCCTCTCTTCATCAATTCTCTGATCTCCTCCCACGCCCCTCCCCGCTCCCTCCGATCTTCTTCCCTCTCTCTTCTTCACGTTCCCCGCTTCCGTAAGTCCCGCACAGGGGGCACCCGCTTCTCTGTGCGTGCTCCACAAATCTGAAACTCTCTTCCCCTCTCTATCCGCTCCATTGCCATTTTTTCTCATTTTCGGAAAGCCCTCAAAACTTTTTTCTTTCTTCAGGCTTTCCCGGGCTAATCTCTCTCGCACCAGTTAGGCAGATTTCGATGTGTTCCTCAGCGCCAGGAAGCCGCTTGGCCACAGAGCGCTTTATAAATTTCTTTTTCATTTCATTTCATTTCATCTGTTTGTCTCTATCTTTCTCTGTCTGTCTCTAACTCTCACTCTGTCTCTGGCTGTCTCAGTCTCTGTCTGTCTCTATCTGTTTCTATCTCTATCTCTGTCTCTATCTGTCTGTCTCTGTCGGCCTCTATCTGTCTCTATCTCTATCTGTCTCTGTCTCTATCTGTATCTGTCTCTGTCTATCTTTCTCTGTCTCTACATGTCTCTCTGTCTCTATCTCTATCTGTCTCTATCTGTCTGTCTCTCTCTGTCCCTATCTGTCTGTCTCTATCTGTCTCTATATCTCTCTCTCTGTCTCTGTCTGTCTCTATCTGTCTCTATCCATCTCTATATGTTTCTGTCTGTCTGTCTCTGTCTCTATCTGTTTTTGTCTCTGTCTGTCTCTATCTGTCTCTATCTGCATCTGTCTCTCCCTTTTTGGAAGCTTTCCAACGGTACCGTGAGGTGAAAGAGGCCAGCAGTAAACACAGAAGATGGCTGCAGGAACATACATTGTGAATACCTATTTAATATGTGATCACTATGTATACTCCTGCGGTCATCTTCTGTGTTTACTGCTGGCCTCACTAGAAACGTAGACACAGCAAGGCAATTTCCGCGGGCCACCAATGAAGGCCTGCCGGGCTGCTGGCGGCCCGTGGGCTGTACTATGAGTACCACGGCTCTAAAGGATGTGTTTGAGGGTTCTAAAGAATAGAGAGACAAATAAATAGTGTACATAGTTTATGTTTCTATTATAGGTGATCAGAAAAAAACATAGTAGTAAAGCTGGACCCTCTAAAAGTGCTGCAGTAGCAGTTATGCACATTACAAGACCCCAGCTGGCGGAAAAGTAGACTCCTCGTCAATGAAAGAAACTGCCTTTTAAAGTGAAGAAATTAAATGAGTTCCCAGATGGACATTGATACTATGTAGTCGGCTGTGGCTCATACCATAGTTCCCATTAAGATGATTTTGCCTTAGGGTCAGAAGACAGCCATTTTAGGGCTTTTACATTCTGGAGCCCCTGGGAATTATGTGGCTATTGATTTTGTAAACCATTGGAAATTCTATTAATCAAGAAAAATTATCCCTGTGGAGATTATGGCATTTGGTGGTTCTAGTCTATATTGAGGTCCAGTGAAGTTTTATGTGCATATTATTTATTTGGTGTGGTTGGGAATCATTTTGCAAAGATTTGTTTTTATTCGAATCCTCAGTTCACAGCAATCTTGGTTAACCTCTTATTGGGCCACAAGAACAGTTCAGTTGATTGTTATTTGACTAGTTGTATGATTTCATGCATATCCAGAGAGTTGACTTTTTAAAGTACTTGTAAGACTGTGTATTTCACATAATTCTTTGCTGTGAAGAGTGATGTTTTCAGTAAGACAAAAAGTACATTTTTTACCTCCACACAGTTTGATTTGAAAACTGGTGGAGCATATAGTCAAGTGTATACACTCATTTAAACAGAAATATAATTTCTTAGATAGCATTTAGGTAAACATTTGGCTAATGGGTTTATTAGGCTATCGCAATTTCCTGCTTCTTCTCTGTCATTTATTGTGCTCAATAAGGGGGTGAGCTGAGAACATATGTAGATCACTAACTCCTTAACTGGATCACAATGAAGAATCTTTACCCTTTGTCAATAATGTCTCTTCTGTTAGATTAAATCCAAAATGCAAAGGTAATACAAAGTTCGATTTCAAGGTAGCTTGTAATCTACTACGTGTCTGAGGGGGTGATGAGTGGCAAGTGGCATGCCAAACTAAGGGCCTGATTATGATAGCGGCAGTTGGAACACCGCCCGCCATAACGGTGGTCAGGAGATCGCCCAACAAGCATTAGAATGCGACCACCATGCTGGCGGTTCAAAAAGTTCCCTTTAACACGGCGGCTTGTGCTGCGGCCCAGGAAAAGGGCCACAGAACAAGCCACAGTGTAAAGAGCACTTTGTTTACATCCATTCACCGTGTGGTTCACTGCACACGGTGCATGGATGTGCTTGGGGCACTACATGTGCCCCAGAGGGCCACTTTGTAGTGGCCCATGAGGGACGAGAGCCCTGTTTGGGCCCCCCAAAGTCCCTTCCGGCAGCCTTTTCATG
Source organism: Lissotriton helveticus (assembly GCF_964261635.1). Taxonomy (NCBI): domain Eukaryota; kingdom Metazoa; phylum Chordata; class Amphibia; order Caudata; family Salamandridae; genus Lissotriton; species Lissotriton helveticus. Next base: position 1,043,495,482 of record NC_136070.1, on the reverse strand, counting down.
GCAGTAGGACCACCACGAAAAGGCTGTCGGAAAGGGACATCGTAATCCTGATGGTGGTGCCTGCCTCGGCACCGCCACCATTCTAGGGAAATGATTCCGACCGCCTCCATGACGGGATCGTAGATCTTGTCGAAGGCGACGGTCTTCCCCCGATTGGTTTCGGTCAGACTGCCTGCATTGTAATGCAATGGTCGTACCAAAGTATTGTCTGTCGGTCGGACCACCACCGACGGCCTAATAGTGGCGGTCCCATGACATCAAAACCAGTCTCCAAGTTTGGGTTGTTCAAATACCAGGTAATGTTTTCCAGACTTTGCAGTGCTCCAGCAACATTCAGTATTTTATTGATGACTTACTGAGATGATTTATGTCTTCTCTACTGCCTAATTAGATTATATTTTGATCTATTTAATTTCTTAGAAACTCATATGTCACGTTTGTACATTTTTACAATGATTGAAAGTTCATCTTTTCAGTAAGATGAATACATACTTTGCCTCACCACTGCTGTTTTTGGTACATAATTAAAACCAAGGGACTTTCAATCTTAGCAATAGTTTGGTAGCCCATACCAATTTTAGTCAAGAATGTTCAAAGTTGTGTGGGCGTTGCCAATTTATACAGGAGGTTCACTTATCAGCTTTCTGAAATCATAAGACCTATTTCCAAATTACTATAAAAGGAGCCGTTTTTATGAAAGGGAGGCAGTCAGTGTTAAATTACACAGTCACTGATAAGGAATTCTTGGCCAGTAAGAGATCTTAGAATTGAGACCTTATTCTTTGGAGGTCAGATACACTATAAATGTATATAGTTTATCACAGAAAGTTGCAGTTCCTAAAATTAGCCAAAAAACGTACTCCTGAGAAACTAAGACGTACCTTGTTATTTTCTATAATTTTGTGATAAATTACAAGGTCATAAGTATGGTAAGACTGAAGCTTGTCTCAGCAGATTGTTTATTTCGTCACTGATGAAGGAAACGAAACGCGTCTGTCTTGAAGTACTGCTGGCGAAATAAACAATCTGCTACGCTACCCGACTTGAGTGTTTTCGACTTCTTGAGAGTATACAAGGTAGTCATTTGGAGCGCGATATTGACTGTGGGGCACCACCGCAGAAGAGCACCCGCCTTTTGAGTGCACCGGTGATTGGTGCAAGTGGAGCTGTAATATATATGTTTGTGTGTATATGTATATATATATATATATATATATGTGTCTATGTTCATATATACATATATAATGTAACACTATTATATACTATTATATATATATATATATATATATATATATATATATATATATATATATATATATATATATATATATATATATATATATTACATTATATTACATATATTGGTTTGTTTTTTAAACTTTACTAGGATGACAACGCCGTGTACAGGTGCATAAAAATGGGTTCATTCACCGGCTCAAATTGTACGCGTTTCACCTGTCCTGCAGGCTTGCTCACCAACAAGGAAGTAAAGTTTTTTACTCATTTTAAACAAACACTTTTTTTGTTGTGAATCATGTGTGAACTACTGTGCAATTGAAACTGTAGACAGACTCATAGTTCTTTTCAGTTCCTTACGTTAACAAGTTATAGTTAAATTTGACTTTCATCTATTTACATACTGATTGATAAAAACATTTATTTTGTACAATTTTTACCTAACTTGAAAAGGATCCCTCATGCGTATAGCAATGTATAGGTAAAAAACTAATTACCCAAAATTCATTGCAAGTCTAGACAGCATTATTCTAGAATAAATCGCAATCGCAAGGTTTTCCCTTCCTATAGTATACTGGTTAAGCTTCAAACTTCTTGGGCAGTAGACCACTTAAATTATGGTTGCATACGCAGAGGCTACTTCAAATGGTAGAGACGTGCCTTACTAATAATTACTTCCTTTTCAATGAAGAACTTTTTTCATCAGACCTGTGGTACTGCGATGTGAACCTTGCTTCGCCCCCAGCTATGCGAATTTGCATATGGGCTGATGGGAGGAGCAGGTCGTCCGGACAAAGTACCACATGGAGAAAGAGGCAAAAGATTTCATTAAGAAACTTGAATCAAATAATCTTAATCCCTAGTTTACTTATGAATTAAGCTCCACAAGTGTAAACTTTTTAGATCTAACTGTTTATATAAACAATGGGAAATTGGAGACAAAACTGTTTAGGAAGCCGACAGCAGGCAACATGTTGCTTCATGCAACAAGCTTCCATCCAAAGAACTTGATAAGAAGCATCCCCTATGGGGAATGCCTAAGGACCATGAGAAATTGCAGTAATTAAGAACAGATGAGTATAGAACTGAGTAGAATGAATAGTCGCTCTAAGGCTAGAGGTTACACAGATGAGTGTATCAGGACAGCAATAACAAAAGCGAATAAAATGACAAGGGAAAATATCTGGTTTGACAAAAGCAAGTCTAAAAAGAAACAAGAACTACAAGGAAAAGATCACTGTAGAATGATAACAACATACAGCACCCAATAAGCCAAAGTATGAAACATCACGAACAAGCACATTTTTCAAAATGACCTAATACTAGGCAAAATGGTATTGCGGAACATATGTAAACATGGTTTAGGAGGAAATCAGGTTTCTTAAAATGCACTAAGTGCAAGGCTTGCACACATGGGAAGAACACTGTATCTTATATGTCAAATTTATCAACTCATGTTGAGAAAATCAATGGTGAATTTACATGCAAAACAGGGTATGCTGTCTACATGCTTCAGTGCCCATATGGCCTGAGGTACTTGGACAGCACTATTCTGTCTGTTCACAAACAGATTTGTCAGCATTTAAGAGCCATTAAGAATGGCGATAGATCATATCCAGTTGCAAGCCATTTTGAGACCGTCCACAATAGAAATGAGCAAGGCTTAATGTATTTTGTGATTGATGTTGTCTCACCGAATAACAGAGGAGGCAATTGTGAGAAAAACTTGAGAAAGCTTGAGTTGTGTTACATAATTGAATTAAATATGAAAATTCCAAAAGGATTGAATATGGAAGGAGACTTCCATACTCATCTGTGATGATTATATACCAAACCTGCCCCCAGTACACCCTCTTCCGCAAGGCACTCAAAACCTTTCTTTTTACACAAGCCTTCTCACCATAAAGCCTCTCTCTGTGTTCCTGTCTTTCCCCCCCCTCAGGGATTTAGTACTTTACAGCGCCATGAAACCGCTCGGTGTACGCGCGCTTAAGAAATATTTTAAACTCAAACTCAAACTCAAACATGAAACTTCCTCTCATACCCTATTCATGATTTTAAATGTTAGATTTTTCGTTGTTTAGAGAGCAAATTTTGCACTTTGCACTTTCTTTAGACAGCTGTTTGTTGAAAAGAAAAATAATTCCTGCTGTAGATTATGCCCACATGGGCTGAATAGTTTAATGTTGATATGTATTAGCTGTGCATAATAGCCCACTTGGGCGGAATTTGCAGCTTAACCAGAATACTATCAGAAGGGAAAACCTTGCGAATGCGATTTATTCTAGAATAATGCCTTCTAGACTTGCGATGAATTTTGGGTAATTCGTTTTTTATCTAATCATTGCTATACGCATGAGGTATCCTGTTAAAGTTTGGTAAAAATTGTACAAAATATTTTTTTTTATCAATCATCATGTAAATAGATGAAAGTCAAATTTAACTATAACTTGTTAACGTAAGAAACTGAAAAGAACTACGTGTCTGTCTAGAGTTTCAATTGCACAGTAGTTCATACATGATTCACAACAAAAAAAGTGTATGTTTAAAATGAGTGAAAAACGTTATTTCCGTGTTGGTGAGCAAGCCTGCAAGACAGGCAAAACATTGCTGCAACTGCAGAACATTAAATAAATTACCAAGTAATTACATATACAATAAAATCCAAAAAACTGACACTTACTACAAATATTATTAGAATAAAAAAAAGAAAATATATATATATACATATATATTATATATATATATATATATATATATATATATATATATATCAAAACAATACCCTTGCAGGCATAGAGTGACACATAAATTATGCAAAAAAGAAGGAGAGAACTCTGGGTAGTTCCCAAGTTTAGGTGGAAGGCAGCTCCTGTATAGAGCACCTTCAACACCAGCGACACTCTAAATTTGCTCACCTCAAATGTCTGCTTTTCTATCAAAGTTTTTAAGCATAGGATTAGCACAGTGCTATCCACACCGAGATAGAAATGGACAAAGTCTTTTGCCATTTGTACAGCAAGTCTTTAAGCATAGGATTAGCACAGTGCTATCCACGCCGAGCTGTAAAATTACAAAAGCCGTTTTCCACTCCAGGAACAATATTACAGCTTTGGATTGGTAAAATACCACCCAAGCCAACCTGAAATGAATAAAAGCAACCCCTGACACGTGTTTCGCTGTCATTACAGCTCTAATGACAAAACCGGCCCAATTAGGATGCGTTCGCCATACTGGCGGGCGCATCCTGGCCTTTTACCATTGTGGACGTTGCTGCTGGCTGCAGCACCATCCTTAATGGTAAAAGGGCATGCACAGCATTTCCCTGCAGGGAACTACAGGGGCGTACCCCCCCAGAGGGCCCACAACAGGCCCCCAAAGCCAATCCCCACCAGCCAACGCCGCCATGGAAAGGCCCATCAATCACCCACATCCTAATATGGCGGGCGGTGCCTGCTAGGCACCACCACCATATTAGTGGCCCAGCTCCGCCCAGCCGGCAATCGTAACGATTGCCGACCAACGGAAAAGCGGTGAACAGACTTTGTGTCCGCCGCGATACCCATGGCGGGATATTTCTCGTTCCGATGGCGTAACGAACGCCACCGCCGGGCCGGCTGTGGCGATTGTTTTGCCATCGTAATGAGCCCCTAATTTATTACTTACTAACTTCCCACACTGTACCCCTCAAATCTAGCTGCCACTGTTAACTGTTAAAATATAACTAAAATAAATAAGTAGAACACAATTTACATAGTTGATAATCAATTAACTAATTAATTTAACAATTAATAATTATGTGTTTATTATTACTTAATTAATGCCCACCCTATACTCTACAAATCTAGCAAACCGCAACTAAAATATCATTAAAATATATCAATGTTACATAATGTACATAATTAATCATCAATTAAAGAATTAATAATTAATACCTACTTGATCATTATTACTTAATTAACTTTCCACCCTATATCACTACAAACCCAATTGCCAACACCTAAAATATAACTAATATATATTGTTAATACACAATTTACATAATTAATAATCAATTAAATAATTAATAATGAATGAATAATTAATTGTTGATTATTACTTAGCTTCCCACCCTATACACCTATAAACCCAGCATCTCGCAACTAGTATATCAATAAGAAATATAATTATTGCACAATACATAATTAATAATCAATTAAATAATATATAATACATTAATTGTTAATTAATTATCACTTAATAAACTTCCCATCCTATACCTCTACAAACGCAGCAGCCCACACCTAATATATACCTAAACATATATAATTACTACACAATTTTCATAATTAATAATCAATTAAATAAATAATAAAGCAATGATTAATTATTAAATGAATATTACTTAATTAACGTTCCACTCTACACCCCTACACACTATAATGTACTATTAGCTATTAAATTCAGAATTATAAATCACCTAAAATTGCAAACTATATTTAAAAATATTAACAATCATACAAACAATAATAACACAAAAAATTCATATATGAACTAAAGCACATTAAGATAATTAAAAAACAATATTTTTTACTACTATATTTTTTAAAACGATATTAAAAACAACGATATTCTTGACAACGATATTACCTGAAAAATTGAAATACTTGACAATGATATTTCCGCATCACAATATATTTGTACTGCGCTATTTGTTTCTGATATTTCTGTATGCTGATATTTGTAACTCAATATTTTGTCCAAATACAGAAACACCAAGTCTTCGGCTACTTGGGGAATTCAAAAAGAGAGAGAAGGCTATGATGGAAGGTCATTCCATGCATAGAGCAATGTAAGAGAAGACCTGCCCTACTGCTCTGGTTCTGTGTATGCGTGGGATATGTGTTAGTAGGAGTCCTGCGGAGAGGACGTGTCTGGTTGATTGATAGATAGAGAATCAATTAGGGGCACTCACCAAGGAGTGTGGCAGAGTGAGGGGATTATACCAGCCAGCTGAAATACATTAAAGGCCATTATTGTTCCCTTCCCTAGGTCTCAGTGAATCTCTGGGAATTCCAGGACGCCTGTGATTCTCTGAGTACTGAAAAAGCGTGTAGAGTGGCATTCTTCCTATTTGTATGGGTGTTGTATAGCTACATGGGAATGAAATCAAACAGAGTGTACGGGTCTTAGGGCAAAACCCCCAAAAAGATGCATAGTGGACCTGTGCTATAACACGTATTAGCTCGCTCCTGTATTAGAAGGATATGCTTCCATGGCTAACAATGGTGTAGGATTTGGGTAGAAGTGGTGTTTCAGTCCAAATTCACATTGGTGGACAAATGTTGAATGTCCGCATGCAATAGAAAGTAGAACATTCATGGCAGCTTTTGTGAAATTTTTGGGAGAGACTTCTTTGATTTTCTAGGACTGTCCATCTTGGCTTTCCAGTAAAGCAAATGTTCACTCGATAGCTGAGCCTGAATATTCAGTGTGGGATTTTTATTCCTGAGCTTTTCGTCTTGCCTAAACCATTCTTCAGACATCCTCACTGAGTTGATAATATGTACACATTTAAGAATATCAATTAATGAATCACTTATGATGTTGGTACCTTTTATGATCCATACAACTTTTTCCTCTTAATAGATAGACACTGTGGATTCAAAGAAAATTTCCAGAACACTAGGAGCCTGTTTAATAAAATGGGATGGGCAGTAATGAGACTGGGAAGCAAGTGGTCAAGGAGAAAGGAGCTAGGACACTCAAATGACCCAGAAGCCTCTATCCAGACTCTAAGAGATCAACACCAATAGAACATATAAACCCAAATACAAAGAGTGAGCTCAATCGAAGGGAATGTCCTTATCTCTCCAAACCTAAGAGTAGAGCTTCTTATAAGACTAGAACAACTGAAATTCATTCACTACTCTAGCTGGATCTCTCAAACCTCCTCACAAAGTTTTTATCAGAGCACACACGCCAGCTATCCTTCAGAGATGGACCAGGAACAAGTAGGCAAATAACCATATGACATGGGATAGGAGGATGTTCACATGTTCCAAACTGTCACAGTGAATCAACTCATGGATATAATCCATAACACATTCCACTTCTAGCTTGGTTAGGTGGAAGGTTTAAAGCTGTCCCACATGCTTTTTTTATGTAAAAATTATGGATCCACTTTATGCTGAATCACATTTAATTAATTTGAAATTGGACTCATAATCAGTAGATGGAAGAGTTATTCCATGTGTAACTTAATACAAATTAATAATACATTTTCAGTTGCTTATCTGCTTGAAGGCACACGTTCATTTTTCCTTAAATACCGGTTTGAAACTCACAGTCATTTTGAGTTAACATAATGAAGAAATTAAAATACACCCTGCGACAGCAATGTCCAATGTGCAGTTGAACAAGCAGCTTCTGTTTCCAGCAGATCTACGAGGATGATATACAATTGGGGATTAATTTAGAACACCGTGGACCCTCTGGCTTGAGATATCAGTGGAGGCTATGGCCTCTACTTCCCCCGAAGGAGGCCTGCCCATCATATTTAGAACCGCCCATCCCCTTCAGGTGGGTAGGAATCTTGCTGCATTCAATGGCGCCACCACTTCAGCTGCTCCATAATAGGCTGTGAAGTTTTGCTGAGCAAGTCCTCTTTTTGATGCCACAGAGGAAGTTTATTTTGGAAAAGAAAATAATCAATGGCCTCAATGCACAGGATTTTTTTCCTTGTGCAGGCAGGCGATCTGGTGATTTTCTTGCCCATGACCACCATGCCTTGCCTTTTGGTCTTAGCCAGGGAAAGCTAATGATGGGTGTCTCTCCCTGATTATAGCAGGCGACCATCACCATGACCTTATGACCCTTTAGTGGGAGGTCAGCTGGTCAGATGTTTCTGACAGGGGAGCCAGTTAAGGCTTCTCCATTGGAATCCCAGCACTTCCCTCGACTCTAAATAGCACAAGAGAACCTCAAGTTTATCAGGGCTGGAGCAGTGCCAATGTATAGTGGTGCTCCCACTCAACCACATTCTCAGTAGTCCCAAGTGCCTTAATGGCCACAGAGGCATAAAGATAAGATACCTGCCTTGCTTTGTGGAATGAATACAGTTCTATTGCATGTAAACACAAGGACCCAGTAACGTTTGAATGGGATTGTGGTAGAGTTCCGGTTTTTGTTTCATATTCACCACATTTTCTCTGCAACTTGCTCTGTATGCTTACATCTGGTCCTACCACCTTCTATAGCTTGCTAACATCTCATTCGTTTTTCAAGGAGTGGTCATTTTAGCTCTAAATCCCCCACCCTGCCTTCTTTATCCTCATTTGATTGATAGGGGATTGGGTGGTTGGGGTTGATTTGGGGTCGAGTCAGAGTAGAGCAGCAAAAGTACATAGATTGTTGTGGAAAAGAAGCCATAGGATGATTTTGCGCAGCACTGACATTTTCCATTCATCTAATATTTAAAAAATGTAAATGTGGAACGATTTTTACGAAACTAGTTTAGCCTTAATGCAAGCACCCATATTTTACTTTAAGCATATCTATAAAATAGAGGTGATTAAAAATAGGTCATGCAAGTTGTGCACACATATTCGACCTGTGTGTGCTGTGGGCAAAGTATCGGTATTCTACACACAATTTGAAAATACATTGTGGTGGTAAAGAGGGCGTTGCCAGGGGAGTGTCCGATGAAGAAATTCCCACACCTTTCTGAATCCCTAACTTGCACTCAGATGTTACAAGGGTAAGTGATGAAGAAAGTGTGGGGAAGTGCAGCAGTTTTTACAGTTCTCACAGACATGTCCAATACAAAGCTGCAGAAAAACAGACATACAGGTATAATATAAAAAAAAACTTTTACCAGAAATTTCCAATGTACTTAACCTTTCGACTGAGAATGAGACGCGCATTGAATATAATACTCACAAGTAGGTTTAGGAAAATATGCGAACATGTTCTATGTAGGTTAATACCTTTAAAGTGTGCCCATACTGTGTGACATGCGATCTTTAAGGATACATGGCAAGGTATTTGACTATCTAAGACATTATTGAACAATGCACATGTATAGGATTAAGTTTCCCCTGGGTGTTTTTCACGAATTGGTTCCCTTGAGCCGAGTTCTTAATTGTATGGACACAGAACAAACGTAAATTACCTTTTTTGAAAATGCTCCGTGTGACTTGTCTTCGAAGTTTGTTTTAAATAGTTGTCCTTCCAAAACGTCTGTGTCATAGTCAAAGGTGTTGAGCGATTCCTGTTGGTTCGGAGGTGCCAAATTCACCAGGCGCGCGCACATCAACACAACAAAAAGCGCGGACTGCGGGCTCTTCATGTTCGCAGACCCCCAGATGTACCTTCCTGGGCTGGTCGGTGTGCTGAATGGCAACCGGTGAAGCGTAGACTTTCGACGAAACGTTTCTCTTTGTCTGAAAATAAAAAAAGAAGTGTAATTAATCAGCACACTATTTAGAGCCTACAGGACTAGTTGCCAAGTTGTTCTACAACACTCGAAGCATGCACTAAGTTAACCCTTAGCGTTGTTTTATTACAAGCAGGCGTGACTCAGTCAACACTTTTGGGAATATGAATGTGTGGGGCACATTCATGTACTTGTCCAACCGATATACCACGTAGAGCACAAAAGAAAGTTGTAAGAAAGCTTACATAACAATTTATATGCAAGAGGTCTATTATTTTTTTTCTTCCAAATAATCTGTAACATATGGAGCAAATTTCATTTTGTGCTAGACTGCCTGGCTCAAATACTGCTTATCTAAACAGTTCGTGCAAGTAAAATGTGGTTTACTGCCAAGAGAATACAGTAGGGCTATGGATTACGATATATTATGGCATAGAATACAGCACACGGAGGACTGATTAGTTTTATGTTTAGTCGTGTATTGAGTTTTAGAGGAAAAGTAACCTTTGCTTCAAAGTTCTACACAAAAAATAACATTAGGATTTATTTTTTTTTATTCCAAGAGAAAAAAAACACATAGGTTCATTGCCTGATAGTCGCCCAACTCGCGTTCTTTAAAACATTAGCACCATTTCAAATAAATAAATAACCTACCGTATCAGACGGCCCCAGTTAGCCTTTCTTTTTTTTTTTAAAAGCTAAATGGAATTTCTGATCAACAGGGACCCCAAAATGGTCTTTTTCCAGGATGCTGTGAGAATGACTTCTGCCGAGAGCTCGACAGAGTTAAAGGGACTTTTCTTTAGCTTGGAGAGGGGCTGTACCAGCATTCCTTCCCCGGGGCCTGAAGTAATATCCCAGAACAGAGAACAGAACTCAGGAGGCAGCTGGTAATTGGCCATTCCCTATAATGTACATGAAAGACAACATCACCTCCATAGTCACGTGGTGTGGTCTGCTTGAACTCAGCATCTGTAATGCATGTTCTTAATCCTAGTTATTCAAATTAGCCTTTTGAAGTTTTTCTTTTCCTGAGGCATGTGCTTAATATGTCGGTTGTGTGCAAAACAGCTGTACTATGCTTTGGCAAAAGAGAAAGCCACAAACACAAACATGCATTCGCATGCATTGCTAATGAAAGACAATCCCAGAAAATACATATAAAATGGCCATAATGTATTTGCGTATCTTTCTTTTAAATACTTCACACCAACACGTAAACCACGCATAATCAACCAACTGCAACGACTTGTCTACGACTACACAGTTGTACGTGATTTGGATATGCCCGTGTTTTATTGCACGACTGTGCCAGGCGTTTTTATCTATTTGTCCAAATTTTTCTCCATAATTGCTGCATCTGGGAGATGTGTTATTTCCTCACGTAGCCAAAAGTTTCAGTTGTTGTCAGCCTTAAAGCTGCAGTACAACAGAAGATGTCAAGCTGGTTCTCTAGCCCTGAACTGGACTTCTCGAAGCATAAAGAAATGAACGGCCCTACGATAGGGTGACCAGAATTTTAAAGCCAAAAACTGGGACATTTCACAAAAATACAAGAAGGACTGCCATTTTACTTCAAGCGATGAGAGCGCTTCTCAGCAGAGAATTGCAGAACAGGCAGTAAGAACATTCATAAAATGCAATTTTTAAGCCCAGTAGCTTGCCTGTTAATTAAATTGCTTTCTTGAAACAACTGCTAAGTATCCCTGCTTTGTAAAACATAAAAAACACCTCCCACCATTTTCAGTCGACCCTCTCTAAAAACGGGGACATGAGCTAAATTTCTTGAAATTTGCTGGGACAGCTGGTTAAAAACAGGGACCGTCCTGGCAAAACGGGGACGCCTGGTCACCCTACCCTACGACGACTTTCAGAGAGGATTTGTATAGAAAGCCCTGAAGGCTGAAAGACCCATGTCAGCTACCATAGGCAGACTTGCTAGACCAGATTCAGACGGGATGCTCCCGATTTTTAAGCAAACGGCTTTATTTTAGGTGTCCTGCCTCCCACCTAAAATTGCCTCTGCCTCAATACAAGCTAATGGTGAAAACACATTTCCCCAATTTTTTTCATAATCTCCCAGTTTGAAAATGTTGGCAAGCTTGCATAAAGACCATTCAGGTGGTAGTGAACGCTTGGAAAACCACCAACATTGAAACATCAGAGCAGAGGAGGAGGCTTAGGCTGAGTTTGCGGAGTTCTACAACTCGATACTCGGCGAAGTGCCGAAAAAACTCAGCCGCGCTCCGCGGAGTTCTGCAAGCGGCAGAGTGCGGTAAGTCCCAGTGCTTGTGCTGATTTTTAGCGGCAGGAGTTTGTACAGCGCTGTAAAATCAGCACGAACAGCACCATGTGCAGCGCAAGGAGGTGCTGCTTTCATCTGCCGCTCTAGTAGATATTCTACTCGAGCTGCAGCTTTCTCAAAGCGAGCAGCAGGTTTCTCAATGTGAGCAGTAGCCCACGTAGAGTAATATCGCTGGGAGGTGGTCTAGCATATGATTTTCCTCGCTCACTCTCGCAAACGTAACGTTGGCGAGCCACACAAGTGATAAAACTCCGCTCCGCACCGCTTCACGCAAAACTCTGTGAACTCCGCTGGCGGAACTGCCCCCCCATAAAATTAAAAAATCCCTGGAAAACCAATTAGCCCCACTTTGAGAATTTGCAAGGAACCTATTGACTTTGCTATATTTCCAAGATCGTTGCTAACTTATGTCTTAAAATGTGCATTGCACCGTTTGGGCCTGAGCGGGGAAGTGGGGCGGACAGGTAAAGCACACAAGCGCGCTCTCAACAAAAGTATAAAGGACAACGCAAACAGTCTCAAGTGCTAACAGCTAGGGAAACAAAAACAAGCATTGGCATAGCCAATAGGTCTTGCTTTTGGGACCTTATACGTATTTAGTTATGCAGCACAATACCCTTGGTGCAAAAACATCAACTGTTGCATGGCTAAACACCTATAAGGTCCCAAAGGCGAGACCTATTGGCTATGCCATTGCTTGTTTATATTTGAGCAGGTAACTTATTATTGGTGAAATCACTGTTTTAAAAATTAACTAGGTACAACTTACCTGCAGCGCGCACGCCTACTTTGCCATCACTCTGCTGAGCTTTTATTCCTTTTAAAAACATTCTGCATTTTTGCGCTGCTTGACTCAGAACGCAGGCGCTTATTTTACTTGTGACATCTCTGGGGGTGATAATTATCCTGTAGCCCTTACCTGCACAATAATTGGTTTTCACCCCGTACTTTGCGGGATTCAGGCCGATCCAGGGCTCGTTTTTACCGTGTCGCGGCGATTTGGCCGCCATCTTGGGTGTGGGAACCTGGAAGGTGCCGATTTGCAGGTGCCATCTTAGTCGCGGGTCCAGAGGTTGCCTGGTAGGACTCCCGCGCTTGGAGGAGCATTTAAAAGCAGGATCTCACTCCGACACAGGTAGACTTTACTTACCTGCAGCGCGCACGCCTACTTTGCCATCACTCTGCTGAGCTATTATTCCTTTTAAAAACATTCAGCATTTTTGCGCTGCTTGACTCAGAACGCAGGCACTTATTTTACTTGTGACATCTCTGGGGGTGATAATTATCCTTCAGACCTTACCTGCACAATAATTGGTTTTCACCCCGTACTTTGCGGGATTCAGGCCGATCCAGGGCTCGTTTTTACCGCGTCGCGGAGATTTGATCGCCATCTTGGGTGTGGGAACCAGGAAGGTGCCGATTTGCAGGCGCCATCTTGGTCGCGGGTCCATAGGTTGCCTGGTAGGACACCGGGGCCTAACGGCATTTAAGATGCAGGGCAACCAAACGCGCAGCGCATGCGCGCAGCAAGCGCATGCGCGCAGCAAGCGCATGCGCGCAGCAAGCGCATGCGCGCAGCAAGCGCAGCGATGGCGCGCCGGAGGCGCGCCAGAGGCAAGCCCGTTTGCGCCCGTTCGCGCACAGGTCGCGACCAGCACCAGCCATGCTGCCTCTACTACCCTTACTCGACTGGCCTACTCTAGGGAAGAGCTTGTTCAGGTAGGCCAGCGCTCTAGTATGGGCAGCCATTTGTTAGCAACCACCAGCTGCTCTAGGGTGCTGTTTTGTGGCTTGCTCAACATCCGGTCCCTTTGTAAACATCACGTGGAAATTGCACTTCTAATTGAATCCCAGGATCTGGATGTGTTATTTCCCACGGAGACCTGGACTAGAGCCGATAGCGAGGTAGAACTTGGACTGGCTTGCCCTTTGGGCTATAAGATCAGGCACAACCCTCGTGTGGGGGGTAGAGGAGGAGGGGTGGGGTTCATTTTCAGGGAATCACTAGCCATATCCCAGCTTGAGGTTAAAGATGTCCAGGGTTTTGAACTTTTGGGCTTTTCTCTAAATGGCCAGAAGGGAGTTCTGTATTCTGGCCTGCTGTGTTATAGACCACCCGGAGTGCCTTGACAGCCTCACTCGATTCGGTAGATCTTATCTACGATCTCTCCAACACACATGCCAGGCTAATAGTTCTGGGAGATTTTAATCTTTGGCTAAATGGGCCCTCAGATACAGCCTATAGAGATCTTTTCCAGGCCTGCAATAATATTCATCTTCAGCAGTTGGTGCTCTCCCAAACTCACTTGAAGGGTCATACCCTAGATTTGGTCTTTGTGGATGATACCCAGGTTGAGATTAGGGATATAATTACTCAGTGCCGACTGACCATGCCCTTATCCTTTTTTCTCTACATCTCCCAGCCGATGTTTCCAGAGATTGCAGCTCTGGCAACACCAAACTTAGTAGGCAGTGGGCTAGACTTTTGAAAAACTCTACGCTACCAACTTTACTACCGGGTGGTTTCACCTTGGGGGGAGATGTGGAGGAGAGCTGCCTGAGCCTTTGTCAACAGATCACAGAATCCTTGGATAAAGTGGTTCCACTGCGGAAAGCGAGGGTTAGGTCTAAGTACGCCACTCCATGGTATTCCAATGACCTCCTCCAGTCCAAACTGCGTTGTAGACAGGCAGAAAGAACTTGGAGGAAGCATTATTTAGAGCCAGACAGAGCCCTTTTTAAACAGCTGCTCTTGGGCTACAAAGCACAGATTAAGTGCACCAAAGCCAAGTATCTTGAGGATATGCTGGCTCAGGCAGCTAACAAATCACAGACCCTGTTCAAAATTGTTAATGATCTTTCTCACCCGGCCTGTGCCACTAATAATATCTAAGCCTCTCAGACCTTATGTGACTCCTTGGCATTCGCATTTGAGGACAAGATCTCCACCATTTTGAGTGGCCTCTCTGACCCATGCACTCCTTGTTCTCAGCCCTCAATAGATCAGGCACTTTGTCTACCCTAGGGGCTCACTGGGAAGCCACAGGGCATTCGCTGCTGGACAGCTTCTCCCTTCCTTCTTATGAGGATTTCTGTATTCTGGCCAACGGTGTGTCTTCAGGCTCTCCGCTGGACCCGCTGCCCCATAAGTTCTGGAAGCTGTTCCATGACAAACTTTTTCCCCCTCTTTATTCCATCTGTTGCCAGTCCTTTAGCACTGCCATGGTTCCTGAAAGCTGGAAATTAGCGGTGGTCTCCCCCCTTCTGAAGAAGGCTACGCTGGATCCCGCTTGTGTTGCGAACTATAGGCCAATCTCGCTGCTCCCTTTCCCCGTTAAGATCTTAGAGAAATTTGTCACCAAATCTCTGTCCAGTTTCTTAGAGACTAATATCTGCCTGGATGTGGCTCAGTTCGGCTTCCGGCCTGCTCACGGCACGGAATCCGCGTTGGTGGTTGCCCTGAACGATCTTCGTTCGCGGGTCGACACGGGTCGGGCAGCATTCTTAGTGCTGATCGACATGTCGGCCGCGTTCGATACGGTCAACCATGCCACACTAATTAGCAGATTGGAAGAGATTGGAGTAGCAGGCTTGGCCCGGGATTGGCTAGTCTCTTACCTCTATACCAGGCACCAGGTGGTGGCTCTGCCGCCTTTCAGATCTGCCATCAGAAAGGTAGGGCAAGGTGTGCCTCAGGGGTGGGCAATCAGCCCTATTGTATTCAACCTGTACCTCCATCCTCTGATTAGGCTGATTAAATCTTTTGGCATCTCGGTAATTAATTACGCCGACGACACACAGCTTATATTCTCCTTGGAAGGCAGAGACGCCGTCTGACTTTTCATCGCTGCATGACAGCTACAGCGGACTGGTTGAGATGTAACACCCTCCAGTTCAATGGATCTAAAACTGAGGTGCTGTATTGCTCTTTGGACCGAACCCCCCGCCCCCTGCCGACCGTTTTTTGGCAGCCTCGTCTATGGGCACCGTTGAGGCAGCGGATGCTGCTCGCAACTTGGGCGTCACGTTTGGCCCAAATTTACAGCTGGACCCCTTTGTAAATAAGACAATTGCCACATGTATGATGCTGCTTCGTACATTGCGTAAGATCCTTCCCATGCTTCCGGCACCTGCTAGACCGGAAGTAGTGCGTAGTATCATTCTTAGCAGGCTTGATTACTGCAACGCACTACTTCTGGGTGCCCCCTGCACCTTGATTAGTAAGTTGCAGCGCATACAGAATATGGCAGCTAAGCTGGCTCTTTCTCGGATGCGCTCGGCCTCTTCTTCTTTGGCGCTAAAAGACCTTCACTCGTTACCTGTCCATCAGCGTATCTGTTTTAAGGCGTCTTGCATAGTCTTTAGTGCTCTTCACAGACAGGGGCCTGTTGCGCTGCAAGATCTCTTCTCATGGTATTCAGCAGCCAGACCTCTACGGTCCTCCTCTGCCTGCTTGGTGACAGTCCCTAGGATTCAGAGGATTCGGATGGGCGGCCGTTCCTTTGGCTTCACTGCTGCCAAGCTTTGGAATTCTCTTCCCCTGTTTTTGAGGAGCCTGAAGGAACTCTCCTCCTTTGAAAAAGGGCTGAAGTCTTACTTTTTTCCCAGGGCAGTCTAATTTTGTGATTGCGTGAAGCTAGGTAGAGTCAAAGCGCCAGGATACCCTTTGGGTGACAGTTCGCGCTATAAAAGTATGCGATACATACATACATACAACCTTAAATCCCCCATAAAATGCACAACCTGGAAGTCCACGGTAAAGGTCACCAGGGACACAGCACAGCCACGAGTTAGTAAATTTAACCAGACAGCTAAACCTCTAGAAGCACAGCGAGACCGAGATGGCAAAGCTGACACACTGAAGCACTGAAATTCGTCAAGCATCATAGGCTGAAGGTCCAAGTTTCCTTGAGCATACAATATCATAGCTACTTTTAAAAAGTTGCACTCTGGTAAATGTATCTTTGATCGGAGGCCTGCGCATTCCAGCTTAGTGTTTTCAAAAGGGGAGCTTGTGTGTCAAAGGTGGCATTGAATCGAGATATAGACATTTGGGTGATTAAGCACTGCTTCCTTATTAACAGCCAAATGTGCCTACAGTCAGTCATAAGAAAGTTTTATTTTTGTATCACGAGATACCTCCGATCTCTCTCCAGTGGCCACCTATTAATGAAGAGTTCCACATTCTTTTAGCATTTATTGAAAGTCAGTGTTTAGACTGAAATCAAGTCATGGCATGAACATATCTTTTTTCGGTCTGTAGACAGGGAAATGGATTATTAATGAAACCCTTTGTAGCAGCCGAGGAGGTGGGGAAGGGGCAGAGCGAGGGCTTGGGAGAGCACTGTGCTTTATGAGCAATGATGGCCAGGCGGAGGTAAGACAGATGGCGGCTGCGCGTGTGCACGCGCTCATGAACGCAAGCTTCAGGCCAGGAAAAGCCTCTGGTGGCACTTTTAAAAGCCACTTACTAAATGTCTTGAAGAGACAGCCATTCGCTGTCTCAGGCGAGACCTAAAAAGATGTTCCTTAACTTCAGCAGTGGAAGAATAGATCCTATGCAATTAAAAACAAGGGTGCGGGACAAACACAGAATAGAGAGGGAAAACATCCAATGAAAAACAGTCTACTAAGATTGACAAAATATCCATCTAATTCTGAAATGTAGTCCACTCAGTGATGTGTACAATGTTGTCTCTGACAGCCAGTTGACACTGATTGTTTAAGATCCCAAAGAGAGTCTCTGATTGTAAAAAGATAAAAGTACATCACAACATAAATCTAGGCCTTCACATTACAAAACTAAACCTCATTATACAAAAAGTCACCTACGGTCACTTACGCCGCTATCCCTAAGAGTCCCGCCCCCCCCTTATATCATTATCTTGCAAATATGTACCTTCTACTCTGTCATTGAATAGTTGACCTTTAATTCCGTTAACATTTTAACCTACGTCTCTTAACTCTTAAATATTCTAAATCTTAACTCTCTAGTTCTTGTTTCATCCATTTGTGACTTTAGTGCCCCCCCACTGTCCTGATTCATCAATGTTCATAACAATAATCTTAATCTAGAAGCATGCCAGTTTAGCTGCCAACCGCCTTGCACCTGCCTCAAGCAACAACAATATACAAAACCCTAGCCCTGCTCACCTGTGTAATAAAGTTAGCAGTCCAGTAGTTGAGTGGGCGGAGTAGGTGGGCAGAGGGGAAGAGGAGGGGACAGGACAGGAAGGGGGCGGTTAGAGTAGGGACGGGGAGCCGGGCAGACGTGTTAATAAAGGAGTTAGATAAGCACCACTGAGTCTGTGTATTTCTTGTAGTGGGATACTACAACTGGCGACGAGGGTGGGATCCAGCAACAGACCCACCAGACTGCACCCCGTCCCGCAGCGTGGAGCGTTCCAAGCTCCGCTGCGCAGTGAGGCCGAAGGAAAAGCGCCAGGAGAAGAGAAGCCGACAGCGCGGGACGCGCGTGACAAGTGGGCGTGAAGACCCGCCAAAACTGTGAGTGAGAGTCGGGAGCCCACTCCGACATTGCCCCATCACTCTCGCGCTGATAAAAAGCACCGCGCCAGCAAGCGGCAAAGCACCCAGACGGCACCGGCATTGCCGGAGATTGAAGCCCGACCGCCTGATGCGTGAGGATTAGCATCAGGGCGGCGCACGCAGCGAGAAGGCCGCGCTGAGCAGTGAGAGACCCCCAAACCACCCCTGTGAAGTGGGAGCGGCAGCCACCTGTACCTGTAAGTCCAGCAGCCCTGGGTGTGAGTGATTGGAGAGAGAGAGAACCTCGTGTATGGCAGAGGGAGCGGCCATCTTTAAGTCAGGCGACTTCTGGGACGACCTCCCTGTGCAAAATAGAGGCGGCCATTTTGAAGTCAGGCATCAGGAAAATATACATGCAATAAAGGAAAACAAGCTTTGGAAGCAGCGAAAGATAGAAGAGAGAGAAAACAAGCATTGACAGTCGCAAGAGGCGAACAAGCATTGCTAGCGGCAAGTGGAAAAAAAAAAAAAAAACAAACGTGGTAACGCACGACAGTTGCTGACGCAAGAGGCAGACGTGAGCGTCCGAGCTCAGTGTCACGATGTCCAACCCTCCCGCCAAGAAGGATGTCACGGGAGGCACCCACCTGCGCGCCCCAGAGCCGTTGTCAGTCACAACGGGAAGCAGCATGGGACAAAAATGGCAAGATTGGCTCGAGGACTTTGAGGACTACATTGAAGGGTCCAAAATTGAACCAGACAAGGATAAGATCATTGCCCTTCGCAATCTAGGGGGGCGTGAAATAAGCAAGATTGTACGAGAGATTCCCGCCACAGATGGTGATACATATGACAAAGTGAGAACTGTTCTGAACAATCGTTTTCTGCATAAACGAAACGTCGACTATGAGAGGCATAAATTTCACCAGCAGCGCCAGGGTAAGGAGGAACCACTGAGCTCCTTCATACATCGGCTGCGGAGACAGTCCCTACACTGTGACTTTACTAACTTCTCGCCGGACGCAGCCATCAAATCTCAAATAATCACGGGGTGCCATTCGGAGTCCCTGAGACGGCGACTGCTGCGGAAACCTCAAGAACTTGCGGACATCGAAGAAAACTCCCGACTGTACGACCAGGCCGAAGAAAATGCGGCGGAAATTGAAACAGGGCCCAGTACCAGCCGTGAGCATGCCAACCGCATCACTGAGAGACGGCAGGGACGTCAAGATCGGCGCGACAGCGGACGGCGTCACCCGCGAGACAGATCAAGGCGCTCCAAGTACTCACCCAGGCGACGCCCGGACTACAGAAGGAAGGAATCCGACAGAAGAGACCGCCGGCCTGAACGCACAAGACGATGTTTCAGGTGCGGATACGACTATCCTCACATTGACTCCTGCCCTGCCATGGGCCAACGGTGCCGGAAATGTGGACGGTCCAACCACTTTGAGGCCATGTGTGGGGATTACCACAAAGAACAACGCAATGATGGCGGCAGACGGGAAGGTTCACAGCGGCCCTCACACTCGGAGGCCAAACGTCATCACATCAGAGCTGTCCAGGAAGACCCTCCTGGATCACCCACATCCTCACACTCGAGTCGTGACTCGCGGCGCTCCCGGTGGGACCGTCGTTCCCCCTCAAGAGACTCAAGATCGTCCTCCTCCAGGCACTCATCCTTCACCACTGAATATGTCAACTTTGCTGACCACGATCAGTTCAAACGTTATCCACGCCTTAACATCAAAGTGGGAAATCATGCAGCTAAGTTCATGATGGACAGCGGGGCATCACTTAACTACATATCGGTTGCAGAACATGACCGTATGGACCCCAAACCACGTTTGCACTTCGCACCTGTCCGCGTCTACACCTGGATGGCAAAGAAACCTCTCCAATGTTTGGGCAAATTTGACACCACCCTGACATATGGCGACCTCTCCATCCCAGCAGTTATCCACGTGATCAAGGGTCCTGAAGCTGACTGTCTGTTGAGCCTCCCCACGGCGGAACGTCTTCAACTGGTGCACATCCTTTTCAACGTCCACGACATCTCGGACTGCGCCGGAAAGTTCCCTTCCCTCTTCCGAGGCCTGGGGAAGCTGAAGGGCCGTCAGATCCACCTGCATATCAACGAGAAAATCAAACCAGTGGCCCAACACCCGAGAAGAGTGCCGTTCCACTTGCAATCCGCTGTCGAGCGTGAACTGCAGGAGCTCTTGGACGCAGATATCATTGAGCGCACGGCGGGCCCCACCCCATGGGTGTCCCCGGTGGTGATTGTCCCCAAGAAAGGCTCACAGAACAATGTCCGTCTCTGCGTGGACATGCGCCTGCCAAACCAGGCAATCGAGCGGGAGCGGCACCCAGGCCCGCTCCTGAGCGACATGATCACAGCCCTCAACGGGGCAACCGTGTTCTCGAAACTGGACCTGAATAAGGGCTACCATCAGCTCGAGCTTGACGACAGCTCCCGCCCCATCACGACCTTTGCCACTCACCTTGGTCTCTTCCGCTACAAACGCCTCAGCTTTGGCGTCTCCTCGGCCGCCGAGATCTTCCAGGAGGCCATACGCCTTGTCATCCACCACATCCCCAACGCGCTTAACTACAGCGACGACATCCTGGTCTACGGCTCCAACACGCAGGAGCATGACGCCGCCCTCGATCGTGTCTGCCTCGCTCTGATGGAGGCTGGGTTGACTCTCAACAAAGAGAAGTGTGAGTTTCATCAGTCGACCCTGAAGTTTTTCGGACACATCTTCTCTGCGAGTGGCATGAAACCGGACCCAGACAAAATCGCCACACTCAACAACACCAAGAGTCCAGCAGATGTCAACGACTTGCGTTCATTCCTTGGGATGGCCAGCTACTGCGCCCGCTACATTCGTGACTACGCCACGGTGAGTCACCCTCTGAGGCTTCTCACGAAAGCTGGTGCACAATTTGTGTGGACTCCGGAGTGCGAGCGTGCCTTCAAAGACATCAAACACGCTGTGGAATCAGCCAAGTGCCTCTCCTACTTCAATCCGGGGAGAAAGACAGAGATCACTGTGGACGCAAGCCCGGTGGGCTTAGGGGCCATCCTGGCACAGTACGACCATGAGTCGGATCAGAGACGAATCATTGCCTATGCCAGCAGGAGCTTAACAGACCCTGAGAAACGGTACTCCCAACCGGAAAAGGAGAGCCTAGCCGTCGTGTGGGCGTGCGAACATTTTCACATTTTCATTTATGGGAAACATTTCACGCTCATAACTGACCATCAGGCGCTCGTCACGATTTATGGCAATCCCAAGTGCAAAATGCCTCCCAGGATTGAGAGATGGGGCTTGCGGCTGCAAGAGTACACATTCTCAATTGTCCACAAACCGGGGAAGGATGAGAATCCGGCCGATTATATGTCTCGCCACCCCCGAGACTCATCAGAGACTGTGCCTTCCATTGCGGAGGAATACATCCACTTTGTGACCAACCATGCTCGTCCACCAGCCATCCCCATGCACGCCATTCGGGAAGCGACCAGCCACGACAGCACCTTACAAACAGTGATTGAGCGCACCCGAACCAACAGGTGGAGATATCACCCGAAGGAGGAAGAGGAATGTCCTGCTGTCAGGAAAGAACTACAAGCCTTCCGGCATGTCTCCGACGAACTATCTGTAACCAGTGACAACCTCCTCCTCAGAGATCACAGACTAGTCATACCAACGACCCTGAGACAAGGAGTAATTGATTTGGCCCACGAAGGCCATCGAGGAGTTGTCTCCACCAAAAGAGCACTGAGAGAACGTGTCTGGTTCCCAGCTCTCGACCAGATGGTCGAGGACACCTTGAAAGACTGCCACCCATGTCAACTGACCAGCCACAGCAATCCACCTGCTCCTCTACAGATGACCCCGTTGCCTGATGGGGTATGGCAAGAAGTTGCCATGGACTTTTATGGCCCCCTGCAATCTGGGAAGTATGTCATTGTCATCCTGGATGAATACTCCAGATTCCCAGTGGCCCAGTTCATATCATCAACCAATGCCACCTGCACCCTCAAGGTACTTGAAGAGGTCTTCGCGACTTGGGGTGTCCCCAGGATCATCAAGACGGACAATGGGCCCCCATTCAACGGTCATGAGTTCAGCGACTTTGCGAAACACATGGACTTTCAACATCGCAAAGTCACGCCACTCTGGCCTCAGGCCAACGGCACTGTGGAAAGATTCATGTCCACCATCAAGAGAACATTCCAACAAGCCACAGCTGAAAGGAAAGATCTTCAGTCAGCCTTGAACGAGGTCCTTAGTGCCTATCGGACCACCCCCCACTCCACAACGGGCCAATGCCCTGCGACTCTCATGCTTGGGAGGACAATGAGAAATCGGATCCCCACATGGGACGGAGCCTTGAGAAAACCTCTGTCAGATCAACAACACCGAGACATGGCCATAACGGATCGGCACCGCAAGGACAAGATGAAGGAGTATGCGGACCGCAAGCGAAGGGCCCGGTCCCCCTCCCTGAACGAAGGTGACAGAGTTGTTGTCAAGCAGGAGCAACGTCAAAAGACTGATTGTCGTTTCAAAGATGAGCCACTAACGATTACCCAACAAAAGGGCACCATGGTGACGGCAGAATCCGAAACACGAAGAGTCACCCGCAACGCTTCTCATTTCAAGAAGTGCTCTCCTGAAACCCATGAAAATACACCTGTGGTCCCCACACTTGGAAACAGAGACAACCCTGAGACTGTCGCACCTGCCACCGGACCTTCATCTGCCGAAGAGCCCTCATCCGAAGCTGTCGTGTCCACACCTGCGAGACCCCGCCGTCACGTGCGGCCTCCCAAGAGACTGATTGCAGAGATGGACTAACC
The DNA here is from genome assembly GCF_964261635.1 of Lissotriton helveticus. NCBI lineage: Eukaryota > Metazoa > Chordata > Amphibia > Caudata > Salamandridae > Lissotriton > Lissotriton helveticus. The sequence continues at coordinate 1,043,472,166 of NC_136070.1, read as the reverse complement.
TCTAGTTTTTCACTTGTTGCTTTATTAAGAAAGGGGGAGATGTAATAAAGTTAGCAGTCCAGTAGTTGAGTGGGCGGAGTAGGTGGGCAGAGGGGAAGAGGAGGGGACAGGACAGGAAGGGGGCGGTTAGAGTAGGGACGGGGAGCCGGGCAGACGTGTTAATAAAGGAGTTAGATAAGCACCACTGAGTCTGTGTATTTCTTGTAGTGGGATACTACAACCTGTTATCAGCGAAAGTTAGCCTAAGAACAGAAAAAAACCAGCAACATGACCCCAGAAACCCAAAAGAAACAGGAAACGGAGGGAGGGGAAAATATTTGCTCTACGATTCGGCCACCGTGTCACCCTCCGGAAATGGTGACGTTACTTAAAATGGCTGCATTTATATTGAATTTAAACTATACTACATGTAGTCAAAATGTAGCCCATAAGGGGCCTGGGCTGTTCCATTCTGCCAATAATCCTGGGGGTCTCACCTCTCTGCTGTTTGCTGCCCCCGAAAGACCAATTGGGTGAAAGGGGAGCAGCACGCGCGGTGTGAAAGAGGCTGCTTTTTTGAAGTCAGGTGCACATCATAACATAAACCTAGGCCTTCGCTTACAAAATGAAACCTCACTATACAATAAGTCACCTGAGGTCACTAAGCCCCCCCAACTCCTAAGATTCCCACCCCATACATCTTTCTCTTATATATGTGTAACACCTACCCTGTTATTGAACAGTTGACATTTAACTCTGTTAATCTTTTAACCTAATTCCCTTAATATCTAACTCTCTAAGTATTCTAAATCTTAACGCTCAATTTCTTGTTTCATCCATTTGTAACTTTATTGACAGAGCCCATTGTCCTGATTAACCACTGTTCACAACAATAAACTTAATCTAGGGCCGTGCCAATTTAACTGCCATCCGCCATTCAGAAAATGTCTTCTCATACTTTCCTGAGCCCCCAGGACCCACTGCTTCACCTACGCACATTCAATATTCTCTCTTTCACTTCCTTTATTTGCAACATGTATAACTCCATTCCGTAGCGAGACAAGTGAACCCCGTCCCCCTAAAGAATTCAGCAGAATCATATTTTAAATCAGGGTGTTCCAAATGACCAAAACCTCCATCCCTGCAAAACACCTGCATGTCCCTGTTGATTTTTCGCCTGGCCTTATTAATGGCGGAATGCTTATTCACCCCCTCCAATGTCTCCTAGGCACAAATTCCATTCATAGGGTGAAACATCCAAACCATTGCTTTTTGATTTCCATCAAATCCGACTTCATCTCCATTAGCAATGCCAGAACCTTCCACACCACCATGTCGTTCTCTCCCAAGGGAAGCCCTAGTACATCTGGAAATCTATACCTTCTTAAACATTGCAAAAGCTCTCACAATTTCATACCACCTTTTACATGCCAGGTGACTTTAAACAAACTTTCCGCAAGGCCGAGGTTAGCACCTTGACCTTTTTGTAGTTTGTGTCTTTAGACACATTTAATAAAGGATTGTCCCATGATCCAACTAGACAGATCAACAGCCTCCGGACCCACATCTGCACCTGAAAAGAAGAACATGTGTGAGATACAACCGAAATGTGTCATAATCAACAACCCACCTTTCCTAACCTCACATACTAGCAAAAGACCTCGGAAGACCACTGACCCAGCTGCATGAGCCTACCTCTTCTCAGCCCCTCTGTGCAGCCTCCGTGACTATACCAATCGCGTAAGAATGGGTCCATACTCCCCCAGGGCTTCCCCCAGGCCCAGTAATGCCTTAAGCGAAACCCAAAGAAGCTGTAGTGCAGACACCCGCGTTCCATTAGCATGATGAAAAACTGCTTCCTGACCGTCCCCACTAATCACCCTCAGGTTTGTGCCCCAAATCACCAGACACATGCCCTGGACTGGGGAAGCAGGTAGCACCACTGTCCTATCCTTGGCTTTTTGATCTGTCTTAGATTGCCAGAGGTGCAACTCTATCTTACTCTCCGCACCCCCAATATCTGTCCAGTCCAACCCACAAACCCCTTTCCTCCACAACAGTTCTGGCAACAGGAAAGCACCAAAAACATCCATGACATTAGCATTGGACAGAAAATTGTCCCTTCCATCCTGTTGCATATTGTTAGCAGTGCCTTCAATAGGTTGCCAAAAAAGATGCCTTGACAATGGCCTCCGTATTATGGGCCGCTGACCCCTTTCTCTGCCCATCCCTCCGGCATCCTCCTTCCCAGTTACCTGGCTGATGGTCCATAGCCTCAAAGAAACTTGCCCATAAATGCAATACCCACCAACTTTCCTGCTATCGTGATCCTAGATAAGCCTTTCTCAACCATTTTCCGTATTAACTGCACTACATCCTCTTTTCTACTCCAATCCTCAGACCTCTGTCTGGCACCCCCAGATCTTTACTCCTCCCAAGCCTATGTGTAAGACCTCCTGGTAGATTTGGCCAAAGACCCTACCACCAACTGAAGCATCCTCTTTCACCTATGGTCTACATGTCAGCCGGCATAGGTGTCTGCACCTTGTCTGCCTCCATGGATAGCTCTTGGAACCTCTCCCACTGTGAAGGAGCAGAAGTGGATGAACTTTAGTTTTGGAAAGTTTCATGAAGATTCATCAAACACCGTCCACTTATTAGCAAAACAATAAATCCATTTCATATGGTAACTAGGTCCTAACTATAACTTCCCAGTGGCAAGCAACATATCTGTGAATACATATAGATATACATATATATATATATATATATAACTGAAAAACGAATTTGATATGTCACCAGTGATATAATCAATGATGTTATTTAACAAGTCGAGTGATATAACGTATGAGGTCATAATAAGTGCATAGCAGTAGCGCAAATTATTGTTATTTCACTGATCTCTGTTCAATACCTTACTATAATGTTACATTAACTCTTGTTTTTTCAGTGAATTTCTAAGGTTCTTTTTTAGCATAAGCTAAGATCTTATTACCATACCTAACCATAATGTCACTTTAAGCTTTGTGCTTTGTCAATACATTTCTGAGATTTCTTGATGTTAGACAAGATTAGTTTACCATACCCGACTACAACGTCTATTTAACCTTTTGTTTTTCTATTAAATCTCTAGTTTTATTTTTTTACATTTTCTTCCAACACCTCCTTTTTGCACTGCCTTCATGCATTCGAAGCAGGGGGTATGCACAGGTCCATCCCTTGCCGGTGGCCAATCCACTGCAGCCTGTGGTCTTTTGCTGTCCCTGCTCCTCTTCGTCTTGCCTTCTGTTCTCCATCTGCAAGGCCCTGCCCCCACCGCCTACCCTTCATGGCCAGCATGCTGTCTGCATGACCCTGGCCCCTCCTGGCATCCATCCTTGGTCAGCTTTCTGCCTCTGCCCACCTGTCCTCTGTCCTCAGTGTGCCTGGCCCCTGTCCACTCTTGCCTGCCCTTCTTGGGCTAATGTGCTGCCCCCTGCTGGCCTGCCCTCTGTGGTAGGTTTGCTATCCTCCAATTACCCCATGCCGACATGTGCAAGTCCCTGCCCCTCACGGTCTATTGTGTTGACCCTTCTCATGCTGGCCTGCTCACCTTGGTCAGATTGCTGCCCCTGTCCCCCTTCTGCCTACCATCCATTCCCAATCTGCGTGCCTCTGCCCCATCATGCCAGCCATCTGTGGGCAGCTTACTGACCCTGCTGGCCTTCCCTATGTGGTCAGCTTGCTGCCCCTGATTCTGCCCTTTATTCTTCATGTGTGTGCCACTGTCCCCTCACTACGATCCTCTTTTGTCTTTGGTGCTGCCCCTTCCTATGCAGGACTTTCCCTGTGGTCAGCTTGCTGCACCCCATTTCCCTACCCTCATTTGTCGAAGTATGTCCCCTGCCCCCTTCCTCCCGCCCTGAATTGTTTTTTGTTCTGGCACTTATCCTCCCGCTTGCCCTCTGTACTTAACTTGCTACTCCTACCCACCTCCTCTCTCCCCTCTGTTGTCAGAGTCCATGCTCTTGCCCCCTACCTCTAGCCCTGCAAGGTCTGATGTGCTGCCATTGACCCTCGAGCTTGCCCTCTGTGGTTAGTTTGCTGCCTCTACCCCCTTCGGCTGCACTCCATTGTCTGCATTCATGCTGCAGCCCCAGCCCAAAAATCCAGCACTGCTTGGTCTGTTGTATTGCCACTGCCCCTCCCCTGTGTGATTTGCTTGCTTTATCTGCCTTGTTCCCCCTGCCCTCCGTTGTCTGTATGTGTGCCCCTGCCCCCCTCCTTCCTGCCCTCAATGGTGCATTGTGCTGCCCCTGCCTAATCTACCTGCCCTGCAAGGTTCGTAGTGCTGTCACTGCCCCTCCTGCCTGCCCACCATGGTCATCTTGCTGCCCCTGCCCCTCCCCCTTGCTTTCCATTTTCCGAGTCCATGCCCATATCAAAACTTGCTGCCCTCCATGGTCCTTTATTTTGCGACTCCCTTATACCCTACATGGTACATTGTGCTGCCACTGCCCCTTCTCCCTGATTTACGCGGTTAGCTTGCTGCCCCCGCCCCCATCAACCTACCCTCTGTTGTTTGAGTCCAGCCCCTCCCCACTCCACTCTACCCTCAGTGGTATTTTGTGCATGCCCCTACCCCCTCACTTTTGCCCACCATGGTTCATTGTGCTGCCACAAACTCTATGACCTGCTCTGCATGGCCGGCTTTAATTTCGGGGACTTTTTTGTTATCCGGCTCCCTCATTTCTTCATATATTGCAGTATTCTCTGTAGGAAATGCTTTAGTTGTACAGCTCCGATTCCATGAAAGTGGTGCTCTGTTGTGCCAAACATTTGTCATTCTAGATGCTTAATGGATAGAACACTGTGGTAAATTTGCAGCCAATCACCTGAGAATTAACTGGCAGGCTGTAGCTGGAGTTGAAAGTACGTTTTAGTCTACATGCCAGAATGTTTTACTGAAGCGAATGAGGAAAATATTTGAGCAGTCATAGAACATGTATCCTAATTTTGCTTTCTAAAGCCCTAACCATAATTTCTATGACAAAATGAACGCTCTCATTTTGTTTATTTTTAAACTAAATGTTTGAGGTTTTACAGCTTTGATTCAATTGGTAAAGTGACTTTAATAAAATACATAATTGTATTAGTATAATGTGATTAACATAATACATTTGAGACACTTCGAACTGTATTAATTTTAATATAAATAATTTGAGCTACAATTCACAATGGTTGTTGCAGTCAGCAGCCATCTTCCTTTACACGTAGTCTACTCTGTCCTTTCCCGTCATTAACTCAGCAGGCAATAGGAACTTGCAGCCTGATTCATGTAGCCAATAGCGCTCGCAAAAGGGCCAGATTCTGAGAATCTGGCCCTTTGCGAGTGCGATTTTTGCATTTGGTATTCATGATCCCAAATGCAAAAATCGCTATTTAAGAATTTGCAAATATGCGAGGAATAGCATTTAAGGAATCTCTATTAGAGATTCCTCAAATGCTATTCATGACACATCAAGAAATTGCGATTTAGCACTTTTGGGGCCGCTATTTACCGAGAGGTCAGACCTCTCGGTAAATAGCAAAAACTCAGAGAAATGCTTTTAAAAGCATTTTTCTAAGTTGCATGTTGCACACACACATGTCCTTTGGACATGTGTGTGCGCAACACCTGTTCAAATGTGCTTTTTAGGGGTGCTACAGGGTGTCCTTTGGACACCCCTGGCACCCTTAAAATCGCTATCTAATTTGCGAGTAGCAAATTGCTACTCGCAAATAAGGGATACTCCCCATTCATTCCTATGGGCCTCTTGGCCCATAGGAATGAATGGGGAGTTTTTGCGAGTAGCAAATTGCTACTCGCAAATAAAGAACATGTAGGAATCGCTATTTAATTAGCAATTCCTACATGAATGCCGTTTTGCGTGTCCTCAATAGCGAGTCGCTATGATTCGCTATTAGGGCCACGCAAAACGGCCCGTACATGAATCAGGCTGAATGTCTTTTTTTAAATTTTTTTTATTGGAAATATTAATGCATTTACAGTGAATAGAAAAAGAAGAACAATACAGGTAAAATCCGGACGTAAAAGCAGTAGTACTTAAAAAGTCAGACTTATAACCAATACACAGTCAAAGGGTGCTACGACAGTGCTAAAATATAAATATTCTGGGAGCACAATACAGCAGGGCTAAGTATGACTTATTTACAATTCATAAAAGTTCGATCTTAAAAATGTAGTTATGGTGGTAATGGAAAAATGTCATCAATGCTCCTACAACTTCACCCTCCTCCAATCTGTGACGGGTGCCCCGAGCCTTCTTCCAAAATTCCGTGTTTTTAGTCCTTTTTGTTCATAAAGGCAGGACTCAATATTATGGATTCCCAGCAGCCTAGATAGCCACATTTGGAAGGAGGGGGCCACTGTGTCCTTCCATCCTGCCGAAATTAAAAGCCTAAGTACAGCCACAGAAATAAAAATCAGTGCTTCTTCTTTTCCTAGTTTTAAATTAGAATCCATACCCAAAATCATTAGGGTAGGGGATAGGTCGATCTTGAGACCTAGCAGCCCCTCCCAAAACTTTTCAATCTCATTTTTAACAGGCGTTAAAAGGTTGCAATTGAAAAACATATGTAATAAGTCTGCTTGGCCATCCCCACACCTTGGACACGTATCTTCGGTCCTAACCCCCCAGGCAAATAATTTCGCCGGGGTATAATACAGGTTAAATACCGTTTTGTAATGTTGGGCCTTTAAGTTCGTGGCTCTAAAAATCTTTTTATTCAATAGAAGGGCCTGATCAACGTCTATATCGGGGTTGCCCAATTTTCTGGCCCAGGCTACCTCGGTCTTATCAATATCATCTTGGATCTCTGATATAAAAATGTTATACATGATCCTAATTTTTTTACACCCTCTAGTCAAAGCCTCCAATAAGGGACAAATACCGGGGGGTGTCAATTTTGGTCTCTGAGCCTTCAATGAGCGTATCAGTTGGGTATACACAAACCAATGGTTGTCGGGGATTCCATACCTATTTTGTAAAACATCAAAGCTTACTACACCCTCTCCGTCAATTACTTGCCACAATGATTTGATACCCAACCCTCCCCATACTTTGAAAGTCCTATCTGCTTCTGTCGCTAAGAGCAGACTAGAGTTATAAATGTGTAGGTATGGATTAATTTTAGGGATATTACAAAACTTTCTACAGCCCATCCAAACTCGCCAGACACCATCAATAATCTTGAACCTTGCCTTCTTATAGAATCTACGGTCAATCTCACAAAGCATTAGCCCCAGCGCCTTTCTTACTAACAATAGCTCAAATATGGAAGGAGGATGCTCAATTTCTAAGGTAACATCATTTTGGAATGTCTCAGGCTGGAAAAGCACAGTCATTTGGGTCAGGAGGCAGGTCCAATGATACAGCTTTATATTGGGGAGAGCCAAACCCCCCCTGTCTTTTGGTAGGGGCAACAGATTAGTGGACCGTCTGACTTTCCCAAATTGCCAAATAAATTTAATAAAAATTGACTCTAGATTCGCGATCATTTTCTCTTCAAGAAATAGTGGTATGGCTCGAAATAAATATAATACTTTAGAGAACAAAGTCATTTTGACAGCGTTCACCCTCCCAATCAATGATAAATGTAGCCCGTCCCACCTTCTCAGATCGTATTTGATTGAGTTAATAAGTGGTGTAAAATTATCTTCCACAATTTTATCTACATTAGCATTGATTGTTACCCCTAGATAAACTGCTGCGTCCACAAATCTAGAATCAACTTTCACCACATTCCTTGTGCAAATAATCTGGGTCTTAGCTTCGTTTAATAAGTATCCTGACCTAGCACCACATTTTTTCGTTAGATCGGACAGAATCTCCATTGCCTGCTGAGGATCAGATGAGAATACCGCGATATCATCCGCGTAAGCTAAAACTTTGTTTTCATATCCATTAAAGACCACTGGTCTTAGCCTAGGACACCCAAGTATAGCCTGTATTAGTGGATCAATGAAAAGGGAGGAGAGAATCGGGGAGCACGGGCATCCCTGACAGGTTCCTCTCTTTATGGAGAACAAATTCGATTTCTCACTCATAACCGTCACACAGGCAACTGGATCTTGGTACATTGCCTTAAGTGCTCTTATAGTTTTCTGTCCAAACCCTCTTCCTGCTAAGATATCCCAGAGATAGCCCCAGACCACCCGGTCAAAAGCTTTTTCCGCGTCGAGCAGGATCACGGCCATCTCCCCCCCCCCCGTGGCGGCATGGGCGTCAAATAGAGCAATAGCTCTGCTGGTATGATCCGTCGTGCCACGTCCGGGAATGAACCCATGCTGCCACGGAGAGACGAGACCGCCTATGATCCTGCCCAACCTCAAAGCCCAAATCTTAGAATATAACTTCGTATCGGAATTGATAAGCGAAATAGGTCTGTAAGACCCCGGATTCTCAGTAGGTTTACCCTTTTTATGGAATATAATAATATTCGTCTCTTTCCAAGCGTCCGGGGTCTGACCTGTGCAGGCTATCCCATTAAAAAGATCTACCAGGAGAGCAATAGTTTCTGATTCTATGCATAAATAGACCTCCAGAGGGATGCCGTTGGGGCCTGCAGCCTTCCCTGATGCCAGGTCGTGTAGGGCTGTCAATCTCCAATTGAGTAATATCCTTATCTAATTCTTCTCGTAATAGGGTATCAAGGCGTGGTCCTGAATCTTCCAAACTATCTTGCTGTTCTCCAACCCTACTCTCCTCATCATATAATTTCTTATAGAATTCTTTAAAAACGGTTAGAATCTCCTTGGTTTCAGTATATTCTTTACCCCTTTCCACTATCTTTGAGATTACAATTTTAGACCTCTCTTGTCTTAAGCGGAGAGCGAGAGCTCTGCTGGCATGTTCGCCTGTTTCATAACGACTGGTTCTAGTGGCCTGATATTCCCCTATCGCCTTTTGGGTGATCAATTTCTGTAGCTCTGCCTTAATAGCGGAGAGGGCATTATAGCTATTGTTTCCATCACCACCTGATGCTATAACCCTGACATGCTCTTCTTCAATATTAGATAGTCTTTCCAACAGTTTGGTTTCCTCCAACCTATCTTCCTTTTTTATTTTTACTGAAAAACTGATGGTCTCGCCTCTCAAAGCCGCTTTAAAAGATTCCCATACAATATTACGGGAGGCGCTATATCTATTCGCATCAAAAAAAGCTTCCGACCAGTTCTTTAAGTGGGTTACAAATCTTAGGTCTGCCAATAGTCTCCTTTCAAAGGTCCAAGGGGATTTACCTCTTCGACCGCCAACCCTTTTATACAGGACTACCAATGGGTTGTGGTCTGACAACACCCTCGGTAGCCTAGTGATGGTAACTTTATTAATTTCTGAGGAGGAAATAAAAAAATAGTCCAATTTAGAATGCTTCTGGGCTGGGTTCGAGAAATATGTGAAGCCGGAGTTTAGTGGTTCTTTAGTGCCCCAAACATCGGTTAAGGCCAGTGATCCCATAAGTGCTTTAATTGCCCTGAAAACCCTGGGCTTCCGACCACCATACCTTGCATTGTTCCCCCAGTTTGCTGAAATATTTAGGTCTCCACAAACTATTAGAGGTCCCGGCCAGCCAGCTAATTCGATCTATAGAAAATCAAAAACCTCTGGGTCATCTCCATTAGAGCCATAAATTACACATAAAGTTATGCCAATTTCCAACTCTGAGATAGCCCATCTCCCATGACTGTCAGTCTTGACCCTTTTAACACCGCACAGGGATTTCCTCACCAAAATGGCGACCCCCCTGATCATTGTAGATTGAGAGGAGCATGCAACTAGCTCATAACCATTCAAAAACAGAAGGTGCCTCTTTGCCCAAGGGAGGTGCGTCTCCTGGAGACAGAGTATATCTATTTTATTGAATTTAACAAAGTGGCCCAATCTTTGTCTCTTTCTCCAGTCATTTAAACCGCCCACATTCAATGTGCAGATATTACAGTCTAACATCGTAGCTAAAGGTTTGATGACCCTGTGAGCCCTGACACTTAATTCTATTACCCTTATTTGTTTGCTCTTTTTGTCCGGACAAATCAATCAAAACAGTAATGCATTTTATATTCCCATTTTTCATTTTCAACCATCTGCACCCCTCCGCCCCCCCACCCCCCTCGCTCCCAGTCCCCCCCCCTCCCCCCCCTACCCCCCAACCCCTCCATTTGATTCAATTGGTAAAGTGACTTTAATAAAATACATAATTGTATTAGTATAATGTGATTAACATAATACATTTGAGACACTTCGAACTGTATTAATTATTTTTTTTTTTTTTTTTTTTTTTTGTAAGACCTTTATTCACACAATGCAATTGACACAGCATGAGCCTACAACCCGGAGGCCGGCCCGCCACTCCACGTTGTTTGTTCAATACATCATATGTTAGTCCTGAAAAAACAGTGTTTGTACTTTCAGTGTATCTTCCACGCATGTTCTACGTAGGTCTCATAGCAAACTTTCAATATGAGTCTTACATTTTACATGTTATAAACAGTAAAAGACAACATTCCCCAACTTAAGACCTTACTGTACCCTCATATACACCCTATACAGTGAGTGCGATCGTGTCTTGGTATCCCTAGTGTAGCCCACAGACGTCTCCAACTCTCATACCAGACAACATTCATTCCAGCACAACCAGTGTATCAGCTAGTCTTCCTCAGTGTCCTGCAAGGAATTCAGATAGTCTGTCAAAAAACCCCATATGTCCTTGGGTTTTGATTGTGCTGGTAATTCCTCCTCATACGTTAGGAGTTTATCCCGACATATGGACATGTCATGCAGCCATACTTTCGTGGTTGGCACCCTGCGGCTGTGCCAACATTGCGCCACCTGCCTTTTGGCTAACAGCAAGGCGACAGCACAAAATTTCCGTTTCAGCGCCCTGAATTGGGGTAAAATACCTAGTAGACAAATCTGCGGAGTGCACTTCACCTCATCCTCTAACATAATCGTGAGTGCGGCAGTGACCTCCGTCCAGTAATCAGCCACTTTCGCACACTTCCATGCCAGGTGTGCAAAGTCTGCTCCTTCCCTATTACAACGCTTACATCTGTCTCCCTCTTGTAGCCCAAATTTACGCATTTTCACAGGAGTGTAGTAAGCCTGGTGCAAGAACTTGAAATGAATAATCCGCAGATTTCCATTTGGTGTCAGTATCTGCGTTAGTGCGCATGAGCTGTACCATTCTGTGTCTGTTAGTGGATTATCTAAAAGCCCGTCCCATCTTCCCTTAGCCTTGAGTGTGTGTCCCGCTATTTCGGATTGTGCAGCAGTGTACAGCCGGGACACCAAGTGAGAGAGGTCCCTTGTAGTGATCAGCATTTGCAAAGGGGCTAGGGTTTCTGGCTCTGCTGGGAATGATGGGTAGTGTTCCCGTAATGCCCTCGTCAGTCTGTAGTATGTGAATCTAAACATGGGGGTCTGGTTTTGGATATAAGTCAAGTCGTCAATGTCCAAAAATTTGCCTTCTCGAAACACATCACCCATTTTGTCGATCCCAACTCTGTGCAGCAGAGACATCCCCACTTTTTCGTTAGTGACTGATAAAGCCTGATGGTTCCGTAGCGGCATGTCCGGTGCATATAAAGGGGTTTTGTGAGCCAATTGCCCTAGTTTGTGCCATGCTTTGATTGTTGTGTCTACAGTGTTGATATCTTTCATGTGAAGCGGCGGTCTTTTGTGCGACAATATCGCAGATAGGGGGACAGGATGGGCATCTCCCTCCTCAATGGCCACGTGAGTGATATAGGGGACCTCATGGTACCAATAAGCTGCGTACTGCGCCTGAGCACAGAGGTAATATAGTAGAAAATCAGGCACCCCGAATCCGCCCTGTGCAATCGGGAGTGTTAGTGTCTGTAGATCAATACGAGCTTGTTTACCCGCCCATATCAATGTTAGAACCAAGGACTTTATGCGACGGAAGATCTCTTGTGGAGGTGTAATAGGTATGTTATTAAAGAGATATAATAACTTGGGCAAAATGTTCATTTTTACGATCGCTATTCGATCAGCTATAGATAATGGTAGGTGGATCCAGCGATGGACCCTGTCTTCCAGTCTGGAGAGTGCCACACCGTAGTTCGCGCGCATGACTTCGTCAGGGTCCCTGTGGAACATGACCCCCAGGTAGCGGATCGGGTCTTGCTGCCATTCTAGTGGATAGTCCACTTCAAAGGAATCGGTGGCGTCAGTGAGAGGAATGAGTGAGGACTTGGACCAATTAATCGCTAACCCCGAGTGGCCCCCAAATCGGATGTACTCCCGAAGTAGCGGGTTCAGATGTACTACCGGGTCCCGTACATACAGCAGCATATCGTCTGCGTATAGCGATATATGCAGCGGCCTGGACACAAATTGCAATGCCGATTCCTTGTAATTTTGACGCACTATGCACGCTAGTGGTTCTAACGCCAAAGCGAAGAGCAGAGGTGACAGGGGGCAGCCCTGCCTCGTTCCTCGTCCAATATCGAAAGGATCTGAAACATAGCCATTGATTCGGACCCTCGCACTCGGTTTAGTATACAATAAGGAGATCCACTGGACAAATCGTTTTGGGAAACCCATCCTGTTGAGGACAAGTAGCATATAGCGCCATTCAATGGAATCGAACGCTTTTGCAGCGTCGAGCATTACAGCCACCGCCCTAACCGAGGGCTTCAGGTAGTGTGCTAGTGCAAACAGGGATCTGGTATTGTGTGAGGTGGATCTAGTGGGAACAAATCCCGCCTGGTCCGGCAGCACCAGTCGAGTCATCAGAGGGGTTAACCTAACAGCTAGTAGTTTCGCGAGTACTTTCGAGTCTACGTTTATGAGGGATAGGGGCCTGTAGGAATCGCAGTTTTCAGGATCTTTAGATGGTTTGAGGAGCGCTATTACCATTGCCTCTCGTAACGTGGGAGGGAGTAACCCATTATCAAAGGAAGCACCATACATATCCACCAAGTATGGGGCAATTATATCCACAAATTTTTTATAGAATTCGGACGTGTACCCGTCGGGACCTGGCGCCTTTCCATTGGGGAGCGAGGCGATCACCTCAGTGACTTCCTCTACTGTGATTGGCCGAGCTAGATATTCCCTGTGGGCATCCGACAGCCAGCCAATTGCCACATCATGTAAATAGTCGTACGTTTCCTCTGTTGTAGCTGTGGGTTGAGATTGGTACAGTGCACTATAGGAGTCCACAAAACAGTTCACTATGTCTGTTGAATGTGTTCGGAGCATGCCATCCCCCGATTTGACGCGGAGTATCGCCGATTGTCCCCGCCCCTCACAAATTTTACGCGCTAGCACTCTTCCTGGTCTACCCCCTTCGCCAAAAGCCCTGGCCACATGTTTGCGATCTAGGTATTTGAGTTCTGACGCTAGGAAGTCAGCATGTACGGTGTTTAAGTCGCGCAGCTTGGGTAATAGCAATACGTCCTGTGTTTTTTCGTACTGCAGTTCTAAATCTCTCATTTGACTTTCGCAGCGGCGAATTTGGCCCCTGATGTCTTTGAGTACTCCTATGGTAGTGCTGATGCAGAAGCCTCTCAACGTGGCCTTAAAGGCTTCCCAGAGGAGACATGGGTCATCAGTAGTTTGAGCATTATTAGCAAAGTAGTCTTTGATTGCCGTAGTCACTGCGTTAACATATATTGGGTCTGTGAGGGCTTGGGAGTTGAAACGCCATTGAAAGGGGGGGGTGTGTAATGTGGGATATCCAGCTGCAATAGCACCGGGTTGTGGTCTGACAATGTGCGCGGTAGCACCTGCACCTTACTTGCCCACAGAGCTACGTCCTTAGAGCCCAACCAATAGTCCAGTCTGGACCAACTATTGTGAGGTGCGGTGAAGTGTGTAGCGCCTGGGTCGTCCGTGTGGTGCAGTCTCCAGATATCCGCTAGCGCCAAGTCCTCCAACATGTGGCCCACCATTTGCCTCGACTGTTTGTGCTGTTCCACTGATTGTAAAGAGCGGTCCAGACCATCCTGTAGTGTCACATTCCAGTCTCCCCCGCATAATATGTGCGTGCAAGCATGTGTCTGTAAGTGTCCCCAAACTTCACGGTAGAATTCCGGTGCGTCAATATTCGGGCCGTACACATTAAGGAGTGTTATGTGTTGGCCCCTCAGTGTACCCGTCACCAGCACATATCTGCCAGTGGGGTCCTGTAGTACTTGCTTCTCCTCAAAGTCGATCCCTTTCTTGATCAATATTATCACCCCCCTTGAGTAAGATGAGTATGAGGCTCTGTAGGATGAACTTGCCCACCTCGATCCCAATGTAGCGTGAGTGTTCGGCGCTAGATGTGATTCTTGCAGGAATGCTATATCAATATTCCATCTAGTGAGGCTAGCAAATACCTGTCTGATTTTCTGAGGGCGCGAGAGTCCGCGTACATTCCAAGTAAGAACGTTCAAACCGTTACTGCCTTTACTTCTAGAACCTGTGGTCCTCAAATGATACAATACCACTCATACCTGCTCTCCCCAATAACACACCCGGATCCCGACCCCATCCATCAAATCGATCGTAAGTTGCATTCACAACACTTCTCAGTGTATATCCAAATAATGTGTACATTTGTGATACTCTCGGTCTTCTTAAACAGTCAAACACCCCCCCCTCCCTCATCCCGCCCACTCCAGCATCCCCAACCTGCCGAAGCCATATCCCTTCAGAGCACATTCCCCTCAACCATTTAAACAACAACTTGGTGCTCATATCAAAACTTGTGTCGGGTATTACCCTCGTGGAGGACCGCCAGTGGCACACCTCTACACCCGGTGTACAGGTGCGGGCGATACTAGTAAGAATCGAAATAGTCGCAATGTATGTGTCCATTAAACCATTGGCCCTCCGACCCACCCACATCCCACACCCAGATGCAGGTAGTGGAGCAGTCATTAAGGAGATGTAGCCGTTCTTTGCAACGAACAGACGCCAATGGAAGGGATGAGACTTAGTAACGCCAAAGTACAACACCCCCCCCACATCGCCATTGTCTGGCCACATATAGTACGGTAATCAGCAACTCGCAGAGGCTATGCATCTTCATTTGTCCATGCCCTGCAACGTGAAACGCGTCTCAGTGTTCAATGGTTTACCACCACCTTCGCTGTCCCACTTCAGTCTAAAGCATCTGCGAGCATACTTCATATAACAGGCCCTGACCCGGCTTAACAGTGGCGGCATTATTGTCAGTTTTAATCGGCCGCGTAACCAGTTATCCAGCGGGGAAGCGCAGCATCAGTGTTCAGCCAACGGCCTCCAACACAGTGCAATATAGTATTGCGTTATATTCACCTCCCCTCTGCCGATCACCACCCTGCCGCTGGACAATGTCAAATGCAACACCACCATCTCACCTTCAATAGACTCATGCCAGCCAGCCCTGCTCAATCCAGCCGAGGACGATACCGCACCCGGCCTTTGCATTCATTCGTGCAGTCAGTCTTACCATTGTTCGACGATGGACATTACCGGCTGCATCAGTCCGAGTCTCTGTTCTGATCGTTCCGGGATTCGGACCTCGCCTCACGCTGTATCTTCTTGACAAATTCAAGAGCTGCTTTTGGTGTCGCCAGAACGACCGTCTGTTCCTTCCACACCACTCGAAGTCGCGCAGGATATAACATAGAATACGCAACGTTTGACTCTCGTAGTTTAGCCTTCACTGCGGTGTACTCCTTACGTGCTTGCTGTACGGCGACTGTGTGATCAGGATAAAACTCCAGCGAGTTGCCTTGATGATTGATTTTGCCCTTCTCCCTTGCCAGCCGGAGGATCGTGTCCCTGTCACGGTAGTTTAGGATCCTCGCCACAATCGGCCTGGGCTTAGCGCCGGGTGGCGGCTTGGGGCCCAACGACCTATGGGCTCGTTCCACAATGAAGATCTGCGACAGGGCCTCCGCTCCAAAAATATCCCTGCATAGACCTTCTATGTATTGCTCCATGCGCCCCGTGTTGGTCGATTCCGGCAGGCCTGCGATACGCACGTTGTTGCGCCTCGAGCGCGCTTCCAAATCCTCCTCCTTCGCCTTTATGACCTCCAGAATGCGTTCCATGCCCGCGCATTTAGAGGTGGATGTTCGCGCTACATCTTCAACTGCTGATATCCTCGTTTCGGCCTCGTCCAACCGTTCGTCATGTTTTTCTTGGCGGGCAGCCATGCCATCCATCCTGCACGTCAGATTGTCCAGCTTGCCATTTATGTCCTGCAGATTTGATTGAATCGCTATTAAAATCTTCTCTATGTTGGTAGTTGGCGGTGAGTCTGAAGATCCTCCGGCCTCCGCCATGTCGTCTGTAGGTTTAGTCGCTTTCCGGTTGTCGAAGGAAAGTTTCGGTTGCTGTTTATCAGGTTTTCCCATTGCGGTTGACGGTGAATGCACCTTCCGAACCGTGGGTCCAGACGCCCTCGTTACCCTGGCCGTCGCCGCCGTTTTTCCTCGTTAGCGGTGGCCTGCAGCTGCACGTGGGTCAAGTCCGCTTCAAATAGGGCCACCCGCCGTTGACTCCCACCAGCGTGTAGGGGGTATGTATGTGGGCGCGGACTGGTCACTCCAGCTTTGCCACGAAGTGTGGTGGATGGGCTCGCTCTTGGCTTGGGGGGGGCATTCTTTTGCAATCAGCCCTGTAGTTGAGACTACACCTCGTTATCTGCCCGTCACATGGGCGCGCTCTCTCCCGCTAGCCAGTTCGATTGGTAGCAGAACGTCTGTGTTATGTCTTATGACATGATCGTTCCCCGGCTGTGAGTACAGTAAGCCGAGTGTCTGTCCGCCGAAGTTAGACTGCCGAGCCCGCCTTTCCAGCAACGATCGCCGCCATCTTGTCAGGCATCCAGCCGGAGCATTTTCGAGTACCGCCGGTAATTGCCGGGGACAAATACAGCGCAATTCAGTCCAGTCAGTCCCGGCAGCACGCGCTCACCTCCGGTAACGTTCTCTTGGATGCCTGGACAGTCCGCTGTTGTTAACGCTTTTGCCCATAGCGTTTCTGTCTGTAACCGTCGGCCATTTTGTCAGGCAGTCCGACGTTCGCCGCGATGTTCTCGGTATTTGTCAGCACAGCGGGGGCAGAATCCGTTGTTGCACAGGTCCGACGCTGCTCCACACCTTCCCACACCAGTACATGGTCGCGCAGCGTGAGTCGGCAGGGTTTGGTGTCAATGGATCACATCATTCGGGATCGCCCGGCGGAGCTGCAGTTCAGGCAGCCATTCCGCTGTGCGCCCCCTAGCGCCTCCCAACTGTATTAATTTTAATATAAATAATTTAAGCTACAATTCACAATGGTTGTTGCAGTCTGTAGCCATCTTCCTTTACACGTAGTCTACTCTGTCCTTTCCCGTCATTAACTCAGCAGGCAATAGGAACAATGTCATTTCACAAGTAAAACATGATGTTTCATTCTGAAACTTTGTTTCATGCTGTGTTAGCAAAGTTAATGCTTTCCCAAAGTCTCGCCTGGTTATTTTTTTCGAACCTGTTGGGACTGCAATGTATTTTCTTATTAAATTGTTACCTTGATTGTGAAAGAATTTATACTGACCATAACGTGTCACAACAGCACTCTGGTATGAGAACTTCATTACATCAATCTGTGGGAGAGTGCTGACAAATGTGGTTTCAAACTGTATTGTTCTTTCTGTAATATAATTGTTTGGGGATTTTGGGCCTTTGCACGTTCACACCAAAATGTATAAGGGTCATGTATTTACCCTGAAAATGGGTCTTACCCATAGGGTTTTGGGCTCATTCTACACTGATCTTTAACAGGCGACACTCTGTTGGTCTGATTTCTAAACCATTTACTGGGCTGCAATCTTCTCCGTTCTGCTTTTTAATGATTTGCATTTTATTCTGTGCTTCATGCTTTTATATGACAAATGACAAATAACTGACTCTTTGGGCCTTATTATGACTTTGGCGGAGTGGGAGTGGGGCTGCTACAATGCCGCCTGCTCCCACACTGCCAAAGCCAAAACTGTGCGCCCACCAGATTATGACTTTTTAAGTGAGTTGCCTGCAGTTGTTTGGCGTTTCCATGGCAGTGCCTTTGAAATAGGCACAGCAATGGGAATATCAAAGCATGTTGTGTATTTCGTTCCATGCAGGGACATGGGCATGCATGCAGACAGGGGGGAACACTATGTGCCCCCCGCTTGCACTTCATTGTGCAGAGGCAGGCCAGCTTTGTTTCCTCACTGCCACACTGTTCATGGTAGTCGCACTGTCACAAAAAGCGCGGTGGTGAGGAAACTCTCAATATGCTTGACAGTGCCACAGCGGCTGTGCCAACATATTAGGGACCTCAGACCGCTGCACCACTGTCCTGGATCGTGGATCCCCAGTTGCAGCAGTGGTCCTGTGGTAGTCCAACAGCCACAGTCCAAATGAGGTGGGCGACCCGCCGATTTGGCGGTCAGCGGACCGACACTACAGTTTCTGTGGTCTATTGGACTCCCAAACTTGTAATAAGGCCCTTAGCCATGTATTTGCTTTTTTTAATGATTTCAACTTTTAATAAACCTTCATGGTTTTTACTAAAATACTTGTTAGTTTTGATTATGAAGCCTAATGTGATTTACATTTAATTTTTAAATGTTATGTAATAGTATATTTACTTGTTAACCAAGTCCAGTTGGAGAGCAACAAAATCCTTATGGGATTAACACTGTTTGCGGTTCATCAGTAGTGCGTAAGATTGGAGACCAGGGAAAAAGTGCTATCACAAAATCAAGTTGGCTTTAGGTGTGCCACAGTTTTGTCATAAATAAGAATGTAAGTCCTATAGATGTTAATTAGAAAACTTTGGGGGGCTACATTAAAACACTGGGGAATCAACTGACAGGCTGCCGCTTCTGTTGGAAGTACGTTTTACTTAGTGTATCAGATATTATTCCTATATGGCTGAGGAAGATTAGAAATTACTGAAAATATACTCTCATTTAAACTTCTGGAGCACCTTCCATAACCTCTATAAGAAAATCATGGTAGAAAAAAACAGATTTACTCTCAAACATGGTTCATCAAATCCTAGCAGAGGGTCAGTACTTTACACAGGTGAAAATCACCTTTTTACACATGCTTTGGCAACAGACCTTTACGTTTAAGCCACAGCCTATTTGAAACATATGTGTAGAACTCACATTCATTGTGCTCAGTCTCTACATTGTTTAAATGGAGTAAAGTTTGTACTTGAAACTTTACTGGTAGCTAATATATGTACCATGCAACTTTTATCACTGTTTCTATTTTGTACACTTTTACATATAGTCAATCTATGTTGTATATGTCTGTGGGCAATTTACTACCTTTGTTTTATTTAATTGATCTAGCCATAGATAGAGTAATTTGAGGAGCAGTAGCTTTGATGCCATCAGTAATGTTATCAATGATGTTATTTTCAATGTCATCATTGATGTCATCACTGATTTCATTTAGCATGTCATGAGTGATGTAATATGTGATGGCAAGGGTGCCCGTTATAATTCGCTCACTAAATTATAACTGGTGAATTTTTGTTTTGTAAACTTTTTTTCTGTTATTTCAACACCTAACTGTAACCTCACATTTAAGCTTTGTTTTTTTCCCCAGTGAAATTGTAGGGGGTTTCCTTCGTTTTTTTTAATGTAGGCTGTGATCTAATTACCATACCTAACTATAATGTAATGTTAATGTTTGAATTTTAAATACATTTCTAAGTTTTTTCTAACAGAAACTATCTTAATACCATTTCTAACTACAACGTCACTTTAGCCTTTGGATTTTAGATCAGGGAAAGGTATGCTCCGCAGAGTACTCAGAGGACTCTGGAGCCTCTGGTAACTTATAAAAGTGGTGGGGTGAGTGAAGTGCCCCACTGCATCACAAAACACATTTACATTGAGGAGCAATACAAAATAAGAGCACTCCCATGCATTAAATTACATAGAAAATAAAATATAAACACTTATCTGGGCTGAGTCATCTGTGTCCTTGCAGTCTACGATGGGCAACAGTGGAAGGAAAAACCTCCCTAACCAATCCTAACGCTGTTCTGATGTTGCATGAGAGAAGCGCCTGGATCTGGTGGAGCTGACTGTCTAGACACTCCTTTAGGCCTGTGCTTGGTCTGTAGGAAAGCTGTGTGGAGATCTCCAAAGTGACTGGCATGTCACTTTGGTCGGCTCAAGAGAACCGGACTGACTGACTTGCGCATTTTTGCAGTGTCATGCAAGCCACGTCACCAGTCCTCCGCTTGGCAGAGGACACACCCCTCCTTTATCTCAGCTCCTGGGCTGGCTGATAGCTGCAGCGCGCTTTGTGAATAATAAAATGGCAATGAACTCATTTCATTGCTTTTTTTATTGTTGACATTGCTCACAGTGGGCTGGGGGTGACAAGCCCCCACCCTCACAAAGAAATGGCTGCTGAGAGGACCTCTGCCGAAATCATATTTGGTGTGCCTGACAGGCTACTTACTAGAGGTGAAGGGAAAACACCTGAGTCCACCCCTTGATGCAAGAGCTCGGTACCTGTCCTTAAGCCTTCAGAAGCCAGCTTGCCTGCTGAGACAGGAAAGGAGCCTGCACAACCTGCAGCAGAATTGACTGTTCTAAAGCAGCCCCTTGGGCCGCCCGTACATCAATTTTTCCCATGTTAAAAGTGACACATCAGCAATGCAAGATTCTGTGTTATCCCGGTGTGGTGGATCTACAGAATTGGAGAACTATGGAAAATGGAGATCTGTATGCCCTGGTTTGTTCAGCCCCAGACCCTCCAGTGTGATTCTTGGTGGAAAATATGAAATTTCTGTGTGAACTGAGCTGCTGTGCTCAGTCTAAAGGTTGAAGCATAGCCTGAGCTCAATGTGTACCTGAGTTGTGAATTCACAGTGTGGCCTGATGCTGCTGCATCTGCATCATGCTGTAGTGTGACCCAGAACTGCTGTGCGACCTAAGATCATGGCGGGCCTGAAGCTGTGGTCCACCATTTAAATAGGGAGGACTATGCAAGGACTCACCATTTGCTTGAGACCAGCTGTGTGTGGGACCCACCAATATGGCCCAAACAGCTCAAGCTGGGCTGCATCGAGCACTCACCAGTGTGAGATGATTTAGCACTCCCCTGAGCAGTCACCCTGGAATGCAGGCGCATCACCCTGACGTGACCACTGAGAAGGTCTAGAGGCACTCTAGGCACTCTAGGCATACATTCAGCCCGGAACAGGATGAGCGGGTGAGCATAAGAGAAACGAGGCAGGCACCCAGGAAGCTCAGACCTGTCCATGACCTCAAAGATATTCCCTGGGTGTGAATCAATCACTGAGTTAAAAAGACTATAAGCTAATACAAGAGTATGCGGGTACAAAGGAGGTCCCTCGGGCATCAGAGGCAAACAATATCAACCCCCACGGTTGGGGCCCAGTACCATAATGCTTTACCTGTGCCCTCCACACCACTCTGAAATGATTAGCAGAAAAACTACTCTTGGATAAATAAGAGTACTCGTCTAAAATAGCAATTTGAGTTATAATAAATAAAGCATTGCAAAGTATTTTCTGAGGGAGGCATTGTAGTGTCTTTAACTGGATGCAATTTGACTTCTGTACTGCCTCTGGACATGTGTTTACCCTTATTAAGAAGCAGTTTCTTATGCCAAGATTTCAATACAAGAGCAATCCTAGGTGAATGGCGATATGTGAGCTTATGTGAGGTTGCATCCCAAAGTGTTTTAGGAGATTTTAAAAAGTTCTAAATATGCTGACCTACGTTCTATGATTTTATGCAACATCCTTAAATTGGCCAGTTTAATATAAAACCTGCTGTATCTGGAAAATATTTCTAAATCAGGGAAGAATATTGTTGAGAAGTATATTTGAAGAGCAGCTTGAAGTCAAGTAAGTAAATAAATAAGCTCTTTATTGGAGAGTTGTAGCCTGTGTGGAAAGTGTGGCTCATCCCAAGCCAGCCTGTCTCCAACTGCCAAGAGTGTAACTATTCACTCCTAGGTGGAATGTGGAACGCACTAGGCTCAGTGGTCCACGCTCCGCGCTAGAAGAGAACACAGTGTCATGAACACAGTTTCAGGAAATTACTACAGATCCTCTTCTCTTATAACAATGAAAGAAACCATGAAGGAGGGAAGAGAAATCAAGGGAAGGAAAAGAGGGAACAGAAAAAGGAAGAGAGAAACCTTAAACCATAAAGAGTGTAATCTAAGATAATTAATGATAAACAAATAGGTAATCACTATGAGACCACAGACAGTGAGGCGCAAAAGAAATGATTAGAGCACCAATTAATATTCTTTTTTTTAACTTTAATATTGCTAACACTTATACATATAAGAGTGATTAATATGACAATAACATATGCATGAACATTAAGTGCATATGTAATCTTTCAGGTAACTTGGAGAATGATGACCTCTATTATGTCTCACATCACTCACAATAGGTTCAATTTCTTTGGAAGGAACCGGAGCATCACCGCAACCTTGCACAACACCGTGTGAGGAATTTCTGACATGAGGACTGCAAATGAGATCATTATCAGACATTGACAGGAAGGTGTTGCTAGAACACACATTTTGACAATTAGCTTTAACATTATCACCAGTATTGCCTTTCTGATACAAAGCTACACATCTGTAATTCCATTTGTCACCATTATCCAAAACAACACAAAAAGGTCAAGTATGCTTGACTTTATAAGGTCCTAAAAACTTGGAGAAACATGCACCTGGTCTTCCACTTCGTGTTTTCACCCAAACACCAGAGCAAATACGTTTTTCATCTTTCTTTTTGTTACATCCTCCTTGTTGAGAAGAAGAGGGAAAAGCATCAATGGGAGTAGAATCTTTTTATACAATGTCTTTAATCCAAGTGGGAACAAGTTTAGTATTAGGAAGCCCCCCACGCATCCTTTCAGATGGTGTTTTGCTAGTAACCCCATGCACACTGGAGCGATATGCCCAAAGCATTTCAGACACTAGCACATTAACGTCCTTCCCACAGGACATGGCTACTTGAATAGTGCCTAAGACAAGGCGGTTTGCCCTCTCAACTATACCATTGCCCTATGGCTTGTAAAGGGAGGTGCGAATGTGCTTAATACCAAAAGAACACAAAAAATTCGGCATCTCAACAAAAGTCAGTTGAGTGACATTGTCCGTTATCAAAACTGAAGGTACACCTTCCTCCACACAAATTTCCTTCAAAGTATTAATAGTGGTTAATGTGGTAATGTCCTTTAGGAATTTAACTATTAACCACTTCGATGGATCCTTCCAAGAAGGCACTGAGAGTGCATGATAGAATGTTCAGAGGTATTCTGGTGAGCTGGAGGGTTTGACAGTTGGAGAACTGCTTAAAATAAATTTTCTCTTACCTGGAACTTCAATCGTATTTTTGAGTTATTTACTACAGGAAACCTATGAAATCCAAACATTTCTGAAAACTATACACCCGGGGAAGTCTAACGGTATGTGCATGGATTCCGCAATGTTTTCATACCCAAAATCCCCTGTAAACCTCACATTTTTCTAACCACTATTGTGAAAGCATTTACCAATGATTGAGTTTTGTGGGCAGGCAGAACTCCAGGAGTGGCCATAAGAGAACTATAAGATTGGGATATTTGACTGGTGCTGTCGAGAAACACCACTGCTGGCTGTCTTTTTTAAATTATTTCCATTATGTCTTCAATGAACAGCTGGTTATCTAATAGAGGGTGGTAACTGAGGTGTACTTTGGCTAGTGATTTCTTTGCTGTGAAGATTTCTGCACCTATATATTCTCAGGATGTGAGAGTGTCTACTCGGAAAGTCTTGACTTGTAGGGATTTCTCATGAATGATAGCGATCCTTACTCCCTGTTGTTGGTGTCAGTGAAGGTTTAGATGGTTAGGATGCACGATGATGTCAAGCATGGATGTTGACCATTTCTTTAGCCAGGTTTCTATCAGGAATAGCGTGTCCAAATCATAATGGAGGATAGCTTCGGCGATGTGTGTGGCATGTTTGATCGCTGAACTGGATTTGATAAGCATGCATTTCTGGGTTGGTTTTGAGAGGGGTTAACATTTAGTGTTAGCGGGATCTCAATCAGGTTCCTGTGGTTTGTATTCTGACTTTTATCCTGTGGCCATCGACTTTTCTTGCTGTCGATAGATGGCATGTTGTAGATTGGTGGTGGGGCTGGCAGTGCAGAAGCCATGAAGTATAGCATCAGGACTTTGATGTCTGATGTGAATCGATTGTTATGCTCTCAGTTGTGCCGCAGAGTGGATGGTTGGGTGACATAGCTTGTGATTGAAAGAGGAAGGCTGTTAACCTTTAGGATTAATGCATCTAGTGTGTATGACTTAATCTGTTGGACCACTTACGAAGTTTCCCTGATGTTCAGATTTGCTATATTTAATCCCTTGATTAGGTTATCAATTTTGTGTTCCAGCTTGCTTAGCTGGGTAGTCCAAAATGTATTCCAATTATGACTACGGTGCCTGTTACACCTCGTGGATTCTGTAAGAAAAGAGGGGTCATCAGTCTGGATGAGAGTGTGGTGTGACCTAGAAGTGGAAGATGCTTGTGAGCTCTCTAGGACAGGGGTCTCCAACCTTTTCTGTAGTGAGAGCTACGTCTGCTGAAGGAAAGTCTTCCTGAGCTACTAGCAAACTTTATAACTGTAAAAGAGTGACTACGCTATGACCACCCTAAGCAGGATTATCAGTAGTTACCACCCAAGTATTCTTGATGCGGTTACCATCAGCAATGCCAGGAAAACATTCATCAATATAAAATGCCTCCACCTGACTTATGAAGTAACATTCAAATCTAGACATGCCCTATGGCACAAAGTATATAAATACAGCAGTAGGTCTCCCTAGCTCAGCTTGAATTATTATTCATCAGTTTCCGAAAGTGCACTTCTTTCTATCAAATACCACTTTCCACTGTGGGCAAACAAACTCAATTTAACAGAAGAAAATCAATTTTTGAAAACAAAAACTGCCTTTAGAATTTCCGTTTTCAGATTTTAGGGAAATGCACGGTCCCAAAACATCAGCTTTTCATTTTCATCAAGTACTCCCATGTACAAATGCCTCATATGGACAGACTACTTTGAATACCCAGGTATTACAGTCTTGTGCCACAGATGCTCCCACAAACAAATGATGGACGAAATGCTTGAATGAATCATACATTCACCCCCCAGTCTAGAGATCTGGGTTAAATCCATCGTTCTTTTGCTCACCATCCCAGCCCAGTTTAGACCTAGCCATATGCAAACCAGTCTTGAAACTGTGCCTCATGGGAACAGTCCAGACCGAACTGCCAAGCCAGGTCCTCCCTGGACCAGAAACAAGCATCCTGGGACCGGTTTCAGGGTATATCACCCTTCATCAGCCAGGCTAGCTTGAATCCAGTGGCACAGTGAGTAAGGGACCCACGTCTGGGCATACCCATCCCACTTAGGGTGAAAAGTGTTATGCAAGCAAATGATGGACGGAATGCTGAATGAGTCATACATTCACCCCAGTCAAGAGATCTCTGGCAAATCCATCATTCTTTTGCTCACCATGCCAGCCCAGTTTAGACCCAGCCATATGCAAATCAGTCTTGACCCTGTACCTCATAGGAACAGTCCAGACCGAACTGCCAAGCCAGGTCCTCCCTGGACCAAAAACAAGCATCCTGGGACCGGTTTCAGGGTATGTCACCCTTCATCAGCCAGGCTAGCTTGAATCCAGTGGCACAGTGAGCAAGGGACCCGCGTCTGGGCATATCCATCCCACTTAGGGTGAAAAGTGCTACGCTCTAGGGTGTGTGGGGTGGTCTGCTGCCATAAAGGATCAGAGGTGGTGTGGGAAGTAATTGGGGATAATACTGGTGTAATGGGGGTAGGAGAGGGACTGCTGGATGTGATGATAGGAGGGCTAGGAAGAGGTCTACAAGGGTGTCAGTGACGGTGATCATATGCTGATGGTGAGCCATTTCAAGCCAGTTGGAGGTCGGGATCATCTATATGGTCACTGACTGCAGGCAGATTTGGAAGGCGAAGAGGGTGATCTTATTTGAAGAAGGTTGTGTAGTAACCATTTTTATCTCTGAGTTGAGAATGTTGGCTAATCTCGGATTGTGGCTATCAGTTCCCAGCCTTCAATGAGTCGAGGGCATGCTCAAATCAGTTGCGTGGGTGATGGGGGCAGGGCAGGACTCATCATTAGGAACAGGTGATCTAGGGCCATCGGTGGTGGTTCTTGTGTTGCAGCTGCACGGGTGGGTGTGAGAAGGCATAGGTGATAAGATAGAGTTGGGTCGGGGTGATGCCTGTGTTTCGATCGCGGATTGGGTGGGTAGAGGCTGACTTTGAGAGGAGATGGGAACATTGTTTGAAACCATGTTTTTGATCTTCAGGAACGTTTCATCAAACTATGTGTGGGAGGGTATGCTCAGACGTGAGTCCCTTGCTCATTGCACCATCAGGATTCAAGCAAGCCGGGCCAAAGAAGGCTGTGATGCCAGAAACCGGTCCCCGGAAGCTTGTTTCCTTCCCAGTATAAGAATTGGCTTGGTAGTTTGGTTTGCCCTGTTCCCATCATGCACTGGGACAGGAACAGACTAATTTGCATATAGCCAGGTTCTGAGCTGGGATGGTGCATTGAGCTAAAAAACGGTGATGGATTAAAACCATGATCTCTTGACTTGGTAAGAGTATTCTGCATCATTCAGAAACTCTGTCCATCACCACCCCCCTTTTCCAAAATCGGTTTTATCCACACTAAGGGGCCGATTAGGATGGCGGACGGACTTGCGTCCGTTCGTTATCCCAGAGGTGGAGGGACTGTCCGCATGGGCTGCGGTGGTCCCTCCGTGCAAATTAGGATGTGACCGCCACCCTGGCGGTCACATCCTGGATATTTAACATTGCGGCGGGTGCTGCTTCAAGCAGCACCCGCCGCAATGTTAAAAGTGCATATTTAACATTTACATGCACAAAGCGGCAGGCACCGGCGTAACGAAACTTGAGGGGGCCCCCCTGCAAAGTACATTGAGGGGGCCCCCCCACACTCTGGACCCATTCAGGAAATCTAAAGCCAGGGGCCAGCCACTCATGCACAGTGCTGGAGGAGGCCCTCTGGAGCTTGGGCCCCCTGCACCATTGGGTGTGCAGGGGCTATTTTTATGTCACTGGTGAGAGGATAGGTGTATGAGTGGGTCTGGTAGCTCAGTGGACTAATTCGTCAAATGCAGGGGCTTGTGTTTGATCTCATAGTCACAGATTAAAATCCCGGCGAGTCCACTCAGACTTTCATCCTTCTGGGGTCGATAAAATGAATACCATTGAGTTGGGTAACAATAAACATCTGTTATTCAATGCCATGATACCCTTGTGCATGAACGTGTGCTTTACAAATGCATATGTTATGTGAGAGGATAAGTAAGTGAGAGGATAGATACATGGGTGGATAAAAGGATAACAGAGTAAAGGAAAATTTTTGAGGATGGATGGATGACAGAGTAAATGGAAATCTGAGGAAGGGTGAAAAGAGGGTAGAGTAAATGAAAATCTTAGAGGATGGATAGATGGATAAAATGGCCAATGGATGGAATGGTGAACGATTGAAAGTTTGATGAAATAATAAATGGATGACAGAATGTAAAGGTGAAATGATTGATAGCAGAAGGTGGATGGGAGGGTGAAAGGATGAATGAATAGATGCTCGGATGGAAGAGACAGCGGAGCACTTCTAGGGCATAGGGGAAAAGAACAGTTATGCAGCAAATCTCATAGATACGACACATTCCTCCCCTTTTCTTTTGGTGCAGGGCACCAGTGCAAGATTCCTTGCAACGCTGCCCAACGCCAAAACCTCGTAAATGAGTCCTCTAAATCTTTACGGCATATTATCGATGGAACTACATATTCGGGACCTAGACTATGTAGTGGATCATACTGATAGGACATAGTTATTTTAGAAGACAGATTATATTGAATAGTGAGACATTGCATTTGGGTATGAGTGAGCAAACAGGGTCAGTTGTGACCAGCTTTTAAAACACTGAAGTGAAATATCGAAGCAGACTCACAACCTGCTCATGTGTGTTACATCCTGCACAGTGTACAACATCACGTAGAGTGGGGGGGGGGGCATGTTAGAGGAAAACAAGTCTCTAATGTCTGTATCCTAGTCACAGGGCGTTTTCCCAGGTGAAGTTCTGATAATAGCAAGGAAAGAAATTAAGATATTCTGCAATTATGCACTTAAAGTGAACATCTCTTCTCCTCTCATCTCACCCCTCCCACACATACACAAAGGCCAGGCTAAGTATATAAAACCTGAGGCTTTCTACATTACTCGCTGGTTGACCCACACCTGGTCCTAGGCCCAGCTGACAGAGTGAAGGCACTCTGCTTGCAGGAGGGGACGCCCAAGCTGGAGTTCTGCTCCCCCTCACACTATAAACAGCAAGTCTGATGTTCAGATAATATCTGTACATCCACTGTCCCTGCTTTCTGAAGTGTAGTTGACAGGGCTAGTTAGAAACACTAAGTGCATGCTTTGTCCTACCATAATATATTGTTTAGGTATGTACAGTGTTGGTAGAGCACTGCCAGGGACATTGAGATTGCCCTCTCCGTACTAGTGTGATAGCTATAGTGGCCAGCCTTTAATCATCCATAGGCTAATGACTTCTTGAAGTGAGTAGACCAATAGAAGCCCCACAGATCTGCTGCAGATATTTGCAGTAATATTTATCTAATTGCCCAAACACAGCATCAGCACCAGTAGTAATTCTTCAGAGGGAAGGAACTCTGGTGTCCACCCTTGATTTATCTAAGCTTAGACTAACTTTTCGCTCTTATAATGGCTGCACCATCTCTGGCCTGAGGCAAATGTGGCCTCCTGGACAAAGGAGTCCATGACTACAGGAAGGCCCATGGAGCGGTCACTCTCTAAGAAGATCTCGCTCTGTGTCTTGATAAACTTTGTGCTGCTGGTGAACGATGCCCAAATGATGAAGCAGGCATGTCGACTTCCCGTCAATGAGGTGACTGGTCTATCCAGAGAAGGAGACCTTTTTCTAGGTGGGATCTTCCCCCTTCATGATGACGTGGAATTCCAGCAAGCCAACTTCACTGCGACACCTGCACTTATCACCTGCCAGCGGTACTGTAATGCAATCCTATATCGTGGTCCCCCTTTTTTACGCCATCTATTAGGGGTCTTATGCTGTCTCCACATCACCACCCATTGCAGCTGACAGCACCAGCCCTCAGCTATCTGGATCCCACCCGGTTTTATACCCACGCTCGCGCTGGGGTCCTCTCATCTCTTTGGCACTTGAGGGGGAACATTGAAGCTTTGCTGGCCCCTCCCCTCCCAGGTCCACCTACTCTACTGCTTTCAGCACTACTACCGGCACTCGTTCCTTCCTCCATCTCTGCTCCCTCTCCCCCCTCCCCCCCCCCCCCCCCCCCCAATCTCATCGACATCCAACCCTGCCAGTGCCTAAGGGATATTTCCTTAACGGTTCCACAGCAGCCTGTTCAGAAACAAAATATATTTCAACTACACATTTTCGCATGTTGGGTGAGCATTAGATTATAAACTATTGCGGATATTTTATGGGCCCTGATAGTTGGGCAAGCATGCCTAAAAGTTTTACACAGAACATACTAAACAAGCAAAGAGCTAAAAAAACTTACTTCAACAACGTTCATCTCCAATCTCACCGAGGTTGAGTCAAGGCATGCGTTTTTAACACTTAAACTCTTATCACGAATCCAGGGCTACAATTTGAACCTCGTGCACGCACGTTTACACAAGGATCGAAATTACCAGTTGTATTATAATTATCCCACCTGCCGAAATGGATGGGTGCAAAAGGCCGGAGAAAAATGCAAACATACGGAATTTGGTGTGTTAAAAATCGATTCTGTAAATTATGTCTTGATTTTTTGCTGAAAACTGGGAATAGAAGGCATTTCTCCCTTCTGCGCCTCTCCAGACCACCAGCACCTGAGAATGCACAGCCGGCTCCATAATCACTAGATCCTCCGAGTCCGAGTCCTGAGCAGGACACACGACATACTCCCTCACCTTAGGCCTGGCTGGCCTGCAGCTTTGGAGGTGAGCGGGCCAGACAGCAGAACATTTTAATTATGAAGAGCCACCAGCCCGGGCGTACTGCGCAGTGCGCACCAACTATTTAATTAATTTAAAAAGACTTAGGCAGGCCGGCAGGGCGTGCGCATGGAACCATAATGAATGTTTAAAATAAAGGCTGAGTCCCGTCACCGTCCGTGGTGTGTAAGCAGTTTGTAGGCCTGCTTACTGCATCTTCCTCTGCTGAGAGTGTGAGTGAGGGGGCCCCACGAGCATGGGGGCCCCCTGTGGGGGCCTGTGTTAATACGCTCCTGTAATTTAATGTTTAAAAAGAAGCCGACACCGCCCATGACGTGCGCGCAGTCGTTTAATTTATGCTTGCTGCCTTGCTTGCAATGGTTGCAGCTATCTTCCTCTGCTGAGAGTGAGGGGGCCCCTGGAGCCTGGGGGCCCCCCGCACTGCGTGGGCTGCGGGGGCCTGTGTTACGCCCCTGCAGGCACCGCGCGGTGCCTGCCGCTTTGTGCATGTAAATGCTGGGGGGTACCATAGGTACCCCCCATGTGCACCCCCCACCCGCCTACACCCTGGGGGCCCGCAACGGGCCCCCAAAATCAAAAGTACACATGCTTTTCCACGGCGGAAAAACCGCCGCGGAAAAGCATGTTTACAAATGTTTCCTAATTTGGCTGGCGGTGTCTGATAGACACTGCCAGCCAAATGAGAGGTTTTCCGCCGCGGTTGTAATCCGACCGCGGCGGAAAAGCAGCGGACAGAAACCAAGACCCACCAGCCATCGTAATGCGGCGGTGGGTCTTTGGTGACTCCGCAGAGGATTTTCCACCTCCTCCGGGCCGGAGGTGGCTTCCGCCGGCCCGGAGGAGGCGGAAAATCCTCCATCCTAATCGTCCCCTATGTGTGGGAGGGTATGCTCAGACGTGAGTCCCTTGCTCATTGCACCATCAGGATTCAAGCAAGCCGGGCCGAAGAAGGCTGTGATGCCAGAAACCGGTCCCCAGAAGCTTGTTTCCTTCCCAGTATAGGAATTGGCTTGGTAGTTTGGTTTGCCCTGTTCTCATCATGCACTGGGACAGGAACAGACTAATTTGCATATAGCCAGGTTCTGAGCTGGGATGGTGCATTGAGCTAAAAAACGGTGATGGATTAAAACCATGATCTCTTGACTTGGTAAGAGTATTCTGCATCATTCAGAAACTCTGTCCATCACCACCCCCCTTTCCCAAAATCGGTTTTATCCACACTATGTGTGGGAGGGTATGCTCAGACGTGAGTCCCTTGCTCATTGCACCATCAGGATTCAAGCAAGCCGGGCCGAAGAAGGCTGTGATGCCAGAAACCGGTCCCCAGAAGCTTGTTTCCTTCCCAGTATAAGAATTGGCTTGGTAGTTTGGTTTGCCCTGTTCCCATCATGCACTGGGACAGGAACAGACTAATTTGCATATAGCCAGGTTCTGCGCTGGGACGGTGCATTGAGCTAAAAAACGGTGATGGATTAAAACCATGATCACTTGACTTGGTAAGAGTATTCTGCATCATTCAGTAACTCTGTCCATCACCACCCCCCTTTTCCAAAATCGGTTTTATCCACACTATGTGTGGGAGGGTATGCTCAGACGTGAGTCCCTTGCTCATTGCACCATCAGGATTCAAGCAAGCCGGGCCGAAGAAGGCTGTGATGCCAGAAACCGGTCCCCGGAAGCTTTTTTCCTTCAAAGTATAAGAATTGGCTTGGTAGTTTGGTTTGCCCTGTTCCCATCATGCACTGGGACAGGAACAGACTAATTTGCATATAGCCAGGTTCTGAGCTGGGATGGTGCATTGAGCTAAAAAACGGTGATGGATTAAAACCATGATCTCTTGACTTGGTAAGAGTATTCTGCATCATTCAGAAACTCTGTCCATCACCACCCCCCTTTTCCAAAATCGGTTTTATCCACACTATGTGTGGGAAGGTATGCTCAGACGTGAGTCCCTTGCTCATTGCACCATCAGGATTCAAGCAAGCCGGGCCGAAGAAGGCTGTGATGCCAGAAACCGGTCCCCGGAAGCTTGTTTCCTTCCCAGTATAAGAATTGGCTTGGTAGTTTGGTTTGCCCTGTTCCCATCATGCACTTGGACAGGAACAGACTAATTTGCATATAGCCAGGTTCTGAGCTGGGATGGTGCATTGAGCTAAAAAACGGTGATGGATTAAAACCATGATCTCTTGACTTGGTAAGAGTATTCTGCATCATTCAGAAACTCTGTCCATCACCACCCCCCTTTTCCAAAATCGGTTTTATCCACACTATGTGTGGGAGGGTATGCTCAGACGTGAGTTCCTTGCTCATTGCACCATCAGGATTCAAGCAAGCCGGGCCGAAGAAGGCTGTGATGCCAGAAACCGGTCCCCGGAAGCTTGTTTCCTTCCCAGTATAAGAATTGGCTTGGTAGTTTGGTTTGCCCTGTTCCCATCATGCACTGGGACAGGAACAGACTAATTTGCATATAGCCAGGTTCTGAGCTGGGATGGTGCATTGAGCTAAAAAACGGTGATGGATTAAAACCATGATCTCTTGACTTGGTAAGAGTATTCTGCATCATTCAGAAACTCTGTCCATCACCACCCCCCTTTTCCAAAATCGGTTTTATCCACACTATGTGTGGGAGGGTATGCTCAGACGTGAGTTCCTTGCTCATTGCACCATCAGGATTCAAGCAAGCCGGGCCGAAGAAGGCTGTGATGCCAGAAACCGGTCCCCGGAAGCTTGTTTCCTTCCCAGTATAAGAATTGGCTTGGTAGTTTGGTTTGCCCTGTTCCCATCATGCACTGGGACAGGAACAGACTAATTTGCATATAGCCAGGTTCTGCGCTGGGACGGTGCATTGAGCTAAAAAACGGTGATGGATTAAAACCATGATCACTTGACTTGGTAAGAGTATTCTGCATCATTCAGAAACTATGTCCATCACCACCCCCCTTTTCCAAAATCGGTTTTATCCACACTATGTGTGGGAGGGTATGCTCAGACGTGAGTCCCTTGCTCATTGCACCATCAGGATTCAAGCAAGCCGGGCCGAAGAAGGCTGTGATGCCAGAAACCGGTCCCCGGAAGCTTTTTTCCTTCCCAGTATAAGAATTGGCTTGGTAGTTTGGTTTGCCCTGTTCCCATCATGCACTGGGACAGGAACAGACTAATTTGCATATAGCCAGGTTCTGAGCTGGGATGGTGCATTGAGCTAAAAAACGGTGATGGATTAAAACCATGATCTCTTGACTTGGTAAGAGTATTCTGCATCATTCAGAAACTCTGTCCATCACCACCCCCCTTTTCCAAAATCGGTTTTATCCACACTATGTGTGGGAAGGTATGCTCAGACGTGAGTCCCTTGCTCATTGCACCATCAGGATTCAAGCAAGCCGGGCCGAAGAAGGCTGTGATGCCAGAAACCGGTCCCCGGAAGCTTGTTTCCTTCCCAGTATAAGAATTGGCTTGGTAGTTTGGTTTGCCCTGTTCCCATCATGCACTTGGACAGGAACAGACTAATTTGCATATAGCCAGGTTCTGAGCTGGGATGGTGCATTGAGCTAAAAAACGGTGATGGATTAAAACCATGATCTCTTGACTTGGTAAGAGTATTCTGCATCATTCAGAAACTCTGTCCATCACCACCCCCCTTTTCCAAAATCGGTTTTATCCACACTATGTGTGGGAGGGTATGCTCAGACGTGAGTCCCTTGCTCATTGCACCATCAGGATTCAAGCAAGCCGGGCCGAAGAAGGCTGTGATGCCAGAAACCGGTCCCCGGAAGCTTGTTTCCTTCCCAGTATAAGAATTGGCTTGGTAGTTTGGTTTGCCCTTTTCCCATCATGCACTGGGACAGGAACAGACTAATTTGCATATAGCCAGGTTCTGAGCTGGGATGGTGCATTGAGCTAAAAAACGGTGATGGATTAAATTCATGATCTCTTGACTTGGTAAGAGTATTCTGCATCATTCAGAAACTCTGTCCATCACCACCCCCCTTTTCCAAAATCGGTGAGCCATTTCAAGCCAGTTGGAGGTCGGGATGATCTATATGGTCACTGACTGCAGGCAGATTTGGAAGGCGAAGAGGGTGATCTTATTTGAAGAAGGTTGTGCAGTAACCATTTTTTTTTTTTTTTTTAAATCTCTTTATTAGCATCAGATTGGTTCGTGCAAGCATACAATCACACAGTAAACTGCTCACAATGAAAACATAAGTGGTCATTATACAAAGTTAGTAAGTGGAGGACTAAACCAATACTATTACAAGCATTGTAACACAGTCTAGAGTCTTATTTTCCGTTTTCCAGATCGCAAGGAGAATAGCACATGTGGAAAGTTGATGCAAAGAGACATAACCTGTTTCAAACATAACAAAAACGAATGAGCCTTCGTGACAGAGAGAGCGGCAAGCAACACAGCAATTACGAGCAAGACGGCATCAGCAGTGGCATAGGCATACGAGGGTAGATAAAACGACAAATGAAAAGACTTGGGTAAAGCAACCTTTCCAATCGGGGCAAAACATGCAAGGAAACGGGGGAGGGAAACCTTCTGGCCCCAACCAGCATATACACTAAAATCAGCAGCTCACGCATACCCCCCTCCAATAGTGTGCATATGCTAAGTCCTTTAGAACGTTATAGGCAGCGCACGACTGTCCCACCAAAACCACCTAGCCCACCCCTTCCGGGACAATAGAACTAGCAGCTTGGGAGAGGGTATCCCGCGTTATCTTGCTAACATATTGTCGATAAGGGCCCCAGATGTCGATCGGGCGTGAGGCAGTTGGGACCTGTGTGGAGTATTCCACACTGTTGGTATTGCATTGGGCAAGGCTGCGCAGCCATGTCTTGGAATCGGGGATTCGTCTGGACCCCCAGAGTAAAGCAATTTCCCGTTTTGCCAGCAAGAAACCTATGGCAGCAAGCTTACGCGTGGCGCGGGGGAACTCAGCGACATACCCAAGTAGTGCAATCTCCGGTCTGTGTTGCAGTTCGCATTCTAAAATGTCGCCCAAGATGCGGTGTACCTGTAGCCAGTAGGTGTGTAGTTTTGGACAAGTCCATGTGAGGTGTGCGAAATCGGCATGTGGAGCCGTGCATTTAGGGCAGTGATGAGGTCTGGCCGGGTCAATTCTGTGGGCCAGCGCCGGCGTGAAGTATAGGCGCCTCAAAAATTTAAAATGTATTAGCTTATGCCTACTGTTGACTGATACCTCTTTAGTGACACGGCAACAGGCAGTCCATTGGTCGTCCGTGATAGGACCACCCAGATCAGCTTCCCAGGCCGCACAAACCCTCGCATCCGAAGCAGGAAGGGCCTCCACACAGAGTCCATACAGCCTGGAAACCATGTGAGCTCCCGTTTGTGACTGGAGTAGGAAAGTCAGCGCTGCCATGTCATCTGGCGGTAGTGGGAACGAGGAAAACTGAGCTCTAAGCATGGATCTCACCCTGGTCAGGACAAAGGAATCCATAAACGTCCGGTCCGTGAATCGCGGGTCCTCGGACACCGAAAAAACATGTCCGTCTGGGAATAAAGCTCCTATTGTGGCGAGCTGGAATTTGGACAACGTTTTCCGGACCACTGCCTCCGCGGTGATGGGGAGCCAGTGTGGGTTAGGTAGTGGAAGAGCCGGAGAGTACAACACGTCTAGCTGGAGCAGTTTACGCAATTGCAACCAAGCCCACGATGTAGTGGACACAGTTTGTATGTCAAACGGGTCTCGGGGTAAGCCTTTGGGCAGTATCGAATTGAGGGCAAGCGGCAGTACCAAGTCAGCTTCAGGCCTCATATATGGGATCCGAGCGTCCGGATGGAACCAAGGATGCGCATAGGCGCATTGCGCGACTAGGTAATAAATATAAAAGTCTGGCACTCCAAAGCCACCTCTCTCATAAGGCAGCGTCAGGATTCGCCACGAGACTCGCGGGTTCTTGTCCCCCCACACTAACCACAACAACAGAGAGCGTAGTTGGGTAAAGAAGATTTGAGTGAGCGGGATCGGCAAGTTATTAAATAAATATAGAAAACGCGGAAGTATAATCATTTTGATTATGGCGATACGTCCTGCCATCGAGAGAGGGAGGCGAATCCAGCGCGCTATATTATCCTCTAGAAAGTCTAACGCCTGGCCGTAATTTAGACGAATCATGGATACCGTATCTAGATGAATGTGGATACCCAGATATTTCACCGAATCAGTATTCCACTCAAGCGGGAACGGACATTCCCAGCGGGCAGTGGAGGGGGTGAGTGGAAAGATATCAGATTTGTGCCAATTAATACGAAGGCCGGAATATTTCCCAAAGCGTGTCACCTCAAGCAGCAAGGGCGCCAGGTTGGTCTCCGGAGACCTGACATATAGAATGGTATCATCTGCGTAGAGGGAGATGAGTAACGGACCCGTCCGAAACTGGAGCCCGCGGTGCAAGTGGCGCTCCTGAAAGTGTCGCACCAAGGGATCCATGGCCAGAATATACAGTAGGGGGGACAGGGGGCATCCCTGCCTGGTGCCCCGGGAAAGAGGGAAGCTATCAGAGAGCGTGCCGTTAAGGCACAGTCACGCCCTAGGGGCGGTATAAAGCAGCTCGACCGTGGAGACAAACAGTGATGGCATGCCCATCCGGTTCATGACTGATAGAAAAAACGACCATTCCAGGGAGTCAAATGCCTTCTCGGCATCCAAAAACACCGCAGCCGCCGGTGTACCTGGGTCAATTCTGTTAAGTACAGAAAACAGCGTCCGTAGATTAAAGGAGGTGGATCTATGGGGGACGAATCCGGACTGGGCTGGCGAAATGATAGATTCCATAAGTAACGACAGTCGAGTTGCAAGGACTTTTGCCAAAATCTTATAGTCCAGATTGAGTAGGGAAAGGGGTCTGTAGGATCCACAGCTCGTGGGGTCTCGGCCTGGTTTAGGGAGTAGAATGATGACTGCCTCCCGCAGCGTGGGCGGCAGAACCCCGGTCTCGAGTGCCTCCGCATACACCTCGATCAGGCGAGGGACCAGTTCCTCCTTGTACTCCTTATAGAAGTCGGCCGAAAAGCCATCCAGACCCGGCGCCGAGGAGCCCTTTAATGCATCAATGGCTTCTACAACGCAGTCTGGATCGATAGGCATCGCCAGAAATTCCTGCATATGTTTTTCCAGGAACACCATAGAGATCTCGTTGATATAGGGGCCTGGGTCGCGACAGTCAGCCGTCAGAGTGGAGGTGTACAAGTCCTTGTAGTAGGATAGGAAGGCATCGCAAATGGCGGGGGTGGTCTGATGACGAACACCTAATTCATCTACCACGTCAGAGATGTATGAAGCCTGGCGGGGAGGACGGAGCAATTGGGCCAAGAGTTTGCCAGGCCTGTCACCCTCACTGTATTGTCTAGCTGAGTGTTGTGTGCAGAGATATGTCAGTTCCCTGTCTGCAGTGTCCCTGAACTCTTGCAGCAGCTCTAGCCTTTTCGCCTCCACCCTGCCGTCCGCATCTGTGAGCGTGCCCATGTCTAGCGCAGCAATTTCAGTCTCGATACGGGTCAGGGAGGCCCGGATCTCGCGCAAAGCCCCCACATGTTTATTGATGCAAACCCCTCTAATAGTGGCCTTGAATCCCTCCCACAATGTAGCCCAAGTGTCCACCGTGCCCTCGTTGAACTCAAAATACTCCTCTATCGCAGTACGAATGTCTTCTTTGAAGACCGGATCAGATAACGCCTTGCCAGGAAAGCGCCATTGTTTCTCATATCCTCCCAACCTGGGGATCAGTAGGGTCAGCACAATGGGAGAGTGATCAGACAGCGTGCGTGGGAGTGTCGAATGGTCCCTCACCCACCCGGCCACCCCTGGGGAAAGGAGCCAATAGTCGATTCTGGTGCTAGTGTTGTGGTATCCCGAGTGGTGGGTATAGGCGGGTGTGTTGGAGTGTAAACGGGCCTCAATGTCAATGAGTGGGTAGTGCGCGCACATATCCGCCAGCACAGCATGCGAACGGGGTTTACAATCTGGGGAAGAGGAGGTGCTGTCCCTGGTAGGGTCCATCAACAGGTTAAAGTCGCCCCCCATTACTAACATATCGGTGTCCAAGCGTAGCAGAACATCCTGGAGATTTTGGAAGAAGGCAGGGGAATCTGAGTTGGGGCCGTATATTCCAACAAAGGTGATCTTGAAGCCAAGAAGTATCCCTGTAACTACAACATATCTGCCATCCACATCAAATATACTGTCTGAGTGCACAAATGGGACGCGCCTATGTATCAAGAGCGCCACCCCCCTTGCGTATCTGCTATAGCTAGAGAAAAATCTGTGCATGCCCCAGCCTTTTGCAAAGGAGGAAGAGTCAGCCCTCACCAGGTGTGTTTCCTGCAGAAACAATACATCCACCCCGTGTCGCGTTGCGTAGTTTAGAACCTGCCGTCTTTTCCTCATGTCATTCAAACCCCGGACATTCCAAGACATGCAGGTAAGTCTGGAAGGACCAGACTGCTGTCCTATCTTAGCCATTCAAACCCGTAGGATTCACAATAAAACATGTGTGGTCAGACCCGCCGTCTCCCTCCCGCAAAACAGGCATCATTCACGTAGAAAAACAGTGCATTTGCACAACCAGTAGAACCAGAGCATAAAACCACCCTTCCCAACCACCCACCACCCAGCCACTCCTTAAGCCCCAGGAGGCTCTTCCCACCCCTAAGAAGAAAACCAAGAGCAACAGACAAAAACAGTTGTCCAAAATCGTACCTGAACAATAAAGACAAATTAAGAGAAAAGTACAGTACGGCTCGTGCCATGGGGGTTGGCAACGCTCCGCCATGCGAGAACCGCAATCGGGGCAACATTCAATTCTCAGCAAATATGGAAAGCACTGCAGAAAAATAACAACATCTTTAGATGCACAATACTGAAGTAAATGGCCTGTCATGGAAAAGATGGTGTGGAAACAAGTCAACCCTGACCGCTTTCAGCAAAAAGGTCAGCACTAGTCTGCGAGTCTGTGTGTGGGGGAGATCGTTGTGCATCGCCTGAGGTTCGAGGCGACCCCTTGTTTTTGTAGGCTCGACAAAACTCCTGTGCCTCCGCCGGGGAATCAAAAATGCGAAACCTGCCATCCACGTCCACTCTGAGCCTGGCAGGGTACAGCATTCCATAACGTAACCCCAGTTTGCGCAAAGCAGCCTTGACACTAGTGTACTTACGGCGCGCATCTTGGACCATGATTGTGAAGTCAGGGTAGAAAGAGAGCACGTCACCTTGCCACCTAACCCCGCCCGCCTCTCTGGCAGCCTTCAGCGCCGCGTCTCTGTCTCTGAAGTTCATGAGCCTGGCTATAATGGGTCGGGCGGCAGCCCTGGATTAGGCCGGGGCCCCAGCGATCTATGTGCGCGCTCCACTACGAAGCCAGCCGTGAACGTGTCTCGACCAAACAGTTCGATTAGGAGATGTTCCACAAAAGTGTCAAATCGTCCAGTTGCTGTCGTCTCCGCCACACCAATTATACGGATATTATTGCGCCTACTGCGCGCTTCTAAATCCTCGTTCTTAATTGCGACGTCTTTAAGGATCTTTTCCACGCGTTCCAGTCTTTTCAGCGTCGACGCAGCTCCATCTTCGATGTCGGAAACTCTGGATTCCGCCAAGTCCAGGCGCCTATCGTGCAGTTGAATCGTCGCGCCCATGTCCGCCATTTTCTTTTCGAGGGTATCGAAGCGGGAGTCCAAGGCCTTGAATCTAGCCCGCATCTCACCCATCATCTCAGCGACCATACCAGCGGTGTCCTTCGCTGTAGCCTGGCCCCCGGTGTCTGCCTCAGTTGCAGGCGAAACCGCAGCCGCACGGAGGGACGCTGTGCCGAAGGTAAGCTTCTTCTGGGTAACATCTTTCTTTACCATGTTGGAAATAATGGCGGGCAGGTCACCAGTACCGCAGGACCCAAAGACAACTGCGACCAGCCAGAGCGTCAAGCACAGACACAGGGCCCCCCGACAGCAAGGTGTTCAGGTCGGGACCAATGGAACAGGGGCTCCCGCTACCTCCCCGCACTAGGGCTGTGCCGCACCGCAGGGGCCTCAGAGACGCCAAGGCAGAGTCTCGCAGGTGGTCGGGGTATTAACCCGGCTGGAGCAAAGCGTTAGAGGCCCTGCGTAGTAAGTAGGGCCAGTAGATGGCCGTGGCGATCCCTCAGTAGCAGCCGGCAGGACCAGGACTCCGCCGAGACAGGTAACAAATGGTGGCGTAGTAGGGGGACCAGGTATTCAGGCCATCGAGGCATCAGCAGCCAAAATGGGCAAAAGTCACATAGGTCATGCAGCCAGCGCCGGACGTGGAAATGTGCACAGGCGTTTGACAATCGTGGCCAGTCGTAGCAGCAGGGGAGCAGGAGAGCGTGCCGTTTCTGGGCCTGCAGGGGGACAGGCGCGGGTATGGGGTGCACGTTAATGGTGAGGGCAAAGGTGGCGTGCCCCCACCGAGTGCAGCGATGCGTGGCCGTCCAGAGAGCGCCTCAGAGCCCGCCAGTCGCACCCCCCGTCACACACCCCCCAACCCCGGAGCTCGCCGCCCGCTCCCCCCGCCCGCCGCCGCACGTCCCAGGCGGCCTCCAAAAATCGAGGCCCCGGCTCCCAAGGCCGGACCAGGCCGCAAGTGCCGGTCGCGTACCGAGGGGCCGCACCTCCACCAACGGAGACAACCGGGGCCAAGCAGCGGACCCGGGAGAGCACAACAGCGACCCCAGGGCCGAGGGGGGCAACGCAGAGGCCGCCAAGAAGACTCACCAGGCGCTCCGGTGCTGCAGATTAACGGCCCGCGAGGCACAGCCGGCCTCAGCACCCCTCCGCTGTTCCGCCCGTTCTCGCCGTCCCCCGTCCTCCAAACTTGGCAGGCTGCATCAGGTGGTGTTAGGGGTCAGTTTCAGTCATATCCCGACCCCAGCGCAGTGCCGGATCTCCAGCGAATGGCCCCGTTCCACTCTCGCTCGGCGGAGCTCTACAATCAGGCGGCCATTCCGTTCGCCTGCGTAGCCACGCCCCCGTGCAGTAACCATTTTTATCTCTGAGTTGAGAATGTTGGCTAATCTCGGATTGTGGCTATCAGTTCCCAGCCTTCAATGAGTCGAGGGCATGCTCAAATCAGTTGCGTGGGTGATGGGGGCAGGGCAGGACTCATCATTAGGAACAGGTGATCTAGGGCCATCGGTGGTGGTTCTTGTGTTGCAGCTGCACGGGTGGGTGTGAGAAGGCATAGGTGATAAGATAGAGGTGGGTCGGGGTGATGCCTGTGTTTCGATCGCGGATTGGGTGGGTAGAGGCTGACTTTGAGAGGAGATGGGAACATTGTTTGAAACCATGTTTTTGATCTTCAGGAACGTTTCATCAAACGTCTTTAGATTATGGTCAGAAGATTGGATGAGAACGTTCCTATTATTGTAAAGGGAGATTGTTGCTTCTGCCTTGAAAACCGCAGAGGGAGATATGGTGATTCAGAGGCCATGTGGTATTTTCCTGTTGGTTCCTATCTGGAGTGCTGCGCCTATAACTCTTCTCCATTGTGCTCTTTTGTAGATGAAGACAATTAGATCAGTAACTACAACTCACTTTTTGGCACAACAGTAGGTATTAGATATGAGTGTTTCAGCTTTCCATTTGCGAAAATTATGTTTGAAACACTTGGTAGCTTTCTTAGATAGATTAGGGGGGTAATTAATCTTGAAAGCATTACTG
The DNA here is from genome assembly GCF_964261635.1 of Lissotriton helveticus. NCBI lineage: Eukaryota > Metazoa > Chordata > Amphibia > Caudata > Salamandridae > Lissotriton > Lissotriton helveticus. Next base: position 1,043,430,318 of record NC_136070.1, on the reverse strand, counting down.
CCCACCAGTACCATAAAATTATCACTAGAGCTTAGGTTGTTTGTCTCCATATTAGTCAAGGGACCCTGAAATTAAATGAATAGATAAGCCGGCTGAGAGTCTACAGGCAATAGTCATATACAAAAGTAGTTCTCTCATATGCTTGAGTGCTGTCAGTGGTGTTTTAGAGGCAGTGTAGAACAAGTGTAGGTTAAGAATGGTGGAGAAGAAGGCTACCAATATTACTGCGAGCAGAATCAATTCAGTGCTATTCCATTATGCCTGCTCGTTAGAAGCTCTGAAGTGAGAAGTCCTTCTTTTCTTTATTGTAAAAGTGAGTCACCAAGAGACTTTCTTCTCTTACAGTGAATAGTGGTGCCTGTTAAACTCCTAAAAAAGTTTATGCAAAATAATATTTTACAATTTGTTTTTAATATATTTTAATTTAACAGTATTTAAAATATATATTAATGGTATTAGATCTAAACATTTTAATACATTTGACTTATTAAAATTAAAAAAAATTAAAACTTTCATGCATATAATTAGGAATTATTTTTATATGGAATTTTAAAATTGTATAATTCTTCTGGAAAATAATTTTAAATAATACAAATATTTGACATTGATTTTGTTATAGTTTTTAATAAATGTAAATGTATTATTAAGTTAAATATATCTTAATAGTATTACGTAACAAAATAGATATTACAACAATTAGACTATTGAACTAATTAAACATATTTTAAAATTAATTTTTAATAAAGTAAAATAATTAGGAATTATTTTTATATAAAGTTTAACGTTTTATAATTCTTTTGCCCGGCTGGGAGCTTTCTGATTCTTTCTCCTTCATCCTGAGAGTCACAGTCCGAGCCGACAAATTCATAATGGCCCTAGGGAGGTAGTGGACCCTGGGCCAGGGTCGGTCCAAGAGGCCCCCCCAACAATAATACATTATGGGGAGGTGGTGGTCCCTGGCGCCTGGGGAGGTTGACAGGCCCTCCATTTTAAAATGAATACGACCTGGGGAGGTCATTATGCCCGTGCACCCTCCTCCTTTATTAGCAACATGCTCCGGGACCTGGACCACCCAGGGGCAATTACTAATGAAGTGCAGGAGCCCGTGCTTCATTTTTCGTCGAGAGCCGCGGATCCAGCATGACTCCCACCAAAATTCGTTGAAAAACATGCTTTTTTTCCACTGCACCTGTGGGACCCCTCAAGAGGCATAGGGGTCATGCTATTTCAACCCTGCCCCCTTTTCTTTTTTTTTGTAACGTTTTTTCTGGGAACCAGCTCAAGCCGTGTCCCAAGATGGCTGCCAACACTTCCTAGTTGAAGTGGTGCTAGCCCATCAGATGACAGCACGGGACAGTTGGATCAGCGGATAATCCACATTTCCAGATATACAAATTTGTTTTCCAGTTAATAGCTCCCAAACTACTTAACAGATTTACACCAAATAAAAGAAGCGCGATCTGCGAACCACAATCTAGCTTCCTGTCAAATTTGGTGTACTTCCGTCCAGCCGTTTGGGCTGTAAGCTTGTTCAAAGGTCCTATGGAAATTGACATGCGTAAAACTCCTTTTGGAACACCCTTTTTTCTCAGCCTCTTCTACACAAAACACCCCAAAACTTTCCAGACTCCATCTGAAGAAGCGGGCAATTTTTTTTAGCACATTTCATAGAGATTCATCAAGAGGCGCTAGAGATATAGGTATCTGAATGTGACCTCTTCCTATTGAAACTAAGTCTTAATTATAACTACCTAGTGGCGATTGGGTATTGGGTTGTTGTTTAGATGTTTGTAGTTAATGCTAAAAAAATGTTGTGGTTGCATTGCTATGATTTTAGGTATATAATATATATTCGGATGAATGGTAAAGATTTTGTTGATGTAATATATTTAAATGTAATTTAACCGTCTATAAAAGGTTTTCGTTTAATTAATTGTTTTCCGTAAAATTTTTATATTTATTAATGATTACGTAATTAGTTTGGTAATAATATTGTGGTTATTGTTCAGAGAATCAATATTTTTGATATAATATACATCTATTGAGCAGTAACAATATTTTTGTTTCCAATATTTCAGTTTTCAATATAGGTAACATTTGATATTTTTAACAACGATATTTGTGGTCTCGATATTTGTGGTTTTGTTAGTTAAGTATAGGAAGCCAATATCTTTTTGTGTTTCGATATTGTACGCTGATCACTGCTGCATCAGCGCAGGTCGCGCTGCCAGCTGGCTTTGAGATTTTAAATCTACCTTTAGCTTATCTTGGTTATTTTATTTTATTTACCCCCTGATTTTACTCACCGCTCTGCTGGGCTTCTGTCCCCTCACTCGCACTTAATTTGTGGAAAACTCACCGCCATTTGGCGGGTCCGGGTCCCGGGGCTGGATACCGGTGGGCGCCATCTTTGTTTGGGGTGAGTGTGTTCTTGCGCGGGCGCCATCTTGGAGCGTCCCGACGCTCGAGTTGTTTTGGGAGACGCCTATTTAAGGCGGACTCGCACTGTTACTCGCTCTGATCACTGCTGCATCAGCGCAGGTCGCGCTGCCAGCTGGCTTTGAGATTTTAAATCTACCTTTAGCTTATCTTGGTTATTTTATTTTATTTACCCCCTGATTTTACTCACCGCTCTGCTGGGCTTCTGTCCCCTCACTCGCACTTAATTTGTGGAAAACTCACCGCCATTTGGCGGGTCCGGGTCCCGGGGCTGGATACCGGTGGGCGCCATCTTTGTTTGGGGTGAGTGTGTTCTTGCGCGGGCGCCATCTTGGAGCGTCCCGACGCTCAAGTTGTTTTGGGAGACGCCTATTTAAAGTCGTCCTCTTCCGCGCAGCGGGACGCCGTCGCTTGCCGGAGTCGGGCCAGAGTCCTGCCCGTCTGCGCTCGTCCGCGTCGAGGTAGCGGGTGCGGGCTATGGACTCTGGCCTCCTGTCACTGTACCACCATGTGTAACATCGCTACGCTCAGGTACGATCGTGCTGATATCTTCTCTATAAGAGATAACGTTCCAGTGTGCAACCATGTCCCTTTATCTCCCCTTTCGGGACCTTATGACTGTGCTTGTGGTTGTTTCTCTCTGGCCTCACCCATTGGGGTGCGCCCTGTTGAAGGGACTGCCCGCGGCACTCATATAGATTCTACTGAGCGAACACTTAATATATGGAGCTTGAATGTTAGATCTCTGGTCAAGCATTATCAATTTCTCCGGGACATGATAGATACGGACTCTCCTGATATCATCTTTCTGACCGAAACTTGGTTACAGGACGCTGACACTGCTATCATAAACCTGGCCTTCCCTTCTACCTATACGGTGTTTACATTGAACCGCACAACCAGGGGAGGTGGTATAGCCATGGCGATTAAATCTTGCTTTTCGGCTGAGTGGAAGGCTCAGAACCTTCCTATGTGTGAAAGCGCCTCTTTTAAGGTAAAGGTAAGCCATCAATTTACCTTTAGTGGCATGCTTATCTATCGTCCACCTGGGAACGACACCGCCTTCAAGGCCACCCTTGTAGATGTGGTTAGCTCGCTGGTTTCTAGTTGTGCTAACTTTAACATAGTAGGAGACTTAAACATACATCTTGATCTGACGTCATCTCTACCTATTAGCTCCTTGCTAGCGGACCTTGAAGCGATGCAATTTAACCAACTAGTCACCTCCCCCACCCATATAGGAGGACATATACTTGACCCCTTCTTCACCACCCTAGTCCGGGCTAGAACATCTGACCTGATGGTGGTGGGTTGGACGGACCATATGTTGGTTAAAGTGTCATGTCCCTTAGAGAACCCACAACGGAAACCCGTGGATAAACAGATCCTAAAGCGCAATTGGCGTAAACTCAAGCTGGAGGAGTTTGTCAGGATATTGGAGGCACAGCCCCTAGGCAAACTGCAGAATGTGGAACAGGGATATGAACAGTTTTGCAACTGGGTCCTTACTGCCCTCGACTCCCTTATACCCCTGCGTTGGTCTAAATGTCACGCCAAAACCCGCAGCCCTTGGTACAATGAGACTCTTGCCGAGCTTAAGAGAACCTGCCGGCAAGCTGAGAGAGCCTGGAGGAAATCCTTTGATCCCACGTTAAAATCGCTGTACTTTGCCCAGCTTAAGAGTTACCACAGAGCTATCTGTCAAACCCGGGCTACTTACTACGCAACTGAGTTTTCCAACAGCCCTAACCCTTCCAAACTAATCTTTAAGGTACTTAAAGACCTGATGGGGAAACGGGCTACCTCGCTAGAAATCTGCACGGACTCGCACTGTGAGAGCTTGGCATCCTTTTTCGTGGAGAAGGTGCAGGCAATCTACCGAGGATTTACACCATCTGTTCCCGGGGATGCTCCTAGTACTGTGAAGGTCTCGGTTTCTGAAACTCTGTCCTCCTTGCCGGCTATGTCTAACGAGGTATTTGACACTCTGAGCCTCAAAATTAAATCTGGCTCTCCCTTAGACCCGCTGAAGCCGGAGTTTTTTATTCTTCTCCCGCCCCTGTGTCGTGAGCCCATCCTGGATCTGATTAATCTCTCCCTCACTGAGGGCGTGGTTCCTTCCTCCTGGAAGCAAGCTGTGGTCAGTCCTATTTTGAAGAAACCCAATCTTGACCCCATGCTCCCGGAAAATTACAGGCCCATCTCCCTCCTGCCTTGGACCGCGAAGGTCACTGAGGCACACGTGAATTCCATCCTGTCTGCCCATCTCTCTCGTAATAATATTCTTGACGAGAGTCAAAATGGGTTTCGCTCTCAACACAGCACTGAAACTGCTTTGCTCTTTATGACCGAGCATTTGCGGTCAGTGCTGGATGCGGGGCAGACTGCGGCGCTCCTATTGTTAGATCTGAGCGCCGCATTCGACACGGTGTCTCATGACATTTTGATGCGGCGTCTGGAGGAAGTGGGTATTGGTGGGAAGGCTCTTCAGTGGTTCCGCTCTTTCCTCTCGGACCGGTTTTTTAAAGTAGCCATTCCACCTGGCCAGTCCTCGTTCCATTCTCTGGGTCTGGGAGTCCCTCAGGGCTCTGCCTTAAGCCCTACACCGTTCAACCTGTATGTGAAACCGCTGGCCGCTGTCGTCAGGCAATGTGGCCTTACCATGACATCGTACGCCGACGACACGCAGCTGGCGTTGACACTCAGCGGGGACCCTGAGGTGAATGCGCCCAGATTCCGGGCAGGACTTATAGCTGTGGCTAATTGGATGCGTAGCAACTGCCTACAGCTTAATGCTAAAAAAACCGAGGTCCTGATTTTAGGGAAGCAGGCGGAACTTTGGGGAGACCAGTGGTGGCCTCCCGATTTGGGGGTCTCCCCTATTCCAGCGGCCGAAGTTAAAAATCTGGAGGTCTGGCTGGATTCCCACCTCTCTTTCACCAGTCACACAAAGAAGACAGCAGCTACCTGCTTTGGTATTCTGCGAGGACTGAGACCTGTCCTTAAATTCTTCGACCCTCCCACGCGGCAACTGGTGGTTCAGGCCTCTATCCTTTCTCGGCTGGACTACGGGAGCGCTCTGCTGCTTGGAGTGAATCAGGCTGAGGCTACTAGGCTTCAGATGGTGCAGAATGCTGCTGCACGGGCTATTGTGGGCCTTCCGAGACGATGTTCTGTCTCCACTGTCCTGACCTCCCTTCATTGGCTCCCGGTCAGACAGAGAATCAAATTTAAGGCTCTCTGTCTGACATTTAAGATTCTGAAGCTTTCCTCCCCTCCTGCCCTTGCGGGCCTTATTTCTTCGTATATCCCTACGCGGTCCCTCAGGTCTGAATCTCACCATCTGGCGATTAAGCCTAGGTTCAGACTGAGTAGGATGGGAGGACGCTCTTTTCGCATTCTGGCGGTTGATCTATGGAATTCCCTCCCTGTACACATTCGTGCCCTAAATAGCCTAACTCTTTTTAGATGCGCCATTAAAACTCACCTGTTCGCTTCTGTTAATTGATTCCTCTTCTTTTCAGCTTTGACCTGTTGTGTTGTGGTTTCTGATCAGGCGCCAGGACGCCCCTTCGCTGGGGCAGCTGTGCGCCGAATAAAAGTTATTAACATAACATAACATAACATCGATAGTATGTCAGTGATCCCTGGTGGAACGTACCCTTAACCACATCGCTGCTAGGCATATTTTCCTCCTGTGCTGAGGACCAATACTACTGGGTGTGGTCATGACGAGCTCAGCTCGTCATGAGCACAGGAGCACTGTACTGCATGACGAGCTGAGCTCGTCATGAGCATGGAAGGGGTTAACAATGGGAGAAAACACAGAACATAGGGTGCAAAGCCGTGATGTGAGTCAAAGTGGTGAGAGAGAAGTGCTCCCAGATTACAAGGGTGTCCAGATTTGCACCATAAGTAGGATCATAATGGTGCCCAAATGTCCGAGGACGAGAGGAGGAAGGGGCTAATCTATCATGTCTTGGGAATGTGTTTGTTTGGTAGCCAGCACAAGGCCAACTGGGCTGTCTTTTCATCCAGACCCTGGCAACACATCATTTATTTAGCACTAGTAGTATAGAGGCATGATTCCGGCAGAAAGTTAGCGGAGCTGAAGTATTGTCCAGCAGGGCAACGCAATGGTGAGAGAGGGGACGGATCGATTTGGCTATCAAGGATGTCAGAGAGTGACAGAAATATATCATGCCAGAAAGAGGGTAGGCCTGGCCAGTGAAATGACATATGTGTAAAGTCAGCCTTGATGAGGCCACATCTGTGGCATTCATTTGAGAAGCGTGGCTCAATGGTTAGAGCGGCAGACCTTGATTGAGAGGTCTGGCCCGGGACCAGGGTTCAATTCCCGCCTCGGCGGCTCTTGGACTCAATTTCCCCGGACCTGATCATTCTCGCCTCGGTGCCTAATCTAATCATGGGTCCCACTCTGTGACTCTGGGCAATAGCTTTCTTAATCTCCACAACAGCCCCAGCAGCGCTTGGATGCCTGGCTTCACCTTGGGGGTGCCCAGGAGTGGACATTTCACAGGAAAGCCAGGATGGGTTCCACAGCGGTATGAATACAGCGCTACGAGACCTCTGGGTAGAAGTGCGCTATATAAATACAAACACATTTACATTTACATTTCTGTTGTGTCCAGCAAATTGTGAGATTCTAGCAGGTGTATAGTATTGTTGATGCAGATATTTAAATTATGCTATCTGGTGTTGGTAATCAAAGGAATGTTTTTAACTTACGATTAGCAATATGTCAATTTCTTATCCATAAGTTGATAACCCATGGAGGTCTCCCATTTGCACCTAAATTCAGGAAGCACATCTATCGTGGAAGTTGGATAGTTGAAGTACAGATATGAGGTAGGGTGTCCCATGTCTGCCCTCCCTATGTAAACCATAAGTAGTGTTGTTTCCAGAAGTGCTGAGGCGAATGTGTATACGATTGCCTGGACCACAAACTGCAATCGGAGATACAGAACAATGCCAGGGTGGTCGTGGCCTAGTGGGAACAGAAGGCTTATTGTTAGATAAATGTGTTAGTCACAAAAATGTCTCTCAACATGAGCAGACCCATCTGTAGGGGGAGTCACTTCATGCATCTGACCAGTGGGTTGTAGGACAGGACTGTCTGCAAGCAGGACCAAGAGCAAGTATAGGCTCAACTGGTTCAGTCCATGTGAGAGTTCCCACCAGCCTTGATAAGTAAGGGCCAGGACAGCAACATTGCGCGGTGCGTTTCTGGGTGTTGCAGAGATTTGCCCCAGCAATGAGTGCATATGGGCTACAGCCCACTCTGGCCTGAAGTGGGTAGGTGTAGTCTGCATGCAGTATTTTAAATAGTGAGCATACACTGCCAGGAAGTAAATGTGGAAATGTAAACTTGCTTGATTGCAATGGCCCTATTAATCTACATTCGTATTGCAGGTTGAGCACCTTCCCATATCAAATGATATAATGCCCATTTCAGTTGATCAAAAAAATGTAGAAGTTGGTAGAGAGGAAGATTAGAGAATTAATACAAAAATGTGAGAAGCACAGCCATCTTAATTAGTGAGATCCTCCCAAACAGCGAAAGACAAGCCCAAGGCTCCCCATTGGTGTTGAATGTCTCTGGAGTGGTGCCAGAATTGCTACGAATCAGGTCGTCATAGTCACAGGAGACCCAGATCTTGAGGTATTGTACTCCGCCAGTCTGTCAATGACAGACCTAAGAAGCCATTTATAAGTGGAAAAATACGTAAATGGAAAAATCTCTGATGTAGACCAATTGATGGAGAAAGAATATTTCCCTGTCCTCACTGTCCAGCCATGCTAGTGCTACTTGGTACAAATACGCAGAGAGATGTGAATGATCTCTGTGCAGTCTGGAAGTATTAATACTGGATCAATGGTGACGTCCCCAGTCTCACCAGTGATGGAATTAACATCTGTGGACCCGCGGTCCTGAGCAGCACTCTTGTTGAGGGTCTTACCCATCCCTGTCCAAAAACTCTCATCTGGGCACCCTGCCCCTTGTAGAGGACCTCTCGCTCTATCTTTACTCTTGTAGTGTGTTGTGCAATTGGGCCAAGAGTGCCTTAACTTTGAAGTTGAGTCGTTGGTCTAAGTTGGGACTCAAGTCGAGATAGCCGAGATCAAATGGAGTTAAGAACCCCAGCACTTCTGGATATACGGATGCCATGGATGTAGGCCTTGAAGGCCTTCCAGAGTGTGGCGTTGTCACCACAGAGTTCTCATTTAATTAAAAATACTCAAGGATGGCTGCACCGGCCTTGCTGCAAAATACCTTGTCATGGAGTTCCAACCTATGTAATCTCCATGTATAAAATTGAGGTGTAGGTTAATTGATGGAAAGAAAGTTCAATGGAAAATAATTATACAGGGTGTGGGAAAGGATGTCTAGGCTGTACATTCTGTGTATGAGAGTGCTCGAGAGTAGCCACATTCCCAGTCACAAATGAGTGTCATGCACCGGGAGAGTAGAACATCTGTTCTGTTTGATCGGGATGCTGTGCTTGCCAAGCATCTACCAGGTTGTGAAGCTGCATAGATTGATAAAGAGCTACCGTGGCACAATACCAGGTGGGTATTCTCAGATGATCTGTCATGCACCATGGAAAGGGTGAGGTTGAAATATACCTCCAGATAGTGGGCCGATATTGAGACTTGGAGCATAGCTGTGTAATGTCATCAAAGGAATCAGTGTCATGGATGTTTGGCCCATATATTTTAACAAAGAGTAGGTGATCTCTATTCCATTTGCCAGCTAGTGCCACCAGTCTACACCCAGAATCTCTGTTTTGTTCTGTGAGAGAGTAATTGATTGATTTCCAAATGAAAGTGACCACCCCCTGTGTTGTATGGCATTTTTGGATTCCGAATGAATTTTCCTGATTCATGCCCTTATATAGGTATAATTTGCATTGCCCTTATATAGGCATTGAAATCAAGCCCTTATTTAGGCATAGCCCATGCTATCCAAATACAGGCATTGCTACTTCCATCCGTTTATCAACGTCACAACGATTTCTTGGAAAAACAGACTCTTAGGCAGAAGGGACTTCCCCTAGCCTGGATATTGATTTCTCCAAGAAACTCATTTATTATGCATGAACAACTATTCCCTATGGGTTCATCCATGACATTCATATGCTCAACTGTATGTAAAAGCTGGCATTCCTAAACACCTTCAAGGTATAAATATACTTGCTACAGCAAAGCACGGTGTGGTTCGGTGCAGTTCGACTACCTACTTGCCCGACGAAGCTCGCTACTGCAAGTGCCGAAGGAAGTCTATTCTCCTGCTGACGCACTGACAAGAAGCTGTCCTCCTCTGCTGAGAATCCAGCTCCAGTGTTTCTGACTCCCCTTGCAGGGTGTTGGAAAATCGAGTCCGAGATAGAGATACCGACCTCATTCATTCTAAGGTATGGAGCTGATTAGTACCTAGAGAAACCTTTGGCAATTCTTGGCAGAACTAAAACCTATGCTAAACAGCACTTACTTCTTCCCTCGTACTAGACTTAGCTTAGGTACATTGGGGTAGGCGTATTTAAGAAGCACCAGTTGAGTATTTTAGTCTGTGTTATTTATGTATGTATTTTTATATGCCATAGCACTAGACAATGCTATTACAGTATTATTTTATAATACTATTCTTGCTGTACGCATTATACTTTGCATATCTAACGATTGTAGCAGTTCACCTCTCTTGCATGAGAAAGAAGACTGTTCAATAAACCGTTTATTGAAAACGCCTGTCTCACTATTTCTCTGCAACTCTGTAGAAACGAAGCATGCACTATTGACTGAGTGAACTAGTTATCTATTGTTTCTACGAGTCTGAAGATATTTGTTCCAGTCCTAGGGAAACAAAGTTGTCATGTTTATGTGGTTGTCAGAAACGAATCCCTTCTTGTTCATTCGAGAAAGTTTCCAGTGACCTCTGAGCTAGCTGGCACTCACAATTAAGTTTAGTATATTTGATAGAGACATACTGACCTCAGTCCTATGTCATATCTATAGGATATATTATTCCAATGCGCAGAGCCTATTGGGAATATAGCATCTACACTACACCTGGAGTAGGTGGAATATGATCAGAAGTAGCAATATGTGCCCCAGGATGTGGCAAACACTGGCATACCCAGTGGTGAGCAATATGTCTCCTGGAGATTGGTAGTGTCAACTTTGTGTTGATCAAGGTAGGCCCACCTTACGGGGGTTATTGACTCCTTGCACATTGCATGTCAGAAAATGAACCATGTAAACATATGATAGCGCAGTTCTGTTCACATTTGTGATTGGACCAAACTGTACGAAGACCTGTTCACAGCAGGAGAAAGTTAGCATGCATGTGAGGATCTAAATGTGGGTGCCACAAATGAAAATAACACCAACAACAAGCTACAGCAAATTTCCCATACTACCCCACCACCGCTAACCCCAAATGAATGCGAATGTCACCGGCATATTCAAAGAAAACCAAAAGCAGAGGAAAAAGAAACGTGAATGATAGAACAAACAGATCATAGACAACTTAAGAACCATGGCATTAAGTGCACTTCACACAGGGCAGGGGCACCCTGAGAGCGCACCATTGCCCAGAACAAGTTATCAGAATAGTCTTGTCATAATAGGCATCACACCCATTACTGGTGAGACAGGTTGCAGACAGAGAGAACCTCCACATGCAGCAATGGGGGTGCAGATTCACAGTGGGGATCCCATACTGGAACATAGTGGTGCAGGTGAATAATTGCATATGGATACCACCCTGGAGCATATCAGCCCTGGAGAGTGATGGGTGGTGCACGATAGAGCAAGGGCGTAATAACACAATATCATGAAAATCATGTTTTAGACAGTGCAAGTGGAAGACAATTCCTCAATGTCACTGAAGTTGGAGGTGCCCTTTCATCCACTGCCTTGGGAGGACGTTGGGCTGGAGGAAGAAGAGGACCAAGCCATGCCTGGGGAGATGTGGTGTTCAATGAATTTGTTGTACAGGGACTTTGTCCCTTTCTCTTAGCTTTGTAATTCCTTGTTGCTCCCTTGATGTCACTGTGATATTTCCTAGTGACATCATAGAATGTTGGGGGTTTTGCCTGAGCCTAAAGGGAGTTGGAGGCAGGCTGAGTGACAGGGCGGTCACTCCTGGTGGGGTCTGTTAATTACCATCATAAGAACTGGACCTGTAACTACCTTGAATAAAGGAATCATAAATATATCTATGACTCAAGAACATCTTTTATATACCACAGAATTCAAGAGCGGTGGCAAGTTGAAGGAAAAAGTGGGGTTTACCCCTGTGTTTGTGGACAGCTTGGCTGGGAAGAGCATACAGTATTTTACCGCCTGAAATTGAATGATCTTTTTCACCTCTTGAAAAAAGCAACATGCCGCCTGAACCATGGGGGTGAATTCAGGATATAAGGATATTTTTGATCCCTCACACTGGAGATCTGGGTTGTCTCTATTCAGCCCTAATATAAGGTCTTTGTCTCTGTAATTTAATAAGCACGGTATGATTGGAAGTGAAGTTTGACACAAATATGGGCTAAGGTGCAAGCTTGCGGTACACCCGTTCAACTATGACGACCTCAGAGAATTTGTTGCTGCCGAATAGAGTGTCAAGATGGTTCTACACAAATACCTCAACGTTGGCATCAGTAGCAGATTCAGGTACACCCAGAATCCTTACATTGATGAAGTGGGCTACCTTCTAAGTCCTCATTTTTAGCTATAGCCTCTTTGAGTTCCCACCTGGATGCTGTGAGCCCACGGTTGAGCTCCTGCTGGGTGTCCTCCAGTACCGAAATCCTGGCCTCAGCCTGGAATCATGTCGATCAGCGCACTCCTGCATACAGTCAAGGCGAGCAGTGAAGGAGTCCATTTAACCTATAATGGACCAATATCTCTCTCTGAGTTCCGTTCCCTGAACATGGCTGTGATATTGGCATCCTCAGGTCATAGATGATTGGTCATTATGTGCCTTGGATTGACACATGTCAGATTGTAGTTTGGACTGTTATTATTCAGTTTTGCCCATAGTGAATAGAGGTCGGAAAGGAGGGTCATGGGTAGCAAAGAGACCCTGACAGCAGTGACTGACGCAGGTGAGAGGAGGGCCATATCAAGATGACTCACCAAATTTCAGTCAGAGGACTGTTAATAAGATCAGCAAAAAGGTATGGTGAGCTGATGAGCAGACACTGGAGAGAGGTCAGCAAAATTGAAGAAAAGTGATGATGCGAGGGGCCGGTGGCACGTGGCTAGTATACTAGCCTGCATTAGGTAAAGCAGTACGGGTGCAAGGATAACCGGCCTAGGCAAGAAATGGTGTGACCTGTGGTGTCGGGACAGTAGCAGGTGCTGAAACTGCGTTGGAGATGAACACATGTGTCACTGGCGGATCCCCAGAATCAAGGACCCTCCCACATGCTGTGTACAAGAGAAGGGATACCTTGAGCTCCTGCAGGCTTGCTGGAAAGGCTGTGGCAAGGGAGGAAGGATGCAATGAAGGGCAGGGCATGCTGACTGCGAGGGAGCAAAGGACAGCCCCAATGGGTCCCAGCCGTAGGAAGCAATGTGGTGCATTGTTGGATTTCCAGTGCTGGGAAGTTGCAGCTAGCTCTGCAGTCAAGCACTGGATGGTTGCATCCAGTGCACTGCTATCTGCCTGCACCCCAACAAGCAGTAAAAGGTTGGCCGCTCGACAGCAGTAGCTAGGTCCCAACAAGCCCCAGCCCTGAACCCCAGTGTATGTATGAAACTTATATAGCGCAGGACTTACCCTGGGGCATCTCCGCGCTTGCTTAGGGAACCCGTCCTGGTATTCCCCTGTGAGAAACCCCCACAGGGTATCCACAAGGTGAAAGCCAGGCATCCCGCCGCGAGGGGCCGATGTGGAGATTAAGCAAGCTATTGCCCAGAGTCGCAGAGTGTGACCCCGTGAGTCGAGTAGGCACCGGAGCGAGAATTGTCGAGACCGTGGAATTTATGAGCCCGAGACCCGCCGAGGCGGGGAATCGAACCCTGGTCCACGGTCGATCTCAGATTCCGGGTCTGCCGCCTCTAACCACTGAGCCACACTTCTCCACCAGTGCCCTCTGATTGTGGGTCCGCGGGAGCAGCAGGTAACAGGGACCTCCCGAGCAGATTCAGAGACCAGCCACTCAACCAGGGCCGGACTGGCTGTAGCGAGCACCGGGCATTTCCATTGTGGGCCACTAGGGTGGGGGCCGGTTTTAGCCCCCTGCAACCCCCCCTCACCCAAGGGGGGTGCCGGCCGAGCAGTTTGCTGGGGCTGGTTTCGGTTCCCAGTCCGGCCCTGCGCTCGACTGTGGTGAAAGGCCCCAACAAGCCCCAGTCTACTGGAGAGTCTGGAGAGAGTCCCCAGCAGGGGTGGCGAGGTCCGGGTAGCAGGTGGCCTCCCCAAGGCACCAAGGATAAAGAGAAGGCTGGGCGGTAGCTGGCAGTTACTAATCAGTGAGGGCCGCAGCACAGGACAGTGCAACAGCCCATTGGATCGCCTCCTCAGCGCTCGATCAGGAGTCCCCGCCGTGCACATCTGTCGGACAACACTGACCCAGAGCCAATAGACCGTAGATGGGAGCAGATGATGGCATTGCCGCAGTGATTCTGCTCAGGGCCGCCGGAGCTCTTTACTTAAGTGGTCATCTTCATCCCCGGGTCTTCTGACATCCCAAATGAACGTTTATTTATTTTGGACTTGTTATGCATATGGGTCAATGTACCTCAACTTACGCATCTAGAACATTGATCGATAGTGGATAGAATACAATTAAATAACGGAAGGAGTGTCTAAGTAGTGACCTTGGAAGCCTGGAACTAGCAATAATAACACTATATTTAAGTGGCCATTATAAGAACTTAGGGGCATATGTATCAAGCTAAATTGCGATCGCAAACGCTAAAATTCGCAGAATTTCAGCATTTGCGATCGCAATTTAGCTGTGTGCAATGTATGAGAACGAAAACCACTCGCAAAATAAGGAATCGCCATATTTGCGATTCCCTATTTTGCGATTGCATTTAAGGAATCGCAAATTGCAATTCCTTAGATGCAATGTAGGAAGCAAATAAAAAGTGCGAATTGGCCGCAAGGATTCGCAAATTACCACCAACTTCAAGTTAGTGGTAATTTGCGATTTCTTTGAAAAATTCACTTTTTTGCATTTTTCAAAGTGCCATGTGGCGCACATACATGCCTTTAGGGCATGTATGTCTGCCACATGTGCACACATACATATTTCAGGGGTGCAACAGGGTGTCCTTTTGACACCCTGGCACCCTTGAAATTGCATTCTCAATTTGCGATTCTCTAATTGCGAATCTCAAATTGAGAATGTCTTCCTATTCATTCCTCTGGGCCTCCTAGTCCATAGGAATGAATGGGAAGGAATTCCATATTTGCTAATCTCAATTTGCGATTTGCAAATATGGAATATGTAGGATTCGCAAAATTTTTAGCAAATCCTACATACATTGCAATTTGCGATTCTCTAATTGCTATTTGCTGGAAATCGCAATATGAGAATCGCAAAAATCGTTTTTGATACATATGGCCCTTAGTGCCATAATTACAATTATTTCATGCGGTGCAGCATGGGACCTTGCTGCGCTGTGTTTGTTGAAAAGGAAAGAGCAGAAATGCTCCATATTAACAAAGATATGGAATATTTCTACTATCTGCATGTGCTGGTGCACTGTTTGCTGCCTAGTGCCAATTTAGGCACTCTTGCACAATAGTGCAAGGATGAATGCGTTACAGGCAGCATTGTTTTTGTGCATGAAGGGACACCTTCCTGCACATTAACTGTCCAAAGAGGCTGTATGGAAATAGGGTTGAGTAGGGCCCTTCGCTCCTTGGTTCTTGAATCTCTCAGGTGAAGGTGTTGAGCACCATGTGA
This sequence comes from Lissotriton helveticus, assembly GCF_964261635.1. NCBI lineage: Eukaryota > Metazoa > Chordata > Amphibia > Caudata > Salamandridae > Lissotriton > Lissotriton helveticus. Next base: position 1,043,414,935 of record NC_136070.1, on the reverse strand, counting down.
GGCGGGGGCCTCTTCAGCTGAGGCCCACTAATCTAGGGAGAGCAACAGACTTGTTTTTATTTTCATAGCTGATACATTGACATAAACTAGGCAAAACTTCAAAAGAATAGTGACATTTTGAGGCTGGCAGAATGTCTACCTCTGCCTTTCTGGGATAAATGTGTTTGTGCCAGGAATTAAATGACACCCACATCTTGCAGTACAGTGTCTAGCAGACCCCTGGATGATTTCTTTCAACCGTGTTTCCAGCTAACAGCAAGTTTGTTTTATTTCTTCTCAGTGACCTGCTGACAGTCACACGGCTAGGGTAGACAGTCCCAGCTGTTCAAAAGTAAATGTGCAGATATTATTGAAAAAATGCACATATTCAGACTTGCAGGTCTCAGAGAAGCTTATGTCTATGCCTGTGGGATATCAGTAGCTGGCCTCAAACCAGGCACTTTCAAAAGTGAAATCTAACTGCTCCAGATGTTACTTTGGGAGGGACTAACAGCCTGATTCATGTACATGCCGTTTTGCGTGGCCCTAATAGCGAATCATAGCGACTCGCTATTGAGGACACGCAAAACGGCATTCATGTAGGAATTGCCAATAAAATAGCGATTCCTACATGTTCTTTATTTGCGAGTAGCAATTTGCTACTCGCAAAAACTCCCCATTCATTCCTATGGGCCAAGAGGCCCATAGGAATGAATGGGGAGTATCCCTTATTTGCGAGTAGCAATTTGCTACTCGCAAATAAGATAGCGATTTTAAGGGTGCCAGGGGTGTCCAAAGGACGCCCTGTAGCACCCCTAAAATGCACATTTGAACAGGTGTTGCGCACACACATGTCCAAAGGACATGTGTGTGTGCAACATGCAACTTAGAAAAATGCTTTTAAAAGCATTTTTCTGAGTTTTTGCTATTTACCGACAGGTCTGACCTCTCGGTAAATAGCGGCCCCAAAAGTGCAAAATCGCAATTTCTTGATGTGTCATGAATAGCATTTGAGGAATCTCTATTAGAGATTCCTTAAATGCCATTCCTCGCAAATATGCGAATTCTTAAATAGCGATTTTTGCATTTGGGATTGTGAATACCAAATGCAAAAATCGCACTCGCAAAGGGCCAGATTCTCAGAATCTGGCCCTTTTGCGAGCGCTATTGCCTACATGAATCAGGCTGTAAGTTTGGTGATGAAGCTTGGTGCCACATTTTACGGTTGAGTGTCTGGGATGAGTGAATGCTCATAGCAGACAATTGGTCCAAGGTTATATAACACGTTTAGCAATTGTTAATGTTTTAGCAAATATTACTTTGCATTTTGAGACTCATAGACTTGTTTCTGAGGCTACAAAAATGGAAGCTTACAAAGTATTTAGACTAAGAAAAAAACAGGCTGAAGGTGTCAGAATTGAAAGGGGCCCATTGGCAGCTGCGCATATCACCCCTTCGCTAAGATTAACTTTTTTCAGCTGACAGTGATCTATTTTTTGTGTTGCCTGCAGTATACCTGTTTGTGCGAAAAAGGATTACACTTATGATGGCACTCCTTTTAGTTTTTTTCACAAAAGAGGCTTTCATAGCTAAGTTATACTTCTTTTCTGACAGTGGCAAGCGCTGTTGCTTCCCATATTGTACCTGTTGTGTGTGATGACACTTCATTCTTTTCTAGGCCTGTGGCGTGAGAAAGGTTTGCAATGCCTGTTTTTATGATGTAATAGTCAAAGCTACTCTTGTGACGGGGATGTCCTCTGCATGGTGTAAAGCCACTCCCATTGCTCCGAGCACCTGATTGCATGCATCTGGTATGTATAAGGCAACAGACCTCATTCAGGTGGGTAACACCCACTATTAAAGCCAAAAATTGCTTTAATATAGCAGTCTCACACCTAAATTTGCCTCAGCTTCAATTGTAGTAAATGGGGAAAAATGCATTCCTTGATTTTGTTTTTAAAATCCCACACTTTACAGGTTTAAAATGTTGGTCTAAGAAAACAGGTTACTGGTTGAGGGGGTGATACCCTACTCAAGTGGTAACCACAATCCTTGTCAGGGTAAAGTTACAAGCAAACCCCAAATTATGCTGTGCTAAGCTCTCTGGTAGCTTGGCACAGAACAGTCAGGCTTAATGAAGAGACAATATGTAAAGTATTTATGCAGCACTTCAAACAGTAATAAAGGGAAAACACAAACAAAATCCCATAAAGCTTAGAAATATAGAGTCAAAATGTCATAAACAAATTGACACCAAAACTACAAGAATTCTATCAGTAGAACCGTAGTTATGAATTTCTAAGGATTTAAGTGGAAATAGGGCTTAAAAGCACATAGCATCAGTTGAAAGAAATATATGTGTTTATGCGCTGTTTGGATTTGATCCTGTAACTGTACACGTCATAATGCACATGAAATTGTTGTGATATATATGACATGAAATGGCAGTCAAAGTTGTGCTGTACAATTTCTTTTAAATTCGAGAAAAATTATATTTAAAAAAAATAGCATCAATCGCGCCTGTCTGGTCGTGTGAGATTGGGAGAAAGTCACAAGTTCAGATCAATCGCAATTGAACGCGTGGCAGATACATGGACTAGGTTAGTCCTGCCAAAAGAGTTACCTTCTCAGTCCAGCACCAAGAATTCTGTTCGCAGTGGAAGGGACTGAGGGAAGCAGGGAGACCATCTGGGGTGACAGCTGGATTAACCCAAACACCTGACCGAGCGTTGCAGATGGCCCTGGCTGTAGCATGAAGATTGGTCTGAACTGGAGCTTTCCATTGGTGGTCAACGTGGCAGTCGATGCTGTAGCATGAAGAGTTGGTTCGCTGAACTTTTTTTGCTGGTGGCTGGCACGGCGGCCAGATCTTGGTGAATCGGGCCAGTTTGTGTTTGCGAGGAGCTCAAAAAACTTCAATCAAGCTTAACTGAGGCCACACCAAGGATCCAGGACCTGAGGGGCACCACTTGGGATTCAGGGACTCACTCCAGCCAGTAGGGCTCAGGCAGGTCCAGGCAGCAGGTCAGCTTGGCAGTTGCAGGGAGTCTCTGGAGCTTGTTATGTCCATGTAGCTTGTTATGTCCATGTAACAGGTAATCAGCAGGCTGACCCTTGGAGTCACTTCAGCATGTGATGAAGGGTGTAGTTCCAATCTTCGACAGCAGAGCAGCAGAGTAGCAGGGCAGCAGAGTGGCAGTCCTTCTGGCAGAACACCAGCACAGCTGTCCTTCTTCTGCAAAATCCACAGGTCCAGGTGTATACTGACGAGTTGATGTCTGAGGTTTAATATTTACACCTGGTGCCTCCTTTGAAGTGGGAGAAGCTTCTAGAGACCCTCCTTTGAAGTGCACAGTGTTCCTGCCTACCCTGCCCTGGTTCTAGACTAACTACAGGGGGTATGCAATCCTTTGTGTGAAGGCAGGACACAGCCTATTCAGGTATAAGTGGGGCTGTGCCTAACTCTGCCCTCCCTTCCTGCCAGTGATGGCCCACCAAGACACACCTAAACTCTCTATTAAGTCTATCTGTCTAGGACGAATACACAAAGACCAACTGCCAACTACACATAGTCATGTGCCCTAGAGAGAGGTAGCAAGCACTAAATGGCTAAGGCAGGAAAATGCCAACTTGCTAAAGAGTGCTTTTTTCAAAATTATAGCCAAAAATCTAACTTCACCATAAAAGACAATTTTTCTTTACAATTCTAAAAACACCAATCATGACCTGCTCACCTGTTTCCATTGGAAGTTACAGCTCATTAAATGTAATGAGGTAAATACAATGTTATCCTATAAGACAGGTAGGCCTTGCATATGTAAAAAACGAATTTCAGAGTTTTGAACTATCAGGACATGTACAACTTAAAAAATGCTTAAATATGCTGCACCCACCCCTATGGACTCTACCTGCCTTACTCTATGGGTGACTTATAAGTGTTAAAAAGGAAGGTTTGGGCCTGGCAAAAGGTTTTATTTTACTAGGTCAAAATGGCAGTTTAAATCTGCACACACTGGGTGCAATGGCAGGCCTGAGACATGTTTAAAGGGCTACTTAAGTGGGTGACATAATCTGTTCTGCAGGCCCACTTGTAGAATTTAAGTTACAGGCCCTGGGTACACACAGTACTGATTTATTAGGGACTACCAAATACATTAAATATGTCAATTGGGTGTAAGCCAATTCAAGCATGTTTTAACCACTTGGCTGCTAAGGGGTTTTCCCCTCCTGTGCTGCATATTTATGAATCCCATTATACATGACGAGTTGACCTTGTCATGAGCACAGCTCCAGTGTGCCTCATGACGAGTTCACCTTGTCATTAGCATGCAAGTGGTTAAGGAAAAAGCACAAGCACGTTTGCACTGGGTAGCAGTTGTAAAGTGCAGAATGTACTATGGCCAGCAGAAACAAATTCAGAAAAAAATGGAAAATAAGGTCAGAATGTTTGGGGGTGGCGCTGAAGAGTATACAGGGTCCAACTTTTGGCATGTAGGCTGAATCCTGGTGTTTGATTTTGGCCCTAGTCTCACCCTAATTGTCTGCATGCACAGAGGCCTAGGCCTGTCCCTTGACATAAGTAAGGTGCTTGACCTGTCCTGAGACCTAGAAAAGCACACCAAGTGCGATCCCAATGCACTGACAATAGACTGCATGCTCTGTTCTGGGTTTAGTATGCAGAATGGTGGTGGCAGCATACAGTGTTTTGTGAATCTATAGTTGTTACCAGACTTTTTTTTATCTGTGTCACTAGAGTAAAGATTTACTGGCCCAATTGCGTAAAGGTTTGCTTCTATGCAGTGACCTACATCCTAGCACTAACATCCCAGGAATATGTTGTGCCTGTTTCTTTATGTGGCCAGCATGGTCCAAGCATTATGTCATTAAATGAGCCAGAGTAAACAGAGGCCTTTAGGGTCCATTATGGAGGTGCCTCACCTGGCCCAGTGCACACAAGGAGGAGGTGGTGACCTTGTTTTCCTAGAGAGTGACAGTGTGTTGCTGGCATTCCTGAAGCTGAAGGGAGGAGACCTAAACACTGATGTAGGGAGATAAGAGACAAGGCCCTTTTAGTAATTTAATTAGGCGTTTTGCTGAGAGGAGCTGTTTATTCTTCCTGCTTTAGCACAGCGATCTGGTAGATGGTTAAGGTGAAGGGTGGGACTGCAGTCTCTGTTGCTAAAGGTGAGGACACTTTAGGTGGGGTTAGCTTTTTTTCATTCCCATGATTACTGTTCAGTGTGGATGATGACAGCTAGGTCAGAAACATCACACCTCTTTATGCCTCTTTTGTGAGTGCTCTATGGTGGAGACTACTCTGCTATGAGGAGCATCACTCAACACAAAGGCTGTGTGTGAAAAGCAGCCTGGAAAGGGCACTTGAAGCAGGAAAATACCCCAAACTCGTTCTCAAAGTTCAGGCAATCGATCCACATCATCTGCCTGCTTTTACTGTACAAAAAGTGGGATCCACTGGTTGTTATAGTTCCATGTTCTGTATGTCCAAGAAGGGAGTGTTCCAGTAATTAATGACCAGCATGTGCTTGGAGCACATAATGTGGGAAGTGGGGTACATTTCAAGAGCTTTTCTGCCTAAACTTTGCATGGCTGTCCTGGACAGAAAGGAAGCCAATAGAAATGGCTGCGGTCAAATTGGGGTGGAGGCCATCGAGGTAACCTCTCCAGGATGCAATTGCGAAGGAAGAACCACAGGAGGTTTCTCCTCTAGGGACTAGGTAGAGAACAGGCAACAGCAGTACAAGTTCATTAAAACTTACAAAAGGTACTGCCCGAATTGTGGCAGTATTAGGAACTTCAAGCACACACAAAAGCCAAACAGGTTTGGCATGCATCAAAAGTAAAGTTTCCTTAACACAACAGGGACAGCTGGTGGAACAGCTGCACAAGCTTCCTCAATACAGAACAGGCTCCATAGGTAGAACAAAGGTGAATGCCTGCTACACACAGCAAAGGCACAGAATATGCAACAACTATTAAAAAAACTTGACATATTAGAGGTATACTGATAAAAATAAAGTACAAGTGTCCCTCAAGACAACAGGTACAGAAAGGAAAGCAAATGTGCAGGCTTCCTTCACTCAAAATAGGTACAGCATGGCTAGCAGTAGTGGCAATGATAGCTACACTTGGGTGGTTAAATAATGAGAGACAGAGATCGACATGAGATGAACACTAAGGGGTCTATTACGATGGTGGGCGGACAAAGTCCGCCCGCCACCGTAACGGCAAAAGGGATCTCCCGTAATAGGTGCGGCGGTCCCACCATTCAAATTAGAATGTGCCCGCCACACTGGCGGGTGCATGCTGCATTTTTTACATTGCGGGGGGGCGGTGCTGTAAGCAGCACCCGTCGCAATGTAAAAAATGCATGTAGTGCATTTGCATGAAGAACGTGACAGGCCCTGCGTGGTGCCTACCACCTCCTGCATGCAAATGCAGGGGGGATGTGCACCCCCACCCCCCAACATCCTGGGGGCTGCGACGGGCCCACAACAGCAAAAAACGCATGCATTTGCATGGCAGCAATGCTGCAATGAAAGGCTGCTCTCCGCCGGCATCCTGATATGGTTGGCGGGGTCTTACAGACACCGCCACCATATTGTGGCAGTTTTCCACCCGGTTGACGTATCTGTTATATCCCCTTAAGTCTATCCCATTGGAATTGTAATACCTCAGTGTGTGTTCCACTGTGTGTTCCACATTCTGTATGTAGCAGTTGTTAGATCTCCTTTTGACTTCCTATGTTGTGGATGTATAAGCTGTTATCTCCTGTGAATAAATTACTCTTACATCAAGATTAGTCTTCGTGGATTACATCATAATTTTGGCGACGATCGGGATGTCTGAAAGAAGAACCTATCGTAAGAAGTTTTTTAATTTTCACAAAGGGAAACAGCATTCACGTAATGAAGGTAAATTACTTCATGCTTTTTCACTTCGTTTTGTGTATATTGATTGCACCAGCGGCAGTGGTTTATTAAGTGTTAAGATTGCACCAGCGGCAGTAAATTATAAGTTTGGAGTCAGATTGTCATCGGATTGTCGAGGTGTCAAATAGTGCCTCTTTGTTTTACCAAACTGTGCCCTGACATTCACGTGTAGCGAACTGCTACTCGAGCGCGTTTTTTTTCTCGAAGTAATGAGGCAAATGTATTAGTTTTAAACAAATTTTGGACATTTAAATTCTATTCCGAACCTGCTTCCTATTCAACAGAGAATTCGGTACAATTTAAACTTCATCTTGAATTCCATTGTTGACCGAGGAGCGAGCTTTGATTCCTTCGTTCTTTGCCTGAGGTTCTATTTGACGAATGTAAATCTTCACGCAGACGAAGACGCACACGCAAAGGTCAAAGCATCACACGCTTCAAACGTGGCAGCCATTTTATTTAAGTTTTTTTCTTTCTCGGCATCTGAACATAACGCCACGCATCTGTTATTACTGTTTACACCACGCATCTGTTATTACTGTTTTCAAAGCGCTGTTATAAACAACGAACCGGAACATTCAACTAACAGATATACTTTTCTTTTCTCATAGATCTGTGAAGAAGAAACTAACTTGACCACGGTGACTACTTTTATTTTGTTAGCTTTTTATTTTATTTTTCCTCTATGTGGTGATTTGTTGTAGTTATATTGTCAATTTAAAATCTAATACTTGGTTAGAGTGTAAAACAAATATCTAAATATGTCGAATAATATTGCTTCTCCTGCACATTTTTTACCAATTGCTGGAGAGCCTAAAATGGAATGGGACTTATGGTATCCCACGTTTTTAGCCTATGTGGATGTTGTGGAAGAAGATGGTTGTTCTCCAAAGAGAAAATTAGCTCTTTTAAAAAATTGTCTAGGAGGTGCAGGTCTCAAAGAACTAGAAAATGTACCTCCTATAGAAGGTGCAGATGATTTTAATATATTCGAAGTTGTTGTAAAACAATTAAGCACTTAGGGGTCGATCAGGATGGCGGACGGAAGAGCCACCGCGGCCCGTGAGTAGGCGGAAAAAGCCTTTTCCGTGTCCGCCTGCCGCGGATACTCCGTCCGCCATATCAGGATAGGAAAACGTGTCAAATTTCCGTCCGCGACGGAAAAGCACGCTCCGCCGGCCAACTACACACGACCACGCGGCGGACGGAACACATCCGGATGCTCCGCCGTACGCACTGACGTCTAAGACCGTCCCCCAAATCAAGATGGCGGAAAACACACATAAAACCGCAGCGGAAAAACAACCTGTCTTAACACGGCGGAATCCCCACAGCGAACATAGGTGACACAGCCGAGATACCCACCGCAAGCTGACCACCACCATGGACCCGGCGCTACACGCTTTCCCGATGCTCTTCGCGATCCACCACGTCCTAGTCATGGCCTACTATGGACGACGACGCAGGTAAGGTACAAACCATTGGCTGTCTGGAGGGGAATACCAGCAAGGGACGTGACGTAGGGAGGGGGAGTGTCATGTTACCGAAACCACTGATGAGAAGCATATACGAATACACATTTGCAGTACGCAAGCAGGAATGACAACGACAGACCACGAGACTTGATATACTACCTTTATTGTCCAAAATAGGGGTCAAATCACAGTGTATGCGTGAGCATTGGCAAAGTGGGCACCAGAGCAGGTACAACATAGCAGGCAACGAGAGGGCAGCATGCAGTATCAGAGCATCAACAGGGCATTGTGCAGTACAGAGCAGGTACATCACAGCAGGTAACGAGAGGGCAGCATGCAGTATCAGAGCATCAACAGGGCATTGTGCAGTACAGAGCAGGTACATCACAGCAGGTAACGAGAGGGCAGTATGCAGTATCAGAGCATCAACAGGGCATTGTGCAGTACAGAGCAGGTACATCACAGCAGGTAACGAGAGGGCAGCATGCAGTATCAGAGCATCAACAGGGCATTGTGCAGTACAGAGCAGGTACATCACAGCAGGTAACGAGAGGGCAGTATGCAGTATCAGAGCATCAACAGGGCATTGTGCAGTACAGAGCAGGTACATCAGAGGCAGCACGTGAGAGGGGCAAAGTGCATCAACAGTCCATAGCACTGAACATGTCCATCAGAGGCAGCACGTGAGAGGGGCAAAGTGCATCAACAGTCCATTGCACAGAACATGCCCATCAGAGGCAGCACGTGAGGGGGGCAAAGTGCATCAACAGTCCATTGCACAGAACAGGCCCATCAGAGGCAGCACGTGAGAGGGGCAGTATGCAGTATCAGAGCATCAACAGGGCATTGTGCAGTACAGAGCAGGTACATCACAGCAGGTAACGAGAGGGCAGCATGCAGTATCAGAGCATCAACAGGGCATTGTGCAGTACAGAGCAGGTACATCACAGCAGGTAACGAGAGGGCAGTATGCAGTATCAGAGCATCAACAGGGCATTGTGCAGTACAGAGCAGGTACATCACAGCAGGTAACGAGAGGTCAGCATGCAGTATCAGAGCATCAACAGGGCATTGTGCATTACAGAGCAGGTACATCACAGCAGGTAACGAGAGGTCAGCATGCAGTATCAGAGCATCAACAGGGCATTGTGCATTACAGAGCAGGTACATCACAGCAGGTAACGAGAGGTCAGCATGCAGTATCAGAGCATCAACAGGGCATTGTGCAGTACAGAGCAGGTACATCACAGCAGGTAACGAGAGGTCAGCATGCAGTATCAGAGCATCAACAGGGCATTGTGCATTACAGAGCAGGTACATCACAGCAGGTAACGAGAGGGCAGCATGCAGTATCAGAGCATCAACAGGGCATTGTGCATTACAGAGCAGGTACATCAGAGGCAGCACAACTACGTGTCCCTACCAACCCGTCACAGGGACCACAAGAGTGCCACGCAGTTATCAATGGACACACCATGTGAAGTAACATTTGAGTGAAGTGTACAGCACCTCACATCACAGATTCAGGGGGACTGCGTGAACTACCTGCCTCGGACACACTGGCAGCACCAGCAACAGGAGTGTGAGACACAGCCACAGCCCGAGTGACACACACATGGGTCACAGACCCAGACACACTGGCAGCACCAGCAACAGGAGTGTGAGACACAGCCACAGCCCGAGTGACACACACATGGGCCACGGACCCAGACACACTGGCAGCACCAGCAACAGGAGTGTGAGACACAGCCACAGCCCGAGTGACACACACATGGGCCACGGACCCAGACACACTGCCAGCACCAGCAACAGGAGTGTGAGACACAGCCACAGCCCGAGTGACACACACATGGGCCACGGACCCAGACACACTGGCAGCACCAGCAACAGGAGTGTGAGACACAGCCACAGATGTAGTCACTGACACGTGAGCCACTGACCCAGACAGACTGCCAGCACCAGAAACAGGAGTGTGCAACACAGCCACAGATCTCCTAACTGACACGTGAGCCATAGACCCAGATACACTGCCAGGACCTGCAACAGGAGAGGGCACAACTGACACTGTGCCACCATCTGATACATGAGAGTCAACTGCACCAGCGCCACTGGGACAACTGAAATGATGAGCCACAGGGCTGTATGGGCCAGGAGGCAGGGTGGGCCTGGGAGCTGGGGATAGCTCACCTAGAGCCAAATCGGGGTTGGCAGGTGTCAATGGTGTGTGTCTGCGTTTCTTAGGGAGGTGTGAGTGCACCCTGGACAGGACAGGACTGCCAAGTGGTGGGGACTCCAAAGAATCACCACCCAGCATAGGTGGAGCAACTGCTGCCTGGGATCTGGTTTCGGGGGACGTGCTGGAGCCTGCTTGTCGTTTGCTCTGTGCCTGCCGCCTGGACTCGGAATGATGTGTAATGGGGGATGCAACAACAGGGGACACCCTCCTCTGCTTCTGACTGGCCTGGATGGGAGTGGAGGTATGGGGGGACTCCGCCGCGGAGACATCAGTTTGGCGTTTAGTAGAAAACATCAGCCTCAGTGCAGCCAGGGGTGAAGTATGCCTGTCCTTGATAGCGCCATTGTCCATGCTAGATGCCTTGTCCGTAGGATGTGCCTTATCCTTAGGTGGAGTGTTGTCTCTGGATGTAGCCTGTGCCCTGCTCGCCGCCCTGTTCCTGCCAGCAGACTTGTCGTCTGTGGTGCACCTGCCTCCAGCAGACACCTGCTCCCTGTGTGTGTCCCTGCCCTTGGGAGTGTTCCTATCCACTGCTGTGGGCCTGCTCTTGGGAGTCTCCCTGCTCTCAGTAGGTGCCTTAGTCTTCTCACTGTCCTTGGGAGTGTCCCTTACCTCTGCTGTGGGCCAGCTCTTGGGAGTCTCCCTGCTCTCAGTAGGTGCCTTAGTCTTCTCACTGTCCTTGGGAGTGTCCCTTACCTCTGCTGTGGGCCTGCTCTTGGGAGTCTCCCTGCTCTTAGTAGGTGCCTTTGTCTTCTGACTGGCCTTGTCCAAGGAACAGTCCATGGACATGTGAGTATCCCTTGCCTTGGGAGTACCTTTCGTGTTGAATGCCTGTGTAGCTCCGGAAGGCATGTCCCCCAACAACACTTGTGGATCCTGTGTGTGTACTCCAGTGCATCTGACGTCGTCTACGTGAACAGATTTAGCTGATCTAGGGGATGGGGTCTGTGCCCTGCGTGCCCTGACGTGCTGTCTGATGCTGCTTCTAGTGCAATAACCTGTATTTGAGTCCTGCTCTGAATAATCACTACCCCCTGAGACATCCAGCGGTGTAGATGGGGAAACAGAAGTAGCACCCTGTTCATTCGACTGTACTATTGCAGACGACACACTGCTTGCCAATGACTGCACTGTCCTGTGTAGACCTGCAAGATCGCCATGCATCCCTTCCATGAATGCCACCACCTGCCCCAACTTCCTATCATGGTCCTGGAAAGCATTTGTCATATTGGTCTGCCCCACACACAGCTGTCGCAGCAGATCAACGGCCTCAGCACACAGTGCATTTTGGCTCACCGTGGCAGGGGCAGCGGTGCCTGCACCGAACGCCACTCTGCTCCCCCTACTCCTCCGGCCACGAACACTACATGGTGCAGTTGGCGGAAGTGTGGGCCCTGTGTGCTGTCTTCCGACAGAAGGTGATGAGTGCCCACTCCCAGTCTGTGACAACAGTGCAGGCTCACCAAGAGTGTCCGACGAGGAGGACGATGGTGTCTCCACATGCGAGTCCTCAGGGACGGTCCTGTCCCCCTCTCCGGCGCTGGCCTCCTCCGTGTCAGTCTGCGTGTGTGCGAAGTCTGATCCGGACTCATTTCCTCAGCTACTCTCCACCGTCTGTGGCTGAGTGTCCTCTGGCAAAGCTGAAATGCACAGAAAAGATGTGTGAGTCATGGGCACACTCACGTACAGAAGGAACAGGATAGCCAAATCACATAGCAGACAAAGGTTTATGAGCCCTCATCCTGCACATGGCCCACCCCTACCAGTCATCCTCACATTTTCTGCCATGGGGCCATGGACCACTAGGGGATGTGCTTTAACACTCAACTACTAAGCAAGTGGCGTGTCAACATGGCGGACCTGGATGTCAAATGAGTACCACCCAATGGGACCAAAATGCCATCACAGGCATACATACGCAACACGGAACTCAATAGTGTGTCTGTGCACCAATACATGCATAGCACTCACAAGTTTCCTACACAGACAGTATGCTCACCGCTAGTTTGCTGTTGATCGGCACTCAGACGTTCGGCCAGTTCAGGATGCGTCACTGCAATGATACGGTGCATGAGAGGGGTCATGGAGCGTCGGGCCAGACGGGGCGTCCTTGGAATCAGGCCCAGTGTTACTTCCGCTACATTCTTGCTCAGCCTGGAAATGTCGTCCCAGCGTTTGTGGCAGTGTGTATGTCGTCTGTTGCACACCCCCAATGCCCGTACTTCCCGTGCTATGGTCCTCCACAGGTCCTTGCGAAGGTGCAGCTTGACCTACCATGATGGGAGACAAAAGGGTTTAAGTCAGTGGACAGGTGGCCTGTCACACACATAGGGGCAAGACGTTACTGTCAGCAGCCATGCAGAATCAGGAACATATGTCTAGCCCACACTACACAGCTAAGATAGAAATAGGCCTGATCATTTGGCCCCCTCATGCACACCAACATGTCCCACACTGCACTTACCACCCGTCCCGGTGCGCCGTAGAGGCGTCCATAGTTGCGGAGTACACCGTCCACGAGGACATCAAGCTCCGCGGCGGTGAAGGGTCGAGACCGGATCTCTTTGCCACTCGACATGGCAAGATCACGGAGTATGGCACTAGAGCAGCAGTCGGTGGTCAGCTCAGCAGCAGCAGCAGCAGGTCGAGGTGATGGTCACAGGCAGCAGTCGGTGGTCAGCTCAGCAGCAGCAGCAGCAGGTCGAGGTGATGGTCACAGGCAGCAGTCGGTGGTCAGCTCAGCAGCAGCAGCAGCAGGTCGAGGTGATGGTCACAGGCAGCACTGGTCCCCAGGGTAGGAAGTGTCATTTTGGCCAAGACACATACATAGGGCCCTCAGCACGTGTCAGTGGCATACGTCGCCAGCAATTGGTCAGCCCTGGAAGCGTGATCGTGAAATGGGCCAATGACTGGCCCTGTTGTTGCGGTGCACAGCTTCCGCTACTTGCGATTGGCCGTATGCGGCCAGCGTCCCTCTTCCCATTGGCTGCATGTGCAGGGACCGTCACGGGCACACATCGGCAACCGCACGTGCAAGCCTCAGGCACGGATGCTTCAGTTGCAACATTGTACTATCACTGGCGCCTCCATGGCGGTGCACGTACACAGCGGGGGAGGTGCAGGCCTATACACCCTGCAGATGTACTCAATGGACATGCCAGTTCATGACCCCCCTTACAGTCACCTTGCATCATCCACCGTACACCGGCCGGAGCGGCCGGCCCATGAACAACCGCCGTGCCCGGCCATGAACACAACCGCCATGGCCGGGCACGGCGGTTGTTCATGGCCGGGACCGGCGGTTGTTCATGGCCGGGACCGGCGGTTGTTCATGGCCGGGCACGGCGGTTGTTCATGGCCGGGACCGGCGGTTGTTCATGGCCGGGCACGGCGGTTGTTCATGGCCGGGACCGGCGGTTGTTCATGGCCGGGCACGGCGGTTGTTCATGGCCGGGACCGGCGGTTGTTCATGGCCGGGCACGGCGGTTGTTCATGGCCGGGACCGGCGGTTGTTCATGGCCGGGCACGGCGGTTGTTCATGGCCGGGACCGGCGGTTGTTCATGGGCCGGCCGCTCCGGCCGGTGTACGGTGGATGATGCAAGGTGACTGTAAGGGGGGTCATGAACTGGCATGTCCATTGAGTACATCTGCAGGGTGTATAGGCCTGCACCTCCCCCGCTGTGTACGTGCACCGCCATGGAGGCGCCAGTGATAGTACAATGTTGCAACTGAAGCATCCGTGCCTGAGGCTTGCACGTGCGGTTGCCGATGTGTGCCCGTGACGGTCCCTGCACATGCAGCCAATGGGAAGAGGGACGCAGGCCGCATATGGCCTTTGGGAAGTAGCGGAAGTTGAGCACCGCCATGGCGGCGCCAAATATGTGATCTTGTCAGACGCTGCACCGTGATGTGTTGTGTGCAGTTGCGTCATGAGGGATGTGAGCGTGATTGTGAAAGGTCATATGTCATACAATATAGCATGTGTGTCCATACAATGGACATCGGTCGGCACACAATGGGCAACAGATGTGCATTTGTACGTGTTGACGTCGGGTTTGACCCTACAGACGTTGTTACATCTTCACAACTACACAGTACATCACGGCTGTGTGGCCAATTAATGCATCTGTTGTCAGTTTCTTGTTGTGTCGAGGTGACTACAGTGGTGGTGGTACACATGCATTCCGTGTATGTGATTTCTACGTTGTGTCACCATGCATGTCATTACCGTATGCACATCATCATTGGTGGTGGCATTTGTGCTTGATGACATGGCGTGTGTAAACTTATCGTTTGTGTGCATGCAGTTGCATGAGTGTCTGTGATGTGTCTACGATACATTAGGGTGACGACTGAAGTTTTGTCAGTAAGGTACACATGTGATGGAGTTGTACACGTATGCGTCGTTTGTAAGTTGACCTAAGTTACATCTCTCTCCCACACAGGAGGGCTCCAAATGTGCATCGCCCATACACTCAGCTGGAGGATATGGTAGACGAGGAGGTGATTCGGAAATTCAGGCTGGATCGACGTCGGTTGCTGGAGCTTGTGGCTCAATTGTCTCCTCATCTGCAGCCACGTAGAACGTATCCTGGCTCGTTTACACCCACTGCAAAGGTCATGGCGGTACTACATTTCTTCGCTACTGGCACATTTCAGTATACAGTTGGAGGTGCCGGGGGGATGTCACAGGCCATGTTCAGCACGGTTCTTCGGGATGTGTTAACAGCTATGATGCTGTACAAGGATGAGTACATACATTTCCCACGTCCGGAAGAGTTGCCAGCTGTCAAAGCTGGTTTCTATGCACTGGGCCACATACCTCACGTTGTGGGCTCAATTGATGGCACGCACATCGCGCTCATTCCACCACGGGCACGCGAACAAGTGTTCAGGAATCGCAAACACTTTCATTCGCTGAACGTGCAGGTGGTGTGCCTGGCGAGCAACATCATCTCCCATGTGTGTGCAAGATTTCCTGGATCCGCACATGACGCCCACATCATGCGGACCAGCAATGTCCCACGACTCATGGCAAATCTGCCACCCGGTCAAGCGTGGCTTGTTGGTGAGTGTGCAGTGGGGACTCTTGTGATCTCTGTGTTGCATGGGGTACCCACCATATCTTGTTCTGATGTTTGTCTCTGTCATCCCCCTACATAGGCGACTCGGCTTACCCAAACCGGCCCTGGCTCCTCAGTCCCCTACGTAATCCGAGGACGGCGGGTGAAATGCGGTACAATGAGGCACATGGAAGGACACGGAGAGTCATCGAACGTACCTTTGGACTGCTCAAGTCTAGGTTTCGGTGCCTCGATAAGACCGGAGGGGCCCTGCCTTACTCACCAGGAAAAGTATGCAAGATCGTGATTGCCTGCTGCATGCTCCACAACCTGGCAGTACGCAATGACATTGAACTGCTGTTGGACCCTGAAGACGAAGGAGTTCCTCGGCCTCCCATCCCACCCATGTCGACTGATGAGGATAGTGGTGAGGAGGAAGGTGTGGACCAGAGGCGCCAGCTCATTGATCGCTACTTCCCTTGAATGTGAGTATCTACCTCTAGTGGCGGTTGACAATGCCTCATGTATGTTTTCTGGTGTTGTGTGGATATGGGGTTAATCAGCTGGGTGTGGTTTGTGATGGTTGCACATGTGTGTCTTCATGTCTTTGGACATAGGAGTGTCCATGATGTGTGTGCTCCCATCCCATGCTTGTGTGATGGTTGTCGTTTGTGTAATGTTGCTGTGCATTGTGTTGTGATGTGTGTGAATCTCTTTACTGACGTGTGTTTGCTGTCTCTGGTTTTCTCTAGGTCACTCCCGCAGCGCCATGATCATGTGCGACTATGATCCCTGTACCTGTTTACGTCTGTATCTGATGGCAATCATGTGAATAAACATGGAGGCAAAACATCATTGTGTGAGTAAATGCAATTTATTGACAGGTTGTGCTTTTGTGCTGGTGAATATTTACAAGTAAGTGGGGGGGAGGGAGTTGGAGTTGAAGGTAATGGCAGATGAAATGTCCGTGCTGACACCACATTGGGGGGTGTCAGGCTAGTCCAGCAGACCAGTGGCAATGATTGTCTATGTGGGACAGGATGGTTTGCAGGGTGAATGTGTGGCACAGGCAGTGGCATTGTCAAGGTCGTCCCCTCTTGGAGCGTGTGCCTGGCGCTCCAACACTGCTCTCAGCCACTTCCTGCCTCGGCCGCCCCCTCCGTCTCGGAGGTGGTACAGAGTCAGCTGGGAGGGCAGGTTGGTGATGGGCCACATCCGTCGCCAGGGGCTCAGGTGGTGGTGGCGGCGGTGGAGGCGGAGGCGGAGGCGACGGGGGAGGCGGAGGTGACGGTGGCGGTGGCGCTGACACACTTGGTGGAGGGGGGGGGGTTGTTCCGGCCAACCCATTCCCTCCACATCGTTGCCTGCTGGCCCATGATCACCAACATCTGGCCAAGGATGCCAGAGATTTCGCGCAGGATGTTGGTGTTGTCCACTGAGTCCTGGTGAACACGATCAGCGTTTGCCTGGGACCGGTCGTATGAGGCCTGGCACCTGGCAAGAGCTTGTAGGGACTGTGCCACTGGCTCGGGTAGCTGTCCCTCCTCTGACCGGCGGTGTGTGGCTCGCCTGATTGGCAGTTGTCCCGTTGCCTGTGTTTGTGGCCCACTCACCCTGCTTGTGTGTGGGGCCGTTGGACCAGCGTTGCGCGCTGGGTCATGCTGGGTGGCACCGGCAGGAGTCGTGGTGCTGGTGGTAGTGGTGGTAGTGGTGGTACTGGTGGTACTGGTGGTGGTGGGGACTGTGCAGATCACAGAGACAGGTGCCGCGGGAGTCACACATGCGACGTTGGTCGGTCCCGGGAGTCCCTGTGAGCCAGATGGCCCTGGCTGCGTGCTTGGTCCCGCTCCATCCTCCGCCCCGGAGCTGCCTGTGTCGTCGTCAGCAGAGAGTCCTGTAGGTGTGGGAGGCGAGGCTGGCGGCCGGGTACTGCTTTTCCCAGTCAGTTGACGATCACCTGAGGGACAAGATCGAGCTGGTCAGTAATGTGGACAGTACATGGTTACATTGATTTGTAGACATTTCTGTTTCCTGTCGCACACACCCCACCCTCCACCACCACCACCCTCCCCGTGAACATGGGGGCCTGTTGGGAGTTGTAGTTTGGGCCTCTCACACACCCCACCCTCCACCACCACCACCATCACCACCACCACCCTCCCCGTGAACATGGGGGCCTGTTGGGAGTTGTAGTTTGGGCCTCTCACACACCCCACCCTCCACCACCACCACCACCACCACCCTCCCCGTGAACATGGGGGCCTGTTGGGAGTTGTAGTTTGGGCCTCTCACACACCCCACCCTCCACCACCACCACCACCACCACCCTCCCCGTGAACATGGGGGCCTGTTGGGAGTTGTAGTTTGGGCCTCTCACACACCCCACCCTCCACCACCACCACCACCACCACCACCCTCCCCGTGAACATGGGGGCCTGTTGGGAGCCATGGACATGTTAGTGTGTTGGTGTCCGACGTGCATGTTTGTGTGGTGGGTGTGGTAGGGTGGTGGGTGGGTGTCTTCTATGTGATTTTATGTGAGTTAGCAGTGTCTCGAATGGCCCTCTTGCTGGCAGCAATGCTGTGGTGCAAGGGATTGTGGTTGTGTGGGGGTGTCTTTTTGTAGTCGTGTCTCAATGGTTGTTGCGAGTCAGGTGGTAGGTGGGCGTGTTGACTTGTGTGCATTATTGGATAATTGGGACGTGTCATGGTGGCTTGTGCTTGGCGGGTGGGGGGCCTTGTCAATGTTCGTATGTTTGCTTAGGACTTGCGGTGCACTTTCATACATTTGTTAGGCGCTAGGGATGTTGTGCGTGTTGGCCTTCCGCAGTGATGCTGTGGTTCTCGTAGCATTGTTTCTGCCGCGGACGTGGATGGCTGTGAGTTCCGTGGTACGGGCGGATTTATCCTAATTGCGGCCACGGAGTATTCTCAGGTATGGCGGTACATGTTTTATTTTCCGCGGTCATTTCCGTCCGCGGCAGTGGTTGTTCATTGGACTCCGTCCGCCGCGGACGGACTTGGTTGTGTTCCGTCCACCGCGGACGGTGTTGGTTGTGATCCGTCCGCCGCGGTCGGAGTTTCGTGACATGAATATCCTAATCCCAACCGCGGTTTCTCCGCGGCGCTGCCGGGAGTAAAATTTCCCCCACCATGGCGGACAGTACCCATTTCCGTCCGCCATCCTAATCGGCCCCTAGGTTTGGTAGGAAAATTAATACAGTAATGGAAAGATTTACATTTTATTCCAGAGCACAAAAAGAGGAAGAATCTATTGAAAACTATGTGGCTGCATTACGTACCTTAGCTGGAACTTGTGCTTTTGAAACTATAAATTTTGAACAAGTGTTAAGAGATCAAATTATGATGAAGACCAAGAGTAAAAAGATACAAGAACGCTTATGGATGGGGACAGAATCTACTTTGAATGCTGTATTAAATATTGCTAAAGGCATCGAACAATCCGAACTTTTTGTATAAATGCAAGAAACCAGGTCATTTTAGTAAAATGTGCAGATCCCCACAAAAAGTAAACTTGTTGACTTATCCTGAGTATGAAAATCCTGAAGAAATTCAGGAAATCAACAGCTTACTATGTGTAGGTGACACTAAATGCAAAGGTTTTCCTAAAGATAACATTTTGATAAATGGAATTGAAATTACCATGTTTATAGATTCTTGTGCCTGGTACACTATAATTGGCAGAAATATCTTTGACAAGTTCTGGAATTCTTCTAATCTGTTACCACCAGACATCCTGGTGGATATACTGGTCAGAAAATTGATCTTGATGGTTTCATGTAGGCAGACATTAACTTTAAAGATAGGAACATAAATGGCAAAGTTTACATTGCAGCTAAAGGTGCTTCTATTCTAGGTTGGCCACATCAACACAAGTTAGGCATTAAACTTGATCCTAATGCATCCCCTCCTGTGTATTTATTACCTCCTGAGGATAACGAGTTTACAGTCCAAATCAAGAATAAATTCCCAAACATTTTTACTGATGCTCTGGGAGAATTTGTAAACTTTAAACACAAAATTATCTTGAAGGAAGGTGCAACACCTGTTCGACATAAAGTCAGGAATGTACCTTTGGCATACCGGGATAAATTAAAGGTAATTCTATCGGATTTAGTAACTAGAGGTATCATAGAACCAACTGAGTCATCTCTCTGGGTTTCTCCAGTGGTTTTATCACTTAAGAGCAATGGTGAGCTTCGCCTATGTGTAGATTTACGCAGTTTGAATAGTGAGATTTGGGTTGATAGACATCCTCTACCCCATATGAGCTGATATCCACACTGTCAGGTGCATGTGTATTTTCAACCTTAGACTTGGCTAGTGCCTACCACCAGGTACCACTACATGAAGAATCTAAGTTCCTTGCCACTTTTATAACACCTGAGGGCTTATTCCAATTTCAACGCATGCCATTTGGCTTAGCCAGTGCAGCGTCAGTCTTTCAAAGACTTATGAAGGAGGTCCTTGATGGTTGCAAAAATGCTATTGCCTTCCAGGATGACATTTTGATTTATGGGAGGAATTTCGAAGATCATGATGAGAAATTAGATAAAGTGTTAAGATCTGTACAAGACAAAGGTTTGACTTTAAAATTTTCCAAGTGTAAATTCAGACAGAGCAAGGTAGAATATCTTGGACATGAAATGTCTGCTCAAGGCATTAAACCCAAATTTAATCATATCCAGAGCATAGTTAAGGCACCGGCACCTAATTGTAAAGAACAACTTGTTTCATTTTTAGGCCTTACTGAGTTTTATAGTAAATTTGTACAAGACTATTCTTCTAAAGTTCATTCATTAAGGTCACTGTTAAAAAAAGACGTCACATTTGTCTGGAATAATGAGCAACAATTTGCTTTTGAATTACTTAAAAAAGAAATTGTTAATGCTCCGTTTTTGAGACCTTTTGATTTGGGTAAAGAATGCATAGTATGTGTGGACGCAAGTAATGTTTGTATAGGAGCTGTGCTCATGCAAAAGAATAGGGGTGAAGAGTATGTAGTTTCCTATGCGTCTCGTACTCTTCGTGGTGCGGAATTCAAGTATTCCTCCATCGAGAAGGAACTTTTAGCTTGCACGTGGGCAGTCGAACATTTTAGGCAATTTCTTTGGGGCACGAAATTTCGTTTATGAACTAACCATAAGCCATTGATAAATATGTTAGCAGCTGGAGGTGGTTGTACTTTAACGGCACGTTTGGCACGTTTAGCTGCCAAGTTACAAGAATTTCAGTGTATAGTGGAATACGTGCCTGGTCACTTAAATGTACATGCGGACTGCATGTCTAGATTGCCTTGTAAGGATTCATGTGACGTTGCCATTATCTGTCCTGATTTTGATGTTGCATTCACAATTGACAATGTTAATAATGTAAAATGTAACTTGTCGTCTAGTGTTATCTCAGAAATGGAGTGGAGAGATGCTATGTGCAGGGATGTCAGTTTATCTAATGTTGTGAATGTTTTGCAGCAAGGGTGGCCTGAGGAAAGAAAGTTATCGGGTGACATCTTAGCCTTTTATAAAGTTAAGGATGAACTCATGTTTGATCACGGTTTTGTGACTAGGGGACATGGGTATGTCAGGTACTAAAAGAAGAATCCGTGAATTCTATTGGTGGCCTGGTGTTGATAGAATGGTGGACAAATGGGTCAGTTCGTGTTTTCCTAGTGCCAACAGTGACAAGTCGGTTAAGCCATTAGCTGGGAAGATGGATAGTTCCCCCATTGAGTTTACTACATGTCCTTGGAAAAAATTGGGAATTGATATTGTTGGTCCCCTTGATTTATCTGATAACAAGGCTGTTTTTATCTTAGTATTGATTGACTACTTTTCTAAATGGCCTGAATTGAAAATTGTGGACAAGATTGGTTCTACTCAGGTTGTGGAGTTTCTTGATGACATTTTTTGTAGAGAAGGCATTCCGGCTGAATTAGTGTCTGATAATGGTCCACAGTTTGTTAGCAGTGAATTTTCTTCTTTTATGGATAGGTGTGGTATAGTACACAAGAAAGTTTCTAATTATAATCCTCAAGCAAACGGTCAAACGGAACGCTTTAATAGAGTCATTAAGGAATCTATTCAGTTAGCTGTAAAAAGTAATTTAGATTGGAAGAAAACTCACCGCGCCTCTCTTTTGTCATACAGTACCTCTCCTAACTCAGTTACGGGTTTTTCTCCATTTGAATTGTTAAAGGGTAGGAAACCTGGTTCGAGACTTTTACCTTGGTGGTTGAAGATGAAGATTCCTTGTGGGCCTTCTTTTGATCCCTCTAAAGTTAGAGATAAAGTCTTAAAATATCAGGAAAAGATGAGAAGCCCTTCAGTACTTTTGAATGATCATAGGTCTAGGATTAAAGTTGGTGATTTTGTAAGAGTCAAATTTGGAAGAACTTATGGTTCCAGGTGGAACAAATGGTCCGATCCTTGCGAAGTTATAGAAGTCTTTAGCAAGGCTGTCAGGGTTCAAGGTGGGAAAGTGTGGAATTTTAGAAGGGTTTCACTTTGTAGGACATTTGATCCTAAAGCTAATGCACAATTGTCTTCACCTAACTCTGACAATGATTCTTTTCCAGCTTTCTTGGACACATTTGGTGGCGATTTACAAAATGCTACTAGAAATAACAATGAAGCTTTTTCTAGTTTGTTGGACACCTTAGGGCACGAACCATTAAGTTCTGTTGTTGTGCGTGATAATATTGATCAAAAATTTAATCCTAGCAGTTTAGATGCAAATTGTAAAGTGGACAAAAGGAATGCACAATCCTCTGATGTTTTTTTAAGGAAAGTTCTCGAGTTAAACATACCCCTGTTAAATTGCGAGATTTCATTATTTAGTTTTTTTTTTTTTTTTTTTAAGGGGGAAGGTGTGTTATATCCCCTTAAGTCTATCTCATTGTAATTGTAATACCTCAGTGTGTGTTCCACTGTGTGTTCCACATTCTGTATGTAGCAGTTGTTAGATCTCCTTTTGACTTCCTATGTTGTGGATGTATAAGCTGTTATCTCCTGTGAATAAATTACTCTTACATCAAGATTAGTCTTCGTGGATTACATCAGTATTGACCAGCGAAAAAGCGGCAGATGGTCTCCCCATCCACCGCAGACCCCCCAGCCATCGTAATGTGGCGGGAGTCAATCATAAAAGGATGGCGGGCGGATCGCCCTCGCCAGCCCGGAGGGGCGATCTGCCTGCCATCCTAATAGGCTCCTAAGTGAGATGAATTTAAGAAATGGAATAGAGAAATCCTCTCACACAGACTGTACGGGTGCAGTGGAAAGTACTTTGCAACTGCACAGATGTTACATCCTTACACAGTACCATCTGTGATGTGGTTATAGCTCTCTCTACATGTGCCTTTGGGGTACCACAGCTCTTCACCTGAATATGCACCTCTGTGCATTTGTATGTTGCTCCTACTGACCAGGAGACTAAAGTTGGACCAGACTGTTTCCAGCAGAGGCAAAACATTAACTTCAGTTTATGTTATGGAGTTCCTGCCAGACACTCACACTGATTTTTACTTGGCTGATACAGTAGGATGGATGGCAGCAATATGGTGAGTTACCCACCTAGTATATCTTGCATATGCCCCCCCAAGCTTTCATATACGCCAGCATTGTGGGCAAGGCAACCCTGGCTCTGTGCGTTTTTACTGCCGGTTGTTGTCCGACAAATACATTTTTTGAAAAAAATTTGTTGAAACGGTGCAAATGAAAGCACGGGTTTCACATATATTAGCTAGGCACTTTCAGAGCTGGGACATGCCAGACTCCAAATAAGCCCTACACCCTGCTACGCACCAGGGAATTAAATGGTTGAGTGTCCAAATAGCTGAACCGGCCATGAAGAGCACGTCCTCCACAATTAAACTGTTCCATGGCTGTTGGCAGCTATGCAGAAACAATGCAGATGAACCACATCAGCACGGCCTCATCTGGTTTCAATTAGATAATCTACAGGATGTTCTGTACACGGCTATTTACCACAGCTGCTGCAGTGTGTGCGATGTGCTTCCTGCATAGAGCATTCATGCCAACATTTTAGGACAGGAACGTGGGAGATTTAAAATAAAAAATCGGGTGAATGAAAATTCCCCATTGAATTTTATTGAAAAAAATGCAATTTCAGGCGGGAGACAGCTAAAATAAAGCCATTTTTGGCTTGAAAAATCGGTAGTCTCCCGCCTGAATCGGGTCTATTGGCATTTATGACGTAGAGCAAGTCTGATCTTTACTGTCAGAATTCTATTCTCCTCTGGTCGTTGATTTTTTCGCTGTTTACTCCCCCCCACCCCCCAGGGGCCATTTGAGTAATCTGGAGAGAGAACAAATTCCCAGCAGGCTTTCAACATGTGGGCCTGTTTGATGCACAGGAAAAATGTGAGTGAAATCCCTGCTTAACGTAGGACTTAAAATGCAAGGCCTTATTGTTGATGCATCGATTGTGTGAAGAAAAAACACACCCAGTAGTTAGGGTGACCAACTGGCACGGGTGCAAATTTAGGACGATCAGTGTAAAAATTCAGGACAAAGGGTCAGAATTCAGAAGAGAAGGTCAAATTTCATTGCAGAAATTTGGGACAATACATACGTTTTACAGACAAATCAGAGGAGGTCGCACATTAGTATATAACTAAATAGCCAACCAGAATAAGGACAAGTCAAAATAAGTTTATATAAAGTTGAGGCAATTGTGCACTGCACAGTTTTTTAGTGTGCACACAGCTTTGCAAATCAGGCCCTTTCTGCAATTAAGATTTGTGTAGGAGAAGGCACACCACATGATGTCACTACTATAGGGCCCAGTGTCATTCTATCTGTGATAATCGTCTGCAGTCTCAGAGTGACAATGGGCCAGTCCACAGTCTTTGCAAGGTCTGGGAGGGGCTGCTGCAGGCAGCCTCGATCTACAGATTAAAAGATAAATGCGAGAGACCCCCAGTGGAAACGTTTAATCTCACGGGGCCTCTCGCAGGGATACCTTCCTGAAATTCCCCAATTTTATTTTAGTATGATGTCTGTACCCGTCACCCCGAGTGGGACGGGTATGCTCAGACATAAGTCCCGTGCTCTCCAGGCCACTGGAATCAAGCTATCCTGGCTGATGACGGCTGATAGCCAGAAACCGGTCCTAGGATGCTTGGTTCCGGTCCAGGAAAGACATGGCTTGGCAGTTCGGGCTGGACTGTTCCCATGAGGCACAAGGTCAAGACTGATTTGCATATGGCCATGTCTGAACTGGGGTGGTCTGGTGAGCAAAATAACGATGGATGAAACCCAGATCTGTGACTGGGGGTGAATGTTCTGCCATTGTGCCACAATCCGTCCATCAATTGTTGTTTTTGCATTTGTCACCCTGAGTGGGACGGGTATGCTCAGACGTGAGTTCCGTGCTCTCCAGGCCACTGGAATCAAGCTATCCTGGCTGATGACGGCTGATAGCCAGAAACCGGTCCTAGGATGCTTGGTTCCGGTCCACGAAAGACATGGCTTGGCAGTTCGGGCTGGACTGTTCCCGTGAGGCACAAGGTCAAGACGGATTTGCATATGGCCATGTCTGAACTGGGGTGGTCTGGTGAGCAAAATAACGATGGATTAAACCCAGATCTGTGACTGGGGGTGAATGTTCTGCCATTGTGCAACATTCCGTCTATCAATTGTTTTTGCATTTGTCACCCCGAGTGGGACGGGTATGCTCAGACGTGAGTCCCGTGCTCTCCAGGCCACTGGAATAAAGCTATCCTGGCTGATGACAGCTGATAGCCAGAAACCGGTCCTAGGATGCTTGGTTCCGGTCCAGGAAAGACATGGCTTGGCAGTTCGGGCTGGAATCTTCCCATGAGGCACAGGGTCAAGACTGATTTGCATATGGCCATGTCTGAACTGGGGTGGTCTGGTGAGCAAAATAACGATGGATTAAACCCAGATCTGTGACTGGGGTGAATGTTCTGCCATTGTGCAACATTCCCTCCATCAATTGTTGTTTTTGCATACTCGTCTGCAGTCTCAGAGTGACAATGGGCCAGTCCACAGTCTTTGCAAGGTCCGGGAGGGGCTGCTGCAGGCAGCCTCGATCTACAGATTAAAAGATAAATGCGAGTTGGGGCGTAGCTTCGGCGCCGACTCATCATGGCGGATCTCCTTTGAGCTCAGTTCGTCGGCGGAACTCATTACTTCGTGGAACCACCTCTTCTTTGCATTTCCTCGCCACAACCACGGGCAAATGTTGCTGAAGTTGCCGTGAACACTCGAAGCCTGTTTTGGTCATTTCCTTGTCCTGAGCACATCGCTGGCAGCTCCGGTGTTTTCTCTTCACGTCGCTGCGGGTGGCCGCCATTTTGGGCTGCGCTCTTACCTCATATGCTGGTAATTCATTCTCCTCAACTGCAAATGCCACGCTAAAGCCCCTTTTTACTGGCAACATGTTTTTATTTACTTTTTTCTTGGGATATTTATCTCCCTAAATGAATGCTGCCTCTTTCTCTGCTTCGCTACAGGAGTTTACAGCTTTCTATTCCTTTTTTCTTGCCACAAGTCATTTTACATGAATGCATCATTTCCACATTCCTCAGATATATGCTTGCAATGGTTTTTCTTTTTTCACCTCTCACCTTGCTTGCATTGTGACTCTACTTGATGCCATTTGATGACATTTTGAATGTGCTGGGAATTGCTCTTTTTTTTCTGCGCTCCATTTTAAGAACTTTCCTCTCAATGACTTTTTGCAAATATTCTAAGTACTCTACGTTGTTGTGTGGTTGTTGTCTTTGAGTCTTCAGGATTTATGCCATGATTTAGATTGCACTATTTCCAGTTTTACCCTAGACAGCTTTATTTTTGGTCGTCTGTTCTTGTTCTTCTGTTGGTGACGTGGGCGGCTGCCATTTTGCCCGCTGAGCTCGCGTTTCCATGAGTCACTCTGCAGCAGACTGCTGATTCCTTTCTTTTTTTCCTCTACCTGAGGAATTGTTTCATTTCATTCACTGGAGCTATTCATTGTGTCAGTATTTTCCTTGTGGCATAGCCTCTGTGTTTTTTTACTCTCCTCGATAGAATGGCAAGCGACTCCCATCTTACCAGACCTTCTGTCACAGGCACAAAACCTAAGAGGCATAAAAATGACCCACCGTCACCTATTCAATCCTCAAAGAATCCCGTTCTGGACTCTATTCTGGACAAGGTCAGAGGCCTTCAACCTTTCATGATTGCAACAAATGAAAAATTGAAACAGATAGAGGACAGATGGATTGTTATGGAGAGCAAAGTTTTGGATCTGGAGCAACGTGTCAGCGTTTTACAGGATATCTCTACCAAGATCCCAACTCTTGAACAGGAAATTCATAAGTTAAAGATTCATACTGAGGATTTGGAAAATCGCAACCGTCGTAACAACCTACGCCTATATGGTCTTCCGGAAAATGTTGAAGGCTCCAATATGGTCTTCTTTCTTCAGAAATTTCTTCCTGAACTCCTCAATCTTCCATCTTCAGAATCTCCCCTCGATATACAAAGAGCTCATCGCCTGGGTCGCCTTACTTCGAATCCTACTAGACCACGTGGCATTATTTTGGAATTTACTGAACTTATGTCTGTTTTTAAGGCTGCTAAACTCAAACGACGACTCATTTGGTCTGGTCATAACATCTTCATCTCTCAAGACATCTCTAATGCAACGAATGCATGCCAGAAAGAATTTCTTGCTCTTCATCCTCAAATGAGACACCTTGATATTCAATATGGCATAGTTCATTCATGTCTCTGCAAGATCACTAATGCTAGGCGTTCGCGCTCCTTCGATGATTCGGAAAAACTTAAACTTTTTCTTCAATCCTTTTCTTCAAATGGAATGGACACTACTACCTGATTCTCTGTATTGTTCTTATCTCTTTGTCTCTCTATGACTGATTCACTCGAATCTTCTTTCTTCACTAATTTGTTTTAGTATGATGCTCTTATTTATGGTTCTCTTTCTCGTATATCTTATTTCTCTTTTTGTGATCCGCCTTGCCTTGCGCCACTATGCTTCCTCTTCATTGTCTTTTTCTCTTCTTACAGATCTGGTTGTTTTGCCTTGATCTGTCTGTTTGTCTTTTTTTTCTTGCTTTATCCCTTTCTTGTTCTCCTTTTTCCTCTTCTGCTTTCTCTTTGATTGAATACTTTTTGTTTCTTTGTATTTCTATTTATCCTTCAGTGTTCTTTGTTATTGTCTTAGGGTTAATGTATCCTAGTATTGTGTTTTTTTTTGGTGGTTTGTCTTCATGTCATTTCTTTGTTGGTGTGTTCTTTTTTGTAGTCTCATCCTTGAAGTGTATCTACTCCACTTGTCACCCATCCTCCCAAGCCTCCATTATGTGTAACTTTGTTACATGGAACGTCCGGGGTCTTGGGAATCCAGTCAAACGACAAAAGGTACTGTCACATTTATCTAAACTCAATTCCCAAATTGATTTTCTTCAAGAAACTCATTGTTCAGATGTGGAATCGCTAAAGTTGAAAAGACAATGGGTGGGCCAAGTTGTTTTTTGTCCCGCATCTAACAAAAAAGGATGTGTTGCTATATTGTTTCAAAAAGCTTTATCAGTTCAAATTTTATCTACTCAAAATGATGATGATGGTCGATGGGTAATGGCTAAGATTGTGGTC
This sequence comes from Lissotriton helveticus, assembly GCF_964261635.1. Taxonomy (NCBI): domain Eukaryota; kingdom Metazoa; phylum Chordata; class Amphibia; order Caudata; family Salamandridae; genus Lissotriton; species Lissotriton helveticus. The sequence goes on along the minus strand of NC_136070.1, from coordinate 1,043,386,566 downwards.
CAAAACAAAACATTAGTTTTGTTAAATATCGTAATACTTTCTTATTATCTGATACAGTTTTTATCAAAGACGTCACCATTTTTATTAATGAATTCTTTACTTTTAATAACCCATTAGACACTTCTGTCCCTAATAACTGGGATGCTTTTAAAGCTGCTCTCCGTGCCTTCACCATTTCTTATGTATCTAAGAAGAAGAAGGTCACCAGAAACAAATATGAGGATCAACTCCAAAAAATTAAAGGATTGGAGCATAAATATTTTACCTCTAGCTCTCCTGATGCCCTTCATGATTTAATTGTAGCAAAAACTGAACTTAACAAATTAGCAACTATTGAAGCATGTAACATTCTGCTTAAAATTAAGTCTAAATATCATGGAGGTCAAAATAAAGCGGGTAAGATGCTAGCAAACTACTTAAAAGTTAAGTCTGAACGTAAAACTATTGGCCCTATTCTCAACGAATCTACTAATACACTAGTCTCATCAGACGAAGATATTGCCGAAGTCTTTGATGAATATTATCAATCTCTTTACTCTGATGACACATTCCCCTCCACTCAAAATTTAGACACTTTTTTTCAGGTCTGTCATCACCACCATCTCTTCCTGATACATTTGAAGCATTAGAGAAAGATATTACTCTTCAGGAAGTGTTCAATGCCATCCAATCTTTGAAAAAATCAAAGGCAGCAGGTCCTGATGGGTTACCTGTTGAATTTTATTCTACGTTTAACTCAATTTTTGCCCCCAAACTCTTACACATTTTTAACTCCTTTATTGCTCAGTGTAGAGCTTCTGGGTCTTTTATGGATGCCTTAATTGTTATAATTCCTAAACCTGATAAGGACCATTCATATTGTAAAAATTACCGTCCTGTATCTCTAATTAATTATGATTGTAAAATATTTGCCAAGATTATTGCGTCCCGCCGTGACGGCATCATTCCTCTTCTGATTAAAACTGACCAAGTTGGATTTGTGAAAGGTAGACTAGCTTCTGACAATGCTCGAATGTTTTCTAATATTATTTCCCATGGCAAAAAATTTCAGGACCCCTTGAAGCCCTATCTTTAGATGCTGAAAAATCATTTGACCGTATTAATTGGCCATTTATGTTTCAAACTCTCCAATGGTTTGGTTTTGGGCCCTCTTTTATTGCTTATATTAAACTTTGTATTCCTGTCCCAGAGCCAGTATTTTTGTTAATGGCCATTTCTCAAGGTTTTTTTCTTTATCTAGAGGTACAAGGCAGGGTTGCCCTCTTTCTCCTTTATTATTTATCCTATGCCTTGAACCATTCTTAGAGCGTATTCGGACTAACTCTCAGATTACTGGCTTTAAGCTTAACTCTGTTGAAACTAAAATATCTGCTTATGCAGATGATATTCTGATTTATATGTCCAATCCTGTTTACTCCCTTTCACATTTTATGAATGAAGTTTGACTCTATTCCTCTATTTCTGGTTATAAACTCAATTTATCAAAAACAGAAGTTCTACCTTTAAATTCTATTTGTTACCAATTCATGTTTAATGATACTAATTTTGCTTGGTGTCCCTCCAAAATTATATACTTTGGCATTTGGTTTTCATCAACCCTAACTGATACTCTTAAATTCACATTCAACGCATTACTGAAGAAACTTCAATCCCTCCTCCTCATATCCTCTCCCTTATATCTTTCATGGTGGGGCAGATTGGATACTATCAAAATGATGATTGCTCCTCACGTATTGTACACAGTGTCTATGCTTCCTATTAAAATCCCTAATGTATACTTTTCTCGAATAAACTCTATTTGTATAAAACTCTTGTGGAATAATAAACACCCACATATTGCTTTAAACAAACTTATTCGACCTAAAACTGAAGGTGGTGTTCGCTTTCCTAACTTTAAAGCTTATCACTCAGCCTTTATGATTAAACAATCTTTCTCATTAGCTTATGATTTTTTGGATACTCCTGTCCCCAGATGGATCCTTTTTGAACGTTCATTATTAAAAGATTTTTCTTTTCAACATATTATTTTTATGTCTAAGTGCTCCTTTTTGTCCAAAAACCCTGTTTTGAAATATTCCCAAACGTTACTCCATAATACATTTTCTAAGGATTTGACTACTCTTCAATGTTTTTTATCCTCTATTGTATGGTATAATACATTTCTTAAATATAAAGGCAAATCTTTTTACTATAAATATTGGAAGGAAAAGGATATCTCTTTTGTTCATCAATTTCTCCATAATTATTTTATTATCCCCTTTCATGAGCTACAAATACGCTATCAGTTACCCGATTGCTTTTTCAATGAATACAGTATCATTGCTAATGCCATACAATCTCATTTGACTACTTTTTCACTCCCACCTGCTTCACCATCTTTAATTCCTTCTACACCTCTATATCCTTTATTTTCAACCCACAGACCTAAAGCCGCCCTTGTATATAAATTATTGTTATCCAATGTTACTGATCGTTCAAAGTCCAATATTGAGATTGCTTGGGAAAATGATCTGTCCGTTTCTCTCTCTGTTACAACTTGGGAGAAACTGTGGTCTAAGTTGTTTAAAGTTTCTGCTGCTGCGCGTATAACTCAATCTTTGTTTTTTATTTATCATAGAGCTATTAGTACATCAACTATATGAGTGTTCTTCTGTTTTATCTTTTTGGAATTCAGTTTGGAATGTTTACATGTCAATATTTAACTTCAATGCTACTTTATCACTTCTGCATGTTTTTGTGGGATCTTTATCACCTGATGTAGACATTGGATCCTCTGTTTTAAGACTGTTTGATCTTTTGATTGCTTTAGTTTTTAAAGTAATTTTATCATCCTGGAAAGAATTCAAAATTATCATTACTTACTTGGTGGAGTTTATTTGTGATGAACACAGGATTGCCACTGGTTCCTCTTCTTCTGTTTCTCAAAAAATCAAATCTGATCTCCTTTGGCTTCCCTTTACTACTTACCTTTCTTCTAAACCTCCTTTACGTTAACTCTTTTTCTTTCTTTCTCCACATTATTATCCTATATATCATTTTGATTCTTCCTTTCTTTTCTTCTTTCTTTCTCTTTCTCTTTCCTGCTATCCTTTCCCTTTTCTCTCTTCTAATTATAAATTTATCTTATGTTATATGCCTGATTGTTTTATTTTACTTAGGTTACAATATGTTTTAATATGGCCTTTGTTTGTAGTTTAAAAATCTTAATAAAAATTTCTTAAACAAACAAAAAAAAAGATAAATGCGAGAGACCCCCAGTGGAAACGTTTAATCTCACGGGGCCTCTCGCAGGGATACCTTCCTGAAATTCCCCAATTTTATTTTAGTATGATGTCTGTAAGGCGTGCGTTACGGAGGCCTTACAGACATCATACTAAAATAACGGACAGCCCATGAAATTTACAACGGTTGGTCGCCCTAATAGCCAGTTAAAGCATATCCATCCCTATTTACAAAAGTGGATGTTCATAGCACACATTCTCACCCAATCCACCCAAACCCCGTACTGACACCTTTCCAAGGTCAACACCACTCTCACACGGCAGATGAAAAGCATTCTGCGGGCTTGATTGGGCCTTCCAGGTTCATCATAATACCACACCACAGGCAGACACGCATGCCAATTTCAAGTCCAATGGAAATGTGATAAATGTGTGATAATGAGAATGTCACACATTTACTTCAATCTCCTGATTTGGAGTAAATGAATTAATACACGTTACCTCATTTATGTTTAAAGCTATTTTTGCCAGCCTTGTGCTGACGGTAGCCTTCACGGTTGTAATGTGATGTAACGTGTTACACATTTCAGTAATTTGTTCATAATAAATTATTGCAAATTATTACACAGCTGTAAGTGAAATTTAGGGTACTTCGACACCACCGGACAGAGGTAAATAATTTCGGCGTCAGCATTTTTCTAGGATAGTCTTCTAAATGAAAGTTCACTTTCTACTTCATCACATTGCCAATGAGAATACCACAGTTTTTAAATCCAATTGTGTTCAAAATAATAGAAAAATACATTGCTGTCAGTTCATTGAATCAGATATATGAAAAAGAGTTGCTAAAAAGAGATGCACTACGCAAAAATCCATACTAACCATGAATTTTTACTTTCACTATAATTTTCCTCTGAGTTAAAGGCTTTCTAAACCTTAACTATTTTTCAAATATTACATTGTGTAGCACTGATTGTTGGGCCTGATAAGCCCCGTCTACTTAAGGGCTGGCTTGATGGCCCAGGCACAGCTGCCTGCTAGACCTATTGTTTTGAATCTGCCGAGTGGGATTTGGGCACCCCTTTCATTTACTGGCGTGTTTGGATAAAGCCCTTCAGCTGTTGCTTCAAGTCTGTTGGAACTTGGAATCGCATTTTCAATGGATCCAGAAGCTTACATTTCTCACCTAATACTGTTGGATGTTTGGTGCATCATTCCACATCCTAGAACGTGAATTTGGTTTAATGTATGAGTTGTATTGTTTTTAATATAAAGAACAGAACTGCTCCCTTTCTTTCCTCCACATGCCTCTCATCATTCCCATTGCACTCTCCATGGTCCTTCGCTCACTATGCTCTCACTTTGCCACCAGCCCCCTATTTCCTCCACATACCTCACCACTTCTCCAAACACAATTTCTTCTCTCCCCTTTGATTTTAGAGATTCTATTCTCTCCCATTAATTTTCTTGACTGCACTTGCTCCCCTATATATCGCCCTACCTCAGCACTTCTTCTCAAGCACACCCACACTCCCTCACCCAGTGAGTCAACCTGTACGTTTCTCCGTTTCAAAATTTGGGGACCATGTGCAATATTGATAATGAGCAGCATTTCCAGACTTGACCTGTTCTTCTTCTGACCACTTTGTTTCTTTAGGAAAGCCCTGCTTAATTTAGATATTAACTGCCGGCTACCCTACCTGTATAACCATCTCTGTTTAAAAGCATTGCCAAGGCCAATAGGGCTGACTTTAATGTGCTAAATGGGTGAAAACGACATCTGTTCATCGTCTTTTTGTATTTATCACATTAAAGCCACATGCATTGTTTTGACAATGCTTGGTTTCTGATCTGCTCTATGGGTGCGATTCTGATGTCGTTTGGAAGGCCTCCGAATCTGATTTGGCTTTCCTGGATCTGATCCGTGGCACTTGCTTACGACTGAATCGTACACAGGTCCGAATGACTAAGTACGATGCGAAGATCGCGTACGCGCCGACTGAATTGTTTCCAGGTCCCGAACCGGTCCGTACAACTCGTTCGTAGCCTAATCGCGCTGTGCTTTGGAACCAATTTCCGACGGGACAAGTACGATGCAAGATTCAGACAGCCAATTTGCCTTGGCCCCCCTTCACCAAGAGCCCTCCGAATCTGTCACAGGTGTGCCCATGGGTCCCCCCATTCGAGGCATTCACAGTGTGGTGGGCACCATGGGGTGCCAGCCATAGGGTGTACGCTTTTCCCCACCCACCCCTTATCTGCTATGAGAGCCTGTGTACAGGCTCCCACAGAGTTTAATGGGAGTCCGAACGAACAGGGTCTGTAGGCATATGGCAGCATTGTAATTGCTCCTTCGAATTCCCGGAGTATGTTTCGCTCAGAAAGTTCTCCTGATCTGAGTCGTACAGAGGGCTTTCCTAGTGAAATCGGAATCGGGCCCTAAGTTGTTACATCAGTGAAGTTACATGTAAATAAATCTATAGGAAACATTTCAGCATGTGGACAAATAATACATTAAACAGAAGAGTACAAACCCAAATGGACATTAAAATTTAAATTAAAAATGTATTAGTGCAAAAATGTATTTTCTTTTTATAAATATAGAAGTGTGAAACAGTGGCACCATATAAATATAGATATATCTGTACAATCATTAAACTGCAATCAATATCATGTATTTTTAGTCAGTTTCTATTTGGCATCTTAATTCATTAAATTCATAGATCGCCAAATGTACAATGGTACACTTACATATTTTAAAAAAATCATTCTATTATGAAAAGAGACACTGAAGCACAACTAATACAGTCGATTTACACCAAACATTTAAATCATTACAAAATGTCATGGCTAAAATGAAATATACTATCTACGCGCAATTCGGCTGAGCCTTCATCAGGTAGCCATGTTTTTTTGGTATCTGAAAAAAACAAACAAAAAAACACCACTTGTTGTCAGAACATTGGTCCAACTTAAACTAAGGTAAGTACATACATTGAAAGTCCTACTATATACATCTTATATGCATAATGTTCTGAAACAGAACTATTTATTAAAAAACATTAACTATACAGTATTATTTACACTTTCATTACTAGTCACCAAGGGCTAGATGTAGGTAACTCTAATTTACCGACTCATAAATACCGAATTTTACCGATTCGGTATTTATGAATCGGTAAATTAGAAGGAGGGAGATGTAGGTCATTTTTTATTTTGAATTACCGAATCTGTAACATTCGGTATTTACCGATTCAGTAAATACCGAATCGGTATTGCCCATTGATTCCTACGGGCCTTGAAGCCCATAGGAATCAATGGGCAATACCGATTCGGTATTTACCGAATCTGTAAATACCGAATCCTGCCAGGGTGCAGGGGGTGTCACTTTGACACCCTCTAGCACCCCAAGTACAGGTTTGTGTGACATGTGGCACACATACATGCCCTAAGGGCATGTCTGTGTGTCACATTGCACAGGTGTGCATGCACAGATGTGCATGCACACCTGAATTCGATATTTTACCACCCAATAGGATTGGGTGGTAAAATACCGACTCTTAAGGGCCTGTGGCACTCTTAGGAGTGTCAGCTACATATGGATTTACCGAATCGGTAAATATACCGATTCGGTATTTTACCGATTCGGTAAATTTACCAATTCGGTAAATTTACAGAATCGGTAAAATATAGGCCCCCTACATCAGAAAACCCTAATACCGGTCGGTAATGGCCGAATTCGGCCGTTACCGACCGGTATTGGGGCTCCTACATCTGGCCCCTAGTTACTAACAGGGCCAACACAGTAGAGAATTTTATTAGCCAGATAAAAAACCAATAAGTGACAAATACAGTAGTTAGTGAACACACCCAGAACTTAATTAAGACCGCTCATAAAAGAACAAATAACAATAGAAAAAACAGATCAAAGAGATAAAGAAAGAGTAGGAAAAGCCATGATTTTGCTGTAAGAGGTAACTATATTAAATGGGAAGAGATCTTACTGCAGTATGAGGAGCAGTAGAGTCAGCTTTTCTTGAGTTATGGACAGATTATTCACTTTTTAAATACTAACGTAAAATTAACAATTTTAGAAGAACATCAGGCCTGGTGTGCTTTAGTCAGGAGTAAACTTATAGGCTCCAGTAAATGGTTCAGGCTACTCTGCAAGCACCCGGCCCAGTAATTGACTCCTGATGTTAGGGGTATTGTTTTTGACAAAACGCAATGTAGGTTGTCGAAAGAATATTGGCAATTAATTGCTGAACTGGAGCATAAATCCTTAAAAACAGAAAACTATAAAAGGATGTAATTCATGTCCTGCTGGATGGCATATTACACTCCCCAAGCAGTGCGTTCAGCATTTTCTTCAGTCCCGATTCAGTCCTTTGGTTGTCATCAGGAAGGGGGGAGGAGGCTGGCTTCATACGTGTTATGCGTGCACAAAACTGGCAACATTTTAAGAAGATTTAATTACAGCTATAAATCGAAGTCTGCAGTTCTGGTTTGAAATAGATGCAAGTGTAGCGCTATTTGGGACTTCTAAAGAGACTCGTGAGTTAAGGAAATATGGACAGTATTTTATCTCTTTTTAATTTTTATAACATATTTTATTGATTTTCTCACTATTACAATTTCTTCCATTATTGATATACATTATTTGAATCAACTGTAATATGCCATGTATTGAATCTCAGTATAAAATAAACAACTCCATTCTGGTCGAGGAGATCACAGTATTTTATCTCAATCACATTCACGATAGCTCGCTCCTTAATATCGCAAAATTGGAGAACACAGTTGGTTGGCCGAGGTGGTGGACTAAAATGTTAAGGACTAAACAGTTTGAAGAAACATATGCGAAGAGAGCAGGGAGTGTTAAGAGGTAAACATCTATCTGGCAGCATTTTGGAATTCTTTGAACTTGAATGTGGCGTAAAACGTTTCACATTATTTGGGTTGTCCGTAAAGGGTTTGATGTTACAATGGAACATAATATTTATGAATACATTAGCACCTATGTTCTCTCTTTATTTTCCACGAAGAAGAGCACACTTCAATTTCTTTATCAAGATAGCAGTATCAGCCAATGGTTACAGTTGCATACATTTCTGGACCTAGGGTTTTGGAAAACTATGCACCAGGACGTTCTCGTATTACTTCAGGTACAAGTTTGATGTCCCATTGTTAACTATTTGTATTGTGTAAGCACAAAAATCACTAGCGCTTTCTGGATTTAGAAACATGTTTAATGTATATTTATTTCAATTTATGATTTTTTGTAAATGAAGGTGCACCAGAATAAAAGTCCAAAATATCCAAATGAGTCCAAACAAATCTTCTTTATTGTGTATCAAAATCTTAAAACTGGCCTTCAGCCAACGCGTTTCGTTCCTAGACGGAACTTCTTCAGGGCTCTAGTTTTAATAACGTCACCATAAATAGAACAAGGTAATACTGGATCAAATAACAATTTGTGGAGCACCGGTCAAGTAAGGCATGCAACTAGTATTCTTATAATGAAAGAATGGGGGAGAAATTCTTCTTCCATAAGCACACAAAGTATGCGGAGCCCCTCACATAAAATATGTGAGTACGAAATCCAAATCCCTGATAAGATACGCCATGTATGCTGAAACTTCTGTTTGATAACGTGATTGTTCCAATTTATGGTATGAATTATTCCTAGGTTTTCAATGTGAGAAACACAAGGAACCCCTGGGTAATTATTGTAAAAAACTCCTAGGGCAGGGAAAATCAAGTGTGTGCAAAAATCCTAGGCAGTCTTAGTGATAGACAACAAGTTATGATACCCACTTATGACTAGGAACAGGCATGCAAAAAATACATAATCATACATAAAAGACAATCATATTTGTAATATACATAATAAAATTCATATGTAAAATACACAATAACAAAACAATACACTATTACAGAATAATTAAAAAGACACCACAATTGGTTACTACAGGGTGTCAAGAAACAAATGAAGAAGAAATACTCATTTTCGGCGAAAACGCCTTCTTCAGGAGTCACAAATAACCATCTGCAAATAAATATAACACACATTAAATACATTATATTTCCTAAATGACTTACATCCACAAATACTACTAATCGATCGACAGATAATTTACAACCATATATGATATAATACATAAATCCATAACATTCTACATAACAATTTGCCGCCAACCTAACATTAGAGGGTCTAACATTTCTACTTTGTGTCTAACTAGTGATACGATACACATATTACAGACAGAAGATTGTATAGTACTCAAATTTCAAATGCAAAGTCTATCTATTACATTTGGGTAGCTATGTACTTAATCAAAGTAACAGATTCTAGCCCATTGATATATGTATAAATAAATGTGAACTTACAAGATAAGACAAAAAACAACCTTCAGTTTGGTAGTTTCACGTGAAGAGATGGTCTAACATATACCTGAGAAAACATATATATGAAGACAACATATGCATTAAGGTATGGCAATCTAATGGTTTGGTGCAAAAATTTCAATAAATCAGGTGAACACAACAATACCATATAGATGCAAAGGAAACTAGAGTGTCATCTTTGAACTATGGGTCTCTTCTTCATTTGTTTCTTGACACCCTGTAGTAACCAATTGTGGTGACTTTTTAATTATTCTGTAATAGTGTATTGTTTTGTTATTGTGTATTTTACATATGAATTTTATTATGTATATTAAAAATATGTTTGTCTTTTATGTATGATTATGTATTTTTTGCACGCCTGTTCCTAGTCATAAGTGGGTATCATAACTTGTTGTCTATCACTAAGACTGCCTAGGATTTTTGCACACACCTTATTCCTAGGTTTTACCATGTTGATTAAACCTGCTCAATAAGAAATAAAAAAACATAACACCCTCAATTTGCAGAGTGCTTGATGGCTCCTCTAATCAAGCGCCATCTACTTTCTTACAACTGGGCTTCTTGCCTTTCCTTATATGTGGTAGTTATGCATTACATGTGCACAAGAAGGTGGGTGCCCATTTTAGACACCCTTGAATGGCTGTTGAATATGGTGGAATCAAACATCTCCATCCCTTCTGTTACACAAATCATTATAAATTGAGGACAGTGTGCCCACATCTTCTAACTTCCAGTGCTTCTAGCTGTTGCGGCAGCCTCAGCTCTGCAGACCCACCACCTGGCTCTAATATAGAAACTTATTTTGAATAGTCATTCAGGCTTGATGAGTGGCCTTTATTTCGGGTAGTCACCACTTAGCAGGGCAAAGATAAAGTTGCACTTTCTTACCACTAGACGGAGATTTTGAACTAACTTAAAATAAATTAAAGGTCTACCTTGATTGGCCCAGCTTTCCCCATTTTTGCCTTTGAAAGTATCCAATTACAAATCATTGCTGGTGGCTCTGGATAAGCTCTGAACTCTAGAAAAATCTTTGAGACCTTTTTGCTGTTATTGACTAATGGAAGAGGAAGCCAAACTGCCTTTGAAGAGAGGAGCAGTCTCCTGACTTGAAGGAAGATTTGTACAAGTTATATCTGATAAACAGTGATTGAGTCACGCATGAGATACATACAATCCAGCTGTCCAGAGTTACCAAAGTATCTAACACTCATTACCTGGGGTAATAAAGCTGCAGAAACACATTCCTGCTCACATCTGTGGTGAGCTTGTACTCCCAAATATCCGGCTGGTACTTGGCAGCTTCCCTATTCCAGTAAAAGAAGTCTCATATGTTCTACTTTCTCAACCACACCATTGGGGTTGCATTCTCATGGCTACAGCCAGTTGCCTGCAACCCTATCAAGAGTCTTGCTTACCTGTATGATTCTGGAAATATTGGCCTCATTCACAAATCCAATTTTATTCTTTACGATTGAAAGTAGCTGCATTTAAGACTGCTCAGTGTGCACAGTATGTGACCTACCAGCCATAAATCCATTTACTCCTTTGGGATTTTAACTCACACACTCATGATATTCTACAGGAGTAAATCCAATGCACAGGGAGGGAAATGGGAAGTTTTGGGCGTGCTTATCCTTGAGAGTTTGTGAATGCTGACAAACACATCACTGTGTGCATTTACAAACTGCTCTAGAAACTTTTCTCAATCCAGCAATGCTCAGATATCTCTCCGGCCAAAGGCTCAAGATGGTCCTCTTCGAGAGTGGGAACTAAGAAGAGGAGCTCCAAATCTTGTAAGGGTGGAAGAGAATATGTTTTCCATGGCAAATATTTTCTTCATGAAGGAAAAATAGAATTTCACAGCGGTGCTATCTATCATCAATGAGGAAATACACCGTACTGGGGAAATGCTGTCGCATGAAATAAGGAGACAACTTTTCCTTGAGAATTCTTGGAAGGCTCTGAACAATGCAGCTTTCTTGACTTGAAACTGCTAAGTTATTGTAATACCAGACAGTAGATCTACTGCCATGTATAAGAGTATGTGTACAGGTGTAGATTTACGACTATATGTGAATCAGGCTAACTGTTGTCATATAGATATGCTTTGCCTTCACACTGTGTTAAGTTAGCATGAGCTTATTAGGAGTTTAAACGCCATTTTACCTTTCTGCTGCTTCTGCACACGGCACATATTGTTATTAGAGCTTTGAGCCTAGTAGAATATTTTGCACGAGAATAATATGTTTTGCTATTGTATCAGCTTTGCTTGGGAAGCTATGTCTGTACAGTGAGTGCCGAGGCCTTCAAGGTTATTTCAACACAGTGGTTGTTGTGAGGTCTGATCTTCGCATGTCCTAGACATAACATATATGCAGCTGCGGCCAACTCTGGCTTTAGGCACGTTTAATATTGCACTGCAGAGAGCATGCCAACACACTTGATGATGCTTCGCATGCAGAGAGCTGGTGGAAGATGATGTGATCCCTTTCCACTAGGATCAGAGGTATGGGGCCGCCCTTCTAAAACCCAAAGAGACCTTCTTTAGATATAATATAATATACTAGCAAGGGAGGGTAAGACTTAGGTGCCATTTAGCCTTCTTCCCTCTAGCATTTTAACATGCTTTCTCCCTTTGTATTTTTTGGACTTGTAACTATGCTGATTTCTTTGTTTCTTATAATATGTTTGCTTGTATTAGCTAAGATACTGGGCTTGAGAACACTGCATTAGAAATAAACATTTCTACTTGCACGTGTCTTCATTACCTCATCGTTCTGGATTGATATGTTGGTATAACGAAAGAGTGTTCATGTGTTCCACGTTACCTGAGGTGTTCTAAATCCATGTTCTGGGTTGTCTAAACATTGGGAGTTTGTAAGAACCAATGAGACACTGATTGCTAGTCTGGTAGGGGATTTTGGGTACCAAGGTGAGTTTGGCACACCCTAATTCATTGAGGTTCCAAGTCTCTATGCACAGTATGTATGTATGTATGGCACATTTGTAAAGCGCAGCTGTCACCCGACGGGTATCCTGGCGCTGTAATCTTTCAAGGCCTGAACACAAAACATTACTTTAACAGTCAACTACAGTATCCTTGGGAAGAGGTGAGTTTTTAGTCCCTTTTTAAAAGAGGAAAGATCTCCCAAGCTTCTAAGAGACAATGGCAATGCATTCCATAGCCTGGATGCCGTGTAGCCAAAAGAACGGCCACCCATCCGTATCCTCCGGATCTTGGGAACTACCACTAGGTAGGCTGAGGCGGAGCGAAGAGATCTAGTAGGGGTGTACCAGGAGAACAACTCCTGCAAAGAAATCGGTCCCAGACCTTGAAGAGCCCGAAAAACCAAACACAGAGCTTTAAATTCAACACGTTGGGAAATAGGCAGCCAATGAAGATCCTTGAGTGCTGCTGAAGAAGAGTCGAGGCGCCGGCGGGAGAGTGCCAACTTAGCGGCAAAATTCTGCACCCGCTGCAGTTTGCCCAACAAGGTGACGGGAGCCCCCAGAAGCAGTGCGTTGCAGTAATCGAGTCTGCTTAAGATGATGCTACGCACTACTTCTGGTCTGGCATGGGCCGGGAGCAGGAGAAGGATCTTCCACAGGGTGCGCAGCAGCACCATACAGGTGGACACTGTTTTATTTACAAAACCATCCAGTTGTAAATTGGGTTCCATCGTCACTCCCAGGTTTCGAACGGAGTCTGCCACTGCTACCGTGCCCTGAAAGGAAGGGGGCCAAAATCTTGTGGTAAAGGTTGAAGGATACGGTCGGCCGAGCAGTGCAGCACCTCGGTTTTAGAGCTGTTGAACTGTAAAGAGTTGTTGCCCAGCCATTCCGCCGTAGTGAACATACAATGATGGAAGGTCTCCTGTGACACTGCATTCTTACCCTCAAAAGAAAAGATAAGTTGTGTGTCATCGGCGTAATTGGTGACTGCAATGCCAAAAGATTTAATTAGCTTGATCCGGGGGCGGAGGTAGAGGTTAAAAAGAATGGGACTGACGGCCGAGCCCTGGGGTACGCCCTGCCCAACCCTTTTGATGGTAGACTTGAAGGGAGGCAGGGCAACTACCTGATGTCTGTTGGCAAGGTATGAGACCAGCCAATCCAGGGCCAGGCCCGACACTCCGGCCTCCTCCAATCTCCTGATCAAGATGGCATGGCTGACCGTGTCGAACGCTGCCGACATGTCGAGCAGCACTAAAAATGCTGCTCGACCTTGGTCGGCACGCGAACGAAGGTCATTCAAAACAGTTACCAAAGCTGATTCAGTTCCATGGACTGGTCTAAAACCAAACTGAGCCGCATCCAGACAATCATTAGTCTCCAAAAAACTGGACAGATGTCTTGTAACCAGTTTTTCCAAGATTTTAATCGGAAAGGGGACCAATGAGATAGGTCTGTAATTTGCTGGACACAAGGGGTCCAGCGATTCCTTCTTCAGCAGCGGAGAAACTACCGCAAGCTTCCAGCTATCCGGGACCTGGGCAGAGCCAAGAGACTGGCAACAGATTGCGTGGAGGGGAGGAAAGAGCTCATCCCTGAACAGCTTCCAAAATTTGTGCGGAAGCGCATCAAGGGGAGAGCCTGAAGATACTCCATCCGCTAGAGTACAGAACTCCACGAAAGAAGGAAGAGGAAAACTATACAACCGGGCTTTCCCGGCCTCCATCTCTAATAAAGGTGGTGATGCAACCACGGGTGCCAGGGGGCTCAATTTACTCAAAATAGTCGCGATCTTATCCTCGAAGGCCTTAGCCAACGAGTCGCATAGCAATTGAGAAGCTGGAATATCTGTTGTAACACAGGCCGGGCGTGACAGATCTTTAACAATTTTAAACAAGGCCTGGGCTTTATTTGAGGCTGACAATAGAGTCTCCTCTAAGAACCTAGCTTTAGCGGATTTGATCTGCGACTTATAAGCCGCCAGTTCTTGTTTAAAGAGGAGTTTGTCAGGCTCAAGATACTGTTTCCTCCATACCCGCTCAGCGCGCTTGCACTGAAGTTTAAGCTGAAGAAGCTCCCTCGAAAACCAGGGCATGGCGATTTTGGTTCTGTCTCGCGTTTTCCTCAACGGGGCCAAATTGTCCAGACATGACTAGCATGTTTCAAAAGCCTCGACCATTGTCTACCAATCTTAACAATTTCCGAGCTATTGTTCTTTAAGCAGCCCGCTGGGAGAGCTATAGAAAAAGGGACGAGAGCATGGTCCGTCCAGCATTGCGGTAGGATGTTCTGTGTGAGAGCAGGATCCCTGCGACTTGGCGCCCAACCGTTGGTGGTCTTATTACATGACACTTGAGTAGTGCTTCTGTCAGTCCTTAACACCCTTCACTATTGTTTCCGGAAGACAGTGGTGTCGGACAAACCTGCCTATAGTTATATAGGTCTTTTCAAGCTTGAATCTTTTCAAACGGTTTCTTTTTGAATTACTCCCCAGTTGTGCTAAGTAGTTTTTACTGTACCTCTTTCTTACTGTGTCGCTATGGCTAATACCGTTGATATTCCACAGCATAGTCGGATTGCGGTTCGGAATCATTTACAGACTTATAATGTCCCTGTGGATGGCATGGCTGTGATCATGGTGGTGAGTGCGGAAGTAGCTTACCCATATGAAAATTTTTACTCGTGGGTGACCTTCCCAGCTGTGAATGCAAATACTAATGTGTTCGACACGTACATTGCGACTGCCATGCCACCGGAATATGTTCCCTATAGGACACAGGAAGTTCCGATTAATGCTTGGCAGCACCGAGTTTGGTTTAATGGCGCCCTACCCCACTCTTTGTTAGCCCCGAGGTTAGGTCCTTTGTCCATTCCAGGCGCAACTTGGCCTGCTTTGGCTGGATTTACACCGCATCCTCAACAAGGGGCGTGTCCCCTTGCTGATTTAAGGCGACTACATGTAGTTGCAATTAGCGTGATTAGGTTGTTACTGCAGTACATTACCCGCAATCTCCCGGGCGGGGCCCCGGGTGCTGCGGCGCTTCCTGCCGGACAGGGCAGAATGAAGCTCAGTCCTGTGATGGTGAACGCAGTAATGGGCAAGCGCCCCCAGAATAAGGATGATTTTCCTTTCTGGCTTGCCGAGAAGTTTGACCAGCTGGAAGCAGTATTTCCTAACACGAATCCTGGTGAAAAACGCAGGATCTTGACAATAAGAATCACTTCCAGTACCTCAGCTTCAAATGTCCATCTATCCCCCTATGGAGTCCCACAAGGCTCGGTGCTGAGCCCTCTGCTTTTTAACCCATATGTAACCCCGCTCGCCCAGATCGCCGAAGCAGCAGGTCTAAACATGTTCACCTATGCCGACGATTCGCAGATCGTTTTCTCACTCTCCAATGAAGACCATGACTCCCCCTCCCTCCTGCAGTCAGGCCTAAGGAACATTGCTACTTGGATGAGTGACAACATGCTCAAATTAAACGGTAGCAAAACGGAGGTGCTAATACTGGGTCCAAATCAAAATCTCTGGAGCCCAAGACATTGGCCACCTGAAATGGGCTCCCTACCCACTCCGTCGCAACAAGTACGCAACCTAGGTATTATCATCGACAATGGCCTAACCATGGAGCCCCAAGTCACTAACCTAACATCTACCTGTTTCACCATCCTGAGGTGGCTCAGGAAAATCATCTGGATGTTACCTGTCGACACACAAAAGTCTGTGGTCAACGCATTAATAACTTCCCGTCTAGACTACGGAAATATCCTCTACTTAGGCTCATCACAGGCAGTCATGAGACGCCTGCAACTTGTGCAAAACGCCGCCGCAAGACTACTCTGCAAGTGCCACAGAATGGAACGCATGTCCGGCCACCTTAAGGCACTCCATTGGCTACGAATCGAAAACAGGGTCAAATTTAAAACACTTAGTCTCATGCACAGAATCAAATGGGGCAATGCCCCCAGATACCTGCAAGCCCTCGTACAAACCTACAGGCCGGCTCGATGCCTGTAATCCTCATCTCAAGGCCTTTTCTCTGTGCCTAAAGTGCGCCGAGCGAGGATGGGGGGAAGATCATTCTCCCTATTAGGACCCAAGCTTTGGAATTCCCTCCCTCTGCACTTACGCATGGAAACTCGTTACATCCACTTCCGCAAAGCCATTAAGACTTGGCTTTTTAACCAGTAACTCGCTCCTGCCTCTCCTACTGAGTTCTACGATCTGCTCATGTGGTTTCAGTATCTCTTAGCGCCGGGAAACCCTTTTTGGGTAGCTGTCGCGCTTTAAAAGCCCAATAAATAAATACATAAATAAATAAATAAATAAGCATGCCAAAAGACTTGGTCCCGGAACCTGGTGACTGTGAGACACGGGGTAAGACCTTTGCGGCAGTGTACACGAGGTGCTTCGGCACTCTGTCAAGACTGTCCTTCCTACGGTCCTTAAGCATGTTCAAGATGAGCACGGACCCGAGACGCCGGTTGAATTGGGTATGCGCCTATGCAGCACTTTTGACGTAGTTTCCGATCTCGTACTTGCGAATGTCAAGGGAGATGCTGTGAACTTTCAGGTGTCTAATGCTTTGCAGGCTGTACCCGATGTCGACAAGTTAGCAAGAATTATTGCGGCGGCTTATAAAACCGTAGGCCGTAATAGTTTGGGACTCAAGCCTTTCTCAACAAAATAGAAAAAACAACCCCAAGGGCAGAAGTCGGAAACTGCTGAACAGCCCAAGGCTAAGAAGCAGAATTGGCCAAAAAAACAACAAAAACAGGGTAAACAACAACAGCAGAAACAGGAGTCTCGTCTGCGTCTCCAGTGCCTGCACCCACAGAATGTATTTATGACTTGCGCGACTTCAGAAAAAGAAAGTTGCCTCTTTAACAGCGAGATATGCCACAGATAGTGAGAACGCAGCTTCGGAATCAGACATGGGCTCTGACCTTGCTGGACAGCGCGGCGGAGATTACCATAGTGCGAGAGGCCCTGCGTCCACAACTGAAGGTGACAGCGACTGACTGATATGTTGTTGTGCTAGAGTAGCTATGTTGTTGAGCTAGAGTAGCTCCCCCTGATAGACTTTATGAAATAGTCCTTTTAGTTGAAGGTGACATACAACATACCATAAAAGGGGTATTTTGGGAAAATCTTACGACTACCTATGACATTTTGTTAGCAGAGGCTGACTGGCCCCCACCGTTTGTGCTCGCAGCTCCGAGAGGGGAGGAGGTGATCCTCCCTAGTTTCGGGCACACTGTCTCGAAGGAGCATGCGCTGAATTTTGCAGAAGAGTGGGCTAAAGCCCTTGCGCCGGCTCTCTACCATACACACTGTGGTTGGGATAAATTTTACCCACACCACAAAATTCCCTTACGGTCTATGCCACAACCTCAACCTCAATATCCTATCATACACGAAGCTAAGGCTTCCGTTGCGGAAATCCTTGAACAATTGGAATATCAAGGTGTAATTGAAACTTGTGTGTCACCGATGAATAACCCTCTTTTTACTGTGACCAAGGCAGACGGCTCGTACCGTTTGGTATTGGATTACCGGCATCTTAACTCTCATTGTCGTACCTGTGCAGTACAGAATACCCACGGCTCTGCTTTAGTGGATGGTCTTGTGCGGAAATGTTTTAAAACCACACTTGACATTTCCAATGGTTTTTTTGCCCACAATTTAGATGGTCTAAGTTCCCAATGGACCAGTTTTACAAGTGGCAGCAAACAGTGCCAATACAAACGTTTACCGATGGGCTATAAAAACAGTCCAGGCGTGTTTGCTGCCCGCATAGTCTCTCTCTTAGAGAGAGTGGACACGGATGCGTGTTCGTATGTGGATGATGTCTAGCTCACAGACGACGAGCTTTGGGCGCATCTGTGTCGCGTTGACTGCATAATTTGTAACTTTGCAGACTTCGGTTTTAAATTTAACTTTGCAAAGTCTCATATTGCAGAGTACACAGCGTTGTTCCTGGGCTATGAGCTCAACAATGAAGGTCGAGAATTGGCCCCTCACTTCTTGGAGAAATGCGCACAATTGCGCGCTCCTACAACTCTAAAAAAATTACAGTCCTTGCTGGGATTTTTGAATTTTGGGCATACTTATATTCCTGAATATGCCCAGCGTATCAAGCCTTTGTATGCTTTGATACAACCTACTTTTACCAAATTGTGCTGGCTGCCAGAACGCTCAGCTATTTTGCAATCTTTGCAGGCTGATCTTCTAGAATCTAAATTCTTACTGACTCGTGATAACCACACCAACCTGGTGATAAGAATCATCCCTGGGGCGGTGGGTTTCACTTACCTTACTTTTAATGAAGGAGACACAGTACATATTGCTTACAATTCACACTTGTACACTTCGGCTGAAATGCGGTTTTCCTCTGTGGAGAAAGTTTTGACAGCAGTGCAGATGGCGATTCTTAAGGAACGTGCGCTGTCACAGGGAAAACGCATGTTGGTTGTTACCCCGTATCCTGCATTACAGGCAGTTACCAAAGCCAGTGTACCAAATTCTAAAGCTTTGCACCCACGTTGGATACAATGGGCAGCATCATTGACATCTGCGGATGTCACGTTTATTTTTGATGCCTCCTTACAGTCGCAGGAGTTTTTGCAATATGAATTCGTTCATCCTGCACCTTTGGCTATGCGGCCTTTGGAGGATTTCCATTGCATCATATACACTGATGGTTCAGCGCAAGTTGCGCATGGGTCTAAGCACGCATACGTTTCAGCTTGCGCCATTGTGGTAGGTGCCATGGTGAATGATGAGTTCAAGTCCAGAGTCGTGCACACGCAGACTCTAGGGAACTGCACCGCACAATTGGCAGAGCTTCGTGCTTTGATGCTTGCATTGGAGTACGCTGATCCTAGTGTGACGGCTCTTATTGTGAGTGATTCTTACTACTGTGTCCAGTCTTACAATAAGAACCTCTTCTTTTGGATTCAGAATGATTTTCGTGATTCCAAGGGTAGCACAATAAAACATAAAATGATCTGGGTCTGAGTGGCTGAGCTTAAAGAGCAATTGCCACTCGTGTTTGTAATTCACACTTTAGGTCATCAGCACGGAGGAGTCCACGCTGTTGGCAATTCGTTGGCAGATGAGGCCGCAAAATCAGCAGTATCGTCATATTTGGTTGCAGCAGTTACACGGTCCAAAAGTAAGATTGATGATGATATCTTGGCAGCTGTTGCTGCGACTGAGAAGGGAAGTAAATATCCTAAGGGGTTCCCTTCGAAGTATTGATACCACTTAAGTCCTGATAAAGTTCCTTATGTGAAAATACCTGACGTTGGTGAGAGATTGATTCCCAACGCAGATCGCAGGCATACATTGCTCACAGCGGCCTATGAAGGAGTTGCGTCTGCGCATGCGGGCGTTTCGGCTACTGTGGCTCAGTTACAACAGCGTTTCTGGTGGCGGGGACTGTACAAACAGACGCGTGATTATGTCCTTCAATGTGACATTTGCCAGCAGATTAAGCCTTCAACTGCTGCGCGTCCGCCCCAGACACAGTTGTACATATCTAATAAACCACTAGGTTGTGTTTACTTAGATCACTGCGGTCCCTTTTCTACCGATACTGCGTATAAGTACATCTCAGTAGCAGTTGATTCATGCACACGCTTTGTGTGGGTGTGGCCTCATCGCAGCGCTGATTCACGAACTGTCATAAGAGACTTGTGTGTCTTTATAGGGATTTTTGCCTGTGGTACCTTCCATTCGGATCAGGGTCCGGCTTTCGCCTTTAAGGCGTATAAGGATGCTATGACTTAGTTGGGGGTCCAAGTCAAGTTTTCGTCTCCATACAGACCTGAGGGTAATAGTGTTGTGGAACGGATGAACCGTGACTTAAAGCAGTCTTTGACAGCTCGAGTTATAGGCACTGGCAGGAACTGGTTGGCCCACCTCAATGGCTTGCAGCGTGTTCTTAATAATCTCCCTAGGAGGAGCTTGGCGGGCATCCGAGATGGCCGCTTGAGCACAGCGCTCTCCGGACCCTCGCCGCTCCCGACATTTTATCCTGGCTGAATCCTGATTTCTTGCAAGAATTCGTGTAGGGGACGCTTGGCTGATTACCCTGGCACTTTTCAGGAATCGATTTGGATCTCGTATTCCTGAGTTATGGTGCTCTGAACTTTTGGGCTCCGCCCTTGAGGTGCGCCCGGGACGGGGTGCGGTACTGTAGCCGTCCTGCAATTGAACAACAACGGCAGGCGATCTGGCCTTGTGGGTCCCCCCTTCCTAGGTTTCGGTTTCGATTCTGTTCCGACTTGGGCCACGGCTGTGGATGTCGTGTTGCGACTGAGACTTGGAGGCGGATCGGCTGTTGGGCTTTCATGTGACCTATTTGCTGGTTTGGCGACCTCCACCCGAGTTGTGCCCCCTTTTTATGTACTTTTGATCCTGTACTTTGGGTGTCGGGCCCGTCGAACCTGGTGGCTCGTCCTGTGACGCATCTTCAAAATGGCGGGCAGAGGGGACAGAGAGACGCGCAAGACGAAAACACCTCTGCGCGGAGCTCCAGTTCAATCGAATGTCATGGACCGTTATACCCATTCTAAGGGGTCCCCCGGAGCTGCCCTGCCTGGTTCTAGTATTGCGTCCGAACGAATTTTGGAAGAATCGGCGGAGCCCTCCTTACAGGATATCATGGGCGCCATCTCGGGTGTGAGAGAATCCATCGGCCTACAGTACGAGGCCTTGGCCCACAAACTTGACACCGTGGCTATTGAGGTGAATCTGATTCGTGCTGATCTCGGCAAGACGAATGAGAGGGTACAATCACTGGATATTAAATCCTCTAGCCTTACGAATGACGTCTCGGAGCTCCAAACTGAGATTGGAAATCTCCGTCGGGGGAATGACTTCATGACCCGTCGCCTGGAGGACTTTGAAAATAGGGCGCGTCGCTGCAATGTTCGCCTGGTTGGTGTACCGGAAAACCCTGAACCCCACTCGGTGGATCTCCTGGTTGAGGATCTGGTCTTGAACCATTTGGCCCCTTCTGGTCTCACAAAATTTTTCACGGTGGAACGTGCACATCGTCTTCCAGGGGGCAAAGTCAAGCCGGGAACCCCGCCGAGACCCATTGTAGCGAAGCTTTTTCATTATAGAGACCGGGACGCTATCCTGCAGGCCTCGCGGGTGAAGGGCCCGGTGGCCTTTGAGAACGCTACGGTGAACTTTTACCCGGACTTTTCCCAACAGGTTCAGAGACAACGTATGGAGTTTCGTGGTGCCAAGAAACGTCTCCGGGATCGGGGCCTACGTTACGCCATGCTCTTTCCCACTAGACTCCGGGTTGAATACAATGAACGTACCCTTTTCTTTGATCGGCCAGATGCTGTTAATGACTGGCTGGACTCATTGCCTGACCGTCCTCCTGAGACAGACTCCGCCGCTCACCCTGGCGGTGCCGAAGGTGGTGTGGAGATCTAACTGTTCGGCTCTTATGTCTTATTTTGAATACATTCTCAGGGGTGTTGGCCGGCGTCCCTCTACATTGCGATCATTCTGTCTTTTCGTTTGTTATTTTTGTTCTTGCTGAGGTCGGGGGGTGGATGGAACGGAGACCTTTCCTCCTCCGGGGTCTTTGTGTAGAATAGGGGTTCTTGGGCGACAGGCACACTGCAGGTTGGGGTGGCTCTTTAGCTTTTTGCAGGGGTGCAGGGTGGGGGGTGTTTCTCTTCAGTTTGGGGGAGGGGGGTTGGGAAGTTTTTTCTTTTCTGTGTGTTGTTTTCAAGGCGATTTGCTCCTGTGTTTGCTGCTGTTTCTGATGTCTAGCTCATGGACGAGGGGTCTTGGCTCGGGTGGTTGGGATGGGGGGTAGAGGGTTGAAATTTCTTTCCTGGAACGTTAATGGCCTGGGTGATCGTATTAAGCGCAGTGTGGTCTTAAAATGTATTCGACGTTTGTCACCGGACATTGTTTTCATGCAAGAAACCCATTTGATTGGTAATGTTTGTTATGCGATGAATAGATGGGGCTACCGCCTTGTGGCGCACTCAGGGTTTACCTCCGGATCTAGGGGTGTGGGTATTCTTGTTCGAACCTCCCTCCCCTTGGCTATTGATGAGGTGATTCATGATGACCGTGGGAGATATACTGTCCTGGTGGGTAGATATGAAGGCCGCACCCTATCTCTTTTCAATGTTTATGGAAACACAGGAGCAGGATCCGCTGCAAAGTGACAACGGCCCCTCTGGTTGAACACTTCCTCGAGCTGGGACACTCCGAAAATGACCTGAAGTGGCAGGTTATTGACAAACTTGTGCCAAATGCAAGAGGAGGTAATCAACAGACAATTTTGAATCGGCTGGAATGCAAATGGATTTTTTATTGCAAAACCATTGAGAAAGGACTCAATTCACTTGATGAATGGAATATGTGCACCTGAACTACCAAAAGTGACATTATACTGTGAAACCCTTGAAAAGTACTCTTTTTCGTTTATCAATTTGAACATGTGCACTTGAACTTTCACAAAAGCAGCACACTAATGTTCATCGTAACAAAATGTACATTACACTGTTTGCATAAATGCTGTGCTTAATATTTTGTAAAAATGGTTCGGAACTGGGATCCCAAATGGAGCGTTCTAATTGTTTTGCATGAATGTCCAATATTCGCACCACCAACAAATACTTAGGAAACTGATCTTTAAAATCACCCAGTACAAGATTTAAATAATTGTCAATCAGCGCTTAAGACAGTCCCGCGCATGCGCTAAGGTAATACACTGGCGGTTCTGCGCGCGCGCCTGTGAGACGCTACCGCGCATGCGCTGCTTTGACACACTACTGTGTCTGCGCGCGCAACCTCCTGAACACGCTATTAATGGAGGCTCTGGCGTTACCTGGGTTGTGAGCAGCGGACAGCGAGGCATTCGGACCCCCTCTCCTGCTACGCCTACACGCCGGGATTAAGTAAGTGTACCCCTGGCACGGAGGCCTCGCTAGCATTTTTTAACCAATTAATTGAATTTCCCCGCATACTGACAGCTTGTCCTTGCAGTTTCAGGTGTCAATATTTATATATTGCCATAGCGACGAACGCGCTAACGGAACCCCCTAGACTGCTATTTAAATAACCAAGTAAGTTGACTCGCCTCCGTCCCTCCTTCTTACCGTAGCTTTGTCAAAAACATCTTTAATGTTTTAATCGCTAATTTTCATTTCCAAAGTTCAAGTAGGACCCTCGTCCATACTAACAGTGTCTGAGCGCTACTTGGATCATCCCATTGAGAGATCTTGCTTGATTAGACCAATGTAAGTTAAAAAATTGTCGTTTACAATTTTAAACAACTACTGCTATTCAAACAATAATTTCAAACTGCATGGCTCTCAAACTAGGCTATTAGCACCATATAACCATGCATTTTAGCAACTCCTGGCCCACTCTTGTGGGAAAAATTGTAACCAGCCAGCAAATGACTACTGCCACAATTTCAGCATTGTTTTTTAATTTTTTTATATTATCCTCAGATTCTCTCTGGAAAGGGTCAACTAATTCAGCTACCTTGCCCAAATAAATCTTCCTTGCCTGATAAAGCATTGGCAAGGTAATGTAAAAAATTCAGTCATTTAATTGATTACTAAACTAGTGCATGATTTTACAAATGATTTTACAAATGGCTTCACCCCCCTTTTTGGTTAATTATGCGCTGCACACCATAGGTGAGGTAACTACGTGCCCCCTCTATACTTTGTTTAAACGCGCATGTGAAGTCAACATGTGCATGCTATTCCATTATTCCCCGGGAGCACACAAACTGTGTAAGTTTAAATATACATGTAGGAAAATATTCTTTAACTAAAATCCATAATCTTGCAGTTTCAGGAGGCTCAACAGTCCTGATGATGATCTAGAGTTATATAGATCGAAACGCCGTCGACCCACCCAAGGAATTTCACTTGTCCCATTGTATATAATTGTTGTGTTTTTAACCTTGTTGATGTTGTGTGACAGTCCGTTCACTTTGATCACTTATGTCACGTCCTGCACCGTATTATTCACTTGAGCACCTGAAATACAGTATAAAGATTTGTGTATATATATATATAAAAAAGAAAGAGTAAATAAAAGTTCCTACCTGTACCTACACTTTTCGCTCCCTAGCGTTTATTAAGTACTCGCTATTCTCATCCTTCTTTTTAGGACCTTATTAGGCCTACCCTGAACCATTGTTTCTTAAAAAAGCACCCCCGGGTTTGCAGGCCTCTACTTTTACTGACTTGGGCCGTGTTCTGTTGGATCTCCCTGATAGCACTCTCTTTCTTGCCGGTGATTTTAATTCGGTGCTTTCCGGCCTTCACGATCGCCATCCCCCTAGAGATACCCCGCAGGCTCAGCAGTGGTTGGGTGGGTTTTTAGATACCTTTGGCCTTGTGGACTGCTGGCGACTGTTGCATCCTACTCAACTCCAATACACCTTCCATTCTGGGGCCCATGGCAGTCTGTCCCGGCTGGATTATTTCCTGATGCCCGCAGCCCAATCATCGGCGGTTCGTGAGATTTTACACTTGCCGAGGGGTATTTCTGATCACTCGCCGCTCTGGCTTCGTTTTGAGGTTGGGGTAGAGGCGGCGGGCCGAGTAGCTCCCATCAACCCTTGGTATCTTTCCTCCCCTGAGACTCGTACCCTCTTGCTCAAGTCCATGGATTCATATTTCCTGGAAAATGAGGGGTCGGTCTCTTCGGCTGTGTCCCTGTGGGAGGCTTTTAAAACCGTGATTCGTGGACAGGCCCTTTCCTTGATTGTTGAAGCTAAGAGGGCAGGGAGGAAGGAGGTGGTGGAACTTGAGGGGGAGATCTCTGCTTTGGAGGACGAGTTGGAATCTGGTGTCACGCCTGACAAACTCCATGCCCTGGGTCTCAAACAGTTTGCGTATAAATCTCTGGTCACTGACTCTGCAAAGGTGATGTTTCGTGAGCAGCAGGGCAGATTGTATGATGTGGGTGACAAAGCGGGAAAACTCCTAGCGTGGTTGGACAAGAAAGAAAGGGTTAATCGTGTGGTGCCCGTGATTCAGTCTGCGAGTGGTGAGAAAGTGATAGATCCGACCGCCATTGTTGATCGTTTTGCGGAATATTTCCGTGTGGTATATGCTCCCGTGTCTGTGAGGGATGTTGACGACTCCCGCCTTCTTCTGCGTGATATCGCTTTGCCCTGTGTCACCGACTTGGACCGTATTGCTTTGGACTCCCCTTTTACGAATGATGAGATAGCCAATGCAGTTCGATCGCTCCGTTCGGGCAAAGCACTGGGCCCGAACGGTTTGCCTATTGAGTTGTACAAATTATGCCCCGATAAGGTGGCGCCGTATCTCCGCGCCATGTTTCTAGAATCTCGTGAGCGGAACATGCTTCCCTATGATCAGCGTCTGGCGACAATCGTCGTCATTCCCAAAGAGGGTAAACCACGTGACCTCTGTTCCTCGTATAGGCCCATATCCCTATTGAACGTTGAACCTAAGGTGTTGGCTAAACTTTTGGCGACCCGTCTCCTTTCGGTTCTTGGAGAGTTGGTCCATCCGGATCAGTCTGGCTTTATCCCGCATCGCAACACTGCTCTGAATTTACGTCGCCTTCACGGCGCGCTGGCGAGGGCGGGGCTTTTGACTGAACCGGCCATTTTGGCGTCCCTAGATGCCTCCATGGCCTTTGATACTGTGGAGTGGCCCTATTTATGGGCGACACTTGAGAAATTCGGATTCGGGTGCGAGTTTATTAGCTGGATTAGGCTGTTGTACGCGGAACCTCTGGCGCAAGTTGTAGTGAACGGTAGAGTGTCGGCCCCCTTTTCCTTGGGCAGGGGTACCCGTCAGGGCTGCCCCTTGTCCCCTCTGTTGTTCGCGCTCGCTCTTGAACCGTTGGCGGCCTGGCTCCGTTGGGAACCGTCCCTTAAAGGTATTCGTTGGGCCCCGGACTTCGAAGACCGCGTCTCGCTTTATGCGGACGACATCCTCTTGTATCTTACTTCCCCTCGCAAGTCTCTATCTGTTTTATTTGACGTTCTTGCGTCCTTTGGCGCTAACTCAGGCCTCGTCATCAACTGGTCTAAATCCTGTGTATACGTTTTGTCTGGTATCTTGCCTCCGTTGCCGAGTAGACTTCCTCTTCAGGTGGTCCGGGATGGTTTCAAATACTTGGGGGTGTTCGTTACCTTGGATCCGGCCCTTCGTTTTGATCGTAATCTCCTTCCCCCGTTGCTTAGGCTCCGTTTGGACGTTGCCCGCTGGCGCAAACTTCCCCTGTCTCCGCTGGGTCGGGCGGCCCTGTTTAAGATGATGTCACTACCGCGGTTTCTCTACGCTCTCCAGAATTATTATGATCCTATCCCCAAGACCTATTTTCGGGAGATTGAGAGCCTTCAGAGGCAACTTATTTGGGATGGGCGACCGCGCATTGCTCTCGCTAAACTTTCCATCCCGTGGTACGATGGGGGCATGGCGCTCCCCGACATTAAGAGATACTACTGGGCTTCCCATCTGTCCGCTATTAATCACGCTATGTTCTCTCCGGGTCGTAATCCGGCGTTTGAGATGGATAAACTTCAGCTTCCGGGAGGTGACTTTAATAGAGTGCTCTATTCTCGCTCCGCTGGGCGCCATCTTGTGGGACCTACTTTGACTGCTTTGACTGTGTGGCGTGCTGCGAATGTGAGCCTGGGCTGGGAGGATCGCTTGACGTTGGCGACGCCGCTTTATGCTTCAGAACGTCTGGGCGGTCTTTGGTCTTCCAAGGGTTTCGACCGTTGGGACTTGATTGGGATCTCTAAAGTGGGGGATGTATATTCAAAGGGTTCGGTGCGCCCGTTTCAGGCCCTCCAGGCTGACTACGGCCTGAGTAGTCGGGAATTCTTTCGTTATTTACAGATCAGGCACGCTTTGGTTTCGGTGTTTGCTCCTGGTGAGATTCCGCCTGACTCTTCCCCACTTGAAGACCGTATCCTTGACGAACATCTTCCTGATAGCACTATCTCCCTGATTTATAAAAAGTTGATTAACAATCGGACTGACTTATTGGCCCGGCTTCGGGAACAGTGGATGGGAGATGGGTTGGAACTTGATGATGAGGATTGGCAATCGGCCCTCTCCTCTCCGAAGGAGGTGGCTATACCGGCTCGACTCCGTTTGGTCCAATTGAAGATCCTTCATCGGGTGTACGTGACGGGACCGCGACTGATGGTGATGGGCTTTTCCTCCGATGGACTGTGTAAGCGTGGATGTGGTTTGCGTGCTACTTTCCTGCATATTCTTTGGGAGTGCCCGATGGTGGCTGCTTATTGGGTGGCCGTGCTTGATCTGATGACTGTGGTGACGGGGATATCCTTGCGACCGGAACCTCGTCGCTGTCTTTTGAATGTTTGGGAGCCCACGGACTATTCGGTGGCACAGACTAGATGGGCCACCCTGGGCTATATGATCGCGAAGCGAGATATTGCGCAACTCTGGGGGGCCTCCAGGCCCCCTGCCCTCTCGCAATGGGAGGATAATATGGATTGGTCCATGTTCCGTGAGAAAACTGTTTATGTGGCCAGGGGTAGACCCAGGGCGTGGGTGAAGGTGTGGGGTCATTGGAACGAATACCGTGGCGACATTTGTACTCCTCCCCTTGTGGACACTGTCGAGATTACTCTATCTCCCTAGGCTGGCGTTCCCGGAATCTTCATATAGGGACTGAGCTGGGGTCACCGGCTCTTCCCCCCTTCTTCTTCCTGGTCTCTGCCCCCCTCCCCCCTCCCCCCCCCGCTCCGTACTCCTTAGTGCTTAGGATATTATTATTGCACCTCCGTTGCTGTCCCCCCCTTGCGTCCCTTGGGCTGACCTTCAGTGATACACTCTCGCCTTTTTGTATGTTTGTTCTTTCATTTATATAAAACCTGTTTTGGTCCTGTATATAATGTGGAGTATTGCATTGTTGATTGACGGTTACCTCTGCGGGCTTATGTGATATGTCTCTCCTCCTTTTTAGTGGCTGGCCCGTGTGGTTGTAGGCCCATCCTTGTACATTTCTGCTTGCTCAAATAAAGGTTTTTAAAAAAAAAAAAAAAAAAAAAAAAAAAAAAATAATCTCCCTAGAAGGTCTCTGGGTGGGTGGACCCCATACGAGATGCTCTTTGGTATCAAGATGTTTGTACCGGACCTTGACGGTCTAGACTCGGCGGCTGTTGCTGCCTCCTTTGACGTAGATGAACATTGCACTGTTTTACAGAATCTACAGGATACGAGAGACAGTCTTGCAAAGGAACATTTGCCCTCCACCTCGGATGATGCGTTGCAGATCCCGGTAGTTGGCTGGCTACCCCAAGTTGGAGAACTGGTTCGGGAGAAGATCGAAAACAAGAAAGAATTTGGTCCCTCTTATCGCGCTCCGGTTCCAGTGCTTGGTGTGAAGGGCACAAGAACAGTCATTTTATCATCACTTCCAGGTCGTAAGGAAAACAGGTATATCTCCATTCACAATGTCAAGATACACAGAGTGGCCGATTCTTCTTAGTATGACACCGGTAGTCTCATGTCCTTTGATTGTGAGAAATTCTGTTTTGGCCCCGGCTTCTAATCCAGTGCCTGAGGTTGCCTTCGAGATGCCTGAAATTTCTAGTCCTTTATTGAGTACACTGCCTGGTACTCAACTTGATGAAACTGACTACACTTACCCACCTGACTTATCGATGCCTGATTTACAAACTCGCTTGACAACAGAATCCAGATTTTCATTTGACACTGTTTCACACACATCAAGCAAGTCTTCAAGGATTACTGTTTATGCAAGACTGTTTAAAAAACATTTTTGATTCCCCTTGGACCTATATTTGGCTGGTGCTTTTTTCAATTTACCTTTTTATGTCAATTGGTTTTGTGTTTTATTTTTTCCGTCTTCAATGGACACTATGTCGAGGAGAGAATATGCATTCGACATATCAATGGAACATTGGCACACCATTCCTCATCACACAGATTGAAGAGAGACTTGCCTTTTGTTAACATCACTGCTTGGCCTGTCCTGGATGGGATTGTATGGAATGCTGTTAAATTTCAAATCCATGGCCCCACTGAGGTTACAAATGTCCCTAATGTGCTTAGAGTTAACATGGGGGATGTAGTTAAACAAAATATACGTTCTGATGATTGGGATGTTCAGGCCGTCGAAGCGTTGTTTTCTGATTTGAAATATTATGCTACCTTTGATGCTGAAGATTTGTATTTAGAATCGGCTAATTACGGTGATTTATATTGTTACCAACATTTTGGCACTCACTACCTGCATAAAACTAATGCCAGGAGGAACACTGTAAATTATACACAATGGTAACATTGTTCAACTCCAATACATGGCAGTTCTGCTACCTTTTTGAAAAGGTTCACTTATTTTACTGACTTTAATCAGTCAAATCCCAATGCATTTTATTTTAAAATGACTGAAAAATCCACATCCAAAGTTAGACTTACCGATACTAAATTATTGTACTCAAAGTCCTTTCTAGACCAGCTAGCTGTTGGAGGCTACGAGTTGTGGAAGGAAACAGTTGACCTTAAATCTGTTTGGGGTTCTAAAGGTTGGCAGGTGCAAGGCACTGAGGCTTTGCACCGTGCATGTCTCATCTCGAATCATATGTTGTTTTTGAATTCTACAATTTCACAGACGACATGCTTTGGATTGGCTACCTCTAAAAAATTAAATGCTCCTTCCTTCCCTGATTTAGAAGAATATTCAGGTTGGGGTAATACTACAAAATATTCGATCAGAGAGTTGCAAACTCTGTTGCTAAATTCTTCTTTTAACATATCCAGTTTGGATCCCAGTGGCTGGTTGCTCTGGCACAGAAGTGCTGACTCGTGCCAACATCGTTTTCTGGGTTTGGCTCAAGGCTTTACACAGGTCAGGGTGGAACCCCGTTTTGAAAGTGACCATTCTGTGACTACTTATTCTGTAGGCAAATTATGTCAGAATTGGCTCAAACATTCTACCTTGGCGTCAGTTAAACAGCATTTATCTAAACTGACTGACGATGTAGATCTGAATGATTTCATAAAAGGTCCGGCTAAAGGTAAATCTAAAAGATGGATATATGCTGTTTATAACGAATTCTGGAAAGTATCCCAGATTGAGGCGGCTACCCACCTTAGGGCTATAGATCAAGCTAATTTAGAAAAAGTACTAGCAGTTGTAGATAATAGCATTAACACACTTTCTTCCCGCGTTTACACGTTGGATAATATTGTGTCATCTGTTGTTGATATTGTGCAAGATGAAGTGTCTGTATTGTACCATGGTCAAAATCAATTGCGTTCTATTATGCAGTTCGCTTGGACCCTGCAGACGCTTAAGGCGGGAAAAGTGCCATGGCATTACATGAATACCTCTTCCCTGTTTGCCCCGTTTAATTTGACTGACAAGCAGCGTTTACTTTCGATGAAAGATGCCTCTTTTTCCATGTTACACATTGAGCGGTTAGAGTCTTTACCGTTGTCTGTGGCAGAGGCCACTACTGCAACGTGGCTTATCCACGGCTTGATAACTCTCCCGTTTCCTCTGTGCGAGTTTAAAAACTGTATGAAATACTTTGCCATAGGTAGATATGAGCCTCTTGGAAGTTCTTATCTCCATTGAGCCTGGTCGCTTCCTTTAACATATAGATGCCTTAGGGAGGGCAAGGAAGTTTATTTGAATGGTGAAGAATGCACTGAAACACCGGATCACTCATTAGTGTGTAGACATATCCAATTACACGGCTCCTGTAATCAGAACGAGCCAAATTTAGCTAGTGTTTTGAAGGGTACCCCCGTGCCTGCTATCATTCCCACATTCACATTACTGGCAAATGGGAGTTATTTACTATTAAATAATGAGGATTGCTGTCAGTTAATAAAAGGAATTGCTTATGCCTTTACCGTCAGTGAGCGTGTGGTTTGTTGTAAGAATGTAATGTATCCACCCACGCATGGGAAACTGGATGTTTCCATCTGGCCCAAGATTCCGACCTTGAAAGCAGAGTTCAATAAGATGAGTCGCATAAGAGCTCTATTGTCCCAAAAAGAAGTTGCCCTCACATCTGCTCGTGAAACATTTGTCCTTCACGTGGCTAACACCCGCACAGAGGTGCATACTTTATTAAATACTGACTTGCCGCTGCATTTCGGTGAATCGATTCACACACTCTTTAATGCATCCTCCACAACTGGGCTGGCACACTTTTTTAAAGTGGTTAGCAGCGGCCTTGTGACTTTGTTTCAAAGTATATTTGGAGTCTTTCCTGCTTTCTTTCATTCAATCTTTTC
This sequence comes from Lissotriton helveticus, assembly GCF_964261635.1. Taxonomy (NCBI): domain Eukaryota; kingdom Metazoa; phylum Chordata; class Amphibia; order Caudata; family Salamandridae; genus Lissotriton; species Lissotriton helveticus. Next base: position 1,043,354,677 of record NC_136070.1, on the reverse strand, counting down.
CAGCCTGTTGGGTGGATTTCCCATCCTACTGGCTCTGGCTGCAGGCGTTCTTTTGCTGTTTTGTTTCATTCAAAATGGATGCACGTCCTTCGTTTCAAAACGAGATGTCACGACTGGCACTGTTTCGCAACAGAATGCTTGAGTACTATGGAGCGCTGCCACTTGCCACCTTAAGTGCAGCTTATGGATTATCGTTTCGATTTTCATATTTTACGTGTGTCCAGCCTGTCTTTCATTGCCTGAGTTGCGATTTCGACTGGGCCCTGGATTTGTGTCTCTGCAATACGGTGTCTCCCGATGTGGATTATAACCAGCTCATGAGCCCCTTAGTTGCTCATGAATTGCTTTGTTCTGACGGAGGGATTATGGCCTTTGCAGCGATGCATGGAATACTGGGTCGTTGGAATGTATTCGCAGCGGCGCAAGATTTCTTGGCTCACAGCTTCATTGAGAACCCACCGAGTTGCCCTCTGATGGTGCTAGAGGCTCCGGTAATTGAAGAACATATATGTTCTTTCCCGCTATTAAATTGGATGGCTGTACTATTTTCGGATGAGAACAGTGACTTCCTATTGGAAGCAGTTGCTGCATATTTTGCATATTCAATGTTGGGATGAAGTATGTCATCACCATTTATTGGACATTGAACATTTTTTTATTATTTTTTTCTAGCATATGAAAATTTTCTCTGCCCCAGGCCTATTGACTTTGCTAAAGCCATTGACTAAATGTTCTTGATTATGAGATGTTGTTTTTGGGTGAAAATCTTTTAATATTTTTTCACTTGCGCAAATTTGAGCTGACTGTCATTCTTGAACTCTGCATTCCAAAAAATGTGCCCCATATCTTATCTTATCTTATCCGTGCTTGGATCAAGGGAGGATGTCATATAGATATGCTTTGCCTTCACACTGTGTTAAGTTAGCATGAGCTTATTAGGAGTTTAAACGCCATTTTACCTTTCTGCTGCTTCTGCACACGGCACATATTGTTATTAGAGCTTTGAGCCTAGTAGAATATTTTGCTTCACACAAGAATGATATGTTCTGCTATTGTGTCAGCTTTTCTTGGGAAGCTATGTCTTTACAGTGAGTGCCGAGGCCTTCAAGGTTATTTCAACACAGTGGTTGTTGTGAGGTCTGATCTTCGCACGTCCTAGACATAACATATATGCAGCTGCGGCCAACTCTGGCTTTAGGCGTGTTTCATATTGCACTGCAGAGAGCATGCCAACACACTTGATGATGCTTCGCATGCAGAGAGATGGTGGAAGATGATGTGATCCCTTTCCACTAGGATCAGAGGTATGGGGCCGGCCTTCTAAAACCCAAAGAGACCTTCTTTAGATATACTATAATATACTAGCAAGGGAGGGTAAGACTTAGGTGCCATTTAGCCTTCTTCCCTCTAGCATTTTAACATGCTTTCTCCCTTTGTATTTTATGGACTAGTAACTATGCTGATTACTTTGTTTCTTATAATATGTTTGCTTGTATTAGCTAAGATACTGCACTTGAGAACACTGCAATAGAAATAAACATTTCAAACTTGCATGTGTCTTCATTTACTCCTCGTTCTGGATTGATATGTTGGTATAACGAAGAAGTGTTCATGTGTTCCACGTTACCTAAGGTGATCTAAGTCCATATTCTGGGTTGTCTAAACATTGGGAGTTTGTAAGAACCGATGAGACACTGAAAAAGACGGCTGGTACTTGTGTGGGCCTACTTCGCTCGGTTCGGAAGGTTCTTCCCCTACTCCCGACACAGTCCCAAAAGTTGCTCATTCAAGGTCTCATCTTATCCAGATTGGACTATAGCAACGCCCTTTTTATGGCTGTGCCTGAATCCACTATTAACATCCTCCAGCGCACTCAAAATGCAGCAGCGAGACTGTTGACAGGCACAGCCCGGAGAGCATCAGCAAAACCAGCGGTCAGAGCTCTCCACTGGTTGCCTGTCCGGGAAAGGATCACATTTAAGGCTCTATGTATCACTCACAGATCCTTGCAGGGCAAAGGGCCCCCTATGCTAGGGACAATACTCTACCCCTATAAAACTACCAGGTCCCTGCGATCATCTCAAGGCAACCTGGCCACTGTTCATAGAGTCAAGAAGGCCCGCACTGGAGGGCGACGTTTTTCGGTCACAGCAGCAACCCTGTGGAATTCTCTGCCAACACGGATGCAAAACGAACCGAACTATATGAAGTTTCGTAAGCTGTTGAAGACATATCTTTTCCCACAATAATAATTTTAAAATTCACTCCCTTCACCCCCTGGCCTCCCCTCAGTTTTTCTATTGCACTCTCAGCGCTAGGACGCTCCCGGGCAGCCATGCGCTTTATAAATCCTTTTTCATTTCATTTCATTTCATTTCATTGCTAGTCTGGATGGGGATTTTGGGTACTAAGGTGAGTTTTGGCACACCCTATTTCACTGAGGTTCCAAGTCTCTATGCAGAGTTCTGTGTGAGAGCAGGATCCCTGCGACACTGTGTTTCAAATTCGTCTTTGGACCCTAACTCTATATCCTTGTTTCCACCTCAGATTGATTCAGACTTTGATTGGCTTGGGTGCCTAACAATCGTGCACGAGCGTCCTATTTTACGATACACCCATAAAGTTGGTTGCACTGGAAGGGGCCATTGTTGAAATTAACTCACTCCAGCTTTTGTGCCATACTTAAAATGCTTTCAGTATATTCTTAGGTCTTTAACTTGTTACATCCTGAAAGACATACTGGCTGGACACTGACAACTTGTCCATGGTGGCTCTCGTCAACTGCATACTGAAACTGTGTATGCATGTAGGTGGATTTATACAGCGTTAACCTAACTACAAAGCAACAGAGCACAGTAAAGTAGTACAGTGAATATTACAGTGGGGACAAAATGGCTGAGGGTGGCGTGGCAGGGTGTAGTTTGGAGATGCAAGTAAGTGGGCTGTGAGGTGCCGCTTGAGGAGAATAGCCAGAGACCAGAGAGTCCTGGTATGGATTAGTGGGAAGGATGACAGGGATGACCGGTTCTTTAGAGGCCGCCAGTGTAAGAAATTGGGTTATTGGTTGAGAAGCGTGGAAGCCCTACCCAGGTAACAACCACAATCCTTGTTCGGGTGAACCACAAAGCATTATAAATAACCAATGCTTAACCTACTGGTACCTTGGCATGAAAGCATTCTGGATTAATTTTGCGGCACTGTGTAAAGTTTTCATGCAATACACAAACCGTAATTAAGTGAAAACACAACACAAGTAAAATACCAAACCAATGACGAAAAATAGAGTACATTTTATTAAATGAAATGACACCAGACATTCTAAATCCAATCTGTAGACTCAGAGATATTCAGTTTTAAAGGTTTAAGTGAAAATAGTGCCTAAAAGCACAAAGTGCAACTAGTGGTTATCTGATTGAGCTGGACCGAGGGAAAGTTACAGGTTTAGGCCGACCGCGATGGAGTGCAAGTCGGATACAGGGACCAGGTTACTCCCACTGAAGAGTTACCTCCTCAAGTCAGAAGACTTATGTTCATGTTGGAGGTGGCTGCAGAGAGACTATCGCTGCGAAGAACAGGTCGAGCATCATGGGCGGTCAATACTGTTGTGCAAAGATCTGGTCATCACTGGTGCTTCGTGCTGGCAGTTGACATGGGATGTCATTGCTGTAGCGCAAAGTACAGGTCTCAAATTGCTGGTCGTTGTGGATGGTCGTTGTTGGCATGAAGAGCAGTTCTCACCAGAGCTTTGCATTGGCAGTCATCACAGGCAGCAGAGTTTTAGCACAAACAGGCCCATTCACAGTCGCGAGGATCCCAAACTTCAGGATTTGTAACTTTTTTTTCCAGAAGAAGCTTCCACTGATGCCTGCCAACCACCCAGGATCTGGGGGCCACCTCTTGGGGATCTGGACTCACTGTAGCAGAGGCCAGCAGCAGGGCTGAGGCAGGCCCAGTTGCAGGTCCAGTTGCAGCATGTCAGCTTGGTAGTTGTAAGAAGGCCTGTGAAGCTTGTTAAGTCCCTATAGCTCACACAAGAGGTCATCAAACTGAGCCCTGGAGTCACTCTGGGTAGTCTGGGATGATGGCAAGCAGATCCTATCTTCCTTCTCAGACAGCAAGGCAGTCCTCTAAGCAGCAGGGCAGTCCGTCTTTTGAATCTTGCACAGGTCCTGAGTGTTGCAGCCTTTGTGTGTGAGGGGGTACTCCCTGTCCTAACTCCAACACCGGTTCTGGAAAAAAGATTTCCTTCCCAGGTCATGGCTCCAACATGTCTGGGGGTGACAAAAGACAGGGCAGGCTTAGTGTAAGAGTCTTTTGTGTGGTGTGCAGGAGGCAAAGCACATTGAAGTATAAGTGGGGCTGGTGACAACCCCTCCACAGTCAGTCTTTTAGTTTGTCCTGTTCTATTCACACCTAAGCCCCTTTTGTGATACTGTCTGAAAGAAATACACAAACCTCAACGGCAGAGCCATTCACAGTCAAGGGACCCAGGACACATGCAAAAGGCACAGATGGTTGGAACATGAGAATACCAACTTTCTAAAAGTGACATTTTCAGAATTGTAACTTAAAAATGCCCTCATCATTAAATAGGTTTTTAAATTACTATTTGTTTGAGTGCAAACAGCATACATCTACCTGCTCCCAATCTAAAGTTAGCACTTATTAAATGTAATAAGGTAACCCTGTGAAATATATAGGCCTTAAAACAGCCAACAATGACTTTAGTAGTCTTTCACTTCATGGACACATAAAACTTTAGTACACATGTCCTACTTTGTAAATACAATGCACCCTGCCCTATGAGCATTTGACTTACAAGCATTAAAAAGAAAGGTGTGGGCCTGGCAAAAGGTTTATTTTGCAAAGTCAAAATGGTAATTTAAAGCTGCGCTACAGGCTACAGTGCCAGGCTTAAGACATGCTTTTAAAGTATTATTTTAGTGAGCGGCATACTGGGTGCTGCAAGTCCACTAGCAGCATTCAATGTACATGGCCTGTGTACATGTAGTACAATTTATTCTGGACCTATAAGCAGATTAAATGTGCCAATTATGTGTAGGTCAATTTTACCATGTTTGAAGGAGAGAGCCCAAGCAATGGAAAAGCACCAAAGTCCTAAAACCAACAAAAACAGAATCAGCAAGCATAAGGTGTGAAGGCAAAAAAAGTGGGGAATACCATACCAAGGATGTCAGGTCTAACAGTGATGATCCGGAACACACTATGAATTTGCACTGGCACCCAAAACCTACATTATTTTCTTTGGTGGTACCCTAGCTTTGTTTGAGAGAGTATTTGAGCTGAAGGGATTTTTGAGAACATTTTTAGAGACAGGCGGTAAAACAAAGGACCAGAAATATGATTGCAATCTACATTGCATCAAATTGTCTGAGACCTCTTTCCCATCAACTAAAATCTTTTTAAGGACCTTGCTTTAAGTCCGATGTGTGCAGAAACATTTCTAACGTAGCCAAACACTCCCCTCTCTCATGGCCACTGTAGGATAAAATTGGCCATAGTGCTCGATGATATTTGAAAATCCAGCGCCAAATTGTAAAAGCTATTACTAGTTTAAGGTTTGTAACTTGGCTCAGAAAGTGCTAACATGTTTTTTGTATTTATCAAAATTGTAGCTGCCATACTTTAATTACATGCTGTGTCTGCCTGTTTGTCCACTACCACAACCTCTGGTCCAGGTTCTGCCTCAGAAAGTGTGCTAAAGTAGTATACTGTTTATTCAACTGGAAATTAATGATTTTGGTGGTCCTGGGATACCAGGGTAAATGACTGCTCCAAAATACGCACAAAGATGCCATACAGTGAGAGATGGCCTGATTTCATTAGACTCTGAGTAATACACAAAGCGGACCTGCCAAGCCAGTCTAATGAGGTTTTTACTTCTCTGGCAGAGCACTGCTGAAGAAAGCTTGAACAAGTCCCATAGTAGTGTCTGGCCTTTCGATGGGTGGTGAGAAGGCACTGCATGAGGAAACCCACACTGATAGGACACTGCTAAGGGAGGCTCACTGTGAGGACACTGCTGGAGAATGGGGCACCTAAAGAGGAACTAGAGTTGGAGAAAGGTTAAATACCTGGTTGGTTCATAAAGTTTGGGGGAGAATAAAAGAGGATGGGGGAAGTTACACTATTGCTGCCAACAGAATAAACATTTTGCAGGGCATCACGCAAAAACCAAAGATATAAGCAACGTGGCCACCGGGGTGGAGGGGAAAAACATAGAAGGTTGAGGGCAGGAAGAAGCACATGGGGATTTGTGAAATGGTCAAGTTGAGAAAGGGTATGTTGAAATGGTGGAATTGCTGGGAAGGTAATTGGGGGCAGCAACAGTAGGCAACAAACTAAAAGGGAGGAGGTTGATTAGTGGTGGAGAGACTTAAGTAAAGTAAAAGGGGGCACAGTGTCTACAAAAGTAAATAACAAAGACAGTAGAAACAGACACATATTTGGGGGTCTCCTTCCATTGGGAGCCCACTTAACCACAATAGTAGAAGAGAAAATATGGAACTCTGAGTTTACAGACTATAAGATGGTTCATAGGGAGATACAAGGGAAAGAGAAGTCTAAGGAGGTTGAGTGGAAGTTTGAACTAGGTACCCACTACAACCGAGATCTGGAGATCGGGCTTTCTAATACATGCCAGAGATTATTGTGAAAAGCATCCAGAGAGGCCGGTGGCTTGGTTTAATTCAAAGTTAAGTTAGTAGTGCTACAGAATATTTTTCTAATTTGTTCTACATTTAAACTTCATACATACAACTAATTTACGTTAATATTCAATGTAAAAATATTTTAGCTAATTTATTATCAAGTTTAATAAACTTTAAGATTTTTGCTATACTTTACTAGATCTCAATGAAAAATGTTATTTAACTAAAAAACTGTTGGTAAAAAATAATTTCATGTTAAATATTGGTGTAAATTCATTTTAGATATTTATATGGAACAACATTAAAACATGCTACAGCACTACAAACTTGATTTTGAATTAAACATTTAAATAAAATTAATTTAGAACACTAAATAAATGTTTAAATTAAAAAAAAATTCCCACCTAAAAAAAGTATCTACTTTTATTATACATTATCGATTATTGCAAGTCATTTATATAATTAATCAAAGGCAATTTGATTCATATTTGAAAATAATAATGGTACTTTCATTTATAGTTGAATAATGTTGTTAAACTATTTTATAATTAAATAATAATTGTGTTATATTTTTGGATTCTTTTTAACATTAAAATATATTTATATTTGTAAGTATTTTAAATAATGTAGTTTGACATTATATCCTATGTGGTTTTATTTTAATTCTCTACCGCCATTATTTTCTACGGGAGGGTGTTGCAGTACCAGTGGTTGGCCATGTGTCCTGCTGGACTTGCTGGAGTAATTTACTGCTGTTTGGGGTCCTTTTTTGGATGTATTAACTTTAGAAGTGCAGTTTACATATAGTGGCTGAATTACTTATTTGTAGGTGGGTGCATCTCAGTCCCTAAATCCTCCCTAACATGCTAAATCCCTACTTCCCTTTTATTTAGCAGTAAGCATGACCCGTTTTTTTAGAAACTCCCAGTGGATCTTCTCAAAATAAATACTAAGGGCCCGGTTCCGATCTCTCTAGGAAAGCCCTCCATACGACTCGGACCCGGAGGGCTTCCCGAGAGAAACCTGCTCCGAGAGTCCGAACAAGCGAGTACGGTGCTGTTGCATTCATACGGACTCGGTTCACTCAGACTTACATTGAACTCTATAAGAGCTGTGTGCAGACGTGTACGCAGGCTCCCATAGCACAAAACGGGTGGGTGGGAAAATCGTACACCCTGTGGCGGACACCCCACGCTGCCGCAACACTGTGCATGCCTAGATTTGGCACACCCATGGGCACACCCATGTGACATATTCGGAGGGCCCGGGGTGAAGGAGGGCCTGCTATGGGCCCCTGAAACACGCTTCAGACAGCTACTTCGTCTTGCTGAGACCGAGTCGAAGCAGCTGTTCAAATCATGTCTCGTACTCACTTGGTCGGAATTCAACTCCATTGCGCGCCACAATTTGGCTATAAACGAGTCAGACAGAGCGGTTTGGGTCCAGAAACAATTCGGTCAGTGCTTACGGGATCTTCGCATCATACTTGGTCGTTCGGACCTGTGTACATTTCGGTCAGAAATAAGGGCTACGAATCGGATCCGGCCGTAGTAGTATACTTACATGTGTCAGGATAGGGGAGGAGGACGTTGAGGTTACAAATCCGTCATTTCCTGACTATATTTTTGCGACAAAATTTGGAATAACAGTGAATTTAAACAATAGCATTGCAATCAACAGACACTTGTGTTCCGTTCCTCTGCATGTGGGGTGCATTTATTGCTAAAAATTAGTTCAAATTATATGTGAATGGTAACTTTTTATTGGAAATGTGCATATTTGTGCAAAGTGAAATAATGAATTATTTTACGGAATTTTGTGTAACAAGCTTTAAATGAAATTCCTGCAATATAAATTTCACCCAGACCAAATTGAAACCCAAGCGTCTTTGTCAAATGCAATTTTCAGAACTGTATTTATAAAGTGTTCCATACTTTCTTCATTTGCAGGTTTGCACCCTAGATGAACAACCATAATCCAGCATGACATCTACAGGTGAGAATGGCATCCACCTTGATTTTATTGTCTTTCTATTAGTATATATTCTTGAATTCTCTCTTCCCTTTCTGCTTTTCTTTAAGTGTCCACAAGCTCACCATTGAGTTTCATAGATGGCTACAAACAAAGGAATAGGTGGGCTGGGAGGCACAAGGTAAGAGCCCCTCCCTTTTCCCAGGAAATTGGATCACAGGCAAGGCAGTTGGAGTTGGGCATGGCTTAAATCCCGGAGCCACGCCCAAGCATCTCCTCCCCTACCAAATCTCCTGAAGCCCTGTCCCACCCTGTTTGATCCACCTAGGCTTTTAGGTGCTTGAGGTTATAATGATCCAACAATACTGTCCGTGCTACAGTGATCTGTTCCTTTAAACTATGAGTGTCATCAGGCCTATTCATATTTATAATGTTTTAAAAACTCCCAGAAGCACAAAAAAACCTAAACCCTTTTGCCTTGGATAACAGGATTGAAACCCAACAGTATACCCCTCCCAAAACCCTCCTCACTGCTTCGGGTTTACTTTGGTGGTAGAAATTAAATGAATGTGCGTAAAAATTGACGAGCATGAACTATGAATGTTATTGTTGGACTGAGCCACCTGCAGGGTTACCCCAGATTTTTGCCTTCCTTTACTGACCCATGGATGTTGGTTTTTAGCATTTTACTTCTGCTGATCAGAGGCAAAATGTGTATGCTCTCCCTTGAAAACATGGTAAAATTGACCATTTAATTTGTCCACAAGTTAAAATATTTGTTTGGGTCCTCATGTACCACAACATCGTATCACTCCATATACTGCCCTAAGAGCACTAAGATCTAACAATCTTTTCCTCCTAGCAGTCCCCAGAATCAAGAGAACGAGGGGAGGAGGTCACTTATTTGCTTTCCTCACTGACAGATTATTGAATTCTCTTCCCACACAGCTCTGGTCTAATAGCATTCTGTCATGTTTTAGGAAGCAACTAAAGAGACATCTTTTTTTGATACACCTTCAGTCCCATTTTTCAGACAGGTCTGTCATTTAGCCTCCTATCAGCACTGGGAAGCCTGATTCAGGCAGCTATTTGCGTCTATAAAACACTGTAACATAACATAACATAACATTTGTGTATAAGTCCCTAGTATATGGAACTATGTGAACCCTGGACCTGTAAAATAAATGCTACTAGTGGGCTGCAGCACTTGCTGTGCCACCCAATAAAGTAGCTTGTAAAACGTTTCTTAGGCCTGCCACTACAGCCTGTAGTGCTGTTTTAAACTACCATTTCAACCTGGCAAATAAATCATTTGACAGGTTTAAACCTTCCTTTATATTGCATATTATTCACCACTAAGGTAGGCCCCAAAGTCTCATAGGGTAGAATGCAGGGTATGTACATTTCCTAACAGTGAAACACTCCTAAAGCTGTTTTTTGCTTTAGTGCGGCTAGCTATCCCATAGACTAACACTGAGTTACCTTATTACACTTCAGTTTGGGAACAGATAGAGAAATGCTTCTTCCACACATTTGATTTTTTTAAAAAAATCTTTTTATTCACATTTTTTTCATAATAAACACAAACTCCTCCCTCCCACCCCCCACCTCCAAAGACCAAGATCATACAATAAAGACTTATTACATTCAAAAATCTGACATTAATACATTATAGTTCATTAAGACATATGCAGAGGCAACATCAAAATCATAATACATAAATAATAGTAATAAATAATAAATACATGGCATCCTATGTATATCTCTGAATCCACTGCAACAGCGGTGCCCAGATCTGCATACCCCTTCTTCTTTTATTAGAGCCTTTATTTTTATAGATTGCAACCTCAAGGCTGCAGGTCGCAAGTAGCCTAGCCCTCCATTGTTGGAAGGCAGGTGGATTAGGATCGAGCCAGGTTGAGGCAATACAGAGTCGGAGGATTGCCATAGCCACAAAGATCAGCCCCTGTATGTTTTTCTGCCCCTCACAGTTTGCTACACCCAACATAATTTCCTCGGTTGAAACATCCACTCTTATTTGGCATACTTCTGATAAGAACTCAGATATATCTTTGATCAAAGTTTTAAGCGTGTTAGACATATGTATAATATCAGCCCCAAACGATGCACAACGTGGGCACGTAGTTCCCTTCCCTGTCCCCATTTGGCAATTTTCTTTGGTGTATATTATAGGCAAAAGAATGTTTTATAACATTGTGCTTGTAATTTTATTGACATTAACGATGTTTGGGCTAATTCATAGGCACGGCGGGGGATTGTAGACTGGACTCCCAGCTTGATCTGCCAATCAGGAGAGTGTTTGTCCATATCATCTGGAAAAACTGAGCTCAGGGTTTCATATATTTCCCCAATCTTGGGTGTGTTTTTTTTACAAAGATTATCAATCAGTTGATTATTCTGGAAATTGCACCGCCCGCCAGATTTCTTTGCTAAAAAATCTCTAACCTGCAAAAACTTAAAAAAATCTCTGTGGCTAATATTATATTCGACATGTAGATCTTCAAACATTTTAAAGCCCCCTGGTGCATAAAAACAGCCCAACTGTACCACTCCGACTGAGACCCATCTGTTAATACAACTATCCTGAAAAATGTCAGGTAGATCATTATTACGACTCACTGGAGTATAATATGAGTATCGCCCGAACCCCAAGAGCCTACGTACATTACTCCACACTTTGTACACCCTGCGAAAGTTTTAAACTTAACTTTCTTAAAATAACTATCGTTGACATGCCGCCAAAAGCAGCCAGCACATTCTTCTCCTAGTATAATTTCTTGCGGGGTCGGGATCGCTTGCCTGATAGGATCGCGCATCAGTGTTGCTCCAGAGTCGAGCAGTGAAACACGGGTCAGAGGGCTCAATGGCCAATACATCCGCCCACGCCGAGAATCCGGATGTGGGATCAAAATCCCACATCCGGAGCAACACTGATGCGCGAAATTAAAAGCGCGCTTCGTAACTTCAGCAAACGCTGGTACCAGTTTACGCCTGGAGCACCACTCTCCAACAAACTTCTTCGATTTCCTTGACTTACTCGAAGCCTGAGATAATTACCGTTAACTCAACCCCCACAACCCGGGCTGCGATTCCACGTATTAGGAACGGAATCCGACAGGCCCTTCAATAGCAAAAACAGGCAACTTAAAATCAAGTCCTGATGATGATCCCGGTTCACTAGGAGCCAGGGGATCGAAACGTCGTCGACAGTATAACACAATTCTGCAGTATTGCCATTGTGACTATTCTATTGCAGTAATTGTTTGTCCAAACTTGCTTCATAGTTAATACAAATGCAAGGGACAGTTGGCTCCCACGTTTTTTTTGCCTGATATTGTATGTCTTTTCCTCTCTATTTCCATTCTTTTCTCTGGAATTGTCTGTCAGCTACTCTTGGATAGGTACAGGCTTGTACCCTATCAATTGGTGTATTTGACCCCCTCTGTGGTCTTCCTAATTTTTGTATTTCTTGAATAAAAATTCTCCAGGCCCGGCTGGGTACTGGTGCCACCAGATATATGGCTGACTCAAGTCTATATATTCTATCTTATATGTCATTACATTTATCCTAAGGACCTTTGTTCTCTAGAATAGGAGTTCAATTTATAGCCAGACACTAACCCAAAGCGATACGCCTCTTCTTCTACCACAGGCATGGCTAAATTAAGATCTCCAGTAACAAGCGCGATATCATCGGCGTATGCTAAGATTTTGGTATTATGATTGCGTATTTGAATCGGTGGTATTGATACAAGGTTCTCCAGCCACCGGATAAATGGGTCAATATATATCGCAAAAAGAAGAGGGGAGCAAGGGCACCCCTGCCTAGTCCCTCTAGAGATCGCAAAATTCTCTGACAGGAGCCCATTAACCAATACTCTGGCGCTTGGCTTATCGTATACCCTTTGGGTAGCCTTGATGAATCTGTTAGTGATTCCACAATGAGACATTGCAGCCCTTAAAAATCTCCAGGAGACCCTATCAAACGCCTTCTCTGCATCAAGCAGGATAAGCGCCATAGGGTCTCCTGTTGACTCCGTATAATCGAATAGAGAGATTACCCATTGTGTATGGTCAGTTGTTGACCTTCCTGGTATAAACCCATGCTGGTAATTTGAAACTTCTTTATTCATTTTTGGTGCAAGTCTAGCTGCCAAGAGTTTCAAGTAAATTTTAGAATCCCCGTTGATCAAAGTAATAGGACGGTATGATCCCAAATCGAGAGGGTTTTTATTCTTTTTCAGGAAAACCACAATCTTAGCTTCTGACCATGAGGCAGGTGGGTTCCCTCCCTGAAATATATGAATAAAGAGTTCTACCATTATCGTTTTTAATTGGTCAGCAAATTTCGTATAGAACTCTGTCGGGATCCCATCCAGCTCAGCCGCCTTTCCACTGGATAATGAATTTAAAGAGTGGAGAATCTCTTCCCAGTTCGTTAAATCATCCAGTATATCCTGATCTTCCTTCTCAAATTTAGTCCCTGGGATTGCATCTAGATATAAATCAGGGCCCCCCAGCCCCACAGCAGGTTCTGTGTATAGGTCTTGATAAAATCTCTGGAACGATTCCCTTACTTCAGATGGTTCCGATCTTAAGCCTAAGCTGGGATCCTGAATTTCTTTCATAATGCTAGCTGATGTCTCTTCTCTTATACGCACTGCCAGCTGATGTCCAACCTGTTCACTTAGCTCATATACTTTCTCTTTATATATCGATGCTTTGATGATAGCTTTTTCCACTAATATTTCTGAGATAAGATTTCTAGCTACGGCTACCTGAGTCAGAACGTTATCTAGCACCTGGCCCTGTTGTGTTGCTATAATCAGGTCCTCCTCAATTTTACCCAGATTTTCTTGTAGTGCTGCCATATGGACTTTTCCTTCCCTGTTTGACCTAAGTGAAAATTGCAGTGTCTCGCCCCTTATGCCCGCCTTCAGGGCGTCCCAAACTATCGCTATAGGCACACTTCCTAGATTGTCCACTATAAACCCCGGGATCCACCCCCTCATGTGTTGACAGCAGTTTTCATTCCTCAGTAATGCCCTCTCGAATGTCCAGGTCATGAATGGGAGGCTATTCTGGGTGCAATATAAGTTTAAAATTAATGGATTATGGTCCGACAATACACGTGGGAGTTTTTCTATCGAACATAAAGATTTCAATGAGTTCGACATACGCATATAGTCTAACCGTGCATGTCGGGAGTGAGGATATGAATAAAACGTGAATCCAGGATCTCCAATATGATTATGTTGCCACCCATCTATTAGGCCATGTACAATGCACAAATCTTTTAGTGCTTGGAAGACTCTTGGTTTTCTACCGTGATATTTGAATTCGGGACCAATTTTCCAGTCCCCTGGAAGATGCAAGTTGAGATCCCCGCAGATGATCTGGGGTAGGGGCCAGTGTGTTAGCTCGTTGGATATATCAGTCAGCGTCTCTGGTTCATCGGAGACACTCCTGTAGATGGTGCCAAGTGTCATCTTATTTATCCCATTATTATACTGACATTCTGCGATTGCCCATCTACCGAATTTGTCAGACAACACTATACTGAATTGGAGCCCCGCCTTTTGCTAAAATCGCCACCCCCTTAGTTCGGACGCCCTGTGTTGAAGCAATAATAAGTTTATACCCGAGCGTTTTAAGCAAATATTGCGGAGATCCTTCTATATGTGTCTCTTGCATACAAACGATGTTAACTTCCATTAATTGCAGCCCCACTGCAACCTTCTGCCTTTTTTTAATATCATTGAGGCCACAGATGTTAAGTGAAACAATTTTTAGCTTAGCCATGTTATCATTAGAGCTGTTACCAATTGCCTAAAGTCATGTCCCTGCCCTATTCTCCTGATCATTATATATTTGTCTATGTGCCCCAAAACAATATCTTTTCCACCCTTCTTGTACTCGAAATTCCTTGGTCTTGAGCCCCCCCTTCTCCCACAACCCCCCCTTGCCCCTCCCCCTCCCCCTCCCCCTCCCCCCCTTACCATCCAATAAGGCATCCTAGGTCCCCGGGTACCCAGTTCTGGGTGTCCGTGTGGTCAGAGCGCCTCAGCGCACCCCGTGGCCTGGCCCTGTATGCTTGGGTTGTACAGGTGGGGTCAATTATAAAATTAAACATTTCCCTAAGCCTTTATGAAGAATCAAATATTGTACCATATTTTAGTTCACATGCTTTTAACGTTACCCCCACCCCTTCTAATTATTCCCCATGCTTTCAAGCATATAAGCTTATAGTCAGATTGCTGATTTGCACTGCTTCATCCTTTGTCTATTCCTTTCTTCATTTCCTTTCTGAAAAATTATTTATTCATTTTTTTTTTTTTTTTTGTTATTTTCCTGAATTTCCTTTCCCAGTCTCTGAGATTTCTCTTAGGTGAGCCTCGGCTTGGGTTTCGCTTATGAAGCTTCTCGTTGATCCCTTATATACTATTTTCAATCGGGCCGGATTTTGCAGGAAGACTGTCGCTCCAATTTTTTCGAAGGGCGTGATTAATTGTCTCATTCTCCACCTTCGTTCGACGGTGGCATGGGCAAAGTCTGTTCTGGCAAAGAACATGAAGCCTTTGTGTTCCCTCTGCCTTGTAGGCCTTGCCAGATCATAGATGGCTTCTCATAGGAGGAAGTTCCCAAAGTGGACCAGCATAGCCCGGGGATATTGACGTGACTTATGAGAGTGTCTAGGTAGCGTCAAAGGGAATCAATGGACACGCTGAATTTCCCTATCCATATCCCAGGTGTCAAGTTCCGGGAAGGATGATTTAAGTAGATTGATCATAGAGCCCCTTGGGTCATTCCCCTCAAAGCCTTCGGGTATTCCAAGGAACCTCAGATTATTTCTTCTGGATCTATTTTCGTGATCTTCAACTTTTATCATGAGGTCCTTTATAATACCATCATGCTCATTTTTCAGTTTTTGCAGCTTGATGACGTCAGTTTCCAGATTTTCTGTACGTGCTTCCACTGAGGCCATTCTATCTGAGATCGCAGTACAGATATTGCCCACTTTTTTAATTGCCCCTTGCAGCTTTTCAATGGCAACATGATTCCTTTGGCTATCTTTTTTAATGTCCTTATGGAAATTCTTAATGGAGCTCAGCACTTCGCTCAACATGGGCTCTACAGTCGTTCCTGAGACCCGTCTATTTCCAGTTTGCTTTTGGCTTCCCCCTTCTGCCTCATCCAAGCTGCGCTGATGATATTCTATTTCTTCCACACATTTGAATTGTAATTTGAAATCCTTCTTAGTGATATAGTCGGATTTTAAGTTACTATTCAAAAATGCCACTTTAGAAAGTTGCCTATTTTTCTGCCTAAACTAGCTGTGCCTTCCTGCCTGTGTTCAGGGTCAGATGACTGCGAATAGCTGGCCTGATGTGTGTTGTGTAGTCCTTCCAGACATGGGGACACATTGGAACTGGGTGAGAAGGGAATGGGTCTTCCAGGCAGGATGGCTTGGTGAGGAGTTTTACCTTTCCCTGATTACATTTCAAAGGACCCTGCTTGCAGATTACACAAATGAACCTGACACTAGGCCTACCCATGTCTTTGTCAATCTAGACAGTTCGGAGCCAAACTCCAGAGGAGGGGAAGAACTAACAAGAAACAGTTTGGTGTAAGCCAGGGATTTTCCACCATACATATGCAGCATTAGATGTTAATGTGGCACCGAACCTCTCCCCAGAACACTCTTGCACCTTTTAGAAGATTCGGAAGAGCTACTGCCCTTCTGTCTGAAGAGGGAAGACTGGACATGCAACACACAAACAGTAATAAAGTGAAAGCACAACACAAGCAAAATCCCAAACCAATTTAGAAGAATAGAGTAAAATGTAATAAATAAATAGAGAAAAAAATCCAATCATGAGAATCAGAGACATGTCTTTTTACAGGTTGAAGTAAAACTAGTGCCCAGAAGCAGAAAGCGATAACTGTGGGTATCTGATCACTCTAGACTAGGACAAAGTCACAAGTTCAAGCTGACCACGATGGAGTGTGGGCCAGATACAAGGACCAGGTTAGTCCAGCATGAAAAGTTATCTTCTCAAAGTCTGGCACGCAGAGTTCATAACTTCAAGATTTGAAAGGAGGAGCTTAACTGATGCCAGCCAAGGGCTCAGGATCTGGGATACACTTTTGGGGATGAGCAAGAACTAATTCTAGTTGAGGCCAGAAGTCCAGGCAGGTCCAGTTGCAGGACCAGGCAGCAGGCGAGCTGGCCAATTGCAGGGAGGCCTGGAGCTTGTTGTGTCACTGTAGTTCAGAGCCGGAGGTCAGCCAACTGACCCTTTAAGTCACCCAGGTTAGCCTTCCTATAGCCAGTTTTCACTAACCTGTATTACTGGGGGTCCACGGAGGTGAAGTGTACTCCACCGATCACCCGCCAAGGGCTGAAAGCTCACTACAGGAGCAGTTCATCATGCACTGATGATAGCCTCCGATGGGAAGGGGGGTAGGGACTAGAGAGAGAAAACATAGGTCCAGAGTTCCTTTCAGGAGGACTGCCTAAGCATCGCTTATTTCCTTTACGATTTGCATGAGTGGTGGTCTCTCAGTATGTCTTAGCCCCTGTTCTTACTCATGGATCGGGGTTGAGCCTACAATTCCCAAGCAGGAACCCACCACTAGACACCATAGATTAGTTGTTTATAATTGCCCTCTTGGGGTCAGTTATAAATGTAATATTTTCCCTTCAACTGAAGGCACGAACAGGAAGGGAAAATTGAATATTGCTATTGTATCTGCATTTCAGTTTGCCCGGATCTGTGTGTTGTTATGTATCTGTTCTTTATCTTCTCTTGTAGGTTGCATTTGACATTTAACGGAGGTGTTTCACTTTACCACTTTAAAATTCGATCCTAAATGAATAGCTTCTGGTGTTTTTCACTGTCTCTATTACTTTTATACCTCCTCACACTTACTTTCAGTGCTTTGCTTTGCATCTCACTTTCTTTTCATATCACACACACAGTAGTCTTAGTGAACATTTCTACAAATGTCTTTGCATTTTACCTAGTGCACAGTATTTGAGGGAAAAGGTTTTAGATGAGACAGAGAAATAAAGTCTCATTGGATGAGTACTGCCCACTTCGTCAAGTCACGTAAAGGAAAAGCAATCTGAGGCTGGTTCTGATACTGGGACTGCATTTCAGGGGGAGGATCATGAATCAGAATCAATATGGAAGTGACGTTTTATTTGCCGATGATTCCTCTTGCAGTGATTCTGAGGAACATAGCTTTGAAACACAACTTTGAAACCCTTTTTATCCCTTTGCAAGTGCAAACTGCGCCACTGAGAAACAGTGACAATGTAGCCCAATCCAGAGTGCAATTAGGTACTTGCCAGACCATAGACAGACTTAGCAACCGGATATAAGGTGAGTGCTGAACATTTTTTGCTCATTGACTTCTTCCAACCTTATGCGGATGACAAGTTTCTTGAGGAAATTGTGCTGCAAAACCAGTTGTATAGCAAGCAGTTTTTAAGTGGACATAGAGGCAAACTGGGCACACTTGGGTGCACATTCAAGAGCACACTGGTTGACTTCAATTTCAATTGCAGATTTGAAACATTTTGTGGCCGTACACTTCTAGGAATATTGTGCAAACCATCAGTTCAGTCTTACTGGTTTTCTCAAATGATTTGGGCAGTAGCTAGCGTCCCAGTATTCCTACGCAGACTTCATTTTCCGATGCTGCATTGTATGCTGCCATTCAATGATAATTCTGCAAAATTGGCAAGATCATCCAGACCATGTGAGGTTTTCACAAGTCAGGGAAAACTATAGCAGTTTGATGAGCCTTTGATGCTGTGAAAATGGTGGCTTCAGTTAAGGCAGTATTTACTAAGCAAGAGAGCTTGGTACAGTATTAAGCTTTTCATGGGTGTGAGGGTTCCACTTGTTATGTATATAGCCTGAGAGTGTATAATGTGAAGGACTCCAGTATGAATAGTGGAGTTTGCTCTTCGATATAAGGATCAGTGAAAAGATTGTGTGGGATCATTGTTACCACAAAAGATTCAGGAGTAGCTTGTTTGTAAAAAGCTCCAACAGATTGCTAGTTGTGAAATTCTCAAATAGGTGGGAAGTATATGTGCTCACTAAAATTCCCAATGAAAATACTGGTCATAGTGTTGGGTAATTTGGATTTGGCCCCTTCTTGCCTTTAGTTTTGGGGAGTGGCAGAAAGTCCCCAGGTGCAAACAAATGCAAAGAAAGTGGCTGCCGCCAGTTTTACCTTATTTGATGGGTGATCAGGAACAGCTGGGTAGCTGTATCATGATTTTGTTTTTATTTAAATATTGCACACAATGGGGGAGGGGTCTGTAGCAATTCCAGAAGTGGCTGACGTCCTACTGAAAAATAAATCCCTGGTGGCTAGTAGTAGATTCTTGCTTTGGGATCGCAGGCCAAGCCACTGTCCCCCAGCAGGAATCTATAACCGAGGGAGCATCATAGGAAATGGGATATTCTGCCCTTTCCAACGGTACCCGTCTTGCCTATAGTTTCACCTGGTGTCGGCTCAAGGTGCAGACCCACACAAAGAAAATGGCCACCACCATTTTCCTTTCCTGGGAGCGAGGGGGAGGGGTAATCAGCTGTGGAAAGATCAGCCTTTGTAAGGACTGGAAATTGTTTATTTAAACATTGTGCCAATGGGGCATCAACCCCTTCGTCTGAGGGGGGGGGGGGTGAGCCCCCCCAAAAGAATCCCTTTTGGCTACAGATGGATTCCTGGTCGGGGATTACAAGGTCAGCCACAGTCCCTGAACAGGAACCCATAACAGTATGGCACTTTTGGAAAGAGGTGACTTTCCCCTTTTTCAGTGTATCCCTCAGTGTTTTTTCCAGCTCGTGTGGCAATCTACTTGGCCTCAAATACTAAAAAAAGAAATGAGTGACACATTCTCTTAAGGGACTTTATAGGAGATGGGCGGAGAGCCTCGTTTGCCCTTCCAGGGAAGGGATAATGGTATTAGTAAATATGGCCTGATGCGGAGTCACTCCCAGTGCCGGGGGGGGGGGGTGAGGGGGACCTTCTTTCCCAAATAAAACAAATCGGTTTACCTACTGTATGATTCTGGCCCAGGGATGATGGAGCAGCCAGATCCTCAAGCAGGAACCTATCAGGAATAAGCACAGTTGGAAAGGGTGGACTTTCCTCTTTTCGGAAGTGCCTTCCTCCATGGTCGTGATCTGAGACTTATTGACACAAAAAGGCTCCTTTCACCTTGGACCCACACCTGAATCCAGCCTGAGTGAGTCCTGACCTTCCAAGTGGTGCCGTACCAGTCCTGGACCCTTAGAAGTGGTGCTGAAGGTAATCAGATGGTGGAAAGCCATTAGTACACGCATATTACACCGCATACCATTCGTTTGCAAGAGTTACAATGCATGCGATGTAACAATACGTAGCCTTTACTACGCAAGTTGTTACATCGCATGCATTGTAATGCTTTCCCAGCCGCGTACTAATGGCTGTTCACCCACTAAAATCGAATTAGCACAGGCGATACGAAAAAATAAAACCTTGGCGCAAACATCAATGTGTTTGCTCGATTTCAAAGGCAGGGCTACACATTACCTTTAAATATCTGTATCTATATTGTCTGTTGGCTGGAGTCATTACAAAATGTGTGCAAGTGTTTTTTTAAATAAATGACATGTTTTTGTTACTGTTTCCCCAGCGTCATTTAACATTGGTCCTGGAGTTTATTGTGCATGACATTGCACTTAGTGATCATTATCCCCTAAGTGCCACGTTGAAGCTGGATTTTACCGGGCAAGTATGCTGTACATCTAAAGCCCTTGTACGAGAGGAAATTGTGATCTCTTGCCACAATGGGTACGCGTTAAAGTGGTCCCTTGTGGATCCTCTTAACTTCCTCGAAAAACTGGTTCAAAAATAGAGGGAGGCTTTTGAAGTATGCCTAGATGAAACCACAGAGGCGCATAACTTCATCTTGGCATTTAACCAAATAAAAAAAGGGTGTGGGTTTGGGCCTTTCTGCAAAACAGAAAATTCAAAAGGCGGGAGTGTGTGGTTGGTTTGACTCAACATGTACCAAAGCCCACAAAAACTTGAAATGAGCTTTAGCTGAACAACCTAGATCTGTAGGGTAAGTCTGGGAGTGTAGATTGGGTTATAAAGCGGCCATCAAACAACAGAAAAGAGCTTTGAAAGAGGATACCTGGAATACGTTTTTGGAGGCCAGCCTTTCTAAAGATAACACTTCTTTTTGGCGTGTTATTAATTCACATTCTCATTATGCTTCAGATTCCCCACGCGCAGAGATAGCAATCTCTGAGGATGCTTGGATAGCTAATTTCTCCAAATTATACTCCCTAAGGAAGAGCTGGGTGTTCCCACTGCTAGCGCCTTGCCACATAATGGACTTCTATCTCTTGCTAATGCTCCCAAAAATACTGGCCCTTTAAATGAGTGCAAATATCCAGACTTTTCCCTGAGCGAAGTCAGCTTGGCGCTGAAAGAAAGCAAGGGGGAGAAAACCCCAGGGCCCGACAGGATCCCTATTGACCTGTTCAAATTTAACATCGAGCTCTGGGGCCCTATCCTCACTTTGCTCTTTAAAGCGTGCCAAAATCAGGGGGCCTCATTTATGAGGCTGTGCGTCACTTTTACGCCGCCGATGCGTCACTTTTTGTGACGCACCAGTGGCGTAAAAATGCGCCGTGTTGCGCCATATTTACAAAGTGACGCATCTAGGTAGATGCGTCACTTTGTAAACCCCTGCGCCATATTATACCTGCGCCAGGTATAATGTATGCAAGGGGGGCGTTGTGACCTAAGAAAGGGTCATGGAAGTGACGCAGGGAAATCTATGAGATTTCACTGCGCCACTTCTAGGATGCAAATGCGTCAATATCATACGCCTGCCTCACAGCAGGCGTAAGACTGACGCAGGCCCTTTCTCATGGGGCTTGCCCCATGTGAAAGGACACATTGCTGGAGTTGCGTCACTTTTGTGACACACTCCAGCAATGCGTCACTTTTGCGCCATACAGATACGTCAGAAATACTGACGTATCTGTAACTCCTTGCGCCATGATGCGTCATATTGTAAATATGACGCATCATTAGTGTCGCAAGGAGGGTGCAGTGAAAAGTGACGCATCGCTGTTTTCACGCAGCAATGCGTCACTTTTCATAAATGAGGCCCAGGGTTTTTTACCCACCTGGCCTGAGTCACTTATCATCCCTATTTTCAAGAAGGGCGATCGTAACAACCCAGCGCAATATAGGCCAATTTCCCTCTTGGATTGCCTGGTTAAGGTTGCTGGTCGCATGCTTCTGGGAGGCTTACAGGTTTGGGCGGAATCAAACAATATCCTCTCAGACCTACAGTACGGGTTCAGAGCAGGGTTGGGTACTGAAGAGCAGGCTGCAAACCTTGACTTTGTAATTGGCAAGTATGTACATATGAAAGGTGGTAACCTCTTTTTAGTCTTTATTGATTTATCTTCAGCTTTTGATTTGGTAGCTTTCGATAAGCTATGGGTAATAATGACTAATATGGGCGTGGATGTGAAAATTGTGAACTTTGTAAGAGATTTGTACGCCCAAGGCAGAGGCAGAGTACGTTACGGTCTTAATGGTACCTGTACTGAGACATTCAGCATAGGAAGAGGGGTGCGGCAGGGATGCGTAATGGCCCCCTTCCTATTTAACCTCTATATAAACAGTATAGGAGATATACTTGCAAGTAAATGTGTAGATCTACCTCAGGTGGGACAAAGGCCTATTCCAGCATTATTTTACTCCGATGAGGCGGTGCTAATGGCCCGTACTCCCATTGCCCTGCAGCGCTTGGTGGACGAATTTGCTCAGTATATGTCTAACTTGGGATTAAAAATCAACATAAGTAAAACCTTCGCCATGAAGATTGGGAAGAAGGCTACCGACTGTCGCAACATTCTTATTGAGG
The DNA here is from genome assembly GCF_964261635.1 of Lissotriton helveticus. Classification (NCBI taxonomy): domain Eukaryota; kingdom Metazoa; phylum Chordata; class Amphibia; order Caudata; family Salamandridae; genus Lissotriton; species Lissotriton helveticus. The sequence continues at coordinate 1,043,332,054 of NC_136070.1, read as the reverse complement.
GTTCTACCATCCAGTTTACAGATTCCTTCTCATATTTGGGCATTGTTTTTAATCAATCAGGGCATTGGCATGGGGCTATCAAATCAAGGCGACTCCATTTCATGAAAACAAAAATGGCCCTATAGAGTTACGCTAGTCAGTGTGGCTTTAAACATCCAAAGGAGATGATGACTATTTATAATGTAAAGTGTAGATCCTCTGCCATGTACGGGGCTGAGCTTTGGGGTCATGGAAAAATAAATATATTACAGCTTGAAGAAAACGCTTTTCTCAGGTCTTTCCTTGCACTCCCGAAAAGTAGCTCAACGTTTGTTTGTCACTCTGAATTGGGTGCCCCCTACCTAACAGACTTGATTAGGATCCAACCTGTCCTATTATGGAACAAAATATGGTCATCTGAACACACTATTTTAAATCGAGCCATAAATTCCATGGCTCAAGTATGTCCATAATTTCCTGGTAAACCTTGGCCATCCAGAATATTTTACCCTCCGTGAGAGTTTGGCCACCGTCCAGAGAAAAGCCTTGAAGTTGAAATGCATCTCTTTTTTGGAAGAAATCAGATTAGCATCTGAAATCTGTAAACCAACGGTGTTGAGGAACCAATTGATTTTGACCAGTGTTTACATGCAACCATACTTAGTTAACATTTATAATTCTCGCCATCAGTTTGTGCTCACACGTTTTCGGCTGGATATTTTCCATCATTTAATCAGTTTTACTATTGTTAACAATTGGTCAGCCGACCTGGGGAACTGCACGTGTGATAATATTTCACCTCATGATACTATGCACCCCGTATTTTTTTGTAAACACTTCTCATGTCTGAGACAGAAATTCATAAAACCCTTGTTACTACAGTTGGGTTTCAGACCTTGTCGTCCAGCGTACACATATTTGCAAATGTTGCCAGATATTTGTACGTGTTTTGTAATGTTGCGTTTCTTGTTGACTGTTATTAATCGTAGGAAGCAGTTGTAAACTGTAATTATGTTATCGTGTTACGATGTTAGACCTTTTTATATTCTAAGTCTTCACTTTTTAAATAAGGATGAATTTTGTATAATTGTTTTCAAATTTTATTTTTGGTCATTTTAATCATTGTATCGCTGTATTTTGTAGCTTTTAGGATTCACTTTGTGACTTTGAATAAAGCTTATTTTGATTGATTGACATGTTTTTGATTATATCTACGTAGCTCATTTTTCATATTTAGAACAATTTAGTGCATTAGCCTCTCCCCAGATATCAATCGAGCAGGGCACACGAAAAAAGTCAACCTACGTAACAAACAAAAAAGCGTCTCTGTACCAAAGACACTTCCCCTTCAATGGAAGTATCAGACTTTTTTTATTTCTATGCTGATACACAGCCAGGGCGGTAATAGGAATGCGCGATGCGTTTGCATTTGCATACTCACCGTAGGGTCGTGCTGGGGTAGTGTTTTAGGGTTTAGGGTAGTGTTGTGTTGTTTGTGTAGTGTAGGGTAGTGTTTATGGGTTTAGGGTATTGTCGGGGGTCCTGCAGGGTAGTGTTTCAGTGTAGGTAGCGGACTGGGGGTCGGGGCAGGGTCCTGCTTGGGGTAGTGTTTTAGGGTTTAGGGTAGTGTTGTAGTGTTTGTGTAGTGTAGAGTAGTGTTTTAGGGTTTAGGGTAGTGTTGGGGTTGTCGTGCAGGGAAGTGTTTGGGTGTAGGGACTGGAATAGGGAAGGGGGAGGGTCGTGCAGGGGGTAGTGTTTTAGGGTTTAGGGTAGTGTGTTTGTATAGTCTAGGGTAGTGTTTGCATGTAGGGACTGGATGGGGAAGGGGGAGAGTCGTGCTGTGGGTAATGTTTGAGGGGTTAGGGTAGTGTTGTGGAGTATGTAGGGTAGTGTATATGGATGTAGAAATTAGCCTAGTGTTGGGGAATTATTTAAAAAAATACATTGTAAAAGTATGCAGGGACTTAGGATCCATTGAAAAGACATTTGATATGCATTTAAAGCACTTGCGAAGTAATGGTATGCGTTATTTAAAAAAGCGTTGTAATGGTACTTACGAACTAAAACAATGTTGTAAAAGTATGCGTTGTTTTAGTTTGCGAAGTATTGACATATATTCTAATCAGATAGCCAAAATCCAAAATTGCTCTGAGAACAAGGAGGAGACCAGAACCAATCTACTCCCCTATCCACCCAAGGTGCATCACTGGTTAGATTGAGTTTGCGGATTCTCTAGCTACATTCTGCTCCACAGCAGCAAATCCATTTTAGCAGTCCATCGCCAAAGGAGCATCCGGTCTCTTGAAACTGTCTTGGGCTGCAGCCCTCTTCCTCATCCCGTTAGTGATTTCTGACTTCCATTTCAGAGACTAAACATAGAAATCTGCACTACAGCTTCGACCCAATGCTATCCGTTGAAGATGTTTCCTCCTCAGACACCTCCTGCAGACTTGCCCGGCTGAACTTTATCTTCTCAGAACATTTTTCTCAAAATTTCTCCTAAGCCTTAAGGCGGGAACTGACCGGGTCCAATCCATTTCTTGTATCCAAACCGTGCTCTAAAGCGGTCGGCCATATTTTTCAACATCGACACAGTTTCGTACGACTAGATTTTCTCTGTTGGCACTTTGATCTTTTAGGCGCTAGTTTTTACTAAAAACTTTTAAAAATCATAACTTCAGTTTTACTGATTGGATGGTTGTCAGTTTGGTGTCATATAATTCATAAAAAATCACTCTATTTTTTCTATATTGGATTGAGATTTGTCTTGGAGCCTTAGAAGTGGTGCTAAAGGTAATTAGATTTACAGCCAGAAAGATAATAGTATTTTTAGGGGAACTGGGAAATCTGAATTAAGGGTGAGTTAAATAGTGTTGAAATGTTTTTGATTACCTTAGTGGCATTAGCATTGCACTTGGCCTGTGATTCCTAATCTTGACTGTATGCAAACACCAATTACGTTAAAATTTCCTAGGTTATCACATGCCACCAACATTATTAATTTGTTGTCACTTTGGATTTTCTACTTTCAAGCTGGCGTATCTCTATTTCAAATATGCAATTCACGAATTCTTAACCAGTACAGGCAATTGCATGTTTCTCTGTAATCCACTTACCTTATTCTAATACAATTTAGATACCTTATTCATCGGTTCCATGACGTCATTGATTCTGTACTACAACAAAGTTTCTCAAGCCAATTCGCCACCCATAGCTTGATCCATGGGATGAAAGACAAAGATTCTCATTCCTTGGCCAGGACAATGCAACCTCTCCCCACTTTTATATTAAGTTGGACTTTTCACAGATGACCATCCCATACACAGTTTCTTCTTGCTGCAGAGGGCAGCCTGCCTGATTCCAGCACCTCCTGACTGTGCACATATTCGCTAAACACAATGGTTTAGTCAGAGGTCCACCAGAGTTATACACCTTCACAACTTTTCTCTAGGTCAGCAGCTAACAATTCATTACCCCCTCATATGTCCTCCTCATCCCAGTCCTCACACAAGTGAGGGAACCGTGCTGGGATGAGGAGGACCTTAATTGGGGTAATGAAGATTATCAGTAAGTAATGAAACATTACCTCCTCATAGCCCCTCCTCCTCCCAGTCCTGTTCCCTCACTTGTGTAAGGACTGGGACGAGGAGGACCTTAATCGGTGTAATGAAGATTACCAGTAAGTAATGAAACACTCTTAACAGTCTTGGTAGTCTTTTCGGCGAAGGCAGGCATAAGAAAAATGATGAATCACCTGCTTGACTTTCCCTGTTATTTGCGGTAGCATCATTCTACTCTCTGACCTCTGGCAGTCTTCCTAGGATATTCCAATGTAATACAGTTTGCTGAGAAACGATAGGAAACGTAGACTAATTCTCAGTAAGAATCATTCCCCATAACAAATTCAAGACCAACAAAATATGTGCCTGACTTTATGCAAATGGGCAGAAATATAATTATGGGTAAAATGACATGAGAACGCTCTTACACAGACTAATAAGCCTGTGCGTAAAGCAAGTTATGGGGTCCAAGGCTGTGGTAAGTTAGGCATGACAAGCTCATAGTGATTTCTGGAAGTGTTGAGTCAGCTCAGGCTCTGTGAGAGGTGGCAGCCTTTGGGAGGGGGTTGGCTGAGGTAGACACCAGGCAGAATTTTGCAGCAGGTAGGAATACCAGGATGAGAAGCAAGGAAACACGATTATCAGAAAAGGTAACAGCCCTCCAAATAATGTTTAGTGCATAAGTAGCATTCTGCAGTGTCAGTGGTCCCTCCTGCAATAGGGAGCCTTTCTTTCTCATGGGTGAGATGGGCAAGATGTTTTCTATGGTTCCTCCAAATTAAATAGAAAACTGAAAAACTCCCGTCGTCGCCTCAGTGGATGCAGGATGGATATGCATAACATGGACGATAAATGATGGATGACAGAAGTGGTAGTTTCAGTTTCCCAGCTTCAACAGGCATGGCAGTAGTCGTACTACCCAAGATCCATATTGGTTTAGCCCGCCCCAGGTACGTTTCAAGCATCTGCATTCAAAATTGAGTTAGTCCGAGGGAGTGGCCTCGGCAGATGCAAGGGTGGACTGTTTATGGGCCCAACATATAGGCTCAGGCTCAACGCAGCCATATACTAATTTGTATGGTGGGTGAGGCCAGGAACTACACCTTAGTTGAGTAACAATCTACTGGGAGCACAAAAAGATACAAGGAGGCAACAGATGGGTTACCTATGTAAAATAAAGCTTGTGAGTCGTATTTTCAGTAAGTTATAGTTTCGTCAAGGAAACACTAACACGCTCATCAACAAATAGGAGAGTGTTAAAGGATTCATCAGTAATAGACCTTTTGTCTTTGACATGAGAATGAAGCTGTTTATTCAGTGATTTAAGCATGCTAGCATTAAGGAAAACCATACACAAATGTCTAATGGTAAACAACAGAACAGAATCTCAATGAACCAGAATCGATAATTAGATGAAATGGAAGCCGAATGTAGCACATTAAGTGAGAGATTGAAAACTTAAAAATCAAGACTAAAAGTTTTATGCTCAGATGTCCCTAGATCCAATCAATACATGACCTAATTTAAATTATGTGCCAAATGATGTTGTTTAGGAGCTTGCTGCTTGTGAACTTCTTTTTAAACAAAAGCTCTTTGTAATAACCAGTGGTAGAGTACTTACATCTGCATCTGCCTACTGGCCAATTTTAAAGGACAAACGTGTTCCAGCTGTTACACGGTAAAACAACAGGAAACTCTGAAGCAGCTGCACAGGGGACTGCAAATTGCTCGCTAGTTGCACAGGGCATGTAAAGCTGTTTTCAGTCTTATTCTGCGACCACTGCCACAGAATTACGTTTTTAAAGAGCCCTGCAATTAGTTCACTGGAATAAGTTGTATTATAACAATGCCAAACGTGTCTTGGTACCAATGCAAATGGAACAATGGAAAATGATCCTATTTGTCAGGTTACACAGATACAGATAATAATCTTTATTTGGATATAAAATAACATCCTTAAAAGAAGTGCCAACAGCAATACACATTGTAAGAGCAAAAATAACATCTATTTGTCAGGTTGATTTAGTGCTGAATAAAAACTTATTGGTTTAGCATAGGAAGGGTTTTACTTAGAAACCACTGGACCTGATATAGATCTTAGCCGATGGGCTACTCCGTCACAACGGTTGACAGATATCCCGTCCACTGAAACATAAATCCCATTATATCCCAAGAGATTAACAGCTAGATTCATCAAGCCGAAAACGGCTCGCAAAGGGCCAGATTCTGAGAATCTGGCCCTTTGCAAGCGCAATTTTTGCATTTGGGAGTCATCATCCCAAATGCAAAAATCGCTAATAGCAAATTTGCAAATTTGCGAGGAATAGCATTTACGGAATCTCTATTTGAGATTCCTTAAATGAAATTCATTACCCATTTTTAAATTGCGATTTCGTAATTTTTGGCCGCTATTTACCACAAAGTCTGACTTCGTGGTAAATAGCGAAAAAATCCAAAAAAGCACTTTAGTGCATTTTTCTCCGTTGCATGTTACACACACACATGTCCTTTGGACATGTGTGTGCGCAACACCTGTGTACATTTGCTTTTCAGGGGTGCTACAGGGTGTCCTTTGGACGCCCCAGGCACCCTTGAAATCGCATCCTTATTTGCGATTAGCAAATTGCTAATCGCAAATAAGGAATAACTCCCCATTCATTCCTATGGGCCTGTAGTAATTTGTAATCACAAATAAGGATGATGTAGGAATCGCAATATTTTGTGCCATTCCTACATGAATCCCGTTTTGCAAGTCCTTAATAGCGATTTCTTAATAATCGCTATTAAGGACTCGCAAAACGGGACTATGATGAATCTAGCTGATATATTTTGACGGACGGGAAAGAGTTACCTGTCCGCTAGGATCTAATTTAGGCCCACTGTCATGAATCATGATGCACATATCAAAATTACTAATATGTGAAGATCTAATGAGCAGGCCGCCGGAGCAATAGACAACCACAGCCAGAGCTTAATCTAAAAGAAAATATTTTTTGACCACATTGAGAAACAAATGTTACTATAGACTTGAGGCAAGGGATCAAAGACATTTGCCTAGGTGTTTGCATTTTTGTAATCATTTTTTGTGCAGAAAAAATTGTGGTGCTTCAAATGTTTAGGCAACCGTGCTTTTGGACAGCTATACTCTTTTTTGTCAGGTTCAGTAGGTGTATGTGATAATCTAGGACCAAAGTGTGAATCAGGGTAATCCCAATTATGCAGCAAGAAACACATTGTATATAATATGGTTCTATTTTGCCACGCTGGGTTCTGGTGACATTTATAAAACAGCAGACTTTGGCAACATTGCAATATAGATTATGATCTCACCACAACCGTTGATGACATGCTGCCTCTCTCTCTCAACATATACATATATATACACACATATTTTTTTTCACTAAAAAACAAAGGTTAAAAGGACGCTATAGTTAGGCTGATGTTTCACTCGTACAAAACCAGAAAAATTAAGCTGTTACAGTTAGTGAGATAACTATACCTCACACCCCCAGAATGCACTGCTCACATATTCCTTCACTCATGACATGATCAGTGACATCACCCTTGATGTCACTGATGACGTCTCAAACTAAATGAATGATGACATCATCCAGTGATTGTGAGTGTTTCTAAAAGGTTTATGTGTATTAACTATATATTCACCGAGGTGTATTGGTGAATCAGTGGGTGTATGAGTGCCTTTATGTATTATTAAGTGGGTGCATGACTAACTGTATAAGTGAGTGCTTAGGTGTCTCAGTGAATGTATGGGCGGGTGACTAGGTTGTGTGAATGTCTATATAAGTTGGTGTCCAAGTGGCAGTATGGGTTGGTAATTGGGCAAGTGAGTATCTGCATGGGTGATTGATTGGTTGTTTGAGTGCCTGTATGGGTGCATGAGTGTCTGTGTGGGTGGGAGAGTGTGTGTGTGACTGTCTGCATGGATGAGTGAGTGGGTGAGTCAGTGGATATGTGGGTTAGTGAGTCCATCTATGAGGGGCTGTATGGGTGACTGAGTATGTGTATGGCTGTGTCGGTGAATTAATTGATGTGTCAGTGGTATATAGGTGAATAACTGCATATGTCAAAGGCAGTATAGGTGAGTGTTGGAGTATATGAGTGACTGTGAGTGAGTGATTGTGAGAGTGGCTGTATGGGTGAGTGTGTGCGTGTGTCAGTGACTGTATAGGTGCGCGAGTATATGCTAGTATCTGTATGAATAAGTGAGTGGGTGTATGTATATTGGTATGGGTGAGTAAGTGGTTATGTGATGGACTGAGCGAGTAGGTGTGTGAGGTTGCTCTATGGGTGAATGACTGTGTGTGAGTGGGTGTACGGGTGTATGAGTGGATATATCAGTGGCTGTATTAGTGAGGGAGTTGGTGTATGAGTGGCTGTATGGCTGACTGAGTGGATGTGTGTGTAGACCTATGGATCAGTGAGGGGGTCTGTAAGTACTGGTATGGGTGTGTCAATGGTTTTGGGAATGATAGTGTGGAAGTTGAGTGTGTTTATGAAAGGTTTATTTTATTTTTATTTATTTTGAAAGTTTTATATAGCGCGGACCAGATCTTTGCAGATATCAGAGCGCTTTACATAGAAGGGGTACATGAGGAAGCATAGTTGAAACAGGTGAGTCAATAAGGCTAACAGTATACACAGGTGGAGGCAAAGCCAATCATGTAAATTACTAAGACAAGTAATACAAATAAGCAACACGTAGTACAGATCGCTGCAACGTCTTTGAAGAGTTCGAGATAATAGGTCAAGTGTATTTGGCCATGAGGATAGCTTTTACTTCTTTCTTAAAGAGTGTAGAGGAAGATAAGAGCCTGGTTTCGGGAGGGAGTGAGTTCCAGATCCTGGGTGCCATTCCTGAGAAGCATCGCTTATATGTTTTTTCCTTCCGGAATCTTCGAGGTTTCAGCAAAAGATTGTGTGTGCCTCTAGTGTTTCTAGCGCCGCCAGAGATTGACAGCTTCTGAGCGAGGTAGCCGGGTGAGTTCAGGTGTACCGCCTTGTGTGTCATGCAGGCAATTTTCAGATGAATTCTGGCTTCAAAAGGCAGCCAGTTCAGGGATTTCAAGTCTGGGGAAATATGTGAGTGCTTTTTTGACCCAGTGATGAGTCTCGCTGCAGCATTTAGAGAAGCTCTTAGGGGCGCTGTAGTAGTTAAGGGGAGTCCACAGAGGGCGATGCTGCCATATTCTATTCGAGGGGTGACTAGTGCTTGTACTGCAGTTTGGAAGTCTTTGGCTGGGAGGAAGGGTTTAAGTTTCCTCAGAGTATTGATTTGGAAGTTCGCTCCCTTGGTTGCCTTGCTGATATGTTGCTGCATGTTGAGATTGGTGTCGAGTGTTATGCCTAAAGATTTTGCTGAGTCCACGATGGTGGGTTGGACATCGAGTGCGGTTAGGTCTTTAAGCCGGATTTAAGTAGTGGAGATCTTCGCTGGAGGTGAGATCAGAAGGAACTCTGTTTTCATACCATTGAGTTTGAGATGATTGTCGGCAAGCCAGGACTGGGTGCTTCTGATCGTTGAATTCAGGAGCACAATGTCTTTGGGGGATTGTAGTTTGAGATAAAGTTGGGTGTCATCGGCGTACATATGAAAGTGTACATTGGATGTTTGTAGCAGGGTGGTGAGAGGTTCCATAACTAGGTTGAACAGAGTCGGGGATAGAGAGGATCCTTGGGGGACGCCTAGCGTTACAGGTATTGGTGAGGACAACAAATTGTTGCTCTTGAATTTCTGCGACCTGTTGTGCAGAAAGGAAGTGAACCACTTGAGAACGGTTCCAGATAAACCCATTCTTGTGTTTAGTAATTCGAGTAAATTCTCATGTTTAACGGTATTGAATGCTGAAGAGAGATCAAGTAGGATGAGGAGGCAGGTGTCGTTTTTGTCTAGCATTTGAAGTGCATCGTCAATTATGTGAGTCATAGCAGTTTCTGTACTGTGTCCTGCTCGGAAGCCTGATTGATGAGGGTTGAGGAGGTCAAATTGTTCAATGTGTTTAGTCAATTGTAGTTGTGCGCATTTTTCCAGCAGTTTGGCGAGAGTGGGAATATTGGTAATGGGACGGTAATTATTCAGGTCAGAGGGGTCGGCTGTAGGTTTCTTTAGTAGAGGAGTGACTTGTCCAACTTTGAGGGAGTCAGGTATGATTCCTTGTTGAAGTGAGCTGTTGATAATTTTAGTCCAGAGTGGGAGAAGCCAAAGGGTAAAGTCTTTTACAGCGTTAGCAGGAAGGGGGTCCATGAGGTGATTGGATGGTTTCAATGTGCTGAGCAGTTTGCCAATTTCTTCTTCCGAGTATGTGCCAAAGGTTGACCATGAAGCATTGTTTTTTGGCTCAATGGGTGCTATGCAGTGGTGTTTGGAGTAGAGGCTTGCGTCAATGAGGAGTTCGCTCTTTATGTCTTCAGTTTTTTGGATAAAGAAAGCGGAGAAGTCTTCACAGGATGGTGCTTCGCGCACATTGCTGAGAGGTTGGGGTTGTTCCTTGGATTGTGATTTGATTAGCTCAAACAACTTTCTTGGACGGTTTTTTGCTTGGTCGAGCTGGAGGCTGAAGAAATCTGATTTTGAGCGTTTTATTTTCCTGAAATAGGCGTTTCTCTTTTTCTTCAGAGTTTTTAGGTGCAGTGCAGAGGGAGCTGATCTCCAGGTGCGTTCTGCCATTCGCATGTCTCGTCTATCCTCATTGAGACTTCTGTCGTACCATGGATTGGAGATTTTAGTAGAGACTCTTTTTAGCTGCATAGGTGCAGCCTCATTAATTATTGAGGTCATAGCGTTTAGATACCGATCGGTGGGAGTAGGATATTGCAGCTGTTAGGAGGCAGAGAGCTTGGGTTGAGTTTTTTCATGTCTCTTTTCCAGACTTTGGGCTTGGAGATGGTGCATCAGAGATTCTGTGGATGATGCCATCAGTGATGTAATTTGACATGTCATCAGTAATGTCATTGACCATGTCATAATTGATATAATATGTAAGGTCATAAGCAGTGCATTACAGGGGTGCAAGTTTTAGTTAGCTCACTAACAATAATGGCTGAATTTCTCTGGTTTTATATGAGTGAAACGTCAGCCTAACTATAACGTCCCTGTAACCTTTGTTTTTTCAGTGAATTTCTATGATTTTTTTAACTAGCAGTCACATTTGCAGAGTGGTGGAGAAAAGGGGCTGGGCCTCCAACCAGCTCTCACAAATCCCACTGTGTAGAACCTACAAGAGGTACCAGGAGGGCTTCTTGATCCCAAGGTCCCTCAGGAGTAAAGTTGACTTCATGCCCCACCAGTAGTGCACCACAAACCACGTTTGCAGAATGGTGGAGAAAGGGGGCATGGCCTCCAAATATCTCTTAGCAGTCCCGCTGTGTGGGACTTATTGGAGATAACAGGAGGGGTAGTTGGCCCCCAAAGATGTAATAGGGGCCAACTGCCCCTCCTGTCACCTCCAGTAAGTCCCACACAGCGGGATTGCTGAGATCTGGTAGGAAGTCATGCCCCTTTTGTCTATCACTCTGCAAACTCCACTCCTGGTGCAGTACTAGTTGGGGGATGAAGTCCCCTCTGCTCTTGAGGGTCCTTGGGTGCCAACTAGCCTGCCTGTTACCACCAGTATGGCCCACATAGCTGGATTGCTGAGATGTTGTCAGAGGCCCCCTCCCTTTCTCCACTACTCTGCAAATGTACCTCCTGGCACACTACCAGTAGGGGGCCAACTACCCCTCCTGTTACCTCCAGCAAATCCCACACAGTGGGTTTGCAGAGAGGTTTTCGGTCTCCCGCCCCCTTTCTCCACCAGTCCGCAAACTCACCTCCTGGCGCACTACTGGTTGGTGGTAAAGTCCCCTTGGCTCCCGAGGGTCCTAGCGAGCCAAGTAGACCTCCAGTTACCTCCAGTAAGACGCACACTGCTAGATTGCTGAGAGGTTGTCAGAGGCCACGCCCCTTTCTCCAACACCCTGCAAGCGCACCTCCTGGTGCACTCCTGGTTGGGGGAAGAACTCCACTTGAGTCCTGAGGCCCTCAGGAGGCAAGGAAACCTCATACCCCAACAGCAGTGCACCGAGAGACGTGCTTGCAGAATGGCAGAGAAAGGGGATGTGGCCTCTCACCACCTCTCAGCAATCCCACTCTGTGAAGCTAACTGAGGTAACAGGAGGCCTTGTTGGCTGCTAAGGACCCTCAGCGGTGAAGGGGACTACACCCCCAACCAGCAGCGTGCCATCAGGCACGTTTGAAGAGTGGTCAATAAAGGGAGCGGGGCCTCGGTGAGTTGCTAGCTTTCTTTCTCTCCTTTCCACCCCATTTGTTAGTAAGGGGAGCCTCATGGCCCCCTTCCCGGGCCGATTTCCCCACCCCCGGACCCCATGCTCCAGGGCCCAGCCTTTTGAAAAACTATTTAGCATTAAAAAAAAAATGGATGTGGGGGCCACGTGCCCCCACATTCTTGGGCCATTTTCAACCACGGTGGCCCCATCCTCAGGTGCACGGCTGTTTCATTTAAAAAAAAAAAATGTATTTGAAGAGCCAGTTTCAGCCCTGGGGACCCTGAGCCCTGGCCGTTTAATTTTTTTAAAATAAGTATTTAAAAGGAGGTGGTGCCACGTGCCCCCAATCGGCCCTAGGAACCCCATACCCGGACTGTAAAGGGGTGCCCTGGTCCCAACCCAGGGCATTCACTGCCAATGTTGGGGACCGTAGGGGGAGCCTAAAGGCCCGGATGGTCCCTGCCGGCTGCCCACCTCCTGCGGGAGCTGGTATTTCTTTGAGACCCAGAGAGCTGCTAACATGCAGCTCCCTGGATCCTAAAGCAATGTCTGTTTCCCTGCTCCCTTGAAACAGACATGCTCTGCTTTCAGCAAATAGGAGCATGTTGTGCTCTTGCTTGCTGTAAGTGGAGCACTCTTTGCTATGGCTTGGCTGGAGTAAACCATAGCAAACTGGTGGTCCACTGGGCTTTAGGCATTCTAGGAGACCCGCGCACCTCCCTCCTACTTATTTACACATGCCCCCAGGACCTAGCCCACCTGGGGCCTATATTAAATAAAGCATGGAAGAACGCGCTTTGTTGTTTCGTTTAAAAAAAATAGAAATTGGCGGGAGACGCGTAACCAGTGTGTCTCCCGCTGAATTTAAATAATGAAAAAAATTGCTTTAATGGCCCCGGGGGTCCCTGTGGGATTCCCCAAGAGGCCTAAGGGGTCAGGGTGTTTCTGCCCTACCCCTTTTTCTTTTTTTAACATTTTATCTTGTGACTCGGTTCAATCGTGTCAAAAGATGGGTGCCAACACATCCTGGTTTGAAGTGTTGACAGTCAATCATATCTCAGGCACAAGATCGGGAGGGGTCATGGATCCATCACAACCTCAGTTGTATATCTGAATTTTTTTTTTACATTTCTCAGCAAACTCCTGAATCGATTTACACCACTAAACAACAAGTTAAAGGCCTTGGCCTAATGGACAGGGAAGAGGGGGCGCCGGAACGTAAAAAATTGGAATTTGTCCTGATGGTGTGATGGACACATAAAGAGAAGCAAATCACACAATTCTCTATGCAAAGTCCACATTTGACATTCAATCTTCTGCAGGCCAAGACCTCTCAAATCTATTTGAAGGTCTTGGTCTAATGGACAGTGCCGAGACAGGTCAAAGGTTACTTATTGTCAAATATATATATATATATATATATATATATATACACACACACAGATACTCACACATATATAGTTTTACAATCATATGATTTCCAGAGCAGATGCAGATTTGCGTGCTGGGAAATTGGTGGTGTGCTAGGATGCCATATTAATGACTAGAAAGGGGCAATAGTGCACGGGTAAAGTCTGTTTAAACTTTAAAAATTGCTGGGGCAAGGACCGTGGCATCAGGTGCTTTGAACATTATGGATGTTTATGCAGGTGCTTTGAACATTATTGATGTTTATGCATCATAATAAAAACAGCCAGTTGTTAAAACTACATAAATGTCTTTTGATTTTAGCAACCTTTTTGACCCTTCCAGCACACTTCCTGACCTCTGCCCCCATGGCATGCTGATCACTGTTCTCACAAGGGCTCGAAGTAAATGAAGACCGCCTGGAAATGCAGCAAATAAACATGCCGCACTTCCAGGCCATCTTCATTTACATGCAATTACAGAGGCATTCGCGCCCCCCTGGGAACCCATTCACGCCCCCCAGGGGGGCGCGCCCCACAGTTTGAAGACCTCTGGTTTAAAGGATAATTTGTCCTGATGATGTCATGAATACCTGAAGGAAACAAGTGAAATGAGTTGACTTCTCTGCACCAAGTCCACATTTGACTTCTAAAACTCCGCAGAAAGGGCCTTGGCTCAGAGCTCCCGGAAGTGTCGGCCTGATGGCCAGTGAAGAAGCGTTGTAGGAACAGTCCGAGTGTTACTTAAAGCGGAGGAGTTAAAAAAACGCGCATTTGCCCCGCGTGAGCGATGGGCACGTGCAGACAGGCACGGCGCGCGGGCACGAGCAGCAGGCCCAGATATGTCTCTCACTGGCCTCACAGCTGCGAGTTCAAAGGTTCATGGATGCTTTCGTGGCACAACGACGGCGATGACAAGTTGATCACTTTGTAGTGAGAGGAGTGTAGGATAAAGGGAGGGGGGAGGGAGGCGGGCAGCCGGAAAGATGTCTGCTGATTGGGAATTCAGGAAATACAGTCCCCAGCAGCAACCTTGAGCGAAATCTTGATTTTCTTTCCTATTCCGAACTGAAAGGTCCGTTCAGCTGTAAAAAAAGAAAAGTTATTTTGCCAGCTTCATTAGTGTTCACCTAATTAGCTGTAAAGCTGATGGATTCCTGACAGCATTGGTGATTGGAGATGACAGGCTTAGCTTTGTAGCTAGTTTGATGTAATCAAGTTGATATTACACAGTCCTGTTTGACTTTAGTTGTGCATTAACTCAATTTTCTGCTGCAGGTGACAAATGGGCTTTGGTACCTGGATAATCATGTCATAGGAATTAAACCCCGTCCGATGGTGCGGAGCACAATAACAACAAAGGACTCCCAGCGAGAGAGAGAGAGAGAGGAAGAGGGAGAGAGAGAGAGAGAAAGAAAGTGTGTGCGTGTGTGTGTATGAGAAAGTGTGTGTGAAACAGAGAGAGAGATAGGGTGTGTAATAGAGAATGAGAAAAAATAGAGAGAAATTTAGCGAGAAAAATCAGGGAGAGTGAAAGACACACAGAAATAGAAAGCTGGAGTGAAAGAAAGAGAGAGATGTGAGGAAAGACGGGAAGAACAAAATACTTGCTAGGAGATAAGAGAGATGATGAATGAGAGAGTGGTAAAAGGAAGATGAGAGATAAAGATTCAGAACAAGCAGGGTAGGCTTTCGTCCAGAAACAAGCTCTCGCATTGCTGTGGCGGGGGGGGGGGGAGGGGGGCGGAGGAGCGGCAGCCTTTGAAGTCTGATGCCGAGGCACAGACAAATGGTGGAGTGAGATGTGCACGCGGGGGCGGGGGAGTGGCAGATTCACCTCCGCAGGCCAGGTATGTGGCTGCTGCACAGGGGCGGCTGGGGAGGGCCTAGACACGGTGTGGGAGGAGGGGGCTGGAGACGCGAGACACGGCCAGACCAACGCGAGAGCAGGGAAAGAAACTTTTTAGGGAGAGAAGCGCATTCCTTTGAAGTCTGATGCGGCGGGCGGGGGATCACCAGCCTTTGAAGTCTGATGCGAGGCATAGACAAATGGTGGTGTGTGACGTGGCTGGTTTGTGCACGCGCATAGATCACATGAACTGTGGCTAATACGCCGTTTTGGTAGACTTTTCGGACCGCTTACTAGAATCTCGACAAACAAGCATTGCTAAAGCAATGCTTTAGGTCGAGACCTAAAAAGAGTGCTTTCTGGATCAAGAGCTACCTTTCTGCTAAATTTGGTGTAATTCCGTTCAGCAGTTCGGGCTGTCTAAAGTTTCCTATGGATATTAACACGGAGAAAAGGCGTTTTGTGCCCCCCCTTTTTTCTTGGACTCACTTGACAGATCACCCAGACAGCAGCTGCATAGAGGATCAAACTACTTTTGAGAATTTTGCGACGATTCATCAAACAACGCCAAAGTTATTGGCAACTGAAAAAACTCTCTTCCTATGGAAAATACATCCTAACTATAACTACCTGCTGGTGACCGCTATATATATATATATATATATATATATTGTCATCCAAAGTGCCATCCCAGAAACACTTGGTATGACGAGGTACTAAACAACACGCCTACCAGGGGTGTGGCTAATAAATCCATGTCTGGCAAATACCGGTGTGTGAACATTATTCCTTGTTGGCAGCCCCTGATGACGGGAAAAGGTTCCCAGAAACGCGTCGGGCAGTTTTAAATTTGGAGAGCGGACAGCATGCTAATGAGATATGCCCGCAGGGCGGAGAAATGTCGTGTGCCTTCCCGAAAGCACAGGCACTTTGGATGACAATATTCTTACCGGCCGCCTGGTCGGGGGGAGAGCACCATCAGCTGTTGCAGCGTTCACCCTTTGCAGCAGTTTGAGGCTATCACTTCCAAACGAGTTGGAGGTTCGAGCACAGGACTCCAGTACAGCGTGCTGAACCGTAATACCCAGCCTACTATAGGTAATTGAGGAGCATTATTCTTCAAGGAATTTCTAAATGCAACTTCCATGCACCGAACGGACTACGCATCCCAGAAACACTTGGTATGACGAGGTACTAAACAACACGCCTACCAGGGGTGTGGCTAATAAATCCATGTCTGGCAAATACCGGTGTGTGAACATTATTCCTTGTTGGCAGCCCCTGATGACGGGAAAAGGTTCCCAGAAACGCGTCGGGCAGTTTTAAATTTGGAGAGCGGACAGCATGCTAATGAGATATGCCCGCAGGGCGGAGAAATGTCGTGTGCCTTCCCGAAAGCACAGGCACTTTGGATGACAATATTCTTACCGGCCGCCTGGTCGGGGGGAGAGCACCATCAGCTGTTGCAGCGTTCACCCTTTGCAGCAGTTTGAGGCTATCACTTCCAAACGAGTTGGAGGTTCGAGCACAGGACTCCAGTACAGCGTGCTGAACCGTAATACCCAGCCTACTATAGGTAATTGAGGAGCATTATTCTTCAAGGAATTTCTAAATGCAACTTCCATGCACCGAACGGACTACGCATCCCAGAAACACTTGGTATGACGAGGTACTAAACAACACGCCTACCAGGGGTGTGGCTAATAAATCCATGTCTGGCAAATACCGGTGTGTGAACATTATTCCTTGTTGGCAGCCCCTGATGACGGGAAAAGGTTCCCAGAAACGCGTCGGGCAGTTTTAAATTTGGAGAGCGGACAGCATGCTAATGAGATATGCCCGCAGGGCGGAGAAATGTCGTGTGCCTTCCCGAAAGCACAGGCACTTTGGATGACAATATTCTTACCGGCCGCCTGGTCGGGGGGAGAGCACCATCAGCTGTTGCAGCGTTCACCCTTTGCAGCAGTTTGAGGCTATCACTTCCAAACGAGTTGGAGGTTCGAGCACAGGACTCCAGTACAGCGTGCTGAACCGTAATACCCAGCCTACTATAGGTAATTGAGGAGCATTATTCTTCAAGGAATTTCTAAATGCAACTTCCATGCACCGAACGGACTACGCATCCCAGAAACACTTGGTATGACGAGGTACTAAACAACACGCCTACCAGGGGTGTGGCTAATAAATCCATGTCTGGCAAATACCGGTGTGTGAACATTATTCCTTGTTGGCAGCCCCTGATGACGGGAAAAGGTTCCCAGAAACGCGTCGGGCAGTTTTAAATTTGGAGAGCGGACAGCATGCTAATGAGATATGCCCGCAGGGCGGAGAAATGTCGTGTGCCTTCCCGAAAGCACAGGCACTTTGGATGACAATATTCTTACCGGCCGCCTGGTCGGGGGGAGAGCACCATCAGCTGTTGCAGCGTTCACCCTTTGCAGCAGTTTGAGGCTATCACTTCCAAACGAGTTGGAGGTTCGAGCACAGGACTCCAGTACAGCGTGCTGAACCGTAATACCCAGCCTACTATAGGTAATTGAGGAGCATTATTCTTCAAGGAATTTCTAAATGCAACTTCCATGCACCGAACGGACTACGCATCCCAGAAACACTTGGTATGACGAGGTACTAAACAACACGCCTACCAGGGGTGTGGCTAATAAATCCATGTCTGGCAAATACCGGTGTGTGAACATTATTCCTTGTTGGCAGCCCCTGATGACGGGAAAAGGTTCCCAGAAACGCGTCGGGCAGTTTTAAATTTGGAGAGCGGACAGCATGCTAATGAGATATGCCCGCAGGGCGGAGAAATGTCGTGTGCCTTCCCGAAAGCACAGGCACTTTGGATGACAATATTCTTACCGGCCGCCTGGTCGGGGGGAGAGCACCATCAGCTGTTGCAGCGTTCACCCTTTGCAGCAGTTTGAGGCTATCACTTCCAAACGAGTTGGAGGTTCGAGCACAGGACTCCAGTACAGCGTGCTGAACCGTAATACCCAGCCTACTATAGGTAATTGAGGAGCATTATTCTTCAAGGAATTTCTAAATGCAACTTCCATGCACCGAACGGACTACGCATCCCAGAAACACTTGGTATGACGAGGTACTAAACAACACGCCTACCAGGGGTGTGGCTAATAAATCCATGTCTGGCAAATACCGGTGTGTGAACATTATTCCTTGTTGGCAGCCCCTGATGACGGGAAAAGGTTCCCAGAAACGCGTCGGGCAGTTTTAAATTTGGAGAGCGGACAGCATGCTAATGAGATATGCCCGCAGGGCGGAGAAATGTCGTGTGCCTTCCCGAAAGCACAGGCACTTTGGATGACAATATTCTTACCGGCCGCCTGGTCGGGGGGAGAGCACCATCAGCTGTTGCAGCGTTCACCCTTTGCAGCAGTTTGAGGCTATCACTTCCAAACGAGTTGGAGGTTCGAGCACAGGACTCCAGTACAGCGTGCTGAACCGTAATACCCAGCCTACTATAGGTAATTGAGGAGCATTATTCTTCAAGGAATTTCTAAATGCAACTTCCATGCACCGAACGGACTACGCATCCCAGAAACACTTGGTATGACGAGGTACTAAACAACACGCCTACCAGGGGTGTGGCTAATAAATCCATGTCTGGCAAATACCGGTGTGTGAACATTATTCCTTGTTGGCAGCCCCTGATGACGGGAAAAGGTTCCCAGAAACGCGTCGGGCAGTTTTAAATTTGGAGAGCGGACAGCATGCTAATGAGATATGCCCGCAGGGCGGAGAAATGTCGTGTGCCTTCCCGAAAGCACAGGCACTTTGGATGACAATATTCTTACCGGCCGCCTGGTCGGGGGGAGAGCACCATCAGCTGTTGCAGCGTTCACCCTTTGCAGCAGTTTGAGGCTATCACTTCCAAACGAGTTGGAGGTTCGAGCACAGGACTCCAGTACAGCGTGCTGAACCGTAATACCCAGCCTACTATAGGTAATTGAGGAGCATTATTCTTCAAGGAATTTCTAAATGCAACTTCCATGCACCGAACGGACTACGCATCCCAGAAACACTTGGTATGACGAGGTACTAAACAACACGCCTACCAGGGGTGTGGCTAATAAATCCATGTCTGGCAAATACCGGTGTGTGAACATTATTCCTTGTTGGCAGCCCCTGATGACGGGAAAAGGTTCCCAGAAACGCGTCGGGCAGTTTTAAATTTGGAGAGCGGACAGCATGCTAATGAGATATGCCCGCAGGGCGGAGAAATGTCGTGTGCCTTCCCGAAAGCACAGGCACTTTGGATGACAATATATATATATATATATATATATATATATATATATATATATATATATATACACTTAAAAAACAAAAGGTTCAAGTTTTGACTAACTTTGAATAAAATAGTCCACATGCTCTTATTGATGTAATATATGTTGTACATTGTTCTGTTGGGATCTCACTTTCATGAGCACTGTGCCAATCTCATGTGTGGAACACTCATATATGTTGTTGTTGTTGTCTTACAATTCATAAATATAGTGTGCTTTGGTTTAGTGCGGTGTTGTTGTAAGTCTGTTGAGGGGAATCTTGGTCCCCTTACCAAATATTTTGCTATTACAAATATTTTTTGTTACTTTCTCAGCTGAATCATCCTGGAATTTTATATATTCTTCTCTGCAACAGCAAATCCTGTTCAGCAAGAACTCTCAGCGATGGTATCTGGCCTCGTAGAGCCCTCTCGGTTACAGCTTGCAGCTTCATCCTGCTGTAAGTTTATGACTTCCAAAAAGTTGTTGAAGTCTGAAGGTAAAAATCTTCACTGGCTCGACTGCAACAGGCTCCCCATTGTTGACTTCCTCAGTCTGAGAATCCAGCTTCTCCTGCTCTGAGCTTTTTCCCATCAATGGCTTTACCGAGATGTCATCCAGAGCTCCCCGGTGACCAAGACTCCTCCTTGGTGGCAGTCTTCTGCCTTTCAGTGCGGAACTCTAACTTCTCCTGGACCTTTTTACAGAATTACTTCTAATTTCGAAGATAAGCCAAGTCTAAGCTCAATCTACCTCATTTATTCAAACCGCACCCCATCACTGTTGGCCTTAACTTTTGACTTTGTCCCAGTTTTGCGCAACCAGATACCCACGGTTGGTGCTTTGATCTTTTTGGCGTGATTTGTCATTAAAAACTTTTACAAAAATCATAACTCATGGTCTAGTGATTGGATTGAACTTGTTTTGGTGTCATTCTATTGATTATAATTTATCCTATTTTCCTAAATTTGGTAGGGATTCTTTTTTGTGGTTTCACTTTATTACTGGTTGTTTGCTTAATAAATACCCAACACAGTACCTCTAAGTTAAGCCGGACTGCTTTTGTGGCAAGCTACCAGAGGGTTAAGCACAGGTTAATTTAGTGCCTTTTGTGGCTCGCCCCTGAGAAGGATTCCGGTTGTTGCTTCAGAAGTGTTTCCAACCCACTCAACCAATAACCCAATTTCTTGCACTACCCCTAATTCTTTTCTGGGACACCATACCCTCCCTTTAGGGACAGTACCTCTAGCAATTTGAGTTTTGGGGATGCCCAGGTCCTTCATCACCTGAAAGAGTTAATTGCCAAGAATACAGTCAATGGGAATCTGGGGAGTGACAATGAAGCTCCTCCAGACAACAACTCCCTCCGATTCTAAGGATATCATGGCCATAGGGTGGAAAAAGTCTTGCCCATGGGTCCGGGTCACCATATAGAAGTGTCCTGCCAGATAATATTCTGGGGATATCAGCTCACTACTACCATAATCCGGCTAGTACCGGTATCCTGCAAATCGGTGACTGGAACCCCATTCACTGTGACCTCTTGGAAGTGATGCTATGATCCCTGGGATAACCAACTTACCTTTTGCCCCACCTCCCAAGTAAGTGATACTAGAGCATGCTCTACCCTCTTCCTCTGGGAATAACCTGTACTGAAGGCTGCATTGGCCAACCCCTGTGGAGGTCCCACCTGTGGATGGCTTTCTGTGACACCCAGAGAGTGTTATTTCCTGACTGGAGAAAGTCATAACACCGGCGCATGTGGAAGGGTGCCCTGGGCTTCTGCCTATCAAAATTTTGCCTCAAATGCTCTGAAAAGGATTATGGGTCACTCGTCAGTCAGGACGTTGCTGAGCAAGTACTCTCAGGCCTCGGTGAGCTCTCGTCTCTCAGAGTCTTAGCCCGCCGCGGTGCAACACTCTCAGACCTGAAAGTGCTGCACCGCGGTGGGCTGAGAGTCTGGGAGACAAGAGCTCACCAGGGCCTGACAGACAAGAGCTCACGAGGCCTGAGCGTGTTCAACAGCGGCTGCCTGAGGTTCAGACGGAAGTAGAATACATGATCTGAGAGAGTTGACTTTAACCAAAGCCATTGCGTGTTACCGTCTCAGGGTAAAGAAACAAGACGCCACCTACAACAGGGGATCATGAAGATTGTGTGCACAGGTTTTTTACCTCCTGGCAGTTTCCAGTAGATCAATAACACACCACCCAGGCGATGGGTTTCCTGATAATTTTAGATAGAGGTCGCCCAATTTGCCCTGCCAGGGATATCCTTTCGTTCTCTTCTTTCGGCAGTGAGGAAGGAGCCTGGCCTATTCTGTGGAAAAGGATCCGCAAGGATTATATCTGAGCTTTGTTCTGAAGCCTCATTGTTTTTAGAAAATCTACAGCACTCTGCGCCTTTTCCATTACGGGTGTATTGTCCCACACTTTATTGTCCATCTCCGCCCTGATGAAGGTGTAGCCCCGGCTGGGGCGACACACCGAAACGCACGTTGGCTTTGTTAGTGTGGGAGCAGCTGGATTGTATCTACTCCCACCCCCTGATGATTGTCTCCATTCTGTCATCCAATCATCTTATGGCTGCTATGTACAATTTGATATAATTTGTGATGTGAATTGTGTGAGTGATGTTTGAGTTGTTATGATGAATTTTGGAATGTATGATGGTATGATTGTGATGTATGAATTTGGTGTGTGGGACTTGATTTACTGATTTATGCTTTATTAAATGATGGCCCGGTCTGGTATTTACCATGTTTGTTTATGAATTGATTAAATGTTTCTTATAATAAAATTACCATATATTTTGTATTATTTGATGTCATCATTTATTTAAGCCCTTGGTCTGCTCTGGTGATAGTGGATAAGTAGAAGGACCCTTTCACAGGGCCTAGTTTGAAAGTGCTGGGCAGGTATTTCCCAGTCTTTGGTATTCATGCAGGATTTGGCACTGTAATGTCAAAACGGATGCTCACAGCCCTACCCTGCATATTCTGTCAGGTTCAGAGGAGTCATCTCTGACTCTTTAGATCAGCCTATGTTTTGCTCCACAGCAGCTTTGGCGCACCTTCCTCGCACCCAACCACTGAACCAACGCACCCCACCGCCACCCTCTGCACCTGGACCACAGTGACCACCTAAGACACAGCCCGCACGATGAACACCATCCACTCCGGATCTCCGACTGACCCCTGCCCCACCACGTCTTCAACAAGGCCGCCTCCACCATCGCACCCCAACTCCGAGACGTCATCAACACCTCCTTCGACACCGCCACCTTCCCGGAGATCTGGAAGCATGCCGAACTCAGCGCCCTGCTGAAGAAACCCACAGCAGACCCCACCGACCTCAAAAACGTCCGCCCCATCTCGCTCCTCCCTTTCCTGCCAAAGTCATTGAGAAGATCGCCAACAGACAGCTTGCCGCCTTCCTCGAGACAAACGGATCCCTCGACCCCTCGCAGTCCGGCTTCAGAGCCAACCACAGCACCGAGACCGCCCTCATCGCATCCACCGACGACATCCGAACCCTTCTCGACAACGGGGAAACAGCGGCACTCATCCTCCTGGACCTCTCCGCCGCGTTTCACACGGTCTGCCACCGCACACTTGTCCAACGCCTCAGCAACACCGGCATCCAAGAGAAGGCATTGAAGTGGATCATCTCGTTCCTCGCTGGAAGAACACAAAGAGTCCGCCTCCCCCCGTTTCGTTCCGAAGCCACCGAAGTCATCTGCGGCGTCCCGCAAGGATCTTCACTCAGCCCCACCCTCTTCAACGTCTACATGAGACCTCTCGCAGCCATCGCACGCCAACACAACCTCAACATCATCTCCTACGCCAACGACACCCAGCTGATCCTCTCCCTCACCAGAGACCCCGACACCGCCAGAGCCAGCCTCCACGAAGGGATGAAAAACGTCGCCGAGTGGATGAAGAACAGCCGCTTGAAACTGAACTCAGACAAGACGGAAGTCCTCATCCTGGGACCATCACCCTCCGCCTGGGACGACTCCTGGTGGCCCCCAGCCCTGGGCACCGCCCCCAAGCCGACAGACCACGCACGCAACCTGGGCTTCATCCTGGACTCCTCCCTCTCGATGACCAGACAAGTCAACGCCGTCTCCTACTCATGCTTTCACACCCTCCACATGCTCCGCAAGATCTTCCGATGGATCCCGATCGAAACCAGGAAGACGGTCACCCAGGCCCTCGTCACCAGCCGGATGGACTACGGAAACGCCCTCTACGCCGGAACCACAGCCAAGCTACAGAAAAGACTACAACGCATCCAGAACGCCTCCGCCTTACTCATCCTGGACATCCCTCGACGCAGCCACATCTCTGGCCACCTGAGGAACCTGCACTGGCTCCCTGTCAACAAGAGGATCACGTTCAGGCTCCTCACCCACGCACACAAGTCTCTCCACGACCTGGGCCCCAAGTACCTCAACGACCGCCTGACCTTCCACACGCCCACGCGCCAGCTACGGTCCGCCAGCCTCGCCCTCACCGCCGTACCACGCATCCGAAGAGCCACCGCCGGAGGCAGATCCTTCTCCTACCTGGCGGCCAAGACATGGAACTCCCTCCCCATCCACCTTCGGATGAACCAGGACCACCTCGCCTTCAGGAGACAACTCAAGACCTGGCTGTTCGAGCAGTAGCGGCCCCCTCCCCCCAAGCGCCTTGAGACCCTTCCGGGTGAGTAGCGCGCAATACAAGTGTTATGATTGATTGATTGATTGATTGCTCCTGGGAGGTACTCCACACCTTCCCACATCTAGTCCAATGCTAATTACTGACTGTCTGAAGTGGGGGAGGAGCAAATATAGCCTCCAGGAACTTCAGGCAGGGAAAAGGTAACTGTCTAAAAGTTATTTTCCTTAATATTTATAAAAAAATTCGATTCACCATCGAATTAGATGTTTAATAACTATTAAAAATACTTAATTATTTTTCAAACCATTCTAATTCCCGAGACACAGTATTTGGATTATTTAATCTGCACTCGGGTTTCCTACATAGGATGTCTAGGCCTGCCACATACAAAAATAACTTTTAGGTGTTAGTCACTGTAAGGATATACCATTAAAGTTCTACATGTCCTACTTTTGAACACCATGTACCCTGCCTTGTTGGTGACAAGGCCTGTACAGGGGTGACTTGCTTATATTATAAAGCAAGGTTTTGCTTGTCAAAGGAGGTTTTTTTCCGGTCAAATTGCAATGTTTAATTTGCCACAGGTTCAATGGTAGACCTGAAGCTATATTTTACATTGTCACTGTAGTAGATGGCACAAAAAGTGCTTTATCCACTAGTGACATTTAACTTTCAGGTACTGGGTAAATGTTGTACCGTATACTCGGATATTAAGTAGGAAAATGTCAATTTGACCATGTTGCTATAAGGAGCAAAGCCACTTTGCCACTAGTCAGCAGGGTTAAAGTGCACAGACGTCCAAAAGCAGGAAAAATATTACGTCCAACAAAAAGTGAAAAATCAGAATGACCAGACAGAAAATGTGAATTTCTTATGCCAGACTTTCTATCTGCTGAGGACCATCTCAAATATTCAGACTGTTCAACTGGGCTCACAATCATTGTATTGATTATTATGGATTTCTTACTGTTTGCTATCAGAACTGAATATTGTTGATGGTTCTATCCCAACTCTACAATTTGTCATACTGTTTATTTTTATTCATGGTTAGGTTCATTTTCATCCAGAGCGCTGCTATTTCCCTCATGATCTTTTAATGGTAACTAGTTAATGTTTGTTACTAATTTTATTTAACCTTAGCAGGACTCCTGCTGCATCCCCACCTTTGGTTTCGTTTATCCCATAGACTCCACCCACACTATTTAAGAGGGAGAAGCACTAGGGTTTAATCATCAAATGCTCTATGACACTGACTGCCTGCATCATTTGTACCACCTAAAAGGGCAGCCTCTTGACCCTTGAGAGGTGTACTTAGAAGGTATTCTTAGCTAGTCACATGAAGTGTTTATTTGTGGCATGAGTCCACACAATAAGCAAAATGACAATAGTAAAATTCTGCTGCGTCTCCTCCCATAAAGATGAGCTTAAATGTGTGATTTTTTGTGTGACCAAACCATTTGTTAGTTACTGACTCAATATATATTGTATGCACATAGAATTGTGTATGGTTAACTGTGAATAACAGTGTTGTTTTTCTCAGAGAAGTTCTGAGTGACAGCATACAGACAACAAGAGTGAAGCTCGAATTCTTTATGTAGGGTATAACTCAGAAAATCACAGTGAAAAGCATCCCATTAATAATTTTACGTTTTGTATGTCCCACCTCACTCCTCCTTGCCATGCTTAGATGAGCAAAATACACACAATTGATGGACGGAATGCAAATCAAAACATTCACCCCCAGTCAAGAGATCTGGGTTAAATCCATCATTCTTTTGCTCACCATGCCACCCCAGTTTAGACCTGGCTATATGCAAATCAGTCTTGACCCTGTGCCTCATGGGAACAGTCCAGCCCAAACTGCCAAGACAGGTCCTCCCTGGACCAGAAACAAGCATCCTAGGGCCGGTTTCAGGGTTTCACCCCATATCAGCCAGAATAGCTTGAATCCAGTGGCACAGTGAGCCCGGGACTGTCATACACACAGAGGATGGTTAACACTAACCTTACAGCCAGGTACAGCAGGAACAATGGATGAAGCTAGTTAATCCCTTCCCCCATAGGGGAGTACCCTGGAGTATGTATTTCTAACACTCCAAAGATAACACCACCACAGGGGAAAGGGAAAAAAAGGACAAAGGAAACAAAAACGTTGCCGCTGTTAGGCTTAGACAAGGGATGTCGTCAGAAGATGTAGACCTCTCTCTTCTACAGTCCACCCCATCTGCCCAGTAGGTGGAAACACAGCACACACATTAGAATACTCCCCCCTTCTATCTGTAGCACCCCTATCGCCCCTATGTGTTATGAATTTCTAGCGGTGCTTCTCTTATGTTGAAAAAGGCACAAAAGAGAAAAATAAAGAAAACAAAACAACATCATAGTCCTGGATCAGAATGACGTACTTATCTTATTGCAGATAATCCTCTCTTTGCAGATGGATATTCCGACTTGTTCAGTTGCTCAGAGGCTCCGGTAAAAGAGGCAATCTCTTTGCCCAACTATAAGCTCTCCAGAGCGTTGGTAGGCAAGACGGCTAAAAAATATCCACCCTGAGACTTTCTTTAGTTCAGAAACAAACTTCCATCTTGGAGGCTGTGAGAAATATCAATCCTAGCCAGGTGCATCTTCGCGTTTCTGAGCGGTTGTTTGTGGAATTTGTATGCAAAAATAGAAGCGCTTCTCAAGTGCTCCGTCTCTTCCTCGGTTCACACAAGGAACTCTAGATGCGGCTTCAAAGTCGATAAATTCAGCTTTCTGAATCACCCCCGCTCCTGTCTCATGGCACAGAATACTCTGGAGTTTAGAAAATGTCCGGTATGCTTGAATCCATCGAGCGCGTCCTGAACATGCCCCCATGAACGCAGGGAGGCGTTCAAAGAATTCCCTACAATACCGCTCCAGGGCGCAGGGACGCCGGCAGATAGCGGTTCGCAGGAAGGAGAGTCTCAGATGAACTACGGATGCTGCCGTCCTTCATTCGACAGCCTTAGTAAACAAAAACACTCAGTTCAGGTAGGAACTCCAATGCGAATGTCCCACGTAGTCTCAATGGTACACGAAGTTTGCTCCAGTGACAAGCACTGAGTTCTACCAGGGCGGGGCTTAAGTACCTATTGTCAGGTGCTGTCTCAGCCTTCTTAAAGGATTGTGGGAGATGTAGTTAATGAGCCCAACATTCATACCATGCATGTAATTGTGCGCAGTGACCTATCTTTGTCTAGCCATGACAGTACCCCCTCTCATTGACCGACATATCAGCGGACCACCAGGTTTGGTAGGGAAACGTAAATGATAATGCCTCAGAAGCTCAGAAGACGAGGGCAGTGTAGATTAGCCACCGGCTCCCAAGATTGTTCTTCTGGACCATACCCTTTCCACTCAATGAGATAATGAACTCTTCCTCTGATGTATTTGGAATCCAGAATACCCTGTACTTCATATTCCTTGTCCCCATCTATGTCTACAGGTTGTGGTCTTATTGGTAATCGTGTACCCTGAAGACAGGGTTTCAGGAGGGAAACATGAAACACAGGGTGGATGCGCCAAGCAGAAGGTAGAGTTAGCTTAATGGCGACGGGGTTTATGATCTTCTCTATGGAATAGGGCCCCCAAACTTAGGTTGCAACCTGTTGTTCCACTTGAGTTTTAAGTGTTTAGTGCTAAGCCATACTCTATCTCCTATTTTGTAGGAAGGTTCTACTGTTTTCTTATTATCTGCGTGTAGTTTGTCTCGTGTTCATGCCTTTTCTAGGTGTGTTTTGGCCTTATCCAATACTACCTTAACGTGTGCGTGGTGATCTTGGATAGAGGGGTGAGTAGAGGCCTCAGGACTTTCAAAAGGTAAGATATTGGGATGGAAGCCGTTGAGGCAATAAAAAGGGGAACATCCCAAAGATGTATGATCAGCGTTATTGTAGGCAAACTGAGCTGTCCACAAGAGCTGCTCCAGACGTCTTCCTATAATAATGTAAAACACCTTAGGTATTGCTCTAATGTTTGATTTAATCTTTCTGTCTTGCCGTCTGTTTGTGGATAATAGCTTGTTGATAGACGAGCATCAATCTTCATAATCTCACACAGTGCCTTCCAGAATTTGGAGGTGAACTGGGTTCCTCTGTCCGTGATGATGACTGACGGGATTCCATGTAGTCTGAAGTGGGCAATTTGGTAAGAGCAATGAAATGACCCATTTTAGTCAGATGATCTACTACTACTAATATGGTGTCATACCCAGAGGTAGGAGGCATTTCCACGATGAAGTCCATGGACACTGTGTGCCAAAGAGCAGGAGGTGAGGGCACAGGCCTGAGTAAGCCGCTGGGTTGATGTTGTGCTTTGGCTTGAGTGCAAACAGAACATTCCGAAATGTATCTTACAGTATCTCTTCGGAGTGACACCCACCAAAAGTATCGAGTCAAGGTGTGCAATGTTTTATATATTTCCATGTGTCTTCCCAGGGTTGTGTCGTGGGTCCATTGTAGGACTTGTTGCTGGAGTGGACCTTCAGGAATAAACAGTCGGTCATCATGAAAAAACATTTAATCTTTTACGGAACGATGTAACGCTTCTTCCTGAACCCATGCATCTTTATCAATACTAGCGGTTTGTTTCTTAACCTCATTCAGGAAGTCATGAGTGGTGGTTAACACCACTGTCTTCATTGGAAAGGAAGCCTTCTGTAGTATGCAGGGTGGTTCTTCAACACAACCAGTATTGCCAGCCGGAGTGGGCAAAGCTCTAGTGAGAGCATCTGCTTTCCCATTTTGTGGCCCTGGTCTGTACTTAATCATAAAGTCATAGTCAGCAAAAAACAGAGACCATCTTAGTTGTCGAGGTGTTAGGGCTCAAGCACTCTTCAGAAATAGCAGGTTACGATGATCTATATATATTTCCACTGTGTATCTAGCCCCCAGTAGATGGTGTCTCCATTCTTCACAGGAGCGCTTGATGGCCAACAGCTCTTTATTGGTATTGCTGTAATTTGAGGAGTTGGCCTAACGGCTAGGGCGCTCGACCCCGGACCTGGAGATCTGGGTTCGAGTCTCGGTAACGACGCCAAAACCTCCAGTGATTCTGGGCAAATCACTTAATCTCCCCGTGCCTAAAATGAAAGTGTGTCCTCATGTAACGTAACTGGAAAAATATGTGAAGCGCTGTGATACCTGATTCGGTTCGGGTCTAGTTCGCGCTATATAAAACTCTGGGGAAAAAAAACTGGACAACTTCTTAGAGAAAAAAGCTTGCGGATGCAGCTGGCCAGTGTCTGGGTGTCGTTGAGAAAGGATTCCTCCTAAGGCGTAATAAGAGGCATCTGTCTCAAGTATGAACAGTTGGGAAGCATCAGGATGTCTCACTACTGGAGCAGTGGTAAAACAAGATTTTAGCATCCGGAATGCTTCTTCCGCTGCTGCAGTCCACTCAAAGTTAGCTCCCTTCCATGGAAGAATTGTCAAGGGTTGAATAATACAGGAGAAGTTTCATATAAATCTTCTATAGAAGTTCGTAAACCCTAAGAAACTTTGCAGAGCCTTCACACAGGAAGGGGATTTCCATTCCAAGATGTCTTGGGTCTTCTTTTTGTCCATACAGAGTCCTTTGGGGCCTATGACATAACCCAAGAACTCTACTTCTGAGGTATGGAAAAAGCACTTTTCCAATTTCGCATACAGTGAGTATTGCTGTAGCCTTTCCAGAACTGCTTCTACATGTGGTATATGTTCTTCCATTGAGGTTGAGTACACAAGGATGTCGTCAATATAAATGATACACGACACATCCAATAATCTTCTCAATACCTCATCCATGAAGTATTGGAATGCGGCAGGGGCATTGCATAGTCCGAAAGGCATCACCTGATATTCGTATAGACCTAATTTGGTCCTAAAGGCTGTCATCCATTCATCCCCCTGCCGCACTCTCACCAGATGATACGCTCCACGGAGGTCTAGCTTGGTAAAAACAGTAGTTCCTTTCAACTGATCCAATAAAACAGGTATTAATGGAAGCGGATATCTATTCTTCTTGGTGACTCGATTGATTGCCCATGAATTAACCCCTTTCATGCTCATGACGAGCTGAGCTCGTCATGAGTTGCGCCGCTCGCATGCTCATGGCGAGCTCAGCTCGTCATGTAACGCTGTATTTAAAAAAAAAACGCACAGCGCAAAAATTACCGCCGCACGCATGCGGTTAATACAAGCCCTTAGTCCCCCTTCACGTTTTGATATAAAAAAAAGAGGCGAGGAGGCCGGGGAAGATGAAGGACGAATATAAGCCATTAGGTAGTAATTTCTCCAAATTTTGTTGTAAATAAGTGGTTTCTGCTTCGGTGAGGGCATAAATGCGGCTACACGGAATGATGGCTCCTAGTTCCAGATCTATTACACAATCATATGCCCTATGTGGAGGCAGCTTGCTTGCTTCCTGCTCACTGAAGACTGTGTGATATGTCTGATATTCCTTTAGCAGTGTAGCGACACATCCCACACTTTGGGTAAGACAACTACTGGCAAGCAATTTCGCAGTGTTCGTCTTTTTAGGGGTTTCTTATAGTATAGCTTGGGTACAATGTTCCTTGCTGTAGGTGGAATTCAATGTGACTGTTCCCGCTGCCCATTGCACCAGGGGATCATGTAGAGTAAGCCATGGCATGCCCAAAATGAGTGTGAAATTGTGGGCATCTAGCAAGTCGAAGTGGATGTACTCGTAATGATACAAGCCCACCGGCATTTGAATTTGCTGAATATGATATCTTATACGACCTGAGGTTAGTTCTGTGCCGTCTACTGCTTTTACTGGTTCTGGGACCTTTTTCCTAATACAGGGCATACCTATTTCTTGTGTGTAGCTTTGGGCTAGAAAGTTGCCCGTAGCCCCTGAACCTAACAAAGCATGTACAAGCACCAATCCGGCCCGGGTATATCCAATGTCGCACACACATTCATATGTGCCACAGAATTTTGAACAGTGTTTATCACCGATGAACAGGCCTCTCCTCCTGAGGCCTCAAACAAGGGATCTGGGACTTTTCCGAATCCTCTTGTAGGTAATCCACCACAGGCACTTTGTGTATTCCACGGTATTCTTTAAAAGGCGGTTTAGTTTTCGCCTTGCAGTCCTTTATAAAGTGCCCCGGTTTTCCACAATCCATACAGAGCTGTTGTTTCCACCTTCTCTCTCTTTCGTCAGAACTTAGTGGTTCTCTTATGCCACTAAACTGCATGAGTCCTGTTCCATCCGAACCTGTGGAGGGTCCTTCTGCAATTGCTCTGGGATGAGGGGATACATATCTGGCTTCGAAACACTGTTTGTCTGCTCTCTTTTCCTGTAGTCTATGGTCTAATTGCACGGTGAGATCAATGAGTTCATCACAAGTGGTTGGCATGTGCACTACTTGTGCCAAAACATCTTTTAATTCGCTTCTCAATCCCTGATAATACAGCGATGTTCGTTTTTCCATAGGCCAGTCAGTCTCAGCTATGAGTCTATTGAAGGTTGTCATATAGGACAATAAATCCTGGTTGCCTTGTTTGAGTGTGATTAGTTCCCTATCTAGTGAGAGCAAATGTGTCTTTCTATCGAATAATTTGTGCATTTCTTCTCAAAAGGTGTCAAAATTAGGCAAAGCAGGGTCGTCTCTTTCTATGAGGGGAAAAGACCAGCTGGCTGCATTACACCCTAGATCGGACATCACAAAGGCCGTTTTAGCCTGGTCAGTAGGGAACACTGCAGGTTTGCACATAAAATGCAATTTACACTGCCCTAAAAAGATGCCAAATTTCTTTGGATCCCCAAAGAATCTTTCAGGAGGGGCCAAGGGTAATTATGCGGGCTGCATGACCTGTATGGTAGAAGGACCTGTACTACTTTCCAATGTATGTGTTGTTTGCCCCATATCAGTATCATGAGAAGCAGGAGGAGGTAGTGTCCAGTTTCTAATGTACTGAGACCTGCGCATCCCCGTAGTACTAGAGCGAGACAATCCTGCCACTTCCCGTCTCATGGTGCTCATTTCGTTTTGCAAATCTAGGTTTTCACCCCTGAAAGCATCTACCTCCATCCTTAGGGCTGTTAAGGTTTCCAACACAGATGTAAGAACGGTGTTAGTATCCATCGTTCGGGCCGTAGTTTACCGTGGGCTTTTCACTCTGTCATACACACAGAGGATGGTTAACACTAACCTTACAGCCGGGTACAGCAGGAACGATGGATGAAGGTAGTTAATCCCTTCCCCTATAGGGGAGCACCCCAGAGTATGTATTTCTTACACTCCAAAGATAACACCACCACAGGGGAAAGGGACAAAAGGGACTAAGGAAACAAAAACATTGCCGCTGTTAGGCTCAGACTAGGGATGTCGTCAGAAGATGTAGACCTCTCTCTTCTACAGTCCACCCCATCTGCCCTGTGGAAACACAACACACACATTAGAATACTCCCCCCTTCTATCTGTAGCACCCCTACCCCCCATGTGTTATGTGCTTACTGAATTTCTAGCGGTGCTTCTCTTATGTTAAAAAAGGCACAAAAGAGAAAAATAAAGAAAACAAAACAACATCATAGTTTTGGATCAGAATGAGGTACTTATCTTATTGCAGATAATCCTCTCTTTGCAGATGGATATTCCGTCTTGTTCAGTTGCTCAGAGCCTCTGGTAGAAGATGCAATCTCTTTGCCCACCTATAAGCTCTCCAGAGCATTGCTAGGCAAGACGGCTAAAATAACATCCACCCTGAGACTTTCTTTAGTTCAGAAACAACCTTCCTTCTTGGAGGTTGTCAGAAATACCAATCCTAGCCCAGCGCGTCTTCGCGTTTCTGAGCGGTTGTTTGTGGAGCTTGTATGCAAAAATAGAAGCGCATCTCAAGGGCTGCGTCTCTTCCTCGGTTCGCACGAGGAACTCTAGATGCGGCTTCAAAGTCGATAAATTCAGCTTTCTGAATCACCCCCGCTCCCGTCTCAAGGCACAGAGTACTCGGGAGTTGAGAAAATGTCCGGTCCGCTTGAATCCGTTAAGGGCGTCCTGAACACGCCCCCATGAACACAGGGAGGCGTTCAGAGAATTCCCCGCGATACCGCTCCAGGGTGCAGGGACACTGGCGGATAATGGTTTGCAGGAAGGAGAGTCTCGGATGAACTACAGATGCTGCCGCCTTTCATGCAACAGCCTTAGTGAACGAAAACACTCAGTTCAGGTAGGAACTCCAATGCGAATGTCACACGTAGTCTCAATGGTACACAAACTTTGCTCAAGGGACAAGCACCGAGTTCTACCAGGGCGGAGCTTAAGTACCTATTGTCAGGTGCTGTCTCAGCCTTCTCAAAGGATTGTGGGAGACTTAGTTTATGTGCCCAAAATTCATACCATGCATGTAATTGTGCGCAGTGTACCTATCTTTGTCTAGCCATGACAGGGACCCACGTCTGGGCATACTCTGCGCACTTAGGGCAAGAAAGCAAAGACACACAATTTATGGACTGAATGCAGAACAAATCAAAACATTCATGCCCAGTTAGGACATCTGGGATAAATCCATCATTCTTTCGCTCATCATGCCACCCCAGTTTAGGCCTGACTATATGCAAATCAGTCTTGCCCCTGTGCCTCCTGGGAACAGTCCAGCCCGAACTGCCAAGCCAGGTCCTCCCTGGACCGGAAGCAAGCATCCTAGGACTGGTTTCGGGGTTTCACCCCTCATCAGCTGGCATAGCTTGAATGCAGTGGCACAGTGAGCCCAGGACCCACATCTGGGCATACCCGGTGCACTTAGGGCGAGGAAGCAAAAGACACACAATTGATGGATGGAATGCAGAACAAATCAAAACATCCACCCCCAGTCAGAAGATCTGGGTTAAATCCATCATTCTTTTGCTCACCATGCCACCCCAGTTTAGACACCCTAAGTTGTCAGGGTATGCCCAAACGTGGGTCCCTTGCTCACTTGCTAGCCTGGCTGATGAAGGGTGTTACCCAGAAACCGGTCCCATGACACTTGTTTCTGGTTCAGGGAAGACCTGGTTTGGCAGTTTCGGGTTGGACTGTTCCCATGAGGCACAGGGTCAAGACTGATTTGCATATAGCTGGGTCTGGACTGAGGTGGCGAAGTGAGCTAAAGAATGATGATGGATTCAACCCAGATCTGTGATTGGTGGGGAGTGTCTAAAAAGTTGCAGCACTCCTCCATCATTTCCTTGTGTTTGCTTTGTTCACCCTAAGTTGGCAGGGTATGCCCAGACATGGGCCCCTTGCTCACTTTGCCACTGGATTCAAGCTAGCCTGGCTGATGAAGGGTGTTATCCAGAAACCAGTCCCAGGAGGCTTGTTTCCGGTTCAGGGAAGACTCAGCTTGGCAGTTCGGGCTGGTATGTTCCCAAGAGGCACAGGGTCAAGACAGATTTGCATATAGCTGGGTCTGAACTGAGTGAGCTAAAGAACAATGATGGATTTAACCCAGATCTGTGACGGGGTGAGCGTCTGAAAAGTTGCAGCACTCTGTCCATCATCTCCTTGTGTTTGCTCAGCTTAGATGAGCAGCGCCGAAACAGTAGGTGCATGGGGATTATATATAACAAGGAGTACTGCTACCTAATCCGAAACCCTTACAAAAAAATTAAACCTCTCTGGTGTCCTGACACCCACTACATCCACCCTTTTCACTAACCTGCCTACAAACTAATAACAAAATCCACAGTTGACATCCTGCCACCCCCACACCACCCTAAGCAATACCTCTACCCTCCAACGTATATTTAAAAAACAATAACTCCTATTACCCACTCCCACCACCCTATGCATTTAATCTCCAACTCTTTCCAAAATGGGAAAATAACGGGTGCCCTTCTCTCACCCGTACAGTCCTCTATTAAACCCTCTGCCTTAATTTGCCCAAATGTCTTAAAAAACATACCTTGCCTCCTGCCTCCCACCCGACATCCTCTATTAACATTTTAGAAAGTACTTGATATAATATGAGTTCTTGAATAATCAGAGTACTATTTTATCGAACTAAAAAGCTTGAGAGGTTGAGTTGAGGCTTCTTAATGTTCGTCAACACACACTGGGAGATGGCAGAAGCACAGAGCAGCTCTCTAAATGTTATTAAAAAATAACTACAATTTTCATGATCTTTCTTCCTCTCATCCCATTTTGTCTCTTTAACTCAAAATATAGTAGAAGGAACCCAATGTATACTACAAATCGACAGAGCCCCCTCTCCACCAAGCTCTAAATCAGGCCCATAGCTGTCACAGTGACTGTAGTTAACAGAGGAAAAGCCTGTCATTGGATAACTAAGTAGGCATTCTTTAAAAGGATGGATGTTAAATGCATATTTGTGGTGCCCTGGAAATTGTTAAGGTGGAATATGCCCTACATATATATCCTTGTGCAATCCCCTTTTCTGTGCTAAACTGGTAAAGATTTATTCTGTCATTTAGAATGATGGTCCCAAAATTGTGCTTAGACCACTCCTTAACCGAAATGAAAAACTGGCTGCCACAAGCCTCTAAATAGGTTTCTGTGCAGATGTATCCAGGGTTTTGAGTGGGATGAAAAAACTGGGGGTGTCTCTCAAAGGGGCGTGGTGGATGTAGTCATGGGCGGGGCTTAAAAGCTCGTAAGCTGAAAATCTGTACTTACCATAGTGTGCCGCCCGACTGGTATTTTGCTGTTTCGGTCAGTGCATCCCGATATATGATACAACAAGTAATATTATACCTACAACAAGCCAGGACTATTGGCTTTGTCAATGTTTGTAAGTTACATAAAATAGATAAGCAGCAACTATGGCTTTATTGTTTCTGATATTGAAAATGCATCAGTTCTGAAATGATGAGACTGTGAAAGATATAAAGCGAGTCTCTCTGAAGTTACATCAAAGGAGTTGAGCCGTGGCACTGTGCAGAGTTAAGATTTTCTTTTCCACTCTGAGGGTGAGTGCAAAAATGGACAGCCTGATAGGGACCCATCTCGGCCCCTGCTTTTAATAACTGCAAGGGCTGAACACCGGCAGGACCTGACCCACTTAAAGCCATAGCTCCACATTCCATTATCATTCCATTATCACCTGTGTTAAACAACCTTATTCCAATGTTCACCCGCAATTGTAGTGACCAGCTCTACTTCTTTTGACACAGGATATAACCTCCATATCTCAGTACTGGTAAGTACTTTTAACCAGAGTGTCTGTGTGGTTCTGTAAAAAAAATGCATGGTTTACTTCTCCAATATTTCCTTACCTTTCTACTTATTTCTTACCCCCTTTTTTTCTCTCCCTCTATTTACTTTTATACACAGGCATTTAACTCAGGCATGTAAGTCTATGTTCTGATGATTATCCCATTAATTCATGTATGGGATCGAAAAGTCATCTATTCCTTGACACCTTAACGCAATCATATGTATCATTTCAACGTACTATGGTGTTTTTCTTCATTTATGCTTGCCAAATTGATGATTTCTTCTCCAAGCATTAAGCTATGCCTGAGCCTTTCTGTATGATTGTACTCTGATTGTTGCAGAGTTTATGTTCCCACTTTATTGTTATGTCTCAAATTTTCAAAATATTAAAGGTATTCTTGCCCGCTGGACAACGCAATAAACAGTTCGTTGCATTTCTATATTCATTGTTTCTCTCTTAATCTTCTTGTAAGGGACCACTGTGTTTGTAGGATACTTTAAAAGCGATACTTACTAGTAATCAATGGCAGCCCTGCTCTTAGGGTGACTCACCTATGGTAGGTATTTTGAGCTTTGCCACTGCAGGCTGGAGCCCTCCCTGAGGCACCGGCCGGCAAAAACACAATGACACCTGCTGCCCAGAGCAGGGAGTGCTGCCTTTCCAGTTGCATCTTTTGGAGTTTGTAGTAGTGCTGCTTGGCAGTGGCACCTGGTGACCAGAGAGGGGTGCTTCTCTCTTATACTACTATAATTGGAGCAAGTCTGGAAGTGCTGCTCAGGCAGTGAGGGGATGCTTTTACTGATGTAGTCCAGCAGCTTGGGACTTGGACTTTGTGCTCTTATGGTGACTCCAGTTGACTGGTGCTGAATTGTTGCTCTCACATCGATGTTTGCTGACAGGCAGTTTTGCTTTTACAGTGGCGCCTGTTTACTGGTCATGGAACAGCTACACCTGCTGGCCCATGATGGAACCTTAAGCAAATTTATCAGAGTGCAGAACAAAGCTTGCACTCCAGTGACATTACATTCAGTAAAAATATGTGACTCGCTTAACATGTACGAGCCTTTAAGAAAGGTGCACATATGATCGGATTGGTAAAAAGATCTTTTTTTTTAATTAAAAAATAGAAAACAGCCTCGTAACGGGGAAAACAATGTAAATGTAAATGTGGGATTCTTGTAAAGCGCACTGTTACTCTACCTGAGTGTCCTGGCGCTGTAGACCGCTGGGGAACCCATCCTGGTTTTCCCTGTGAGATGGTCCCTTTCTGGGTATCTCCAGGGTGAAACCAGGCATCCCCGGCGTCTGTGGGGGGCCGTTGTAGAGATGAGGCAAGCTTAATGCCCAGAGTTGCAGAGTGTGTTTTCTGGTTAGAGTAGGCACTGAGGCGAGAATTATCGAGTCCGTTGACCCTGGTCCAAGATTCTGCCTCGTCGGGAATTGAACCCTGGTCCCAGGCCGTTCTCTGCTTACAGGTCTGCCGCCTCTAACCAGTGAGCCACACCACTCCGCAATAAGATGCCAAGAGAAGGAAAGGGACTTTAGGAGGTGCGAATACTTATGATGGAAGTAGTATCACCGGAAAGAAGAAGTAGCACAGTGTAGGGGAAAGTCAAATTAGGAAGGAACAAGCCATAATGAGACAGACAAATACTAAGAGACAATGTGTAAGAGGAAAAGAAGAGACAAACAAACAGTGCACCAGAGACGGAGAAAAAGAAACAGTGTTAAAGAGACAAACAATATTGACAAGTGAGGAGTAATGTAGCCAGAGACGACAGGTCAAGGAAAGAGAGGTCGTAAAAAGTGAGAAAGACAGAAAGCCAGGACACGAGATGAAGCTGATTATATACCAATAGAGTGAGGCAGAGATCAGGAGCGCAAAAGAGAGGGGGAGAAAGAAAATAAAAAAAATAGATGGAAATGCATTAATATACATATACAGTAAGAAAATGTGTTGGAATAGGGCAGTGAGAGAGTAACAATAGAACAGAGAGACACAAAGCGAGAGTGATGACAACAGGAAAGCCAGTTGTACAAGTCCTTGGGGATGTCCTTGTGACCTATCCTGCTTGCCCTTGGAGGCTGCCCCTGCACCGAAGCCGCTCTATGTCTTCCCTGGTGCCTGATGCTGTGACGTGTTTGTCGCTTTCTCTTTTACCTGTAATGGTGCCAAGATGGTGTATCCACCCTGTTTTAATGTGTAGAATAGGGAGTTTCCTTTATGGAAATCCTTGTTGTAATATTACTATACTGATTGTGACTTTAACAAATATCTTGTCCTATTTTATAATGAAATATTGATTGTTGGATTATATTAACTTTTGATGCTGAAATCCAAAGATTAATGCCTAATAAATAAAAAACTAGAATGATTGAAAATATGACTCCTTAACTCAAGCTAACTCTCTTTGTTGACTGATTTAAATGTCTTTAATGATGTATTGATTATGTAGAAGACTGCTCCTCATTTCTCTTTGTAGCCAAACAAAGGTCCATAACTCAGAGAGCCCTGTGGTCCTGGCCTTGAAGGCCTTTAAGACATCACAACAGTGGGTAACCAGTTTTGTTATAAACTGCTGCTACGTCACAGGAGCAGGTTATGAGATTCAGAAACTGAAGTAAACAATAGAGGCTCTCTATGAGATCTATACAAAACAATGTAATACACTCTGTATTACCGATTACTCTCCTACTATATAAAGTACATCACCAACGAGTCCTCCCCCCAAAAAAAAGCCTTGGTGGTGCATGGACATCTTTAAAAGCTAGCTGTATTTGCCTACAAATGTACATTTAGATGTGCACTCCCTATAGATTATGGTGCTACTCTGAGCCTTTGCTTGAAATAACTAAAATTTAAAAATATGAACGTGGTGCCTAGATCAAATGAAATAACTGAAATTAGAAAATATGTACATGGTGCCTAGATCAAAATGTGCATGAGCATAACTGATTGTTCTCGAATAATGGGGAAGGAATGCCTAGATGGCAGTCGGTTGCCATAATAGACAGATGTTTATTTTCCTATCCAACTGATGAAAATGCATTAATTCAAACGAGGAGGGATCAAATGAAATAGCATAAAGAGTAGCAGCAAACTAAATTATGTCATCAAAGAAATTTGACATGAAAGCAACTTATAATGAATTTGTCTGAGCTGTACATTTATTATTTCAAAATGTAGATAATAAGAATATTTAAAACAATGTTAGTACATATTTAATTATATTCGTACAAAAAAGTCGTTCTAAAATCTATAATGTCAACTAAAAAATCTTACACTGATACAACTCAATTCGCCAACACATTTTCACCCTCAAATTAGCCCACAAATAGTAACCCTTCTATTTAGCTCCATTGAAATTTACCCATAGACCTAGTTTATGTCATAACTCTATGTGAATATTCATCCTTTTTTGTAGGTGGTGGGGGGAATCATTCTTGTATTATAGATCTGTTTTGTGGTGCTGGCCATTTAGCTATCAAAGTCTGCAACCATGAATGGCACCTCTCACCAATACGCTAGAATTTGAAGATATTGCATTCATTAGTCTACATTTATGCAAGATGTGCCCTAATAGATTCATTATGGAGTTCAGTATGAATAAGGTTCAAACTCAAAATCGTCTTCCTCCTCCCTTCTTCTGGGTTCGCCTTCCTCGTGGTAATTGAACCGATCTTCTGGGCCCTCCTCATGCTCTTCTTCTGGCTGTGGAAATTGAGGAAATAGAGGTGCCTCTAACTTTGTGTCCTTGCCCTCACCCTTCTTCTGTTCACCATAGTAGATATTTTGTATGTTTGGAAAACACAGGAATGCAAGTGTGCTTAATGGAGCCTGGAGTCTGTTTTTCTCAATACGGAGGTAGGTCAAGCGATTGGGGTTCATCGGATCAATGAATGAGCACATCAGTGAAGTATTTAGAACTGTAAATGAAATAGGAAAAACAAAACAAATGATATTCAGGCTACTCAAAAAATAGTTATCCAAAGCAATGAATTAATATGGTGCATTAAAATATTAATACCACATCAATATCTAGGTCCTGATTACAAATTAGGTGTTATTACCCCTGATAAATAACGATACAACAAGATACATTATTTATCGGGTATCAAATGTAACCTACTTTCACTAGTTTCCCTTTAAAATCCTTCTATTTGTATTCTGGGATAGTTTTCTTGTTTTATCTTAGCTATTTTTTCTTCGATATTTCTGTTTCCTTTTCCATAATATTTTAAGTGCTGTTCTCAACTTTCTTGCCTTTCTTGTGGCTTCATGATGTTAGTCATTCTCCACATCTTTCCTTTTCCTTTTCCTTCATATTTCATATAGTACTTTTTGATATATTTTTCAGTTTTCTTGCTACCTATTTGTAGTTCATATTCTATTTTTCTTTCTTTGTTTGAGGGCTTTATTTTTACTTGACTAAGTGTCTTTTGTTGTTTTTGTTTTTGTCTCAATCTGCAATATGGCCTGACTTTGATTTTCTACTTTTACTATTTTCATATGTTTTAATTTTGTGAGCCCATTATTAATTTTGCTATTCTTCTTTTACTCTGCATCCTGATGCCTTTCATTCTTTTGCTTTTCCTTTCTTCTATTTTGCTCTTTTCTCTTGATTTTTTTGCCACTTTCTTTGATTTTGTTTACATTTTTACATATTCAATCACTTTTGTGCAACTCTTTTTTTCTTTTGCTATCTCTAAATATCTACTGTCTTAATTTTGCTTTTAGGTTTTTGCCTGTTTTTCCACCAGTTGTTCTGTTTCCGAGCTCCTTTAGCTCAACATATTGTTTCTAATTAAGACTTCTTATTTGACTGTTTCCTTTCATGTATATTCACTTTATTTTAAAATTCTCTTCTTGAGCAGATTTCATTCCTTTTTTCTATACTTTTTGTTCCTTTCAAAACATTTTGAAGCCCTGGTTATCGGAATACTGGACAAGTTTGCAAAAACGTTTAGTTTGTATTTTATTTTAAACAGTCCTTTTGCATTTTCTTCTGTTGTCGTCCTCAATGAGCAGATCTTTTTATCATTCTTGTTTATTTTTTAATGTTTTGCTCCTCCACAAATTACTTTAATCTGAGCTGAACATAGAGGGCCCCATTCATAAATACATTTGAAAATCTGCATTAATAGGTTTATTAATGGACATTGATGCTGATTTGGGAGATGTGGGTCTTCATGAAGAGCACCTTAGGAAAACGTAAACAGTCAAAGCTTTCCCGAAGCGTTTCTAGAAACGTTTTGTGAATTTCCATTTAGTCAGACGTGGCAGCAGCTCCACATGAGGGATTTTATGTAGAGTACATTTGTGCATGTATGCATACGATAGCCCGTAGTAACTTTATATTTCTCCAAGGGGAAATCCATTTCCTCATGGAAAAATCCCTTAAGTACATGCAGCACAAACATGGGGTGTTCCGAGCCAATCCCCACTCTGCTAAGCAACTTTCACCTGCATGACTACATGTAGAGCCATAAAGTGTGAATGGGCAATGAACAAGTTTGTCAATACCAACAAACTGTCAAAAATTGTGGGTGTTCCTAAGCTTTCTATGGCATGTAACACCCTTTCCTTGGAATAGGATATAGCCGTGTGGAATATTAAACCAGTGTGCTGTAATATTACACATGGATAAACTGATTTGCAAGTATACATTCACTATTTGTTTATTGTTTTCCTTGAAAATCCAGCCATTTGCACTTTGAGAATCGTGCCCAGAATAAGCATCCCCATTATATGAAAGATTATTGACACAAGTTTAGTGAATGTTACCTACTTTTATCTTCTAACATTTATCTAGTTTGGTATTTAACTATATGAAAAACAGGCTACTGTTCATATTTTGATCTTTGGTGGTTTTGAGTGTGACTCAATATTGTTTAGATACTTTTAAATTCTATCTTCTGTGTTATATTCTTTTTGAATGCACTTCGAATTATTCTATCCTCACGAGTCAAGAGTTACATATTTACAAATAACGTAATACTCACATTCAATGTCATTTTCCTGAAGGTACAAATGCTCAAGGGATCTGGGAATATAGAAGGCTTGCTTTAGTTTGTTGCTTGCAAGGTCAAGTTCCATTAGATTGGGAAGGTTAAACATGTTCCGAGGGACTTCCTTCAATTTATTGTTTGACATCCTGAAAGATGTAAGGTTAGGAAGTTTGGTAAAATAGTCCTCTGGAATCTGAGAGATTGAGTTATTTTCTAGTGAGAGGTACATGAGAGAGGCTGGTGGATTTTTTGGCATGGAATGTAATTTATTGTTGCACAGATTAAGTTGCATTAAGCTTTTCATTTTCGAGAGACCTTTTCCTTTAAATGCATCTTCGATATTGTTGTTGCAAAGATCTAGCATTGTCACATTTATTAAACTTTGCAGGTTGCTGGACTGTACTTTGTTGATCTTGTTGTAATTGACAAGAATCATTTCCAGGCTGCTAGGAAGAAGAGATGGAAATTCCTCTAGATTGTTGTGGTCAAGAACGAGGTTTGTTAGTTTTGTAAGCTTACTGAACACACCTTCCTCAATCATATTTGATTTTATTTTGTTGTGGCTAAGGTTAATTTCCTTTAGAGCTGTGGCGTTGATGAAGGAAGTTGCTGGTATTCCTTCAATTTCATTGAATTGCAGGTGCAGCTGTTGAACGTGTGCCGGGACTTTTGGGATGCTTTTCAGTTTGCGATTGTCGCAGTACATAGTTTGAGGAAGGGTTGGTGGGCAGAAACACTCTCTGGCACAATCTGGATTTGGTAAGTAGGGTACTGCATAGTCAAAATGTTGATTCACATGAAATGCTGGAGGGTATTCTTCATCTGGTTCATATTCATCTTCATAGTCATAGCGTGCATATTGACAAAAAACCTGAATTTCCAGCAGAAGTACTGCAATTGAAACCTGCACAATGAATCCCATTTTGTAGGTTTTCTTCTGTTTCCTGTAAAGCATACAAAAATACATTGAAATAAATACTAAAGAATCATTTTGTGTTATTTATTTCAACATTGTTATATCTAGCAC
Organism: Lissotriton helveticus; assembly: GCF_964261635.1. Taxonomy (NCBI): domain Eukaryota; kingdom Metazoa; phylum Chordata; class Amphibia; order Caudata; family Salamandridae; genus Lissotriton; species Lissotriton helveticus. The sequence continues at coordinate 1,043,288,804 of NC_136070.1, read as the reverse complement.
CAGTAGAAATATCATGTTTTGATATTGTTTTTCGTTTACTGGAGAATTATCCATTGTTCAGACAACATTAACACAAAGGATTCCCAAAGATGAATGTGAAAGAGGTTGCAATAGGCAGTAGCCTACCAGTGTTTAATGTTTAACTGTGTGTGGGCTAGTTCCGCCTTTCCTTTGACATTATAACCTTCTAACCTTTGTGATTGATTGCATATCATATGACCATACACTCCCCTCTTGTTGTTCCTGTCAATATCAAGTTAGGACTTGAGAGAGAGACCACGCTTTTCTTGTGGTCCTACTAAAGACAGCAGTCAGCTGTCTGTCGCAGACAGCAATACATATAATTCTACATTAAGAGGCCTTTGGGTGAGTTCTTTGATTGAATGGCTTTCTTGTCCATTCAAATGAACTGCTCCTGATTTATTAGCTTTCTTTCCAATTTTGCATTTGTTCCCCCGCTGAAGTATTTCTGCATTACCATCACTTTTGATTGATGAGGTCTATGCTTCCACTATAGCTATTAACTATTTTTTCTTTTATGTGGAATTTAGAAATCTATGGAAGTGCAAGTCCTGCTTCTTCCTCTTGTAGCACAGGCTCTCACTCTTTTTCTTGGTCCCCCCCGAACAACACCCCTCTTCACTTCCATCTGATACCGACCACTGAAGTGTCTCGTTCTGCTCTCTCTTTCTTTCTCCCTCTCTCTCTTCCTCTGACCCCCCACCATCCTTTGCTTCTCTCGTCGCTCTTCTGCCTCTCCCCCTTCATCATGCAAAGAGTGTTTAAAAAAAGATGTGTACCAGGCAAGTGCTTTTCAGTAAATGTGTCCAACTGTAGAAGGAGGAATGGTGAAAATGCATGGGCCAAAAAGCGGTCAACATGACCAATGGAAAAAACGAGCATAGGACGCTTAAGTTGAGATGATGATAGGGATTTGCAGCACTAGTCAAAGCAGGCAAAAATCACAGGTATTCAAGAGTGTTTTTCTTATTAGGATCCCTTATAAGGTAAAGCTAGAAGGGAGATGGAAATAATATGCATTGGAAAAAACATAGATACAGTGAAATAGAAATGATCCAAGATAATAGAGGAAGGAAGGATGTAGTGCAAGACGTTGCAGTGCAAAAGGATGCTTCTGCCAATAAATTCCTAATTCAAACAGTGTGCACAAAGGTTTATTTCAATATTTACGTGGCAGACTAGTGTAATTGGGTAAATGTGATTTTAAAACTGCTTCAGACTTTAACATGTGCATATAGGCAATTTTTCATAGTAAAAGACATGCTGAAGGGGGATTGAGAATCATGTCCATTGTTCAAAACGTTTAGCATTTTTCTTGAGTAAAATTCGTACACGTAGCAATCTCAGATCAATGCCCACGCTGCAGTAACTCAATGACTTCTTGTTTGTTTGGGGAATTTATGGACTTCAAGCCACAGATTGTAGACAAAGTAGTGCGTCTTGTGTTGCCTCTTCTGATTAAATGGAAGGACCAATAGTGATGAAGTACTCTCTAACCCAAAACGTTCAAAATGAGGATATTAATATCATTTAGATCCTCTTTTATCTAAAAAGTATGTTACGTGAGAATCTCATGGGTGGGATTGAAAATTGGAACCTAGAAAGGCACCACAGCCTTTGGAAAATTTGAAGGTTGTTTGCAGAGTGACAGTAGGAAGGAGAAGGTAGGACAGGAGGACCTTCAAATGCAGAGTTTATGGAAGCGTTTGTTGAAGGGCCTATGTCATTGGCTGAGATTTAAAGATTGTGGTATATTACATTTGTCTCAGATGCAGTGGAAGTCATGGTTGCTGGCTTTTGTGACAATGAGAGTGGTTTGCAGAAAAAATGGTGAAGAAATTGATTTTTTTAAATTTTCCCGCTTTTGGTGTAATTCTTAATTAGGGAAAGGTATTGATGAACAGGTTGGTGTTGTTTCATGGGGATCTCACTGGTGTTGGACATTATGACTAAACAGACAGCTAAGGTCCTTTGGGCATTATGACTGCTGAGAGAATAGGTGCTGCTTTAGTGGTACTGAAATAATTGGTTTACATTGAAACATATAATGGTTGGAAAACATGGTAACTGAAGTGCTACCTCACATACAGTAGTCAAGACTGCAGGTGTTAGTTACGAAAATAAAGGGCTCCCTATTTTTGTGCACCCAAAGAACTTTTAAGTAAAGACAACAGTGGTCCTATGCAAGGAATGAGTACACACAAAGGATAAATATAGACACAATGGATACTATATTCTCAGTGGACTTGCCCAGCCGGGCAGAGGTCTAATATTAAATTTTCAACACGGTTTTTTGACAGATACCTTCAACAATTTTTGGAGGAGGGCACAAGCCTGTACCCAAATGTTTACAAATTGTCATGGTTAGCAGAGTGGATAGAGAGTAGAAAAGATTTTTAGGCAAGAAGCTGTTATATTTCTGTGCATATAGCAATAACAGAATTTCCATTCACACCATTACTTTGAATTATAATGATTCATACACAAGACACTGATGTTATTCACAATTTTTGAAAATCAGAACTGTTTTGGGAAAGATTCAATTAAAGGCCTAGGTAGAACGTTCTAGATTTTCGGTCATTTTATGTCACACTTTGCATAACATGTTACTATGCCCAACTGCATCATGAAAGCTTATTTAAAGCCAGCTTCAACCTAAAAAAGTCTCCAACCTCACTCCTTCGTTTTTCTTTCTTTGCGAGGTGCATTGTTCATGCTACTGACTTTATAAAGAAGCTGCAACTCACTTCTTCTCCCTGCCATCAGTTCTGGGAATTTACTCTGTTAGGAGGAGCGAAACACTTGTATCCTTATACTGAGTCTTTCCTACTTCTCAGCACTTATATTTTGAGAAATACTAACCGACTGCTTGCTTACACAATCTGATCCCTGCTATTTTCTCCCATGTTTGGTTTCTTATTTTGTCAGTGTAGTTGTTGTTGTCCATTGCCCAGTGAGCCAGATTACTTTGCTGTACAAGGTTTCTATGATGCAGTACAGTGTAATACAATGTGATTCAGATTGTTGTATAGTGTGAGTAGTCTAGGGATGTGCCTCTGAGTAGGATACCACCTGCCCACCTATGCACCTGTGGGATACTTGCTATTTTTTCTTTGTCCTTGCAAGTTCCCCTTTCTATGACAATTTCACTTTTGTTACATGAGCATCTAATCTTGAGGGATAACTCACATTCTAAAGTTGGTGCTTCTCACAGATATCTCATCCTGTAATGGTGAGAGGATAGTTGCCTTTGACTTCCCTTGGCGGCAATTATAGATTTTCAGAGTCCAGTTTGTTGAGGCAGATGCAATCTCATTCTTCTTAATCTTTGTGTGTTTTTAGATGCTCACGCTCATTATGTGCACAGGTTTTGAAACTGAAATCAATAACATTCAACAGGGTGTATACAGTCTGTTTACTCCCAGCCCCACTAGCAGCCACAGAGGTGAGCTTTCTCAGAGGCCATTAATGTCTTTGGAGACGTGAAACAGCCACATTGTTTCCACAGCCTTTTGAAATGGGATGGTCTGATGGCTTATATGGCGTTTGATGTCTCAGTCCCATGGCATCTGGGCCATATTGTTCCCAAATAGACATCTCTTCCAGCCACCCTCACCCAGACTACAAGGCCTCAGAGAAATAATAAAACCACTCCAAGATTCTGGCATCACCCCTTTAGCTGTTGCTTTGAATGCCACCATCGCTGAAGGGGCTAGCTACTGGAAATAAGAAATGGTTCTCTTTACTCATTACTGCAGTGGTGTAGCGTTTAAGGATTTAATAAAGGGATAGCTGCTTATTTGTAGAGAAGTCATTTAAGAGAACGAAATGACCTTTTAATGCAGTGATATTAATCAGACTGCTCTATAGGGCAGTCTGGCAGGTCAGTGAGTAGACTGTTATTTTAGCTCTGTGTGGGACTGTTTTATGGCTAGGTGGGCTTATTTTTCCTAATAATAGCCATGATATTGCCACAGACATTTCTTGCAGGGACCACTATTACATCCAGTCTCCCATACCTTGTAAAGCAACTATGCAGGGTGTTTTTGCAAGGGCAAAATGACTCCATATTCCTAATTTGGGCCACATTCTTAGCTAACTGATTCTCTAATTGGGGTCTCTTTTATTTGGATGAACTGGCCAATTTTCTTCTCAAGTCCAACCCTGGTTAGAATAACGAGCGAAGAACATTCAATGAAAGTCTTACTAACAAAGGAGTCCGCGCCACCTCCCCTTGTGCAGTGTATACACCCTGTACCAAGCCTGGGATGCCGCAGACTGTAATGGTCAGCCCTCCGCTTTTCAGACAGCATGCTCAGGCACCTAATGTTTATATGATCTGCACACTCGGGCTTGCATGCTTGAGCAATATGCCCTGGAGATAGATCTATGTAATGTTGTTTCTTTCTACAATTGTACTCCCTCAAATTGAGTGGTGTCCACAAAGCCTCCTCTCACTATATTAGTAAAGCCCTGCATGAAAATATTCAATTTGAATTAAAACTTTTGGTTGTTTTCTACCCTTACTTTCTTCCCACTGACCATCTACCTTCCTTTTGGTGCATGCCTCTTCTCCCTGAGTAAGTAGTACTCTCTGTCCCATACCGGCTTGCCTCTGTGAATCACTCACACCTCATAACATCCTAACAACACTTAATCACTGTTAACCTATGTATTCACTCCACGAAGCATTTGTATGAACCTTCACACCGCCCACTACTGATCACACCCAACTCCTATTAATCTACCACAAACAAACTGGAGTAAATCCACTGAATGGTATACCATGACAGCACCAGAGAAAGCCCACCAACCAACATTAACCAATTACCTCTGTACTAACCCATAACCCTAGATTCTGGAGTAGCGTGCTGCTCGCTTTAAAGCACTTCAACTCCTCGTTAGGAGTAGTAAGTGCTATATAAATGCAATTACAATTTAAATTGCAATGTGTTTGCCTGCATCTTGAACATCCTGTGCAATGAATACATACAATTGATTGTGGGTTTGGCTTTATGTTAGCCACCCTATCCTTACCGTTCTATTTACTGCTATTGTTTCAGGTTAAAAATTAGCAATCATGCTGGGTGGGACTTACTGGAGGCAACAGGAGGGCTTGTTGGCCTTGTTGGCCCCCAAGGACCCTCAGCATCCAAGGTGACTTCATACCCCAACCAGCAGCGCACCAGGAGGCTCGTTTGCAGAGTTCTGGAGAAAGGGGGCGTGGCCTATGAAGATCTCCCAGCAATCCCGCTGTGTGGGTCCTACTGGAGGTAACAGGAGGGCTTGTTTGCCCACAATAACCCTCTGTAGCTAAGGGGACTTAATCTCTCACCTGGCAGTGCACCAGGAGGTGTGTTTGCAGAGTGGTGGTGAAGGGAGCTTAGCCTCCGGTGACTTGCCGGAGGTTTTAAAAAAAAAAATGTTTTAAGGGAGGGGGCTGCATGGCCTCCCTTCCTGGGCCTTGTTAGGATCTGGGGACCGCATCCCTGGGGCCCGGCCTCTTCTTTTTATTTTGTTAACATTTTAAATACAGGGATGAGTGGTCTACCTTCCGGGCCATTTTCTGCCTGGGGGCCCCAACCCCTGGGGCCTGCCCCTTTATAAAAAAAATTAAAAGGGAGGGGGTGGCACAGCCCCCCCTCCAGGGCTGATTTTAACCCTGGGGACTCCATTCCCAGGGTCTGACCTCTATACTGAGTGTCCTGGTCCCACCCAAGCTACCCAGACACTTTGTTGGGGACTGCAGGGGAAGCCCCGGCATTACTATGTTAATTGCTCCAGAGAGGTGTCAGCCCCTTGGTCTGGGGAGGTCCATGTGGCCCCCTATTAATGAAAGTTAAAGCCCTTAGGAGGTGGTGGTCCCCGGGGCTGCGCAGTGGGACCAAGCGGACCCTGCATTAATCTTGAATAAAGCCCCAGGGATCTGGCAGTTCTGTGGGGATGCGGGGGGTCTGCACGGCCTCCACATTTTTTAAGTTTCAAGCCCCAGGGAGGTGATGGTTCCCAGAGCTACTGGGGTAGCCATATAGGCCTTCCCCTCATCAGTTTACTTGTTTGCCCCAGGGAGATGGCGGTCTCCTGGGTGTGGAAAACATGCCCTTAGGATTTGGCACACCAGAAGCTTAATGAAAAAGATATGTGGGAGCCCACGCATCTTTTTTTTATGTTGCCTCGTATTTGTGGATCTATTTTGCAGACCAGGATTCCTGGTTGAAGTGTTGGCAGCCAATCAAATTTTAGTAGAATCCACAAGTCTACTGCAAGGACTTGCGTCCCCAGATATTTATATTTCTTTTAAAGTTAAATATCTAAAGAATTACTATGAATTTACACCAGATCACAAAAAGCACGCTTTCTGAACTGTCATTGTGCTTTCTATCAAATATAGTGAGTGGGTGTGTCAGTAGCTATATGGGTGAGTGAGTGGCTGTGTAAGTGACTGTATGGGTGAGTGAGTGGGTGTTCGAATGGCTGTATAAGTAAGTGACTGGGTGCGTAAGTGGCTGTATGGCTGAGTGAGTGACTGTTTGAGTGAGTGGTTATGTGAGTTGGTTGTATTTAAGAGTGAGTATCTGTGTAAGTGACTATGGGTGAGTGAGCACATATGGGAGCGATTGTATAGATGTGTGAATGGGTATGTAAGTTCTTGTGTGGGTGTTTGAGTGAGTGTATGAGTGCCTGAGTGAGTGATTGTGTTGAGAGGCTGCATGGGTGTGTGAGTGGGTGTATGAGTGGCTGTATAGGTGAAAGGTCTGTGTGTGAGTAGCTGTATGAGCGAGTATATGACTGTGTGAATGGCTGTATGGGTGAGTGACTGGTTGTATGAGTGGATGTATGGGTGAGTGAATGGTTCATTTGAGGTGCCATCAGTGATGTCATCTGTAATGTCATTGACGATATAATGAGTGATGTAATATGTGAGGTCATAAGCATTGCATTGCAGGGGTGTAAATTATAGCTAGCTCAGGTAACAATAACTGCAGAATTTCAATGGTTTTGTACAAGTGAAATCTAAGCCTAATTATAACACCCCTGTAACCTTTGTTTTTTTCAGTGAAATTCTAAGGTTTTTAAAATTCTATTTCCTAACTAAAACATCCCTATAACCTTTGTTTTTTCAGTGTATTGCCACATTTTTTATTATCTATTTCCTAACTATATCGTCCCTGTAACCTTTGGTTTTTTAAGTGAATTTTTAAGTTTTTTTTAAATGTGATTACCTAACTATAATGTCCCTGTAACCCTTGGATTTTTAAGTGAATTTTTATAGTTTTTCAACTACTAAGCATGTTTGCAGAGAGGTGGAGAAAGGGGACAAGGCCTCCAACCAGCTCTCAGCAATCCAGCTGTGTACAACTTATTTGAGGTAACAGGAGGAATTCTTGGCCCCCAAGGACCCTCAGCAGCCAAGGGGATTTCATCTCCCATCCAGTAGTGCACCAGGAGGCGTGGTTGCAAAGTGGAGGAGAAAGTGGGGCCTCCTAAGAGCTCTCAGCAATCCTGTTTTGTGGGACTTACTGTAGACAACAGGAGGGGTAGTTGGCACCCAAGGACCCTCAGCATCTAAGGGGACTTCATCCCCCAAGCAGTAGTGCACCAGAAGGTGCGTTTGCATAGTGGTGGAGAAAGGGGGAGGGTCCTTGGATCACCTCTCAGCAATCCCACTGTGTGTGAGTTACTGGAGGTAACAGGAGGGGTTGTTGGCCCTCAAGGACCCTCACCAGCCAAGGGGACATCATCTCCACCATGTTGTGCACCAGGAGGCTCCTTGGCAGAGTGGTTGGGAAAGGGGGTGGGTCCTCTGGCAACTTCCCCTGAGGCCAGCCTTTTTTTTTATTTTAGCCCCGGGGACCCCATTCCCTGGGGCCAGGCCTTTTTGCAGTAGGGGAGGTGGACTGTATGGCCCCTCTCCCTAGGCTGATTTTGGGCAGGGGACCCTATTCCCCAGGTCCTGTCATTTTTAAAAAAACATTATGTAATAGGGGAGGGTGGGCCATGCGCCCCCCCCCCCTTGCAGCGATTTCAGCCCCAGGGACCTCATCCTCCGTGGCCTGGCCTATTTGTAATTGGGAAGGAGGCCCACTTCCGATGGCCAGTTTTGGCCCCAGGGCCACCAACCCCGGAGTCCTGCCATTTTTACAATTATATTTGTAGTAGGGCCACACGGTCCTCCTCCCTGGACTATTTTCCGCCTTGGGGACCCAATTCCCTGGGGCCTTGCCATTTAAAAATGGGGGAGGGGTGCTGCACGGCCCTCCCAGAGCCAATTGTGACCCTAGGAATCCCATGCCCTGGGCCCTGGTCATTAGTCCTGGGTGCCCCCAGGGTACCATCTTTGCGTTGGGGCCGTGGGAAAACCCTTAAGGCCCTCTTGGCTCCTGCCGGGTCCCTGCCTCCAGCAGAAGCTGAAATTGCTTTCAGACAAAGGGAGCTGCTAAACATGCAGCTCCCTGTGTCTGAAAGCAAATTGTCTGTTTCCCTGCTCGCTTGACAGAGAGCAGAGAAGCATACGAGTGCTAGCTTTCAGCAAGCAAGATCATTTTGACAACTATTGCTTGCTGGAAGCGGAGTGTTTGCTGTGGCTTGGTTAGAGCAGTTAAAGCTCCTGCCAAGCCACAGCAAACAGCTATGTCCCGGGAGTAGGCACCCTGGGACATAGCAAGAGCCAGACCTGGGAGGTGCTGCTCTCCAGGGCCATCTACGCCTTCATTTAGTAGTGCCTGTCCGGGGAGGTGACGTTCCCCGGAGCCGAGAACGGCCCTGGAGGGGGGCAGTGCACCCCCTCCCACTTTTAAAGTTACTCTGGCCCTGGGAGGTGGTGGTCATTCCCATTACATTTAATTTAGCTCTGGGGAGATGGTGGTCCCTGGGACAGATGGTCAGCGCAACCCCCCAATTAATTTTTAATTTGAGGCTCAAGGGAGGTGGTGGTCCCCAGAGTCTGGGGTAGCTGCGGCTACTGCATAGCCCCCACTGAAATGAGTTTTTAAAAAAACATTTTGGGACCTGGCAGGGTACCTCTGCCCCCCCCCCCCCCAAGAGGCCTAGGGGTCAGGGTATTCCTACCCTGCTCCTTTGTTTTTGTTTTTTAACGTTTTTTGTGGGACTCAGCTCAAGCTGTGTCCCAAGATGGCTGCCAACACTTCCTGGTTTGAAGTGCTGGCAGCCAATCATATTTGAGTGCGGGGACTGTGGGATCCTCAGAGGATCGGAGTCTCTATATACAAATTTGGATTTTCCTTAATATTTCCAAAACTACTGAACGAATTTACAACAATTTACAAAACAGTAATTTTCTAGACAAACAACTACCTTTCTGCCAAATTTGGTGTGATTCCGTTCAGCAGTTTAAGCTGTAGTCGTGTCTAAAATTCCTTTGGAAATTAACATGGGAAATGCACGGTTTTTGCCCCCCCCCTCCTTTTTTTTGACTCCTGCTTGACAGATCACGACAAAATACTCCATGCACAAGAAGAATCACCAAGGCAATTTTGGGGGGGAAATTTTGTGAAGATTGATCAAACGAACCCAAAAATATAGGCAAATAAAAAAACGTTTTTTCTCTGGAAGCTAGGTCCTATAAAACTACCTACTGGCTGCAGCCATTGGGCAATATATATATATAGAGGAGTAGGTGGCATGGCAGACCAGGGGAGGTCCATTATGTCATCAGTCTGTCTTCTGACTGGTTAATATAGAGCTTCTTCTAAATAGTGCTTCAATCTGCCAGGTTAGTACCATTGAAAAGAAGTCCACTAATTTAGCAGAGGCCAGCTGGGCTCCTGCAGATCCAGCAGTACTACACTTGACTTCTTTTACTGCAACATGGGCCTATAAGCAGTAGTCAGTCTAATGATACTGAATGGACAAGGTGGGCAAGGTGGGTACTAAAAAAAGGGGCAAAGTTATTCTAAGTTTTTTACAAGGCTGACTCAAAGGCAAGCAAAACAACCTGACTTAACCTATCTGTCTTACCGCTTGTATTAGAAGCATTCTCCCTTTGCCTAACCAGGAATTCCCTTTCTTTGTTTAAACCCTGTAAATATATTCTCCATTGTAAATAGTTGTGGATATCCAATGTGGACGCCTCTCTCTCACTATGTTTTCTGAGGTTTGAGGTCCTTTTGTTTGTACAAGCTCCTAGGGCCGTGTTTTAACATGTATGTTTAGATAACTGTTTTGTAAATTGTGTTATTGTCAAATTGTTTATCACTCAAACGGAGTTAGTAATCACCTGTTTGTATGTTTTTACCGACAGCCCTGAAGAAGTCCCAGTTTGGGACGAAACGCGTCGGCTGTACATTTTTGTTTGGAACACATTGAAAATAAAGATCAATAGAAGATTGACAACATCCTGTCATTTGCATAACTTTTTTATTTCATATTTATTCATAGCATTGCAATTTGCTCAATATTTTGTTGTGGTGCACCTTTGCAGTGGTTTAACTTGTATATAATTCCGTTAGGAATCAGCACAGTAACGATGGGTGCTAGTCAGTGTGCACACACTCCCCTCTAGTTAACTTGGGGCTAATTATCAATTGGGGGCAATAAATGGCAAGGTGCTGACATTAGGAAGGGTCCGTCGTTGAACTTTTGGTCACTTCTTTAATGGATGGCACAATGAGTGTTGCATGCCTACTAGTACAATTTACTTTACAGGTCTTGGATACCATGTAGTATCATATACTAGGGATGTATAATTAAATCAAATGTGTCAATTAGAAATATGGCAACTGCACAGTGTTTTAGGGAAGGAGCACATAACACTTTACCACTGATTAGCAGGGGAAAAAGTGCACAGAGACCTAATGCTAACTGCAATTGGTTCAGCAACAGAAGGCAAACATCAGGGGGAGACTCTGCAAAAAGGGACAGGTCCACCACCCACTCATTTTGTTGTAAGTGTTCCCTATTTCCCAGCCACACCCCTTTGTTCCTCACTCATCGATTACTAGAACCTTATATGTGTTGACATGTCCACCACCGTGGTGGAGATCTCGGCCCAGAAAAGACATTAGAGACAAACACAGAGGTATCTGCCACTAGGTTAATGAATAGCATTTTGCAGTATATGAGTAGTAATTCTGATGTACTACTTCATGTGCTGCAAAATGGAGTTAATGAATGAGAGTGGTTGTTAATGTATAGCTTACATTACAGCTAGGTATTCTGTGAAAACAAGAGTTAACTTGCATCTGGAGTTGGTATTGTACTCATATGTCATTAGAATTAAAAAATGTATGTCTTTTTAGGAAAAGCATGAGCTAATACAGCTAATACACCTTCAAAAGATGGAAAAAGGAGGTATTTTGCTGCTGCATGAAATAGGATTACTGTGATTGGTAGTTCAGTATATTCCTTTCAATATAAAGTTTGCTTTGTTTCATGAAGCTTGTAGCATTTATTTTTTTCCATCATTCTTCTCTGTGATGCTTAGAGGAAGCCTGGAGGCGGTACAATTGCAAAGGACCCCATATCTGCTTTACATGATGTTCCTTATCAATGTCTTCATATATTGGATCCCTCTTTCCATACACATGCACATAAGAGAGGCTATATGATAGAACGCAGGATGAATGGGGGTTCATTTACAGACTCCGTGACTAAAGGTTACTCATGAAATGGGTACCACTGCTTGCTAATGGTCGTCACACACAATGCACAAAATAGCAGAGACGGTGCACCTAGCATACCTTGTCATCACCCTGCACATCTAGACAGCAACTAACACATCTAAAAAGCGTCCAAGATATAAGATATAACACCCACCATATCTACATGGAAGCAGTACCTGTTTTACATATACACAAAGTGCAGCACACATCGTAGAACACTGAGTAGTTTTGCAACCTCCGAGTAGATCTGCACAGCATCGTACACATCTACACAGAAGTCACAATACATGATATAGCAAATAGTACATCTAAACGCACCACAAACATCTACACAGCACCAAGCACATGTGAAAAGTACATAGTAAAGCACTTTAATATGTAACTCAGCACCCTGATCATGGACATTTAACATAGTGCAAGCAAACAGTACTCAGCATAGACAGATACTGGAAACGCCAAGGTGGAAACGGTGCCATGAGTCATGTCAGGCAGCAGATGGAGCCTTGACATACATCACATGAGCCACATAAAGGCAGCTGGAAAAAGGCAGATACTTGAACACAACTTGATACTTACAGCAAAGGCCTGTTCCAGAAGAACAGGCAGACATCTGTAGCAGATGCAGATACTTGGAGCCAAACAGAGTCTTGGAGCACAGACATGTTTGTGCCCATAAATAGAACTAGACAGCACAAAGACATACAAGTTGAACACCGAGAAGGAGTGCAGACAGATACTTGCCCTGAAGAAACATCTGGAGCATAGAGTGACACATGAGTCAACACAGAAATCTAGAGAACAGAAATTTAGGATGGACTGGTACCTGAATCACAGATAGAGAGCACTGGCAGGAAACACTGGGGCATATAATACATAACACTTGAATTATGAAAGATACCTAGGAAAAATGAGAGACACTTGCAGCACAAACAAATGACCACATTGGCCATGGAAAAAAGGCAGGGCACTGGAAAGATAAAGACACTTCAGGAGCACCCATTGTTAGTCCTCTGTCCATTCATGACTCATGGATGGCTGCGGTGGATGTGTGCACATCTGCTGAGGACATCTTTGAATGGGTTTGTTGAATAATTTAAACCCATCACTGGGTACCAGGTGAACATGCACTTACATGAAAGTTCATTTGAAGGAGTTCATTTTGAAATGGTTAACAAAATATTTTAAGATGGGTGGCCACCGACAGCTAGGCGGATGCCAAAAAGTAAAGAATAAATTAAAGAAATTGGTAGAGAGGTGGGGGAAAGGAGATGCCATACAGAGAGGTGCAGAAGAGCACTAAAGGATCTTGGATAGGGCGTTACTTAAAAAAACTGAGCTGATGGAGAGGAGAGGTGGAAGTAATGGACAAGCTGGAGTAGAGTGAGAAGCAACGCAAAGTCCTCCATGGGTGAGGGAGAAGGAAGAGTGCAAGAAAAACACATGCACTTCTATTGAGCTCTTAAAATGAAAGAAAAAACTGTTAACTGAATGCCAGCAACGGAAGAATACAAATCAAATAATCAGAACATTGTGAGACCGAAATGCTCCTAGGGGGAACTAACACATGAATAGGAATGAATTCAAGAGGACACTACTGAAATAGACAACAAAGCCATCCAATCAGGAGCAAGCGGTGAGCCATAGCTCACTCTACATTTATTGGAAAGAATCAGTCTGGACAACAGGCAGCTGTATCTATTTGAAGCTGAGACTTAGAAAAGCATAGTGAACTATGCTTCACGTGATAAACTCATTCAAGAACGGTTCACTAACTGATATTGTACAGGTTCTTTATAAATATCACACTCACAGAAAATTACATTATGTCATGGTGTATGGTGCACTTTTGGACTGTTTATCCCTTTCAGTGTTCTGTCATTTATGGAGGGTGTATTATTAGATAGATTATAGGTTTTACTTTAGTACAGTCTCAAAGCTAGTGTCTCACTTTTATTTTCTTCTGCCCCACTGACACTCTACTTGTCTTGGTATCTTACTTTCCCTTTGACTTCCTGAATCTGTGTATCTCTATCTCAATATTTACCAAACCATGTTTAAATATGTTATGTATTGTATGTCTTCCTGTCCCAAGGTAACCATTTCTCTCTACCCTCGTGTAGGAACTTTTTGAGGAGTCCCAGGGCAGACAGAATTTACTGGACGCGGATTGTGACAAACAGAGCCTTTTACTATAGGAGTTTTCTAGCTTTAGCTTACTAGTGACCCTAAATCTAAGCCACAAGTACAAATAGCTAGCAATTCAGCCTTAAAGTAGTGAAGTCTAACTGTGTAAGGCTTACTCAGGGAGGTGGTGTGGGGTAAGAAACTAAGAACTCAACAAACCAACCAATTCAAGATAATAATTCAATCTTCAACCACTGTTTAGTCTTTCAAAAAGAAGAAGCACTCAACATAATGCAGAATAATACACATCATAAGATTGACAATCATACAGTGCTCTTCAAAAACATTCAACATTTATTGGGGACAGAGACTAGACTTTTCAGGGCGGGGCAATGCCTTTAAGATCCTCTTGTGCATAAGCTCCAAACAGTCAAAATAATTCTTCTCTGGGGAGTGAGGGGGGCACCAGGAACTCTACAAATATTTGATAAGGCCACCATAATGAGCTTGGTACTTCTGATTGCTCTCTGGCCTGGTCTGAGCTACACAACTCTCATCTTGTATTTACATTATCTGAGTAACTACAGCCTCCTCCAGGGTCAGGCATGCAGCTTGAATTTTGGGTAGCAAAGCTAAAACTGTTGATGCCTGGTAAGCTTCTGGCCCTTGTACCTTCTTGGGCAACATCAGTTTATTGCCAAGCAGGCACCCAGCACCTAGTATCTCTTGAACCCGTCTGTCGACCATGCTCATATTGCCGTTGACTTCTACCTCAGTTCTGCCAAGTGGGTACTCTATGTTGTTCTCACTGGCTACCGGTCTTGCTAATGGTACTAGGGAGTATCTCCTCAGATTTGAGGCAATGGTAGTAGGGAGTATCTCCTCAGGATTGAGGCTCTTCCTCTGATGCATACTCTGATGTGTGCCAATAACCCTTAGAGCTGAGCTCTTTCTCCCATTAGTACCCACCTCACTGACAACCACAATGGTGTTTGTGTGAATGTGCTTTAGGGCATCTGAATCACTCTCCCAGATGTTCACAGGGACTAGGTTGAGGACCACTTGGCGTCACTTTACCCATCCACGCTGATAGCATACTACCTATCAAGGTTGCAGCTGGGATGAGGTCCTTAACAAGACAAACCCTTGTGGCCCCTAAAACCGGTTACCACCTTGGGTGGGGACAGGGTTTTTTTCTCTTCCTTTTTCTCCACATTCTGACTAGGAAGCCAGTTTGATTTGGGGTACTGTCCTGGCTGGGACACCTAGGAACCATTCTGGATTTTCCTTTTTTGGTATGGAACAATTCCAGTAGCTCTTCTGCCATTTAGACATGGAACTATGCTGTTGAAGCCCTTTGTGCACTCTGGTTGCTTATTACTTTTCAGACAACACAGCAACTTCTCGTATTCGTTTTAAGTAAGTTCAGACAAGTTTACTCTACCTGAGTCACTTTGCTATCATCAGTTCATTTAGGGACTGATAGTGCTTTGCTTCCATACTTCTCATCCACTCATTCCAATCAGGCACTACTTCAGGGATTCAAATCCCAAAGGGAACTTCATCCATCTGCTTGATCTCACGAAACCTTTGCAAGTACAGGGCTAGCTTCAGCCCAAGCCGTCTAATCAGAACATCCTTCATACATACACTCATATGTTAGATTGCAATTCTCGTGTATCTTTCCAATTACCCCATTCTCTTAAAAAAAGAGGATAACTCATTAGAGCTACTCCCTTGAACTTATCTTCGAGACTTTGCACCTTTCATGGAAATTGTGGAAACAGCCGAGAACAACAGTGCCTGGGACCTACATGTGTAACAACTCCGTTGGTACCTTAGTGGTGGATTCCTTTGACTTGTAGGGAGAATCACTCTTCCCAGAACAAACCCTTATTTTTCTTCTGCTAACCTGACCTTCTATTTTTTCAGATGATCATCTCCGTGTTTAATATCCTTTCCCTCTCTTCCTCCTGCCTCACCTCTTATATCTTTCTCTCTTCCCAGACCTATTAATCCTTTCTATCACTTCATCTTTCCTCTTCTTCCATGTGGGCTAGCCTGAGATTCTCCCTAACCATGTCCTCCCACTGTTTCTTAACTTTCTGGGGTTCAAGCTCAAGTTTCAGTGTCTCAGCAAAAGCTATCCTACCTAACGGAATTATCTCCGTAACAATAGACATGGGTACCATAGATGGGTGGAGGATACCGTTTTGTGGGACTCTAGGGAAAATCTAGGGGGCATCACTGAGGACAATCTAGGTGTCCACAGCACTCTCTTCTGGCCCACCTCCTCTACGTTTTATGCAAACTTCTATACTGTAAAAGGCCCCTTTCTTTCTTTGGTCCATCATGAAATCATTAGTGATACCCTTATATTTTGGAGCCCTCCACAACCTATGCCAATACATCTCTTTCAACGCATTGAGGAACCAGCTTCTCAGAATTTCTTTTTTCCATTTGCAGACTGCCAATCTTATGTATGCTTGCGTAACCTGCACTTATTAACCGCCGTTAGCATATGTTGTTAATAAAATCTAGTGACCCTCACTGCTTGCCACAAACTGTTGGAACATTTTCAAGAGTGCAAGCGTAGACAGAATAAACTTGGTTTGAATTGTAAAATTCAGAGTCCTTTACAACTGGTATCCTGGGTCTTAACCTTGCTATTTAGTCCGAAACTAAGGACAAAGACCACCCCTTTATCACTAGACCCGCAGAGCAGTAAATTCAGGCATTTGAAGGCTCACATAATGAGGCAGTGTCGGGTCAGAACCACAGGATGAAACAAACCAACCAATACAGGTTAATATCTCAGTATCTAGCCAGTGCTTAGTCTTTGAAAAAGAAGTACTTTACCAAATCTCACACGAAGTAATACAGTACATTATTTAGCAGAACTGAGTGTTCTTCAAAAATGTTCAAAATTTACTGAGGATAAAACCTCAGCTGTTCCCGGTGGGGCAACCTCTGCAAGATACCCATGGTGCAAAAACCACAAAGAGTCTCAATAATTCTTCTCGGAAGGGGTGTTGGGAATTCTGTACATCTTTTGGGAATGATGTCCTGATGGGGCCAGCCCTTGACATTTCCCTCTACCTGTAGAAAAGTGCTTTTGTCCACCTGTTTGCCATTCTCCCGATTTGCACAGTATCTTGTTATCCATTTAAATGTCCAGAGCACAGGTAGCGTCTGCATTCTTTGGTTGTTAGTAGGACGGTACAGAAGACCAATGAAGCCCACACGGCGTGTCTTTGCCCTAGCACTAGTCTGTGGAGGTGGTGCAGGAAATTAGATAAGAGGAGTCAGCATCAGTTGAGGAGGCTACAGGGTGGTGGCTGTGCTTGCAGTGCAGCATATTTTGCAGCTTGGATTCTTCCTATGGCCCAATCACAAACTGACTACCCAAACAAACCAGGTGCTCTCCGGTGCTTATAGGAATGAGCAATCAAGTCTTGGGTTCTTTCTTCTTCTAGGGCTTTGATAGTTTTGGTACTTGGCTTCACAACAGAACTATGGCAGAATTGGTTTCCCCAATACACTCCCACTATTTGAGTACAGAGCTGAGTGGTGGCTCTTCATGATCTTTGGGCCTCCCCATTATACAACGGTGCAGGCCCTTCCCGGGAGCTGCAGCAGTTTTTGGCTCATTATGCTTTGGACCCTTGCCTGCCCCTCTCCTGCTTAGAAGGGTCTTCTTTGTGCAAGGACATCTCCAATGCCCCTCCTAAACAGCAGGAGAGTTCTCTCCCTTGAAATCAGCTCTAGTCATCCACACCAGGGAGTCTTGGTTGAAAGTCCCAGGTTGCTGGTCAGAATATGGTAAGGGGAGTTAGCAGTACATATCCCATCTCTGGAGCATAGAGTGTTTCTCTGTTGTCACTGGTATGGAGGTACATACACCCTAACCTCAGCAGATGCCAAGGGTGGGAACCAGAGGCTCGGGGCTAAGAGGCAAGCCAGCCTCCACTCTACTATGAATCCACAAAAGAAGACTGCCCCTAGATTGTGTTCTCATAAAAACCTTTTATGAGATGCCCCCATTGGCAACGCATCTCCCCTTACTCTGTAGATACCTTTAGGAACACAATCTAGGGGCAGTCTTCTTTTGTGGATTCTTACTGGTATGGAGGTGCCAGATTCTGGTAGAGAAATCTTGTCAAACTGGCTTGAAGTTGCTGTCTTTATTCCAAAGCTGTAGGCAGTAGTTGTGTATTCCAACAGTCAGTTCTGGCTCCTTAGCGTGTTCTTTTCAGACTAGTTGAGCTAAAATCTTTGTTGCAAAATGCTAGCTGAAAGGTGCATTGGCATTCGGAGTTTCCTGTCCAGAGAGACCCAAAGCAATGGCTCCAGGCCTGTATGCCGATGCACACATGATCCCTAGAATTAATGTGTCCTGTACACAAACCACTCCCAGCTCCCTGAGAGCATGTGGAAAGTGTGCCATCTCATCTTCACCAACAGATATAACTACCATTCTTCACCACAATAACTTCACAAACAGACTTAGAAAACTATAGTGCCCATAACACTGTCATTCAGAGTTTGGTGCCTTGAAATAAGAACAAGTATTGGCAAAGCCCATTGAGCTGGCTTTTTTTAAGTAAACGGATTTAGCAATACTTTTTGAAAAGCCTTCTTACTAAAAAGCAGGTCTATTGGATTCATTGTATTAATGCTTATTGTACGTTTCTAGCCACCATCTTTATTTTCATCCACCCTATCCAAATTATTGCACCAAATCTTTCCATAGCTAGGATATTGATACTGTGTCCAGTGTTGTAGCTGACAAATCTATGTACTGTAAGTCTCCTGACAACCCCAGCATCCTAGGCCGTGATTTCAAGTCACGCCGATCGGAATTCCTGTATGGTATTCTGCTCCACCTGGTCATGACTGGAACATCGAGCCTGATTTTACTAGCTGCTAATTTTGGCAGGTAAAATTGCATGCAGCTTTGGATCCAGAGGTAATTAAGGTTTGTGTCATAGTAGTTGAATAACTTTCACAGGATGACATCTCACTTTGCTACTTCATACTGACTGATTCATCGAGCTGCTCTCGGTTCATGCATGATTGGTTACAAACCCCAGTGCCCCACAGGGAATGTTTTCTCTTTCTATGCAAAGGTCTAGGGGCCCGATGTAGGTAAATGGCATTTACCGATTCGTAAATACCGAATTTTACCGATTCGGTATTTACAAATCGGTAAATGCTATGTAGGTTTTTTTTTCCGATTTTATTACCGAATCTGTAACATTCGGTAATTACCGAATCGGTATTTACCAATACGGTAATTGCCATTGATTCCTATGGGCTTTGAGGCCCATAGGAACCAATGTCAATTACCGAATCAGTAAATACCGATTCGGTAAAATTACCGAATTTACAAGGGGGACAGGGTGTCACTGTGACACCCTGTTGCACCCCTGATTCAGGCTTGTGTGCCAGGGCATGTATGTGTGCCACATGGCACAGGTGTACATGCACAGATGTGCATGTACACAGGAATTCGTTATTTACCATCAAATAGTATTTGATGGTAAATAACGAATTTCTAAGGCCCTGTGGCACTGTTTTCAGTGCCACCTACATTTCAAATTACCGATTCGGTAAATTTACAGAATCGGTAAATACCGATTCTGTAAATTTACCGAATCGGTAATCTTAGCCCCCTACATCTGAAAATCCAAATACCGGTCGGTAACGGCCGAAATCGGCCATTACCGACCGGTATTTGCCGTCCTACATCTGGCCCTAGATAAGGATAAAATAAATGGCAGATACCACGGATCTAAAATGAGCCATCCTCTAGCCCCTACTATTGTGATAGAAGGCTGCATATAACTGTTGTATAATTATGCTATGGTCGTGTTTTGTATAAATTGAAACATATTTTATGTCACAAATTGTCACCTTAAACATGCTCACATAGGACACCGTGCACCTTGTTTCGATTAACTTGATTATATAATTAACATAAGATTCAAATATCCTTGATTCTCTTGTTGTGTATAATTCTAATTCTCTCTTGAACATACTAATTACCCTTAAAAATACCTCCATTGTGCTAAACTACTATCATATATCAAACACATTGTCCACAGGAACCACTGTTACTTCCTCTTCTATTGCACTTTTTTCAAGCATAATTACTTCTGTTTTATAGAATACCATTTACATTAGTACTACTATATTAGGCTGCATTTAAAAGTCAGACAGTATGCACCTTTGCAATACCAAGGCTCTCATTCTGAGTGGCACTAAATACCAGTATGCACTAAAAAAGGAGTTTTCAGAAAAATCGATATTGCAGTTAGTGCAATAATACTGACTATGGGTTTACCACATGCGATATTATTGCAGGTGTTTCAGGAGACAAACTCTTCAGGTCAAACATAGAAAGATTTGTCCCTGGAAAATGGTCTGAAATTCAATAATCTTGTGTGAACATTAGAACACAAACACTGATTTCCATTGTTTTTCCCCTCTCCATATAAATGAATCATAATAACATGATAATTTAATTTTGCATCCCCCTTTCCATATAGATTAATCATAATAACATGATAGTTTTGCATCATGGAATTACCAATGCCCACCGTATCTGTAATACCTGGTTCTTAATTACTGCATTGGAATTACCGATGCAGGAAGGGACCCTCTGTCTTGTAACATATTTCATTTGTCCACCCTCCTGTCATTGTATTTATCTATAACATATTCAGTGTTGTGCCTCATTCATCATTTCTCAACTTTAGACGTGTTCACCTCAACATATCCTCTGTTTACCGCATTCAAGGTTGGGGCATCCGCTGTCTTTAAAAAAAACACATAAATAAATGAATAAATTGATAATAAATATTTCATGGCGTCAGCCTTCCTTTATTACCGAAGGCCAGTTGTCTGGGCAGTGGGGTGGATTTCTGTGTTTCGAAGCATACAGAGTTTTGATTTTCACGATCGCATTAAGACATGTAACCAAAATCTGTTCCTGCTGTAGAGTAAAGGCGTTTACGCTTCATAGGCAAAAAAAAAAAACCTAAAAAAAACCAAATCCCATTTAAAGAATGAATATATGTTAAAAAAAATCTAAAAAAAAAATATATCAGAACAAGCCATTTGGTGCTCGGCACTACAATTGTAACGAAAAAACTGCCCACTTTGACAAAGCACAGTAGAAAAGAAAACATGTTTTCGTATAACTTGTTAAAGCAAAAATTCAATAATCTCTAATTTCTAATAAGTGTACTCTAATTGTACATTAAACTACACTAACAACATTCCAAAGGTAAATGAACAGTGAATTAATCAGACCTGCTGATGTACTACACACTGCAAAGCACTGCCCTTTGGTCTTTATTATAAACATATTGTAATAGTTCACAATCCACAAATGCGATTGACAGAAGCATATTGTTCAAGTTATTGAAACTTCCTGCATGGCAGATAATTTACAGTTAACTGTAGCCATCAATGAGTTGGTGATTTCCTACCTGATGGATTTCTCCTCCGGCTGTCGAACGGCAGGCAGACAGATGTGTTAAATGAAATGCAGGTTTTCAAGAGCCATGGCTGAACCCTTCAGACATCTGGGTGCGTCTAGTCTTCGAGGCTGTGTTTGTCCTTTTGAGTCATTGCAGCATTGCCCTGAATCATAATTTGCTGCAAGAGAGTCTGAGGTTAGAGCAAAATTATGTGTTTTGTTATGATGCTAAACCTTCTGCAAACCAGTACGTTTTCCTTTTCGCATGCGCCCTGAACAAGCTATTTGGATGACTTTGTTTCTCTTATTTTTTTTTTGCTCCGGGTCTGGCAAGTTATTCTATTAACTTGGAAGGTTTACAATGAACTGTAGGGAAGTGGCTTTGTTTTTGTACTCACGCCAGATCTACTCAAACCATCATAAACCCTGACTTGCCCAAGTTGTGGATTGATCGTTTGTACAATTATCCTGACGACTGGTTCTTGTTTCACTCACAAGAGTTTTTGGATGGGTGCCCTTGTTCTTCTAGTAAATTGCCAGATATTTTTTATGAGTGAACTCTCGCATTCATTGAATTAAATATTTTATTTCCTGCTGCCACGAGTGCGATGTTTTATTTTTGGGAACTAGATTTGTGTACCATGTGGCATCTTGTGTTGGCTTCATCTCATGCCAGACAGTCTTTATTGATGAGATAGCAAGCTGTGATCCAGGGCACCAGGGTGTGATAGTGACAGTATTTATTTTAATAATGGTCACTATTTACATTTGTTATTGGGACATTGGGATAATTGCACAGTATACTGTGTTTCATAAATACACTCACATCTACTGCCTTATCTCTGGAACCCACAGCAGCCAAGAGCATGGCATCAAGACTTCCTCTTGGTTGCCTGCCAAATCCAGGCCTGGCTAGCACCCCTTGGTTTGGCCACTTACCAAAACCTCTTAGTTGTCCAGGCTCCTGGTTATCACCACCATCGCCAGATTAAATCTTGTTCCCCCTGCCCAGGTTGCTGCTCACCCTTTCATGTGTTAGGGATTATGCTGATGCAACCTCCTAATTATGATCATAAAGACCGGAAAACCTATACCCAGCATCTGCTTATCTCAAAGTCAGGATCACTTTTGATTGTCCCAGCATTAACTACCTTCTAGCCCCAAAATTCTGTGGTTAACCTGGCTCTCACCTCCGTTCACCCACTAAAACTGGCATGGTTTTAACTCACTCAAGCAGAAACCAATTATCCTTGCCTGCCTTTATTTATTTATAATTATTCACTACAAGAGATCACATGTGCCAATACGGATTTGTTTCACTGTGCTGAGTCTAAACTCCATTTGTTTGCTCTGTGCCTCAACAAATATGAGAATCACTACTTGAACAGTCAGGTTTTCTGACGTTTTATGAAAGTCAGATGATTATCATGGCTGTACAGAATGGGTAGAAGGAAATTATTGTTTTACCTCAATCAGCCCTCGGAGTTTTGCCTTTGCCTATGAGATATTCAGTTTCACTCCTGTTTAATTCACAATGTTGCATTGCATCCTTTCATGGATGAAGGCATGACATCTTGAGCGTCGTAGATGCAGTTGGGGGAGCTGTAATCAATTGGCAGGTAAATGTGAATGACATCCATATATGTAGAAAACTGAGACCCAAAGCAGACAACAAGCACCCCAAATGCACTCACATATATAATAAATAGGGAACGGCTCAGTGAGTAGTATTGAGGCTATGGTATTAAAGCAAAAGGTAGAGTGGGTACATTTTGAGCATCCATCGGAATCTGCCACCTCGAAGAGTACATTTCTGAACTGCCAACAGTACTGACCCAGTACCTCACCTTAGTCATAACTAGAAAGGGCCACATAAATAATTATTTTCCATGAGTATCTGGGGCTGTTGTTTAATACACTTATTAAATGGAAGGCTGCTTAGAGATTGTTTGCGATAGAGAAACCTGGACCATGAGCCACCTTTACCAACCTTATCACCAATTTCGTCACTTTGCTTACCATTGACTTCAGAGCCTACATTCTCCGCTGTGACACCAACTTTCACCTGGAAGACCGAAACAACTCCTTACCTACAGCACTCCTCAAAAGATTGAGCAACACCGGACTCACCCAGCTTATCCCAGAACCAACACACACAGCAGAACACTCATTGGAGTCCATCTTCACCACATGTGACAGCATCAAATAAAACCCCACAACACTGCTCATATGGACCGAATACTCCATCATCCATTTTCAAATCAACACACCTCAAGCCAACTCTCCTACCAGGTTCAGTATTCCAAGCCACAGCTGGGGCAAAATCACAGAAGCAGACTGAGTCAGCGACCTCAGCACGGATCATCCTAGCCCCACAGAAAACCTTGACAAGGACATCAACAGCTTCAAAATCTGGATCAAGAACTGCATCAAACCTAACAATCATAGTAGATCAAAAATCAGGCTAACTGATACACATAAGATTTTCGAGACACCAAACGACACAGTAAACAGCTAGAAAGGAAATGGAGAGCCAGCCACAACATCACCAATAGAACTACTTACAAGGCTGCGCTCAGATGCTATTACCAACACCAAGAAGAAAGCACTAGTTGACCCCATTGAAGGAAGCTCCAACAGCTATAAGAAGATCGCCTCGATCGTAAAGGATTTCACCTCACCCTCAGCCACTGTCGCCAACTTCACTGCCTCCCAGCAACTCTGCGAATTTCAAACATCCACAGCAACTTCTCACACAAACCCAACCCCAGAGAACTTGTGGCTAATCTACCCACCACCAACCAAGAAGGCCACTTGACCAAATGGATAACCCTCACCAGAAACACACAGCAGCGATAAATCAGACCATCCACTCAGGGGCCCCATCGGACCCATGCCCCACCACATCTACAACCTAGGAACATCACCAATCAGCCTCCACTCACCCACATCATCATAACCTCCATCACAACGTCATTTTCTTGGATTAATGGAAACTTGCAGAAATCAACGCTCTCCTCAAGAAGCCCACAGCCAACCTGAATCAGCTGTGCAACTCCCGACCCATCTCCCTGCTTTCCTAGCCCGCCAAAGTGATTGAGAAGGCCATCAAAAAGCAACTCTCCGCTCACCTTGAACTTCATCATCTTCTAGTAAACACTCAATCAGGATTCAGAAAGAACTGCAGCACCGTAACAGCACTCATTACGGCCACTGATGACATCCTAGATGACAAGCTCAACATGACGACTCAAGTCAACGCAGTGCGCACCCCTTCCTCCCACAACTTAAAGTTCAGGTCTTACTTTAGACTCTGGGTCTAAACTTAGATTTCAGGTGTAAGTTTACCTTTGTGAATCAGGCCCATAGTGTTTAACCTGTTTTTACACTTTGGATAAATCATGCCTCAAACATAACATTTGATTGGTAAAGCATAAAAATGCATTGACATGGATTTCCCCAAACATTGCTGCCTCAGAAATGTGTTTCAGAGTCATTTTTACTAATTTCATGACTGTTTATGGATTTGTTACATTGGCCATATTCGTCAGTCAGTTTTAATAAGATTCCTGCCTTGAGCTACCCCGCTGAGGAATTTAATTATTCTGCAGCCCCAGCAGGCAGATCAAAGCCTCTTATGAACAATGGGCTCACAACGGGGAGATTAGATTTTCCATGGCAAGGGTAGAAATCCCTATACAATGATTGACAACACCCCTCTGAAAAGCACTGACAAGATGTTCCCAAATGAGACAAAGGGACTGAGATAGACCTATAGTTCTGCTCCTCACAGATGGATGGATGTTTGAAGATTGTAGTGTAGAAACTAGACCTGGCCATGGGACAATGAGACTTACCTGAACTGTTGTCTGTACCATTTTATTTACATTAAGCATATTGTAATATCATGTTCTTTTTTATAGGTTGCCCCTAAAGGAAGGGACGATAGGGTCCCGAAAGGCATTGGTCAGGTTAAAAATGTTTATGAAGATATGTTGTAAAACGGATCACTGACATAATATCGACAGTCACAATATCAAGATGTCAAAATATCGAGGTAAAAATATCGACTGACAAAATATCGACTTCCTATCTTCAAACAGGTAAGTACAAAAATATCGGCTCCAAAATATCGAGGGTAAAAAATATAGACTGTCAAAATTTTTTTTTTTTAAATGTCTTAAAAGTAATTTAAAAGTAATATAATACTAACTAAAATTAATTTTAACTTATTTAAAATACTTAAATAAACATAACATTAAAAAATAAATAAAATACATTTAAAAATAGTAATTTATTTTGAATACATATATATATATATATATATATATATATATATATATATATATATATATATATATATATATATATATATATATATATATATATATATGTACATATTATTACCAAAACATATACAATATTTTTACCGTAGGATAGCAAGAGGTTTAAATGTACTGTAACGACTCCAGTGAGTGCAACAGAAGGGAAAGCGTTGGATATCGTAGGGGTAAAAATTACTATTCCCACTCCAGAGAGTGCAACAGTAGGGAAAGCGTTGGATAGCGTAGGGGTAAAAATTACTATTCCCACTCCAGAGAGTGCAACAGTAGGGAAAACGTTGGATAGCGTAGGGGTTAAAATTACTATTCCCACTCCAGAGAGTGCAACAGTAGGGAAAGAGTTGGATAGCGTAGGGGTAATAATTACTATTCCCACTCCAGTGAGTGTAGGGAAAACGTTGGATAGCGTAGGGGTTAAAATTACTATTCCCACTCCAGAGAGTGCAACAGTAGGGAAAGAGTTGGATAGCGTAGGGGTAATAATTACTATTCCCACTCCAGCAAGTGCAAAAGTAGGGAAAGCGTTGGATAGCGTAGGGGTAAAATTTACTATTCCCACTGCAGATAGTGCAACAGTATGGAAAACGTTGGATAGCGTAGGGGTAAAAATTACTATTCCCACTCCAAAGAGTGCAACAGTAGGAAAAGCGTTGGATAGCGTAGGGGTTAAAATTACTATTCCAACTCCAGAGAGCGCAACAGTAGGGAAAGAGTTGGATAGCGTAGGGGTAAAAATTACTATTCCCACTCCAGAGAGTGCAACAGTAGGGAAAGCGTTGGATAGCGTAGGGGTTAAAATTACTATTCCAACTCCAGAGAGTGCAACAGTAGGGAAAGCGTTGGATAGCGTAGGGGTAAAAATTACTATTCCAACTCCAGAGAGTGCAACAGTAGGGAAAGCGTTGGATAGCGTAGGGGTAAAAATTACTATTCCCACTCCAGAGAGTGCAACAGTAGGGAAAGCGTTGGATAGCGTAGGGGTTAAAATTACTATTCCAACTCCAGAGAGTGCAACAGTAGGGAAAGCGTTGGATAGCGTAGGGGTAAAAATTACTATTCCCACTCCAGCGAGTGCAACAGTAGGGAAAGCGTTGGATAGCGTAGGGGTTAAAATTACTATTCCAACTCCAGACAGTGCAACAGTAGGGAAAGCGTTGGATAGCGTAGGGGTAAAAATTACTATTCCCACTCCAGAGAGTGCAACAGTAGGGAAAGCGTTGGATAGCGTAGGGGTTAAAATTACTATTCCAACTCCAGAGAGTTCAACAGTAGGGAAAGAGTTGGATAGTGTAGGGGTTAAAATTACTATTCCAACTTCAGAGAGTGCAATAGTAGGGAAAGTAAATACTTTATATATAAATATAAATAACATAAATAGTAATACCAATTACAAATTAATTAAAATATTTAACAATTGTATAAAATATATTAAATAATTATTTATAAATACAAATTAAAATTATTTAATTATAAAAATTACCTACTAATACTAATTAATTACCTATTAACAATACATTAATTTACAATGTAAAAATTAATATATTAATTTTAATTACCAATTATATTTTAAATAATTACCAATTAATAATTAATTAACAATTATTTATAAACAAATATCAATAAATAAATTAACAAATTTATTTAATTATAATTAAATTACTTTCCACCCTATTCCCCTATAAACCCACAACCCGCTACAGAAAATTAATTACTAAAATTAAAATATTTATCAATTAATCAATTATAATTAATTACCAATTATATTTTAATTAATTACCAATTAATAATTAATTAACAATTAATTCTAAATAAATATCAATAAATAAATTAACATGTTTAATTAATTATAATTAAATTACTTCCCACCCTATTCCCCTATAAACCCACAACCCGCTACAGAATTATATTACACAAACAATTAAAAATAATATTAACTTACCTTAAATTCGATATTTTTGTTGTCTATATTATGTCTAGTCGATATTATGTCCATTCTATATTTTTGATTCGATATTATGTCCATTCTATTCAATATTAATTTGTTCTAGTCGATATTTTTGTTGTCTATATTATGTCTAGTCGATATTATGTCCATACTATATTTTTAACTCGATATTGTGTCTAGTCGATATTATGAACTCGATATTTTGACTCTATACCGTTGTAAAACATTATGTTGACCATGAATAGATTGTATCTTCTGTTATGATCTTAGACAATATGAATTGTCATGAGTGTTTTAAGTTTATTGTTTGATTCATGTCTGTTGTATCAAGAATATAAAAAATACACAGTTTACATGACATAATCTAAGGTTTATGGTAGATCATTTGGGTAACCAAGATTAGAGATAAAACTACAGGGTTTGTTCATAACCCAGTGAACAGTGCACGGCGAACACAAGCATTTTTGCTTGTATTCTTTCTATTCCAAACTTAGGGGTGACATATAAGTAATAAAAGGGTGGTTTAAGGTTTGGCAAAGGGTTTTGAATGCCAAGTCAACATGGCAGTGTAAACTGCACACACAGGCTCTGCTTTGGCAGGCCTGAGACATGTTTAAGGGCTACTTGAGTGGGTAGCACAAACAGTGCTGCAGTCCCTCTAGTAGCATTTAATTTACAGGCCCTGGGCACATGTAGTGTACTTTGCTAGAGAGTGATAAGCAAATTAAATGTGGGAATTGTGGATACATCAATCAAACCATTTTTAGGAGGGGAGAGAGCATGTGCACTTAAGCACTGGCTAGCAGTGGTAAAGTCCTCAGAGCCCCAAGGCTAACAAAAAAGACATCAGCAAAAATATGAGGCAAACAAGCAAAAGGTTTGGGGAAAGACCACCCCAAGGTTGTCATGTTTAACAAGCCACTGTGACTGATTTCACCCATGGGACATGTTTAGCCGATGGCCAGCCTGGGTTAAAAACCTATGCGTGACAGTCA
Organism: Lissotriton helveticus; assembly: GCF_964261635.1. Classification (NCBI taxonomy): domain Eukaryota; kingdom Metazoa; phylum Chordata; class Amphibia; order Caudata; family Salamandridae; genus Lissotriton; species Lissotriton helveticus. The sequence continues at coordinate 1,043,260,269 of NC_136070.1, read as the reverse complement.
GTAAACCTGACTTTAGGCCTCACCAGCACACGGGGACTGGGGAGTGTGCCTGAAGACCAGACCCCCGATTGGTGGGCCCTGACGGTGAGCGGGCAGAGGGTCGATGAGGAGCACATGGAACAGCTCGTACCGGCCTTTTCCCCCTCTTTTGCAAGACAATATTTGTTGCCATTATGTTCTTAGCCCGACCATGATCGTTCACCATTAAGTGCCTGACCCTAAGATGGCGGCTGAGAGGAGGAATAGGCTCCATTACACCAAGGCGCCCCCAGGACATCCGTACCGCTGACTCTGCCTTTGTGTGCCATCAATGCTGCGGCAGTCCTGGAGAAATGTGTCATGGGAGTGCTTTTGTGTGTGCGTCTGTGCGTGTATGAGGGGGTGTGTGACGACGCACATGTGTGTGTGCGCCTGTGGTGTATGAAAGACTATGTTCACATTTGTTGTGTGCTTCTGCATGTCTGTGCGTGTGATGGTGTGGACATGTATTTGGGTGTTTTTGTATTAGAGCATGTGATTCTATGTGTGCTTGTGTTTGTGCGCGCAGATGTTTCTGTTTGTGCTTATGTCTGTGCGTGTGATGGTGTGTGCATTTATTTATTTGAGTGTTTTTGGATTAGAACATGGGATTGTATGTATGCTTGTGCGTGTGGATGTTTCTGTATGTTTCTGTATGTGCGCCCTCTGTTCGCGTATGAGAGTTTGCGCGCACATTTGTTGTGTGCTTGTGCATGTCTGTGTGTGTGATGGTGTGTGTATGTGTGCATGTATTTGTGTGTACGTCTTTGGGTATTTTTGTTCTGGAGCATGTAATTGTATGTGTGCTTGTGTTCTTGATAGTTTCTGTATGTGCATTTGTGTGTGTCTGCATGTATGAGAGTGAGCACATTTGTGTGTGATTGTGAATGTCTGTGCATGTGATGGTGTTTGCATGTGCATGTAAATGGGTGTTTTTGCATTAGAGCATGGGATTTTATGTGTGTTTGTGTTCTTGGATGTTTTCTGGCTATGTGCTTGTCTGTGTGCGTCAGTGCGCATTGGAAAGTGTGTGCTCTTATTGGTGGGTGCTTGTGCATGTCTGTGCGTGTGATGGTATGTGCACGCTGGATTTGTTATTTTCTGGTGGCCGCTGTCCTGGATATTGACTTTAACTGCCTGATGCCTAACCTTAGGATGGCCACCAGAGTACCAGTGTACAGTACAGTCCCCTGACTGACCCCAATATGGCTTCCATAGTGGTCCCCTACATGTTGTTTTACTTCCCTGGGACAACAATTGGACATTGACCAGACCTTGAACCTATCCTCTAACTTGCCTACACATCAGGACTTGGAACCTGCAGAACTAACCCCAGACTGTGGAGACCTAGCGATTTGGCTGATGCCCGTAGAGCTACCATATAGCTAAAGAGGAGATGGGTTGTGGACTCCCCCTCCCTGATGTCACCTAGCCAGCAGGACCTTGGGCAGATTTTCCCCTCGTCTCTACATCCTGTTTTCCTCCTACCCCTTTCCCCTTACCCTTCCTGCTCCATTCACCTTGACCCCTGTTCTTTAAATGCTTTTCTTGATACTAATGTAATTTTTAACTGATGTAATTTGCAACATTATTGTCCCTCGTGTAAAGCGCTCTGATTCAATCGGGTCTAGCCAGCGCTATATAATAACTCATTAATTAAATCTGTTCCCATTTAGTACTCTTTCTCCCTTTGTCTACCTCCCCAGCTCCTAGCTCCTATCCACTCTACCCTGAATCTCTCACCTTGCCTGCTAGTCTGCCTAGCCCCTTGTCCTTTGTGCCCTTTGACTAAGCACCCCTTCTCCCCTTGTTGGGGAAAGATCCAATATTTATACTCTGGAGTCTCAGCGTACCCGCTGAGAGAGTCCACTGTGCCTAGGGAGCCACTCACAGCTGAGGTATGGTATGGCACCCCTTGCCAAAGCACTCCCTCTCCCCTTTTTGGGTTAGGATCCAGTATGTAGGCCTTGGTGTCTCAGAGACCCCTCTGAGAGAGTCCACTGCGTAAAGGTAGCATCCCGCAATAAAGATAGGGAAGCGATACCACTTCCCCATGGATCACAGCTTACTGGACTTTGGACGTTGCTTTGACTCGTCTACCAGTTTGTGTCCCCGTCGCCCTTCCCCTCCTCTTCCATGCGATGTCCTTCACCCTCAACCTCCTTCTTTACCTGTCTACTTCCCCAGCTCCTTCCCCCTCCCCTGAATCTTTCCCCTTGCCTGCTTTTCCCCTTACGTATTTGTGCTTATTGTTTATCTTGAACTTACAAGTAACTATGTTGCTATGCTCTAATAACTGTGTAACCTTTGTAACGATGTAACTTGTAACTATGATCTGATGCTCATGTAAAGCGCCCTGATACCTCCGGGTCTATCCAGCGCTATAAAAAACCTTTAAAATAAATAAAAAATAAAAATATGTTAAAAATAAAAGTAAGCACCACGAGTAGCAAAATGAGTCATACATATGAGGATATTTTGAGCTCCAAACTACAGCTGCTAATATGCATACTACGAAAAATCAAAACAGATTTGGTGTGTGAGGAAATAGGATATCTTGGGGTCCTGAAATCACAGAAGCTAAGTAGGGGAGCCATAGGTCTTGCATAGTATGCCCCCTTCTGTGCTTCATCATTCTGCCTACCCGCACCCCTATGCAATGGCCCCACCCTTATCTTATTTTGGGGAAAGGCAGATAAACTGAATTGGAATCAGAAATAAGAGCAAACTGATGGCTGTCTTGGAATTAGCTGCTGGCAGGGCCACCGCTGCCAAGTGCTGCCTGAGTGGTGTTGCGTCATTGACTCCACCCTTCTAGGCAAGCATTAAAAAAGGACAGAGGGTGGTGTGCCAACAAATTAATGGGGAGAGCAGAGCAAGAGGCAAGCCAGAGGCTTTGCTTGGCTCTTAGAGCCCTTGTACACGCCCAGCCCTGTATATGTTTGCTATGTACATTTTTCAACAAACATCATGTGAAAATGATAAAGCCTCTTCAAAATTAAAAAACACATTACTTTAAAATGCGGAAGCTTTTACATTATTATACCACATTATAGGTTCATTGGCAGGTAATGGATTAAAAATGGGATTCGTGAAACAATATATTTGCCTAAAATCACAGATTTCGTTTAAGCGGGAAGCCAGGGTAAAGCAAAGGTTTTCTGGTTTCACTTTATACAAATCATGCATTAAATGGGTTCTATATGTCTCTCCTTTTAGCTCAAATGTTAATACTCTATTTTCAACTTTGTGCAAGAGGGTAGACCTAGGTTAACAGGCGGAAGCCATTAGAAAACTCGGCTCGTTTTGGGCACGAGGTTCTAAGAGGACCTCAGGCCGAGCCAGAACCCTGCAGCCTGCCAGCCTGGCTCGAGCTTGAAGTGACTGGCCCACCTCTAAAAATGGAGATGTGAAATCTCGCTGTTGCCTTCTCGAAGACGGCCCTTTCACTTTATTTATGCTTCAGATTGCACTTCGTGAACCCTTGGCCACAAAACTCCAGTCAGTGGTAAGCGCTGCCCACAGGCCAAAACCTTTACCAGTGAGACGCAGAAATAGAAATGCCTGCTTACATGAACTCCCCAACCCCCATATCACGGTCTTCCATCTTGTATGCGCCTCCTTCCAGACGATGCTACTTCTCATCAGTCAACAGTCTTTGTGATTACATTTGTTTCTTCTGTCTCAGACTGCCCGTTAATTTGAAGAAGAACATACTTTGTTCTTTGCAAGCCTAAAACCTAAATACAGACTTTGGAATGAAAGGCTGAAGCCGAGTTAGAATATTTCCTGGCATGCTTTATGAGTAATGAGAGAGTGAAATGTGATTTTAAATATGAACTTGGAACATAGAAGATGCCATCTTATTTTTTTGTTAGGGTCTCTTTTCAAAGCTACTCTGAGCACCTCCCATGCGCCTTATAATCTAGGAAAAATTTTTGTTTCTAAATAAGGAGATGTTAAAAGTAAGTGCATTGAATGCAGGAATGCTAGTAGTAGTTTTTAGTTACTTCAGTACTGTATGTTGACATTATAAGACGGATGTTTTAGTTCTCAAATGCTGCTGGTTAGCGTGTCTATCCTGTCTAGAGACCTAAAGCACTAAAAGATGTTCAATACACTCCAAACCGAGGTCTGCAACTCAGGCAGCTTAAAAAGGACTGTCTTTTAAATGAGTAAAGACTAAGGGCCATATGTATCAACATCCTGATTTGCGATTCTCAAACAGCGATTTTTTAGAAATCGTGATTTGAGAATCGCAAATAGGGATGTATGTAAAAAATCGCAATTTTTTAGCGATTTCTTAATATTCCTTAATTGCGATTCGCAAATTGCGAATCGCAATTAAGGAATACTTTCCCATTCATTTCTATGGGCCAGGAGGCCCATAGGAATGAATGGGAAGTTATTCTCAATTTGCGATTCGCAATTTGAGAATCGCAAATTGAGAATAATTTCAAAGGTGCAGGGGTCTCAAAAGGACACCCTGTTGCAAATAAGCATGGGTGCACATGTGGCGCACATACATGCCCTAAGGACATGCATGTGCTTCACATTGCACTTTGAAAAATGCAAAAAAGTGTATTTTTCAAAGAAATTGCAAATTACCACCAACTTGAAGTTGGTAGTAATTTGCGATTCCTTAAGGCCAAATTTCACTTTTTTCGTGCTTCTTACATTGCATTTAAGGAATCGCAAAATTTGCGATTCCTTAAATGCAATCGCAAAATAAGGAATCGCAAATTTTGCGATTCCTTATTTTGCCTTAATACATACCATTTGGCAAAATTGCATTCGCAAACGCCGAAATTCTGTGAATTTCAGCGTTTGCGAATGCAATTTTGCTTGATACATGTGGCCCATAGAGCTAGATGTACGACCATTCCGTTTTGCGCAAATCGGAATGTACTGATGGTTCTCAGACACAATTAGCGATTCCCAATGGGGTTGCATTCGACCTGCCTCATCAATATTCATGAGGCAGGGCAATTTGCGACCCATTGAGGATGGGCTACAATCCCAAGGATGGTAGCCTCACCATGTTTGTGTTTGATTTTTCTATAAAGCATAATTTTTATTTAAATGCGGCCAGGTTTCCTTTAAAGGAAAGCAGGATGCGTTTAAAAGAAAAAAGTTAAAAGTTTTCTTTTCATTTTTTACGGTCAGGCAGTGGTCCGTGGGGCCACTGCCTGCTCTTAAAAAATATTTTTGCTGCCAAACACAAAAGGGAAGGGATCTCCTGGGTGCCACTTCCCGTTTGCAACTGGCTTACCACCAATTTGATATTGGTGGTAACTGCAATTGTTTTGCAACCACAAAACAATTGTACATCCCCCTGCGACTCGCTATTAGGAAGGGATGCCCTTGGCACACCCCTTCCTCCCTACTATTTGCTAGTCGGGAATAGGTTACTGACTTGCAAAATAGGGTTGGTACATGCTACAACCCTTTTTAGCGGTCAAAAACGGCTCAATTTACCATTTACAACCAATAAAAACAGTCACACATTTGGCCCATAGACAAAACATTTTTTAGAGTTGTGTGTAATCTGTTCGAAACATGCTGCTAAATACCCGACAATAGGTATACATGAAAAAGAAACCACTCTTTTCATTGCTGGAGAAGGTAGCAATTTCTAAGAGCTCCTTGTCTGTGGTTCCTGGCCTATCAGTGTAACACAAGGCAAATCCAACCTAATTAGCTGTATCTTTTACTTAAATATTTTTTTTATTACAAAATATCTCAGTTTGAGTTGCAAAGCACGTCTCGTACAACATCAAAAGAAAATAAGTCCAAACTTACTGGTTTGTAGTCTAGAGACATTTAAACACCCCACAAAAATCAACATTTCAATATGACTAGATTCGAGAAGTTATACTAAACTCAACTCTCCAAAAGTAGGACATTGGCAGATGAGGGGGAAGAGAAATGGAGATTTGAAATCTGCCCAATGTCTACAGACAGACAACCATTCCACCCTGTCTAAGTTAGGGGTCATGATGGCCTAACAAATTGAGGACGAAACCTCCAATAACTGTTTAGACCTCATTTCAGCTGCCGCTCTTTTCCACTTCTTCCAGGAAGGCTTTATTGGTCTCGTCATTAAGGATCTATCCAGGTAAGTCATTTTCTTTCTTGTCAGTATCACTGGTTGAGGAATAAGAGGAGCCTCGGCCCTACAATCTCACAGCTTTTTTTCACACAGGCATAAAGAGTGTTTAATCCTGAAACCCAGTTTTATCACAACCATACCCCACCTGCCATACTCGCTTTAGCCGTCTTCGTGGGTAAACCATGCGAGTTCACGACAACAATTCTATTTCCTTGATTCTATTTCCAGTCCAAGTCACCAGTGACTTTTTCCATCCCCATCTGCTGCTCATCCTCCATCAAGGTTCAGAAAACTTCCAGGGACCTAATTTGAAACTCTTTCCAAGTACTATGCAATGTTCCCAACCTTGAATCCAATTTCAATATATTGCTAGCTTAAAAAGTCCTTAGCAAGTCTCAGGAAGGAATCCACTATCTATTTGCCTCTTTGTAGGGAGTCCCATTTGCGCAGTGCTTGCCCCGTTCCACCACTATGCTAACCAAATCTTGAAGTGCAATTTCCAAAGCTTTGATCACCAGTTACATTTTTCTAGTTGTGTTGACGAGAGACAGTCTATGATCATCTGTTTGTACTTACAATTGAGTAACTTGCAATTATAACTTTTGCTCGCTACTTCACTGAGTCCTCAATTTTTTAATCCTGATATTTTCACTGGATTCGCTTTATCTCGCCCTTTTTCCTCTCAGTTTGGAGTGGAAGAGCATGTACAGATGGTGGTGACTAAAGCAAGATGTGTATTCACTGCTTTAGAACAATATATAGTTGGGGGCGTGGCTTGACGCCGTAGAAGATGGCGGCTGGTTGCGCCGCTCTGTGTTGATTCCGGAGGAGACCTGCTTTTCTGAGCGCTGGCGGCGTTTCGGCACTCTGTTTTTCCCAGGAATTCTACTCAGAGCTCTTCCCTCTCTAACTGATGTCCTTCTCTGCTTGTGGTGAGACTGCATTGTCGTGTATTTTGCTCCAAAGTTGCGGTGCGTTTCCATGACTGGATTCGCGACTATCATCTTAGCTCTTCGGTGATCCCTACGCGATACTGTTTTCACTACAAATAATTTCCTCCTCAAAGAAAAATGTCCTAAAATACGCTACTTACCAGTGGCGGCTCCTCAAGGGAGTGCTGCGGGGCGGTGTGGCGGGACGGTGGAGGGACAGGGTGGGGGGGTAGTAAACTCCGGCATACGGAGTTGCTTCAGAAGTTTTAAAACTTAAACATCAGTTTTCTCCTCCCCAGGTATGTGTAAAAGAAATGGGACACTGATTCTTTGTCACAAAAAACATAAAGTTTCTTTTATATCTCAAGATTCAGATAATGAAGGCCGATGGTTAATTGTACACCTTAAAATTAACAATATACCTTTTTCCTTATTTAATGTGTACGCTCCCACTAAGTCTGACAGTACTTTTTGCCCACATAGATCTACCTGATTGATGTCTATTTCTACCCCATATGTTTTTTTATGGCAATGGTAATCTAGTTATTGATCCATACATAGATCGCACTTCTAAAACGCCTTTTATCTCTTCTTCAATGCACCAGCATTCCACCTTACTAATTAATCACAGGTCACTTGTTGCTTCCTGGAGGCTACAATTGTGTGAATATCATTAACACAGCCTACAAGCTAATATTGGGTCTATCTTGATTTCTGACCATGCTCCAGTTAGATTTAGAACTAATCTATGCCACTTCAACTAATAAAAGATGGTGTTTTAATACTTTCTTATTAATTGACCAAGCTTTCACTTCCTCTTTTGAATCTTTTATTACCCAATTTTTTTAATCACAAAATATCCTCTCGTTCAACTTTCTCTGTTGTATGGGATACTTTTAAAGCTTCAGCCAGAGACTTTATTATATCTTATGTTGCTAATAGGAAAAGACATAGCTCTCAAAACGAGCTTGAAATACTTAAATGTATTAAATTATTAGAGACTATTTATACTACCACTAACTCTAAGGCTGATCTTAATAACCTTATTGTAGAGAAGTTTAAATATAAAAAAATTATCTACAGAAAATGCTAACTCCTATCTTTTTAAAGGTAGTTCTCATTATTATGGAGGCAAACTTCTTGCTTCATATCTTAAGATCAGAAAGTAACGCACTAATATCGACTATATTTTAACTACTGACTCATTTCCAGGGATTAAAGATTTGGCTATATTAGAGAAATTCAAAAAATACTACATTTCTCTTTATACTCCTGAATCTAGTCCGTATTCTCTTAACATTCAATCCTATCTTAATTCAATATACAAACAATTTCCCACGATATTGACTTTTTACCATTGGAGAATGATATCTCTATAAAATATATCGCTCAGGCTTTGAAACTCCTCAAAACAGGGAAGGCACCTGGTCCATATGGATTCCCTGTAGAATTCTACTATCATTTTAATACACTTCTTCTCCCTAATCTCCACTCTTTATTCACTCTATTCATTTCATCTAAATCTTCCAATGGTACTTTCCAAGAAGCTCTTATCTGCCTAATTCCTAAAGAAGGAAGAGATCCTCATCTTTGCAAAAACTACAGAACAATCTCTTTAATCAATTCTGATTATAAATCTATTTGTCAAAATGATTGTGCTTCGATTAGAATCATTTTTGTCCTCTATTATTTGCAAGGAACTGTTTGCTTTCATTAAAGGGCGAACCATCTCTATTAACACCAGAACTTTCTCTAACATACTACATAAAGCCAACAAATATTCCCACTCACTTGCGACTAGCTCTCTAGATGCTGAAAAGGCCTTTGATCGTATGAATTGGTCCTTTATTTTTAATACACTTTCTTGTTTTGGTTTTGGCCCTACATTTATTTTTTACATTTCCTTACTATATTTGTCACCCAAAGCTTTTATTTTTGCTAATGGTTCCATATCCACTTCCTTCCCGTTACAAAGAGGTGTGCATCAAGGATGTCCTCTTTCCCCACTTCTTTCCATTCTCGCACTAGAACCTTTTCTTTCTAAAATCACACAAAACCTGAATATATATGGTTTCCAACATAGTGACACCCATAATAAATTGAGTGTTTATGCGGACGAAATATTATTATATTTATCAAAACCTTACCTTTCTCTCCCAGCCTTCACTGCTGAAGTCAATGTTTTCACTTCAATTTGTGGGTATAAGTTAAACCATGATCAATGTGAAATTCTCCCTCTAAATGTTTTGTGTTTTAAACATGATTTTATTTCTACTAAATTTACATGGAATTCCCAAAATATTAAATATTTAGGTCTATAGTTTGTTCATTCTATAAAGCACACCTTATTATTAAATCTGGATCAAATTCTTTCTACAATAGCTAACACCATTTCTAAATAGAGCCCTTTGTATTTATCTTGGTGGGGCAGACTCAACACTATTAAAATGATGCTGGCCTCGGTTATTTTTTATACTATTTCTGCTATCCCCCTCACTATTCCTTCATATTTTTTCAAAAATATTTACTCTACTTTATCTGCCTTTTTATGTAATAAAAAGAAACCACGTATGTCCCTTGCCAAACCTAACTGCAATCAAATGCATGGAGGTGTAAATTTCCCAGATTTTCAAACTTAGTATAAAGCCTTTCTCCTTAAACAACTTTCTAAATGTGTCAATTAATCTATTTAAAACCCGCCCCCATAATGGCGAGACATTGATCTCTCCTTCCTTTCTCCTTTTTCAATCCAATAGTCTCTTACATTTACTCATAAGACACGTTATTCTCTTTCACCCATACATAAAACTTCTTGTAAATTGTTTCAATCTACGCTTATTTCACATCTTTCAGACAAAGACAAATTTCTTGGTTCCTCATTATGTTATAACCACCTTATAGCAATGAACAACAAACCCATTTTTTAGAAGACTTGGCGAGATGAATGCCTCCTTTGGGTTCATCAATTTTACTAAAAAAATAGCCTCCTCACCTTCCCTGAAGCGCAATCACTTTATAATCTGCCAAAATCATACTCTGGTAAATTTAAGATTCTATCTCAAACTATATCCTCTTCTTTGTCTTCAATTTCGTCAACTACACCACCTCTATCATCTCAATCTAATATTCTTCCTATACTCAGTACCAATCAAGTGCCTCATCCATTTATAAATTCCTCAACAAAACCTCCGAATGACAGAAATAAGACCAATATCTTGATGCAATGGGAACAAGTCTTTCATTTTTCATGGACCACTGCATTTTGGGATAAATTATGGCTGAAAATTCGAAGAAATTCCAGATCGGCTAGTACAACACAAATACTCTTCTTTTTATACAGTTGACGTATGTTTACACCAACTTCCTTGCACAAATTTACATCTACAGGCGCCGCAAACTGTTGGTCGTGTAATGCTTTAAACGCTGATCTATATCACATGCTTTTTTCCTGTCCTCACACGCATCAGTTCTGGTTGAAGGTATGGTCTCAAATTAACATAATTTTCCACACTCATTTTCCTTTTTTCCCTATAGCCATTTTCCAAGACACACTTTCAGAACACTGGAAAACCCTCAGATGTAACACGGCCATTGTAGATTTACTAATTGCAGTTGCTTTTCAACAAATAACAGAAAATTGGAAACAATCAACAGAACTTTCTTTCCAAGCTTGGTGGTATAGTGTATGCTAAAATCACCGACTTGATCATGCATATCTTTCCCCTCTATCTCTGCTTCTTAAAAGATAACATATATGGTCCCCTATAACTGTTTTCTTAGACACATATACCCAAAAGCGTACCCAACATCGTCCACTATCAGAAGAAGTCCCCAAACCACCATGAATTGTCTTATTGGTGTATTATTTATTTCTTCTTTTATCTTTTTCTCAGTGTCTATTTTACAGCTATTATTATCTATAATGAGAATACTTTTTAAAATGTATTAAGCGTTCCTGCTCTTTATTATAATGTATGGTTATACTGTTACTACATTCTTTCCTCTTACACCCCCCATTTTTAGAATAGCTCTTATTTTCTCTTTACATGCAACTGTTTTTTACTTTCTTTCCAACTTTTATTATATTATTAATCTATTTATTGTTAATAAGTAAATTCCATCTCTTATTGATTTTGTATATTTTGTTGCAATAACTCAGAAATAAAGTTTCTTTTAAACTAAAAAAAAGAACAATATACAGTTCAAAAGTAATCCAGGAGTGATGTGACAAGTAGCGCGATAGGTGATAGGAAGGGCTTAGTACAAGAAGTAAGCACAGTGCATCACATTAGCTGTAAGGCAGGAGTAGGCAGGCGGGAGTCTCTATTTACTTTTATGTCAATGTCTATTAATACTCTAAGTAGTAAATCAATGCTTTACAGTGTCAAATTCTGGACGCAGTGGCTCACCTTCTTCCCTTATCGGAAATGCCAAAAGTAAGAGTGACTCTTTCCTGGTGTCACTGTGATGTTTAACACTTCATATTATCACATTGATGTAACAGATTTCTCTCTGAAGGTTCACTAATAATAAGAAAAAGCCTAACAGCATAAAAAAAGCTCCATACAGACTGGAAATTCCAAGATGAACAATTGATGAAGGGACTTGGTACTCATAAATTCTGGACCAGAGCAGATAAGGACTGGATCCAGTAAAAACAGACAACCACGAACATGAGTTGAAGAGAAAATGCAGGATCTAGGAAAATCACAGAAGAAAAAATAATGGACAAAAATCAGTTAGTAGCCGTGAAGAACTCACCAGCAAAAAGTTTGCAAAGTGTTTGTCACTCATGGTACTGAGAGCTCCAGCTCCTTATTAAGGGTAAGCAAGAAGTGGGTGTGAGAAGAAATAGGAAATGACACATAGGAGATTAAGCAACCATGATAAATTAAAAAGGAGCTATGCCTCTTACAGTGGATAATGGTATGTAAGCTTGGGAAAAGAAAATATGTCACTTCGTGTTACATCTAAGGAAGTTTGGACAGAAGGAATCTGAGAAGATACAAATCTACTGGCATGGGATGAAGCAAGAACAATTCCTCAGAAATGATGCCATTAATGATATTTGAGATGAAAAGCACTGTTGGAGACCAAAACAGCCTCAAAGGGGTGCCGTGCATGCAAATGTCTGTATAGACACACAAGCCTAAATCTGAAAGGGCGTCTCAAACCAGAGATGTATGCTGCTAGAAAAAATAGGAGCTAGAGTCCTTTATGATGCCCCAGGATAGAAAACTGAAACTGTGAACTGTGTTGTGTGAAAAGTCACTATGTGTGCGCCCTGGAGACAGCTGTTCAAAGTCCACAAGTCACTTCGGAGGTCTCCAACCTCGAGGCATAAGACACGACCAGATAGAATTGCAAAGCTCATTTTGGCAAAAATGATTTGCTTAATGACATAGTTACTTGTTTTTTGCTCTCCATCACTTTTCCCTTTTTTTTTATAATACACTAATATGGTCACTCAGCGTTTCCCAAAATAGGGGTATCCAAGATGTAGATTCTATTAACATTCATGAAGAATGTGGAAAAGCCTGACACATGTATCATTATTTCAAATAGTGATTACCTAGTTGCGATTCTCGCAATTAGTTAATCGCTATTTGAATGTATGAAACTCCCTGAGTTTCATTTAGCAATTCCTCATGGGTCGCAAATCAATCTACCTCAATAATATTAATGAGGCAGGTCACATTTTGTAACCTATTTGGAATCGCTAAAACACAGGGATGGTAGCCTGCTGGGGTCAGCAGACCACCATGTCTGTGATTGCTTTTAAATAAGGCAATTATTTTTTTTAAATGCAGCCCGTTTTCCTTAAAGGAAAACGGGTTGCATTTAAAAAAGGAAAACGAAAAGTAAAAAAAAAAAAATCAATAGCAGGCAGTGGCCCATGGGACGAACATTCACAAAGGGGAATGGGTCACTTGGGAATCCCATCCCATTTGCGAATGGGTTACCACCTACTTGAAATAGGTTGTAAAATGTGCATATTTTGCAACTGCATTTTGGTGGCAAAACATTGCTACATACCGCTGTGATTCGGTATTAGGAAGGGGCGCCCTAAACACAGCCCTTCCTAATACCGAATCGGTATGTATTCGCAATTCTAAATTGCAATTTGGTAACATGTTACTGAATTGCAAATTGGAATTCATACATACCAAAACGCATTTTACCGGTCGCAAATGACCCGATTCTGCAGATCGAGACATTTGCGACCGGTAAAACACATGATACATGTTGCCCTATTTGTCTTTTCGAACAAAAACTTTATTTAATATGTTTGTTACAAAATGATAAAATTAACAGAGCTTTGGGATAAATCCTAATAACAAAGCAGTGGCTATTGCACGGCTCGAGGAAGCTCTTACTACTTTTGAAAGTGATTGAATTCATGGTTTCGAGGATCAGCTAGACAAGAGTTACCAAATCAATAAAATCTCAGGGCCTGGTTCACAAAGGTACACTTACACTTTTGTGTAAGCTTACATGTGTTTTGGAATGGGCATACTCCAATTTACCAAAAAATCAAAAAAGTGGGATGGACACTGGTAACCGCGTTACCTTGGTTTCTTACTTAAAAAACCCTTCTAAACACGGTGAGTTCGATCTTATGGGCGGTATATCTTTTTCTCCGCCCTACACTCGTGTTATGGCATAGTCATAGGGTTTGATAAGTTGTAATGTATGCCCACCTCAAACCTGAGGTAACCTCTGTTCCAGCGCGGTAGCGTCCAGAGATAAATTCGGTGCCCACAAAAAACAAAAAATTAAAAATTAAAAAACAAGCTTGCATCTGTAAAGAACTTTAATAAATCAGATGGTGCCTGTCACTAAAAAGAATCGGGTATAACACATGGACCGTGCTACTGGATCCTGTTATATCTCTTTAATAAATGTCAACATGTTTCTGCTCTCCTTCGCCCAGCCGGGTCTGTAGAGCATTCATCAGGACGTTTAAAATAAAGCAATACTTACACCATTTGTGTAGTATATTTCTGTGGGTATTTTGTTCACCACAGATTAATTTGTTGAGGTTACGCTTGTACCTGTAACACAAATATGGACATACGTTCATTCATTATAATATGAACAAAAAATTATTATTCCCTCATTTTAGGGAGCTATCATCTTAAAAAATTGCGTCACTGCGCCATAACTAGACTGGTTAGGTGGGGGCATGGTGAACTCATTAGGTCTATGCTAGGTGGAAAAACGATTTCTAATATTGTAATATCTTATCTGTTGTGTGGGGAGGCAACAAGGGTAATTGCACTCCGGACACAGTTCATTTCCAATTTCAAGTACATGGCGCCTCCACTGAGGCAGGGGTAAGTCTCTCAATGCTGACTATTCATTTGTCCAAAAGTCTGTTACGGGAAGACCGGGTATAGCTGCATGTATCAAATTGACGTGTTTAAGAAAACAAATGGAGTTTATACCCATTACAGTGCGGTACACATTTTTTAAAAAAGCGGTACACATTTTTTTAAAAACACCCCTTCCCGGCGTAACTGCTCTTATCTTGTTGATGTAACAAAGGGTACAATTACCTCTTTTTACTTTGATGAGGTATCAACGGGTCACAGGCTGTAAAGATAAAGTATGTGCAGCGTTGAGAATAAAGCCAAAGAACGCTAAAATCTAGACATGTGTTACAAAGTTTAAAGTACACTCACCTGCGTTCGGACTTGCTCCGGCGTTAGTGCTGGCTCTGCCCCCGGAAACGGAAACTCCGTTCTGGAGGGCCTTTTAACTATTCTTGTCAGCAAAGATAGAGATAGAGAGAGGAGACTCTCTGCGCTCTATCGTAACTACAACTAACTTTATTGGTCACGCATCTTTGTAACACTGCTTTCAGAGACACTGCACTTCATTTCACATAATACTATCCTATCGGATGTCTCAAAAAATAATAAAGTATAGTAAGCTGCAAAGGTTTACTATCGTGTTATTCATATTTCTATGTGTGAGTAATTTTTTCAATGAATTGCACCTTCGTGCCTCTCGCAGTCTTAAGTAGTATGTTAATGGAGATAAAAGTACTTTACCACCAACTCACTTCTCTAGGGCCAGATATTATGCCAGCAAAGTCTAATTTTCACAGTCATATGGTATTAGCTTGCTACATTTGGGTATGTGGTTATGTACATTCTAGTCCAAGCATACATGTATCCATTACTGGAAACCCTCATCAGTAGTTCCTTGGTTGAGAGAAGTACATTAAGTTCTTATATTTACATGCACAATTATTATCATTATTCACATTATTGTATGTCCACACAAGTGTTCACACTACATCATTGTTCAGTTTCCCCATACTTCATCATTATGCTAACTAAACTGGTGCCAAGGTATATTATCGTTCAGTCCATTTATACACGTACCCAGACGGTCAACCCATCTTTGTTCTCTCTCAAAGAGGATGGCATCAGAGTGGTGCCCTTTATTCGTGAGCATCTCAATCACTGTCCATCGGAGATCCTCAGGGTCATGATTCTGTTCCAGGAAATGGGAGCATAATTTAGTTGTATTTTTCTTTGTTCTTATGTTGCTCTTATGTTCCTCAATCCGAATCTTAACTTTTCTCGTCGTCATACCGATATATTGTTTTTCGCACGGACATGTCACTAAATATATCACGTGTGTCGAATTGCAGTTAGTGTGTTGTCTTTGTGTCCACTTACACGTCTCACTCAGTTGTAACGTTTTGCTAGCTTTCGTTAGTTTGCAAACCAGAAACATACCGCACGGAAAGTGGCCAGATACTGGCATCATATCCAGGTTCCTAGTTGTAGTTGCCGTCCGGCGTTGTTGAGGTCGAGTGTGTACCAGCATATCTCTTATGTTGCTAGTTCTTCTGTTAGCAAACCGAGGTCTTGGCCAATCAAATTTTCCTGTCATCAAGATGCGCCAGTTCTTTTTTACGATTTTTTGGACTGTGTATGTTACTGGACTGAACGTTGTAACACACGTCATTAAATCTGGATTGATGTCTTTTCTTGTGGTTTCCAATAAACAATCCCTCGGTTGATTTTTTGACCTCTTACTGCATTTTGAAATTGTCTTTCCAGGGTAGTTTCTCTTCAACAGCTTCATACTTAGTTCTTTTGCTTGGGTGATGTAGGTGTTATTTTGACTACAATTACGTCTTAGTCTCAGGAACTGACTGTATGGCAAATTGTCACGCAGTGGTTTAGGATGAAAGCTTTGGTATGATAAAAGACTATTCTTAGATGTTGGTTTGGAATAGGTTTTCGTTTCGAGCTTCCCTTTATCCACAAAGATGGTGATGTCTAGAAAATCTAGAGATTTGTCACTTGCAGTGAAGGTGAACTTGAGACATTGATCTTGTCGATTGAGCCAATGAATAAATAAATTCAGGTCCTGATCGTTCCTCCACAACATTATGACATCATCTATGTAACGCCTCCGGAACAATATGTTCGAGGCCAAAGGGTTAGTGTTGTTCAAGACGTATTTAGACTCAAATTCACTCACATAAAGCCCTGCCACTGACGGGGCAAAGGCACTACCCATGGAAGTTCCATGGCACTGAATGAATAGTGTTCCATTGTATTCGAAATAATTTTCTGTGAGTGCAAGCCGACAGCACTCGAGTACAAAATGTCTTGGTGTATGGTAATTCCAGTCAGTCATAAATAGGATATTTTCTAATGTTTGGACAGTTTCTTTTTGTGGCAGGCTGGTATAAAGGGATTCCACATCAAGTCCCACCAGTAATGTGGTACCTTCTTGAAATTCCAATCCTTTTAAGCAGTTAAGTAAATCACGAGTATCCTTTAAGTACGTTGGGGTCTTTTGAACTATTGACTTCAGGAATTGATCAGCGAATCTCAACAGGGGTTCTAATATAGAACCTATGCCCGAAACAATTGGGCGTCCAGGTGGTGGGGATCTGTTCTTATCGGTTTTGGGTGATGAATAGAAGAAGGGGGTTCGTGGTTCCTTAGCCATGAGGAAATCTGCTTCCTTTTGTGATATCCAAGAATTGGTTTCTGCTTCATGGATCATCATCTTGATTGTATTTTGTAATCGTGATGTTGGATCAGTTAATATCTTCCTGTAGAATTTTTTGTCATTTAGAAGGGAGAGACATTGTTGATCGTAACCATCTTTCTCGAGGATAACGATCCCTCCCCCCTTGTCCGCAGGTTTGATTATTATTTGATCATTAGATCGTAATTCCTCAAGGGCCTTCTTCTCTATCTTAGGTAAGTTTTGGAACGTAGTCATTGTCTGATGTTTCAAGTCATCCACCCCTTTCAGGAGTGCCTGTTCGAAAGTTTGTATTTCCACAGGTATCATACTGTTCGGTGGATTGAATGTTGATTTATTCCTTAGATTGGTATCCCCATCATTCTCTTTTGGTTCTTTCCCCATGAAAAAAGCTTTCAATTTTAAGGTTCTACAGAACTCCGCAAGTTCACTTTTTAACTTGAAAGTGTCTAGTGTCGGTGTTGGGACAAATCCCAAGCCTCTATTGAGGACGTTTTCTTGATCCTCAGTAAGTGTCAGGTTTGTCAGTTTCACAACTAATGAGTCGCGTTGCTGGTGTTCGGCTTCTCGGTTGACATACTCCTGGTCTGGACATTTCGTTGTTGATCCTGCCATGTGAGGTTTTTTCTTTTTCCTCTCTGTTGGGCACGGCCTCTCTCTAAAAAAGGTTGTTGTTGAGGAGAATTTTCAGGTCCTGTCATGTGTTGTCCCATCATATGGGGCATCAGTGCCATCCCCGTATTGTATGGATTCATCCATCCAGGGAATTGTTGCATGAAGGGCTGAAAATATGGTACCTGATGTCCCATGTAGTTTGCCCTGGGCCATCTATTGCCTCGGTGAGGCCGTTGGTATCTATAGAATCCCCTAGCTCTTCTTGAGGGTTGATCATCCTGACCCCCGTCTGAGCATTCCGATGAGTTCCATCCATTTGATTCATTGTCGGAGTTTTGTTCCGGTGCTGAATAGTCTTCCTTAGTGTAAGGATGCATACGTTCCTGGCTAAAACGTTTCAGATCTTTACCTAATTTTTGCAATTTGTTCTGCATTATGTAGTCCTGTGATTCGTTAATCTCTTTGTTAATTTCCTCCAGTTTCTTTTTGAAGACTGAAATATGTACAGATTTTTTAAGATCATTTTCACAAACTTGTATCTGTACTAGTAATTCATCTGAGAGTCGTTTTGCCGTTTTTACTATCAGGACTAAGTAATCTCACAGCCTGTGACCCGTTGATACCTCATCAAAGTAAAAAGAGGTAATTGTACCCTTTGTTACATCAACAAGATAAGAGCAGTTACGCCGGGAAGGGGTGTTTTTGAAAAAATGTGTACCGCTTTTTTAAAAAAATGTGTACCGCACTGTAATGGGTATAAACTCCATTCGTTTTCTTAAACACGTCAGTTTGATACATGCAGCTATACCCGGTCTTCCCGTAACAGACTTTTGGACAAATGAATAGTCAGCATTGAGAGACTTACCCCTGCCTCAGTGGAGGCGCCATGTACTTGAAATTGGAAATGAACTGTGTCCGGAGTGCAATTACCCTCGTTGCCTCCTCACACAACAGATAAGATATTACAATATTAGAAATTGTTTTTCCACCTAGCATAGACCTAATGAGTTCACCATGCCCCCCACCTAACCAGTCTAGTTATGGCGCAGTGACGCAATTTTTTAAGATGATAGCCCCCTAAAATGAGGGAATAATACATTTTTGTTCATATTATAATGAATGAGTGTATGTCCATATTGCCTACATGCATATATTTTTGTGTTACAGGTACAAGCGTAACCTCAACAAATTAATCTGTGGTGAACAAAATACCCACAGAAATATACTACACAAATGGTGTAAGTATTGCTTTATTTTAAATGTCCTGATGAATGCTCTACAGACCCGGCTGGGCGAAGGAGAGCAGAAACATGTTGACATTTATTAAAGAGATATAACAGGATCCAGTAGCACGGTCCGTGTGTTATACCCGATTCTTTTTAGTGACAGGCACCATCTGATTTATTAAAGTTCTTTACAGATGCAAGCTTGTTTTTTAATTTTTAATTTTTTGTTTTTTATGGGCACCGAATTTATCTCTGGACGCTACCGTACTGGACCAGAGGTTACCTCAGGTTTGAGGTGGGCATACATTACAACTTATCAAACCCGATGACTATGCCGTAACACGAGTGTAGGGCGGAGAAAAAGATATACCACCCATAAGATCGAACTCACCGTGTTTAGGAGGGTTTTTTAAGTAAGAAACTAAGGTAACGCGGTTACCAGTGTCCTCCCACTTTTTTGATTTTTTGGTACCTTGCAACGGGGAACTGGATGGACAGTCATTCCTCCCCCCCTTTCTATTGATTAAACCCATACTCCAATTTAATCATAAGTTTATGACTGCAGAGGTTCCACAATTGTGGTGAAGACATCCCCACATAAACGATAGCCATGTTGTATCTTTTTGGCCCAACTGTGGAATCTCTTCAGTTGTAAATTATTAACAGACGTAAACTCATACAAAAGTGCAGGTTTATCTTTGTGAATCAGACTCTCAGATTCTTGGACTGGTTAAGTACTTTGCTCAAAATAGAAGATCTTTTGTGTATTGGTATGAAACCCCAACATTCCCCACAAATCATTTGTTCAAGAGGTGAAAGCAGCATCACAAATCTAGGTTACCTCAAGGACGTCACAAATGGCACATTAGAAAATCCTTTCCTAAATGTGATAAATTTCTCGTACACCGTAGATACTTGTTTAAACTATTATTACATTCAGTGAAGAGGGATTCCAGTCTAAAAGAAGTACCAGAGCAAAGGACTTAAATTATACCTTGTATGTTTAGTGACTCTGCACTGCAAGATGGCAAAGTGTGCACTAGGTTTAACTTTCAGCATGATTTTATTGATTTTTTCGGGCTACTGCACAAAAGCTAGCATCCTTGAATAGTAATAAAACTTCAGGACCATATCTGACCAGAATGTCAATAGAGTCTGTAGGGACTAATGAAACAGATTCAAGTGGTATAGACAAATGGGGAAAAAATGAATCAGAAATCAAAAAGTCACGCCTCATACATAGCTGGCAGGTTCAGCAGACACGATAATACAAGTTCAGCAGACATGATAGTAGATGAAGTCTTAAATCCAATTGACGTAGAAAACAAAGAAATCCCACCAAATTAAAAAATATATATATTTTTTTTTATTTCAAAATATTTTTATTGAAAATAAATTTTACATATCCATAGAAAAAACATTCTTAATACTTGTACTGGTCGTGCAAGATTGCGGCCTGGCGGGGCCTGAGAGAGGAAAAGGAAGAGAGAAAGAAAAGAGAGGAGGGGGGGGGGTGGGGGGGGTTATCGTTCCAAGTATGCGTCGAGAGCTTCCCACATGTTCTCCTTGGCCGTATGATTTGCCGCCTTTTGCTTGGCGGTGATATTATCTGCCCCCCGGAGGAAGGTTACCCAGTTGAACCAGCGCTTGAAAGTGGCTTTGCTGGTGTCCTTCCAGTTACCCAAAATCGTTTTCACTGCAGCCGTTAGAAGTACATCGACCAGGTCTCGTACTTCTTTGGACTGGAGTTCTGTTGCTAGGAAGGCAGTGGCTACCCCCGCTAGTCCTCTTTGTATCTTACCTCCCGTTATTGTGTCTATGACGTTATAGACCTTGCCCCAGAAAGCTTTGACTTTGGTGCACTCGTATAACATGTGAGATAGATCTCCCGTGGCCATCTGGCAGTTCCAACATGTGCTGCTATCACTGGCTCCAACCCTCCCTAGTTTCGCTGGTGTCCAGTGCAACCTGTGGAGTAGCCAATATTTGGTTTGTGCTAGCTGTGGTGTGATTTTGTTTTTGGACGCTGTCGTCCATAGTTTGGCTCTTTCTACTTCGTTCAGCTGTCTCTGTATGGTCTCCTCCCAGAATGCCAGCGTCTTGTTGTTTAGGGTTGTGGTGCGTGGTGTAATTAGCTTGTAGATTTGTGCTGTTTGGTGGCCCGTCTTGTTTAAGTTTTGCGCGTATTGTATGATGGTGGGTGTTTGTTTCGTTAGTCCTGCTTTGGTGACAGCTGCTTTTATTTTGAGGAATTCGTAGAACTCCTTGTTAGGTAGGGAGGTTGTCTGCTGTAGTGCCGTGTAGGAGAGTGGGTTGTTCCCTGCCTCTAGTTGCGAAGGCGTAGTGATGCCTCTGCTTCGCCATACCTCGCTATCTAGTGTTTTCCCTTTGTATGTGACTTTGGTGTTATGCCACAGAGATTCCCATTTGGTGCCTTTGATACTCACTGCCATTTCCCTGTCTACTCTTAGCAGCGCTATCTTTGTGTTGTGAATTATTGCGTTTTTGGCTTCTGGGTGCTTGTGGGCCGTGAGGGCCATAATTGGGTCTGCGCCACCCAGAATACACCTTTCCAGGTCCAGCCATACCGGCATGTAGTCTGGCGTGGGGGCAATCCAGTGTAGTCCCTGTTTGGCCAGGGATGCCTTCTGGAAGGCTTTGTAGTTTGTGAGGTTCAGTACGCCTTGTTCTTTTCTGAGTCTGAGTTTCGCTAGGCTCATTCTTGGTTTTTTCCCTCCCCAGAGGAACATGTTGATGCTTTTGTCTAGGCGTTTGTGGAATTCGGATGTGAGTGTGAGAGGCAGCATGGAGAGCAGGTAGTTTAGCATGGGGGTGACCATCATCTTTATTGTTTCGATCCTTCCCCACCAGCTTATGAATTTGGGGCCCCATGTGTCTAGCTTGGACTTAATTTTTTTTAGCATCGCTTCCTCGTTATGGTCCAGTGTCGCTCTTAAGTCCCTACCAAAGAGGAGGCCTAGGTATTTTAGGGGTTTCGTTTGCCATGCTAGGCCGGATGTTCCCAGGACAGCCTTGGTGGTGTGGCAGTTCATCGGTTTGCACTCGGATTTCTCCCTGTTGAGCTTGTAGCCTGAGACATGTGCATACTCCTCTATTGTTTGCACGAGTGCCTTAATTGACTCTTCTGGGTTGTTTGTGGTGATCAGAATATCGTCTGCGTATGCCGCTAGCTTGAAAGCTTGCCCCTCTATCTGCACCCCCGTGATCCGGGCATTTGACCTGATCATGTGGAGGAGTGGTTCCAGGGCAAGCAGGAATAGACCTGGTGAGAGGGGGCAGCCTTGCCTTGTCCCTCTCTCTAGTATGAGTGTGTCTGATGTGGCTGCGTTGACCACCACTCGCGCCCGGGGGTTTTTGTACAGGGACATGACCATACCCCTGTACTTCTCGCCTAGTCCAAACTTGATTTCACAATGGTAACAGTTGATATGAGCGCTCAGCACAGTAAAGGTACAGGTAAAGTTTAGAATCAAAGTCAATATGGTGCTCCAAAGGATGAAGAGGCTGGTTACCACAACCCCAAAGATAACCACAAGGGTACAAACTGTATATTGTCCATCCGAGCACTCATTCAGTATCAGAGAAAGTCTCTCATGGTTTTCACCAGTGCATTTAATATCCAGTTTCTTCAGTTGTATCACAAATCATAAGTTCCAAACGAATTCCAAATCAAAAATCCAACAATGAAACGATGCAGCCAACACGTGTTTCGTCTGGTCTGTAGGACCTTTTGACTTCCTCAGGGCTGCAACCCAAAATATCCACAGTAAGTAACATTATCTATATACAGTCTGTACAATATAATCAACCATCATGCCACTCTCTAAACAATTCCATAGAGAGAGAAAAGAAATACATCCGCAAACCATAAATGTGCAGAAAGAGAGGACATGTAAACCAAAGTCGTGTCACCATAAGTAATACCTTGTATTCAGATATAATAAAAGGTTAGTTAAAGACAACTAACATTAAGTCATATTCGAAGTAACCTAAATAAGGGTCCCTGGTGATGCCACAGACGCCTGGTTCGCGCCCAATGAGACTGAATATCTGTGAGTAATAAATCCTCACCCTAATTTGACGCATCTATATATATACTAATTCGTACTTTAACCAAAGCCTTAATTCTGGGGCTTCTCACCTCCAAATTCAGGTGTCCAGCACCGTATTCCACACTTTATTCCAGATATCTACTCCCGTAACAACCTGCAAGTATATCCAAAATATTATGTATATATATTCCAACATATGTATGTACCAAGTTAATTCTAACTCCAATAGTAACTATAAGCTACATAGCCACACAGAAGCCTCAGTTCTTACCTCCTAGTCTTGATTCAATACGCTCCTAATATTTTTCTCCTGTAATTATCCACCACACGTGTTCGTGTCTAAAAGTAAAATGAACCATAATAAGATATATGCTCTTCTGCCATCCAAACTATAATAACAGCCCCTTTCTTTCTGGCTTACCGTTCGTAATACTCCTCTCGCGTGTCAATTGGCGTTCTGCGCCAGCGCCATCTTGTAATGGCTTTTTATGCTCCTTTCCTTTACTGGTCCTACCTCGCTGTTCATAAGTAATTTTTTCTATATTCGCTATCTGTTTTCTTTGGACCGTATTTCACCAAAATTACTCCTAAATTAAGTTTAAAATGGTCCTTCGTTATTGTGCTGTGTAGCTATGCTTGTAATCCAAATTCCGTCTTCGCACCCGTTCATTCAAATTCTTATATCTCACTCCTTAACCCATTTAAATTCCGCTTCGTAATTCCTCCCATTTATTATTCATGTCAAATTAACTTAGTATTATATCCAAAATCAACCAAACACCAGGTATACAGTCCTACTGTTACGTATCAAACGTGCGCCATCTTGGGTCAGGCAAACGCTATCTGTTTTCTTTAGGCCGTATTTCACCAAAAATACTCCTAAATTAAGTTTAAAATGGTCCTTCGTTATTGTGCTGTGTAGCTATGCTAGTAATCCAAATTACGTCTTCGCACCCGTTCATTCAAATTCTTATATCTCACTCCTTAACCCATTTAAATTCCGCTTCGTAATTCTTCCCATTTATTATTCATGTCAAATTAACTAAGTATCATATCCAAAATCAACCAAACACCAGGTATACAATCCTACTGTTACGTATCAAACGTGCGCCATCTTGGGTCAGGCAGAGTATCTTATCTCCCATATCGAGTCTGTTCCTGTCGTCATTGTATCAACGATACTTATAAAGAATCTCATGGATTAACCATGTTCCATTTACACTATACTTGTCACATCTTAATACGATGTCAGTGCTCATTGTTCGCGTATCCCAGACATCCATGGTACCCTCAGTCCCTCCTTCTTAATATAGTTGTTGAGCACAAAATCTGCACAACAAAAAAGAAGAAAAAGACCCAGAGAGGTAGTTTGGAGTAACAATTGATAGGAACTGTATACATCCCCATTCTCTCATAACATTTGGTCACAGATTCTGAGTAATCCTATACGAATCATTTTTTAAACATGAGCTGTCATTGTGGTGAGACAAAATAGTTAAAGTCCTATCACATCATTCTATTAGTTGCTGAGATGATTCTAGTAAGTATTATATGCGGGGATCATTGTAATCATACATCAGTACCATCACAGATATACACATGTTAGTACTCAGTTATTGTTCCAGTTATATCTAACATATAGAAATATCTATTGTCCCAGATAAAACTCAAATTCATGATCAACATTGAGTCCACATTCCACCGCTTTCAATTTTATCAGCCATAGAACCTCCCTTCTTCTCAGTGTCAGAAGTCTATTACCCCCTCGGGGATCAGGCTTAATGTGATCAATTCCATGGTATGAAAAATTGTGTTGTTCACGATTATCATGATTCTGTATCATGTGTGATGCGATTGGATATCGTGTATCACCGTTTTTTAGGGCTCTAAAGTGCTCAGCCATTCGATCTCTCAGCCTCCTGATCGTGCTCCCCACATATATCTTACCGCAAGTACAAATAATAACATAAACCACAAATGTTGTATCACAATTGATAAACATACCAATCGTGTAATCACCTGAGTCATTATAGTTAAATTTCTGAACTTTCTTTTTTGCCCATCTACATGAAACACATCTCCCACATTTGTAGAAACCTTTGTAGCTGTTTAGCCAATCAGTTTTAGTTGTCTTGTCAGGGTAGGTGGGACTTAACAAGTTCTTCAAAGTGTTTCCCCTCTTGAAGGTCAGGCTCGGTCTCTCATAAATATATGGTCTCAGGTCCTGATCCATATATAAAAGATGCCAATGTTTATCAAGAATGGAAAAGAGTCTAGAACTCCCCAAACCATAGTTAGTTATTAGTCTGACCTTCTGATCCTTTGCTCTTGATTCTTTACTCTGTCTAATGAGTGTAGAACTCCTTTTAATTTTCTTTGCTCTAGATACTGCAGTCTTAACTACATTCTGTCTGTACCCACGACTCAAAAATCTATTCGTCATGTCTGATACGTTTTTCTCAAAATCCGAATCAAGAGCACAATTTCGTCGAGCCCTGACCAATTCGCCATAGGGTATGTTATTCTTCTGGCTGCTAGGGTGGCAACTCCCAGCATGCAGAATCGCATTACAACTGGTTGGCTTCCTGTACATCCTACTCCTGATCTTGTCTCCCTCTATAAACAGCTCCACATCCAAAAAGGTGATGCTCTGTCTGTCATGAGCCGTAGTAAATCTCAGATTGTATGTATTGTCATTTAAATAATCAAAGAAACCCTTCAGTCTCTCCACTGAACCCGTCCAAATTAACAGGCAGTCGTCTATAAATCGACCCCAATAGTGGATATACTGTATCCACTCACTCCCATCTTGGCCCCAGATTCGCTCCGCCTCGAACCAACCCATAAATAGGTTGGCGAAAGACGGAGCGAATCTTGAACCCATGGCTGTACCAAGGCGCTGCCTGAACCAGTGTCCATCAAATAAAAAAACATTGTTCTTCAATACCAGTTCCGTCATTCTCAAAATCATTTGGGTGTGATCGTATAGTTCAGCCGCTCTTTGGCTAAGGAAATGGTCCAAAGCACGTAAACCTAGAGAGTGGTCAATGATAGTATACAAAGATACCACGTCTAGAGTCACTAATATCATACCATCCTCCCAAACAATATCTTCCAACAGATTTAGCACATGCTTAGTATCCTCAATAAAGGATGGCAGATTGTAAACATATTGTCTAAGGTAACAGTCAATGAACTCAGAAAGATGTTCCGTTGGTCCACCTATGCCGGAGACAATAGGCCGACCCGGCGGTTTGTCCCGGCATTTGTGGACCTTGGGAAGAGTGTACAAGCAAGGTGATCTTGGTGTATTCAAGGTTATAGGAATATCTGTACTTAACCTTGAATACACCAAGATCACCTTGCTTGTACACTCTTCCCAAGGTCCACAAATGCCGGGACAAACCGCCGGGTCGGCCTATTGTCTCCGGCATAGGTGGACCAACGGAACATCTTTCTGAGTTCATTGACTGTTACCTTAGACAATATGTTTACAATCTGCCATCCTTTATTGAGGATACTAAGCATGTGCTAAATCTGTTGGAAGATATTGTTTGGGAGGATGGTATGATATTAGTGACTCTAGACGTGGTATCTTTGTATACTATCATTGACCACTCTCTAGGTTTACGTGCTTTGGACCATTTCCTTAGCCAAAGAGCGGCTGAACTATACGATCACACCCAAATGATTTTGAGAATGACGGAACTGGTATTGAAGAACAATGTTTTTTTATTTGATGGACACTGGTTCAGGCAGCGCCTTGGTACAGCCATGGGTTCAAGATTCGCTCCGTCTTTCGCCAACCTATTTATGGGTTGGTTCGAGGCGGAGCGAATCTGGGGCCAAGATGGGAGTGAGTGGATACAGTATATCCACTATTGGGGTCGATTTATAGACGACTGCCTGTTAATTTGGACGGGTTCAGTGGAGAGACTGAAGGGTTTCTTTGATTATTTAAATGACAATACATACAATCTGAGATTTACTACGGCTCATGACAGACAGAGCATCACCTTTTTGGATGTGGAGCTGTTTATAGAGGGAGACAAGATCAGGAGTAGGATGTACAGGAAGCCAACCAGTTGTAATGCGATTCTGCATGCTGGGAGTTGCCACCCTAGCAGCCAGAAGAATAACATACCCTATGGCGAATTGGTCAGGGCTCGACGAAATTGTGCTCTTGATTCGGATTTTGAGAAAAACGTATCAGACATGACGAATAGATTTTTGAGTCGTGGGTACAGACAGAATGTAGTTAAGACTGCAGTATCTAGAGCAAAGAAAATTAAAAGGAGTTCTACACTCATTAGACAGAGTAAAGAATCAAGAGCAAAGGATCAGAAGGTCAGACTAATAACTAACTATGGTTTGGGGAGTTCTAGACTCTTTTCCATTCTTGATAAACATTGGCATCTTTTATATATGGATCAGGACCTGAGACCATATATTTATGAGAGACCGAGCCTGACCTTCAAGAGGGGAAACACTTTGAAGAACTTGTTAAGTCCCACCTACCCTGACAAGACAACTAAAACTGATTGGCTAAACAGCTACAAAGGTTTCTACAAATGTGGGAGATGTGTTTCATGTAGATGGGCAAAAAAGAAAGTTCAGAAATTTAACTATAATGACTCAGGTGATTACACGATTGGTATGTTTATCAATTGTGATACAACATTTGTGGTTTATGTTATTATTTGTACTTGCGGTAAGATATATGTGGGGAGCACGATCAGGAGGCTGAGAGATCGAATGGCTGAGCACTTTAGAGCCCTAAAAAACGGTGATACACGATATCCAATCGCATCACACATGATACAGAATCATGATAATCGTGAACAACACAATTTTTCATACCATGGAATTGATCACATTAAGCCTGATCCCCGAGGGGGTAATAGACTTCTGACACTGAGAAGAAGGGAGGTTCTATGGCTGATAAAATTGAAAGCGGTGGAATGTGGACTCAATGTTGATCATGAATTTGAGTTTTTTCTGGGACAATAGATATTTCTATATGTTAGATATAACTGGAACAATAACTGAGTACTAACATGTGTATATCTGTGATGGTACTGATGTATGATTACAATGATCCCCGCATATAATACTTACTAGAATCATCTCAGCAACTAATAGAATGATGTGATAGGACTTTAACTATTTTGTCTCACCACAATGACAGCTCATGTTTAAAAAATGATTCGTATAGGATTACTCAGAATCTGTGACCAAATGTTATGAGAGAATGGGGATGTATACAGTTCCTATCAATTGTTACTCCAAACTACCTCTCTGGGTCTTTTTCTTCTTTTTTGTTGTGCAGATTTTGTGCTCAACAACTATATTAAGAAGGAGGGACTGAGGGTACCATGGATGTCTGGGATACGCGAACAATGAGCACTGACATCGTATTAAGATGTGACAAGTATAGTGTAAATGGAACATGGTTAATCCATGAGATTCTTTATAAGTATCGTTGATACAATGACGACAGGAACAGACTCGATATGGGAGATAAGATACTCTGCCTGACCCAAGATGGCGCACGTTTGATACGTAACAGTAGGATTGTATACCTGGTGTTTGGTTGATTTTGGATATGATACTTAGTTAATTTGACATGAATAATAAATGGGAAGAATTACGAAGCGGAATTTAAATGGGTTAAGGAGTGAGATATAAGAATTTGAATGAACGGGTGCGAAGACGTAATTTGGATTACTAGCATAGCTACACAGCACAATAACGAAGGACCATTTTAAACTTAATTTAGGAGTATTTTTGGTGAAATACGGCCTAAAGAAAACAGATAGCGTTTGCCTGACCCAAGATGGCGCACGTTTGATACGTAACAGTAGGACTGTATACCTGGTGTTTGGTTGATTTTGGATATAATACTAAGTTAATTTGACATGAATAATAAATGGGAGGAATTACGAAGCGGAATTTAAATGGGTTAAGGAGTGAGATATAAGAATTTGAATGAACGGGTGCGAAGACGGAATTTGGATTACAAGCATAGCTACACAGCACAATAACGAAGGACCATTTTAAACTTAATTTAGGAGTAATTTTGGTGAAATACGGTCCAAAGAAAACAGATAGCGAATATAGAAAAAATTACTTATGAACAGCGAGGTAGGACCAGTAAAGGAAAGGAGCATAAAAAGCCATTACAAGATGGCGCTGGCGCAGAACGCCAATTGACACGCGAGAGGAGTATTACGAACGGTAAGCCAGAAAGAAAGGGGCTGTTATTATAGTTTGGATGGCAGAAGAGCATATATCTTATTATGGTTCATTTTACTTTTAGACACGAACACGTGTGGTGGATAATTACAGGAGAAAAATATTAGGAGCGTATTGAATCAAGACTAGGAGGTAAGAACTGAGGCTTCTGTGTGGCTATGTAGCTTATAGTTACTATTGGAGTTAGAATTAACTTGGTACATACATATGTTGGAATATATATACATAATATTTTGGATATACTTGCAGGTTGTTACGGGAGTAGATATCTGGAATAAAGTGTGGAATACGGTGCTGGACACCTGAATTTGGAGGTGAGAAGCCCCAGAATTAAGGCTTTGGTTAAAGTACGAATTAGTATATATATAGATGCGTCAAATTAGGGTGAGGATTTATTACTCACAGATATTCAGTCTCATTGGGCGCGAACCAGGCGTCTGTGGCATCACCAGGGACCCTTATTTAGGTTACTTCGAATATGACTTAATGTTAGTTGTCTTTAACTAACCTTTTATTATATCTGAATACAAGGTATTACTTATGGTGACACGACTTTGGTTTACATGTCCTCTCTTTCTGCACATTTATGGTTTGCGGATGTATTTCTTTTCTCTCTCTATGGAATTGTTTAGAGAGTGGCATGATGGTTGATTATATTGTACAGACTGTATATAGATAATGTTACTTACTGTGGATATTTTGGGTTGCAGCCCTGAGGAAGTCAAAAGGTCCTACAGACCAGACGAAACACGTGTTGGCTGCATCGTTTCATTGTTGGATTTTTGATTTGGAATTCGTTTGGAACTTATGATTTGTGATACAACTGAAGAAACTGGATATTAAATGCACTGGTGAAAACCATGAGAGACTTTCTCTGATACTGAATGAGTGCTCGGATGGACAATATATAGTCCAAACTTGAGCATGCATTGGTTGAGGAAGGGCCATGAGACTCTGTCGAAAGCCTTTTCCGCATCCAATGCGATCATGACCGCCTTTTCCGCGCTGTTGGCCGTGCGGTTGATTAGGTGGCATAGCAGTCTGGTGTTATCTTGCGAGAGTCTGTTTTCCAGGTAGCCCACCTGAGATTTGTGTATGAGAGCGGGGAGAAGTGCATTTAGTCTGGCTGCCATGACTTTTGCATAGATTTTGCAGTCCACGTTAATTAGAGAGATTGGCCTATAATTGTGAGGGAATTGGGGGTCTTTCCCTTCTTTGGGGATGACAATAATGTTTGCCTCAGCCATTGAGTCTGTCATATTGCCTTTTTCTGCACATGCTTTGAATACTCTGACAAGTGTGTCCTTAAGTAGCGGTTGGAATTGTTTATAGAAGGTGGCTGTGAAGCCATCCGGTCCTGGGGCCTTGTTAGGTTTTAGTGAGTCTATGGCCATCCCAACTTCCGCTTTAGTTATGTCTTGGTCTAGGGCCTCTCTTTGTTCGTCGCTTATACTGGGTAGGTCCAGGCTCTCCAGCAGGCTTGCCCCGCCGTCCGCATCTAGCGATGTGTCCGCGGTGTATAGTTCTTTGTAGAACTTCCTGAATGTTTCGAGGATATGTTTATTAGCTGTGTGTGTTTTGTTGTCTGCGTCTGTTATTGTGGCGATGCAGTGCTGCCTTTGCTTGGCTTTCAGGTAGCCTGCTAGGGCTTTCCCTGCTTTATTGGCCGAGCATAAGTTTATGGATTTGTATTTGTTGATCCACGTGGATGCTCTCTCGCTTAGGATTCTGTTTAGCTCATATTTTTTCTTTGTTAGCGTTGTGAGTGTATTCCTATCTGTTAGGTTGGCCGTGTGGTTCCTTTCTAACCCCTTGATCTGCTCCTCCAGTTCCTTAATTTTCTTGTTTCTGCCCCTGTTCATGCGTGCTTTGATGTTTATGAGTCTCCCTCTTATTGTTGCTTTAAGCGCATCCCATAGTGTCGCTGCCCCTGTGTCTGCTGTGTCATTAAATTGGAGATATTCTTTGATCGCTTCCTCTATTTCGGTGATGTTGGCAGGGTTTTCGAGTATGTCACTGTTAAGGCGCCATCTCCTGCTCGGTGTTTCGTTATGCTTGCCACTCAGGGAAAGGGATATGTGTGCGTGGTCCGAAATTGTGATGGGTCCTATTTCCGTCGTATCAGTCAGGTGTGTGTGTGTGTTGGACATGAGTATGTAGTCTATCCTGCTGTATGAGTTGTGGGGGTGCGAGTAGAAAGTGTATTCTCTGGCACTCGGGTTTTGTAGCCGCCATGGGTCTGCTAGTGAGAGTTTGGCGCATAGGTTTTTAAGTATGTGCTGTTCTTGTGAGGTATGGCTAGGTCTATGTGGGTGTCTGTCTGTGGCGTTGTCCATCGCCTGGTTCATGTCCCCTGCCACGATTAGTAGTTCGCCCAGTGGGACCTTGCTAAGTTCAGTTTCTAGATCCTCCCAGAAGTTTTTGTCCCCCGTGTTTGGCCCGTATATATTGGCTATGTGTACTCTCTCGTCGCCTCTATTGATTGATGTGATCAGCCTCCTTCCCATGGTGTCTGCTGTGTTGTCGTTAACCTGGAACTTCCCTTTCTTACTGATTAGGGTGATGACCCCTCCCTTTTTGTTGACTGCCGGTGAGCATAGTACTTCGCTTATCCAGCTGGCTTTCATCCTGTTCGCGTCCTCTAAGGACACTCTAGTTTCTTGAAGGACGTATATATCCGCCTTCAGTTTGTTTAGGTAGTCTAGTGTTTTTCGTCGCTTGAGGGGTTGGTTGAGCCCTTTGACGTTAAGTGACACTATTTTTATGTCTGAGGCTATCTGTGCCTGGCTACTATTGTCGGGTAACATCATGGTGTGATATTTGTGTCGCTATGCCTACGTGCACCAGTTATGTAGCGCCTCTTTGCTCTATGCTTGCTAGCTAGCAGCCACCACACATAAGCCCCCCCCTGGGGTGTTGGATGGGATGAGGTGATGTGTGCGGGTATAGGAAAGAGGAGAAAGAAGAGAAAGAAAGAAGCGTACTTCCGCCAGGCACCGATTGTCCATGCTGCAGGGCCTCCCCCCCAGCCCTCTCCCCCCCTCCACCCCCCCTCCCCCCTCCCCCCTGTCAACGTACTGTAAACGTGCGACAGCAACGGTTCCCGCCCTCCGCTTCCCCGGTTCCTTAAAAAGTCAGAAAAACCCTCGCCCCCTCCTTGTCCCCGTGCTGCGCTTTTAGGCAAAGGATATGGTTGTCAAGTGTCCAAAGCCCTGTTATTCTCTCTGTGTGGTTGTCCATGTTCCGCTGGGCTTAACAGGGTAGGAGAGTTCAGTGTATCTACACATGTCCAAAGATCACATTGTTGAGGTAGTTCCTTTTTCCGGTTCTTTTTATCCTTTCCTTGAGGTAGTTGTTGTTCGCCTTCCGCTGTGGAGTGTTATTTGCCGCCTGCTGCCCCCTTCTCTTCCGTCTCTGAGCTATCTGATGAGGCTCTTCTTTTTGCTGTCCCGGGCGTTGTTTGTTCCATCTCCTCCAGCTCTGGCTTCCTGAGGTACCTGCGTAGTTCCACTGGGTCATCGAACATACGTGTGTCCTGCCCGTCTGTTATCCTCATTCTTGCTGGGCCAACAAAGCTGAACGTTATCTTTGCTCTCTTCATAGTGTCTCTCAGCGCGAGGAACCCTTTCCGTGCTTCCACTGTGCCCCTTGAAAGGTCTTGGGTAAAGATTATCTTCTTGCCTTTCCAGATGGGGGTTTGCCCTCTGCGGGCAAAGGCGAAGATCGCATCAGTATGGCTCGATCTTAGGGGTTTGCAGATGATCGTTCTAGGCCCTTTCATGTGCGGTTGTTTTGTGGCAGGGATCCTGTAGGCCTTGTCGATCTCCAAGGCTCTTTCGAATTTTATGCCTGTCAGCTTGGGTATCAGTGTTTCGAGTAGTGCTGCGCATGATCCCACACCTTCTTCCTCATCTTCTGGTATGCCTAGAATCCTGATGTTCCCCCTTCGATTTTTGTCTTCTTGTTCTGCGAGCCTTTTCTGCAACTCACTGGAGACTTTGGAGATGTAGCAAATGTCTTTATCCATGATGCCTGATTTATCCTCTATGTCGCTGATCCTTCTTTCTGTCTCCGCTACTCTGCTTGCCGTTTTGTTCTGGTCTGCTCGTATGGCTGTGAGCTCTAGCTGGACATTGTCCATTGAGATCTTTGTGGCCTTAGCTAGGTCGTTGGCTTCAGTTATTTTTTTTACGAGCTGGTCCATCGCAGACTCTGTGCCTTGCAGGTTTTTCATTTTGATCGGTGATTCCAGGTCTTTCCTAATTTTTTTATTATCGCCGTTCATTGTCTCTAGGCCTCTTCTCCCTTGGTGTATTGACAGTCTCTCTTTCTTCTGCAGGTTATATTGTGCTTCCTTTGGTGGGGTGGTTTTGGCAGTCGTAACTGTGTCTGCTTTTGCCGTGCTGCCGAAGGTGAACCTGCTTGGCCACCTTATAGACCTTGTCCTGGTTTTCCCGGACGCCAGGGCTACCACTCTGAGCCAGGTGCTGGTCCCTGGTTTTGGTCTAGCGCTCCCACCTATTTGTCGCCGCTCGTTTGGCTGTGCCTCCCCTGTGCTTCGCTCACTTCGCTGTGCCTAACCTGTACCTCCCCTAGGCAGGCGGCTAGGTATGTTCCACTATGGCCAGGGAGCTGCGCTGACGCGGTCAGGTGTTGGGTCACTTTCTGGCTAGTTGTCGCACCGTGGCTGAGAAGCGCCGAGGCTGATTGTGCCCTTGTCCTGCTGTCTCTGTCAGTTGTTTTCGCTGCCTTGTGCTGCCTTCCTTTTCCACGCTGTGGAGTTTGTCTGTTGTACTGTTGTGATGTTCCTCCCTTCAAAGATGGCCGCCACTTTTGTTCGTCTTCCTATGTGGGCCTTGGTACTACCCTATTTGGTGGCTGATGTTCGGCGCTTGCACTCACAGCGGGCCACCTGAGTGTCGGGTGGGTAGCGCCGCCTTGCAGCGATGCTTTGCGTTAGCTTACTTGCATGTCTGCGTCTCCGTCTTCCGTGCTGTTGTGTGTTCGTGCTGTTGTGTGGTCTGCCCCTCTCAAGATGGCTGCCGCCTTGCTCACTATATTCTGCTCTTCCTCGGGACCGCCACGCTTTGTTCGCCGGCCCCCCTCTGGTGCACCCCGGCTCCCGCGAGGCCTTTGTGGGGGGGTGACAACGATGCTGCGCTGCTCTCTTTCCTGGGCTTGCTCGCAGCGCTGTGCCTGTCGCCCCTCCCAAGATGGCCACCGCCGTTGGTCTCCGGTTCTCGGAGGGTTCTGCTAGGATGCCGTCTGCCTCTCCGGCGCGGGCTGGGGCGTGGGCTCAAACAGGCGTTGCTTCGCTTGTGCCTCCTGGGGGGTATCGCTCGTGCTGGTGCTACTTTTTTACCGAGCACTGGTCACCCTGCTATTCTGCCCCGCCTTGCTGCCGCTCCGCTGCACCTCCCTCTCTGGAAGGTCGCTTGCTCCGCTAGCCCGCTCTTGTGCTTTCACGCGGCTGCTTTCTTCCTGGTGAGGGAGCCGGCGGGGGGGGGACCTGCTGGGCTGCTCCCTCGCCTCCGTGTTGTGCCTTCTTGTTGCGCTTCAGGATGTGGTCAAGATGGCCGCCACCGTTCTGCCTTCGCGCTCCGCTTGTGTCTCTTATGCACGCTCGCAACCTCCTTGCTCTCCGGTGCTGCCGTGGGCGCCTCCACTTCACCTTACTCTTCGCCGAGACCACCACGTGTGTTTTGTCACCGGGAGCGCCTTGCGGTCTTCTCTGTGCTGTGGCGTCGCTTTGTCCCTTTTTTATTGCCCCGCCATCTTGGGCTCGCTTTCACTGCCTTCGCTCCCCTCAAAAATGGGCTTTTTAATGCCTTTATCCTTGTGCCGTACACTTCAGCTCCTCATTTCCGCTGCTCGGCACACTCCCCCACACTACCTTCCGTTCCGTGTGTGGGACTGAGGGCTATCGCTGGTTGTCTCGCCGTTCTTCTCCCCGGGGTCGCGGAGCTCTCGAACTTAGGCGACCGCCTTCGTTGCCATCCAAGCCACGCCCCCCTTGGAAAGTGACATTGCAGTAGATGAAAACTGGAAGGAAGTTTCTGATGCTGAAGAAAAGGAATCTGAAAGCAGAAGGCCAGATGCAGATGAGAGTGGGACAGACGCCCTGGAGGGAGCAGCAGAGGAAGCACTCAGTGCGCCAATTGTCCTGTCCGTCGAGCAGTCAGAGGAAGTCAGGCGTAAAATCATTGTCTTGGAGCAGAGAATACGGGAACTA
Organism: Lissotriton helveticus; assembly: GCF_964261635.1. NCBI lineage: Eukaryota > Metazoa > Chordata > Amphibia > Caudata > Salamandridae > Lissotriton > Lissotriton helveticus. The sequence goes on along the minus strand of NC_136070.1, from coordinate 1,043,224,780 downwards.
AAGGTCATGGAAGAAGAACATTTCCACTTACAGCAAGTGATTGCCAAGTTCACGTCCTCGCAGCAAAGTTTCACCTAAGAGCAGAATTCCCAGACAGGTGGTTCCTGATGTACAAAGAGACATTTGTGGGGCTTCCTGAACGCTCGCTTGCTTTAACTTCTAATTCCCAATAGGAATTAGAAGTTAAAGCATTGCAGTAACAAAACAGAGTTCACCTCTACAAATTCAGACATTCTCAGTTACCCCGAGAAGAAAAAATAAATAAAAAGGTTTATCCAATGTTTAATTGAAAAAGTAAGGATTCAATATTAACTGGTTTTCTTAGGAATGAAGATAGCAGTAAACCAATACTCTGACCTATTTATGTAAGATATGCCCACTGTTAATGGGAGGTTCACCTATCACATAACCCGCTATTTAATAATGCCACAAATGTTCTTCATTACTTGCTAGCGATCAGTTGTCTTCCTGGTTGTGATGCACTTCCTCCTTTAATCTCCTTTTTCAATGAAAAACATTTACAGGGTCATTTAGTTCTTGGCAGGTAGTCCACGGATTTGCCATGGGAAGAGAGGCCATGGCCTCCACTTTCCTGGCTGAGAACTGCCCTCCTTATTTAAAGATCCCCATCTGCTTAGCGGTGATCTCTGTGCTGTGAAGGGAGCAGCCTCCCTGGCATCCCTCTTCCCAAGACTTAAAGTTTGCTAAGTGATTGAGATAGTTAAAGTGCCTGCTCTGCAAACCAACTGTAGGTTGACAGCCACCGTGACCCAGCAATCCTGTGGCAGATGGACTGATGGGACTGGGGTTACCATCGGGTAAGCCAGCCGAGGCTCAGCCAATATTATCCCAGCAAATGCCCACTTCTAAATGGCTGAACAACAGAAAGAAATGCCAATACGGATACTCAATTCGAGAGGTATATTTGAAACCAGAATACAAACCACAGTTCAATACTCGGGACTGCTATTCAATAGCTGTTTATTCAAAAATATTTTGCAATGCACGAATTTCAATTAGTGCTTAAATTCAAAAACACATTTATTAAACAATAAAGGACATGAGGACACAAAAAGGAAATATTAAATCTCATCCGTACTCTCATTCGTCAATCATCAAACATATCACATCCAACCTACTATCATCCAAGCATTCAAACAAAATACTCCACACAACCTGGGGGGGGGGAAATAATTTGAACCAGTTGGTGAAGTAATCGGTCTGCTACGCAATCTGGAAAATTCTGTAGTGTTCCAAGTCATACACTATTAATAATGCGGATAAATCAGCGGAATTTTCATCATAGTTAACAACATTAAGTGTAAACACAACTCATAGTGCAGAACTAATAAGCACCAAGGTGGAAATAGCAGACCCAAAGGCCTACGCATTTCGAATTCCTTAGAATGACAGGATTCTCTTCAGGGCCAAACGTAGTACCTACCTCGCCACACTTAGATTTTTGGAAATTGTTTAAACATAGAATGCTGGATGTCCTTCAGTTTTTCAAAATAATCCTTCTTATGGCACTGACATTCAGTTGCTTAGTGCTAAATCTTGCTTTCTTCGTCCGTAATTTCAATCACCTGTGCGAGTTATTGGGAACGATGCAGGGGGAAGACCCAAACCAGCCACACATGGAGATCAATGACAAATACTGAAGAATTAACAGAGCTTCCAAGCTGGTGACCATTACTTAATTGACCTTAGTAATGAGCTTACTTCTGGGCTTCACTCCGTCTGCAGCAATAACACTCTGTGCTGCGCTCCGTGCTGTCGGTGCCTGTGCTGCGCTCCGTGCTGTCGGTGCCTGTGCTGCGCTCCATGCTGTCGGGGCCTGTGCTGAGAACTAAAGAACGAAATCTTTCTTGCACCGACTTCTGGAGTCCGATTGTCTTAATAACGGTGTCTGTCCTTGGCGCATGCACTTCTAAATGGGGCAAGGAACCATGGATTAGGTAGGGCAGGAAGACTATCGGTTTAGGGGTTTACTCCCACTCAGCCAAAGCATAAATAAAGCCCTTTGGTATATAAAAACTAATGGAATGCCTTTCAACAATAGAGAGCTACATAAAATTGCAAAATAAAACAAATAAACATAAATATTGTCACAAAGATATTTCAAAGGATCTTATTAACGTTGTCTAGTGGTATACAACCCAAAACAGTATAACCTCAGGGATACCACCAAAGAAGATAAGCAAGCCTAATATGAGTAGTTGGAGTTGTGGTTTAGACGTAGACTCGAACTGCGTGAGAAGATATCTCCTCTAAATCCGCTAACAACTTTCTAACATAATTTGATGGGGTCTTTAACAATAAACAATGGTGATAACCAAATTCTCAGAGATATGACCTCTCAGATTGACCCTCAAATACCTGATGGGTTTGGCTCATGTAGAGTGAGTTTACATGGATAAGAGGAGCACTTATAAATAAATCTAATAAACTATCATGAGAAGAAAGAACTAACTGCAACAACAGTTTAGTTACAGGCACAAACTTACCACTGAGTGGATCAGCTCCCCTATTCAACCCAATGATGCGTACAAAATATTCAACACAAAGTAAGTGAGATAAATATGAGCTATGCCAGATTGAAGTTTTGCTTCTCTACATAGAAATATATCACAGTTGTTCCACCATTTTTTGGACCGGACAGCCCTGAAATCATAACACTTACTCTGAATACAATTCATGTTGGTTATATGAGGGAGAGATTTAAGACTTCTTGAGTTAGCACAGGAATAGAAAGTTAGATGTAAAATCCTGGAACAACATTCCCAATTAGTTAAAAAAAATAAAAGAGCTTCACGTTATATTTCCCAAGCTGAAACTGTGCCTAGGACAATGAATACAAAATCCTTTAGGATAGAATAATATGCACATCAACTTGAAGGCCTGGCCTAAAGTGGTTGACAATATTGCTGTCAAGAAATCTACCTGTGAAAAAGGTGGTCACCTAGGGCTAGATGTAGGTGGCTAAATACCGGTCGGTAACGGTGAAATTCGGTAAATTTCACCGTTACCAACCGGTATTTAGCCATGTGCGATGTAGGTATTACCGATTGGCATTGGTAATAAGGAATCGGTAAAAATAAGGGAAAACAGTTAACGATTCCTTATTTACCGATTCGGAGAAAAATAAATACCGAATCGGAAAAAAAATACCTATTCGGATATAATCGGAAAAAAACATACCGAATCGGAAATAAGGAATCTGTAAAAATTTGGTAATGCGATGTACCACAAATCGGTAATACCGAATTTGTCAAAATTCGGTAATTAAGAATCGGTATTTAACACTAAGTGAAACCAGGTGGTAATCAGGTGCACTGCATAAAAACAGCCCCAAAATGCTTCAGTGTGAACACAATGGCGGTCCTGTACGTGATAGCAAGGCGACTACGTTTGTGTGCAGCAGGACTGAGAATCTGGAGACGGAAGGAGCGTGTGTACAGAGTGCGAATAACACTGTTCAAACTGACTGAGGCTGAAATCCATGAGCGCTACCGGCTACACCCAAACACCATCTTGGACCTCATACGGGACCTGCACCCACTCCTGGAGCACCAGACACCAAGGGCGCACGCAATACCCACTCATGTACAGGTACTCTGTTGCCTGCACCTCCTGTCATCTGGCAGCTACCAAGGGGTAATAGCTGTGGCAGGTGGAGTTTCACAAAGTTGCCTGTCGCGTTTTTTCCGCAAATTCCTGGATGCCATGTTGCAAAGGTTGGCACACTACATCAAATTCCCCAGTACACAGGCAGAACTGCTGAAGACCAAGTTGGACCTTTATCAGAAGGCCCACTTCTCACACGTCATAGGTTGCATTGAGGGGACACATATACCAATTTGCCCCTCTGCTGCGACTGAGTACATCTACCGCAATCGCAAGTCCACACATTCCATCAATGTACAGGTCATATGTGATGCGAAGAACATAATCACCGACATAGTTGCAAAGTTTCCAGGGAGCACCCACGATTTATACATATTCAGGAACAGTGGGATATATACCCGTCTCCTTGCAGGCGAATTTGGTGAAGGCTACCTGCTAGGTAAGTACATGTGACACCCCCTGAATTGCACAACTGTTGCTGAGATTGTATGCTGTGTAATACTTACTTACATGTCACACACAGGTGACAGTGCCTACGCAGTGCGCTCTTTCATCCTGACTCCGTACCTGCACCCATCCACCCCAAGTGAAAGGAGATACAATGTTGCACATAGATCGACACGCAGTGTGGTTGAGCGAACATTTGGACTCCTCAAAAGCCGGTTCCGCTGCCTGCACAAAAGTGGAGGTGCACGGCAGTACCAGCCTCTGGTGTGTTGCAAAATCATAGCTGTATGTGCCATGCTGCATAACCTTGCCACTAAGAAGGGTACACCTGTTGAAATGTGTGATTCTGAAGAGGAGGATGAGGAAGGTACACAGCCACAGCACAGCGCAACAGGCGACGCAGCTGCAGCAGATGGGAGACAGAGACGGTCAGAGATCACAAATAATTATTTTTGAATAAGTGATGAAACAAAGCCAGGTAATGCATTCCTTTCATCAGGCAAATTATCAGCACACCATGACACCAGCTATGTGTTCAAAAGGGTTACTTCACCCACTACAGATTAGAATTGTAGGGCTGTGCCTATCTCCTGCGCCCGTCGAATTACACAGTCTGTTCACAGACTTCGTGAAGCCTGCAATCACCTGCCTGTCTCTCCACCTTGCAGCGTGCTCCCCCTCCATTCTGTCACTTAATTTGTTCACTGCCTCAGATACCTCCTTCAGTCCCTCTGCCATTGTATTGTTGAGGCAGTATATGGCCTCCTTCATTTCATCCACCTTCCTGTTGTTTGCCACCATCTGCCTCTGAATGGTCCGCATTGTCTTCCCCTGCAGGCGCTGCACTATCAGCATTTGGCCCTCCAGGCTTGCAAAGACATTTGAGCCTTGAAATTCTGGACTTTGTGACCTTGAGTGTCGTCTACGGACACCTGTGCTGCGTTCCCGCATGGGGGACTGCGCCCCAGATGGCTGTGTGTCTGCGCCTGGTGATGTATGCTGGACTTCCTGCCTGTCCTCCTCTATAGCATCAATCTCCGGAAGTGGAGCAACTGTGTAGCGCTTTAACTTTGGAGGTGGTGGTGGTGGAGTAGTTGGTGCAATGGGTGGAGGTGACAGAACTTCTTCATCACTTCTGTTATCCTCCCTGGGAGCATCAGCAGTCTCCCCCTCTGAAGCCTGTGGCGCTGTTCCGCCTGTGAATACAGAATGTATCATTACTCACTTTTCTTGCAGCAAATGTGTGCTAATAAATTTCACAACTGACATCCTAGCTTTCTGACCTCTGCTATCTCATCTATAGATGTGTAACAGTTGCCTATGCTTATTGGGGAGTGGCTCTTTTGCTACCCATTGAGAGGGACTACATTTCCCATGATGCATTTCACAACTTACATAAAATATGGCTTGGAGTGGGGTTGTATCAGGGGGATTGGGGTTAGGGAGGGGAAACAGTATGATGTAATGCAACTTACCTTGTGTGTTGGAAGGTCTAGCAGAGCTATCCACATCCCCAATTCCACGGACACTCTCTGGCTGGAGGGTGGATTCTACCAGTTGGTCCAGGGCAGTAGCAGCAGGCGCTGTGGAGCTTCAACCACCAGTTTTTCCAGATTGTTTCTGGCGCTCAGCCATCCCTTCCTTGGCACGTGCTCTCAAGTCGTACCAACGCTTTTTCAAGTCCTCAATTGTCCGTGGTGTGACCCCAAATGCATTTATTTTTTCTTGGATTGCCATCCAAATGCCCCTTTTCTGGGACTCAGGCACGTTTAGTGACCTCTTACCAAAGAGCTGGTCATGGTCTTTTACCACTTCCTCAATGAGGACCTCCAACTCCTTCTCACTAAATTTGAGTTTTCTTTTTCTCCCAGCTGCAGAATCTTTGTTTTTATCAGATGTGGCCATGGTGCAGTTTGTCTCTGTGAACCGGGTGTTGGCTGTTCTGCTCCTCTGCTGTTGCTGTTGCTCCCAGTCTCTCCAACACCTACTGATTCAGTGTACCTGCTTGGGTGTGGCCACTTCCTGGTTGGGAGTCATGAGCTTGTTCTGGATTGGCTGATTCAACAATTCCTGTTTTTTTGAATTACCGATTCGGTATTTACCGAATCGGTATTACAGAATCGGTATTTGACCGATTCGGTAATGGGTTTTCGGTAATATTTTTACTGATTTCTGAGAAATCGGTAACTAATACCGAATTTTACCTACATCGCAAATACCGATTCCTTATTACCGATTCTGTAAAATTCGTAATAACGATTCGGTATTTGTGAATTACCTACATCTAGCCCCTAGTGGCCAAACCTTTAACACAGAATCCACGAGAGGCAGCTACAAGTTTAGAGGGAAGATGTATAATCAGTTCTCTCATGGGAATCCTCAGCCAAATTCATAGCAATCACTTCAAGGGGTCATCTCTTTACTTCAAATGTATTTCTACATAGTTTAGATTTGTGTCAAAGAACATAGTGGGCTTAGAACATGAATTAGAGAAAGGAAAATACATTATTTTAGAATTGTTTTAGTCATTATGATATAATTTTCATACAGGAAATGTTGAATGTTGAAGATTGGGATATACCAAATTTTGCAGCATTTGAGCTTGAATGATAAAAGTGAAAATATCAGTAGATTTTATTCTTGCTGAACTTTGTCACTTAATTCTGTAAGAAGCTTGGCCTTAGTTGTTAAGGACTCTCATTTATCAAATTTACAATATGTATATTTAGATTTGAAGGATGAAATTAATAGAAATCCATCCCATAGTCTAACACTATCAGGTGACTTCAATGCTACTCTTCTCTAGGAGAGGATCAGTTTTGAGGACAAATTAACAAGAAATGTACTGCATAATATAACAACTCAGAAATGAAATTTACAAAGTGGCGAAATGGTTAATGATACTGTGGATAGATTATGTTATATTACTTTCAATCTCAACTAATAATACATCAAGTATTTATGCCTTGTCCAATTCTTCATTCAGAGGTACAGCACATATCAAATGTAGTATCTATTTATAGCGAAACTTCATGAAATTATGGCCAGAATCCCAAATTATGAAAACGTGCTTTCTTATCTATGTTGTTAAAAATCAAAAGGGCCCAAATATTTTGATATGGGAAAGTAAAATACAGACAATAAATGGACTAATATATAGGCAGATAAATGAATTCATACCAATGCCATTGGGATTTACCCACCCATGGGTGGCTAATTCGTTGAATGATTAGATTATTCGTTTTAAAAGGTAAGTGAGGAGCGGCATTAAGAATTTGTTAATGTCAAGTCCAGAAGAAAATTGAATTTTAATGATCAGAACTGTTAAATCATTAAAATTTCAGGAAATTCCGTTTCAAACCTCAGAGCTGTGGCATCAGATTCAGGAACTGACGGACCAGGATGACTTCCTGGAATGAAGCGCTGAGGATGCTCGGGGAAGTACCAGATGCTGCAACATAAGGGTACCTGTCATATCGGAAGGTGTGGATGGAGGACCAGGCCATGGTTTAATACTTAAAGAGATTTGGATCAAAAACACCATAGTGCCTCAGAAACATTTTGCTTTCTTCTCAATTGAAAGAGCACATTTGGTGCTGTTCAGCCCCGGCCCCTTGCACCCCTTTGAGGACAATTGTGGCTTTTCGGGGGCCAATACATAATTTTACAAGCAGCTAGAAAAATAACCTTGAACTAGGCAACCACAAGGTCCTCGTTTTTCTGGATGAAACTTTGGCGATGCCGCAAGTTGCGCAAAATGGGACTGAAATGTGTTCTGTGTTTGCCAGCCAAGCTAAAGATAATATTGTATCATAGATCCTACTAATGAATCAAACGGAGTGACAGCAGACCAGGAGAAGGAAGCAGATACTTCCATAGATATGGAGAAGGCTTTTGACATTAGAGACTGGAACTTTCTGTTCAGAGTGCTCAAAGAGATAGGATTTGGAATAGAGATCAGAGCATGGATCTGCCTATTATAAATTAATCCCATAGCATGAGTGACAATGGGTTTGATGATATTGGAAGCATGGCAAGTCAAAGGAGGGCGAAGCAAGTATGCCTGCTGACCACACTGCTATTGTTCATTGCCATAGAACCACTAGTGAATCACATGAGAGGGGAAAGAGGAAGACAATAGTTAGCGATCGTATGGCAAACGTATGTCATTTCATTGTATGAGACAACTTTTAATTTTAACTGTAGACAACAGCAGGGTTGAAAACAACACTTTAGACATTCAGTGAGCTTGGGAAAGCATCAGGTTTAATATTCAATAGAACCAAGTCAGGCCTCTTCTTTTAACTGACAAAGGTGAGGGAGCCATACACCAAGCTGAATTATTGCTTGAGCAATGTACGTTCAAGTATCTGGGAGCAAGACTGTTTAGGCGTCAAACACACATATTGAATGGTAATTTGGGTAGAACCCAGGCTGCAGCCAGAACCTCTGTACATTTCTAGAAAACACTGCCCTTATTAAGGCTTCATAGGGTTGTAAAATGGTGTTGCTGTCACACATGCTGTGCTTCTGTACAAATATCCCTCTACTACTTCCCAAGCCTTTTTATCATAATTTAAAAACGATGTTGACAGAGCTGATGTGGGAGTCAGGTAGGTGCAGGGTGCAGCTAAGTACGCTTTTATTGACCTTGGAAGAAGGGAGACTATGGGTGCCTGGTTTTAGAGGCTTAGTACATGGTGGTGCGTGAGGACTAATAGGTGGCAGCATGGCTAAATGAGGCAGACACACCAAAAGTAGATGTGTGCACTTAGTCCTAGCCACTAAGTCAATAGCTGGCTTGTTATTTGGAATTAACCTCCACATGTGAGCAAAATATAAGCTGTTCTACCCAGCTAAACACAGTTGGTTCATATATCTGCAGAAAGCTGCACAGAAGAAAGAGTACTCCTCAGAAATGCCTCCATGGTGCCTGGTCAGGCATGAATGCATGAAACACATTTAGCTGTACAATATGGAAGATAACGAGGAATCCTACCAGAGCCGTTCTGAACACATACTATAATGTGGGATTCTACCAGAGCAGTTCGGAAAACACATATTGCTGTTAAGGGGCAGCCATGCTGCTCTTGGGTAACTCTATAAATGGGCAAGAGACAGACCGGGCCCTGCAGATATTACTTATGGAAGGTGGGCCGCGCCACATTGTGACAACATTATACAGAACACTAAAGAACAAGAAAGAGGAAGGCCTTGGTGGGGAATTTACAGACCAGGAATGGACCACTGCCCTTGGACATACATTCCAGACCTCAAGAAATGCAAGGCTCAAATGAATTCATCCCAGCCATGTGCAGTGTACGTAATATGCCCCTGCATGAGTACATTGCATGTTCTGCCATCTTAGATCTATGGCAGGGGAGACTTCTTTTTATCATATGGTCTGCATGTGCCCGGTAACACAGGAATACTGGCCAAACATATCAGAGCAAATAACCAGCCTGACAAGTAGGCAAAGCCTGGATAATCACAGGCATCCCTGCCGGGACTCATACCTAGACCAAAAGCTAATAAAACTGACAGGAAAATTCTAATTTAAAATTATGAAGATAAGCATATTAATCATAAATTATTGGAATATCTTGAATTAAATGACCTCCTCTGTCACAAATGAGCTTTCGAACCAGTCACAGCACTGAATCTGCGCTCTTTGGTGTAACTGAGAATCTGAGAGCTATTTTGGATGTTTGAGGAACTGCATTCTTGATTCTTACAGACCTGAGCACAGCAGTTGATACTGTAGCACCACTGCTTGTTCTTAGGTAGACTGGCAGACCTTGGCATTCAGATCACAACTTTGATGTGGTTTTGCTAATTCTTAGAAGATGGTTTTCAAGTGGCTTCTAAACCTTTTGTGTCCTCAGTTAAGCAGCTACCATATGCGGATCCTCAGGGCTGCTCGGCGCTGAGCTCCACTTGTTTAATGTCTACATCTGCGCTTTGTCAGACATAGTAAAAGCCTATGACCTTAATTTGTTTTCCTATGTGGCTGATATTCAAATTGCTGTCTCCATGCACTCATTGGACTCTACCACACTGTCCTATTTAAGCATGTGTTTGACAGAGGGTGCACAACGGAGGGGAAGAAATTGTCTTGCTTAATGGCAAGAAGACAGAAATGCTAGTTGTGGGGAATGAACCCAACTTATGGGTCCTGCAATGGAGACCATCACATCTTAGAGTTCTCCACTTTTCATCTTGAGAAAGTAAAGATCTAGGCTTCTGGATTGACAACAATTTGACCACATAATATCAAATTATCACAGTAGCTGCTGGTTGCTTTAGCCTAGTAAGGTGTATTAAGGAAGAAGCTCTGGCTACTGGAAGTTGCTTCTCAGAGGACCATGGTGCATTCCTTAATTATTTCAAACCTTTATTATGTTACTGTCTTATATTTAGGAGCTACCAAGTCTGCTGTTATAATACTCCAGATTGCACAGAATGCAGCAGCTCCCCTGCACTGTCATATTCTAAAATTTGAATAGCTCTGGCTGTATTCCTGGGAGCTTCACTGGCACCTGGTTGATAAGCGAATCAAGTTTGAGGCTCTTTGCTACATTTATAAGGCTATGACAAAGTCTGATCCTCAGGGGCTTATTTTGCGCAGCGGTGAGTCACTTCTTGTGGTGCTCCGGTTGGCAGGAGCCTGCTCCATATTTACCAGGCAGCATTAAGATTCTTTTTTTGGCTTAATGCTGCCTTGTAAATATTGTTCAATTTAACACCCTTTTCTGTGTTAAAGGGGCATGCAATAGGTGTTGCTGGGGGTGTTCCCAGCAACATCCATGGCTTTTTGACACTATTCCAAATTTAAGAGAAATGGTAACTCTGAGTATGTGCCAAAAACGTAACCCTCCTCAGGGGAGGTGTAAGGGAGGCACAAAGAGGAAAAATGTCTTTATATTTCCTAATTTTTCCTTTTTCTTTGTGTGTTGCATTTTGCAGCACACATAGAAAGAGTAAAACGCCTCTTGTGATTGTTTTTGTGCAGGAAGTCTTCCCTTCGTGCACAAAAATAATCATCCCTGCACTGCAGACACCCTTGCACCATCGTACAAAAGTGCCTGTGGTGGAACACGGCAGTCCATTGTGCACCAGCGCAGGGGAAAAAGGCAGGAATTTGCCCTATCTGATAGATATGGCACATTCCTGCCCTCTTGCGGTAGGGCAATGTGGCGGGACAGCCTGCGGCAATGCCCTATGGAAAAAACTCTTATATGTGGCCTTCAATTTCGTAGCCAGCTGGTCCATCCCTGTTGTCCAGAACAATCCTTTGTGCTCAGCGAGCTGTAACCTGGCTTTGATTCCCCAGCATAAACGTGCAAGGCAACGTTGTCATTCTTTTGCCCTTTTAGCGCCCAAACTCTGGGACTCCCTTCATCTTAAGCTGCGATTCTGTCCTTCATATGAGAAGTTTAAGAAACATTTAAAAAGCTGAGAAGTTCTGTTGGAGCAGCCATGGGTTTTATAAATTAATTTACCTAAATGATATAACATATATTTGCCCGCACTTCTAGGAAAAAGAGCTATTGCGCTTAAGTGGAACTCCCCACAAGCACCTGCTGTTGAGGAATGGGAACTAGAATTCTACAAATGTTGGGAAGCAGTACAAGAAGTAAGTAGATGACCCTGACACAGAGCAGGAAAGGAAGTGGGAACAGGAAATGAGGATTTTCTGTTGATGGCACTCGCACCAAAGTCAGATGCAAGCCACCATAGGAATTTTTATGATTCACAGTAACATTGACAATCAAAACTTTCGTCATATTACTACCTGGAATTATTAGCTACCTAGTGCACCTATAAGAAAGGGCGCCCATTTGTGGCTGTTTCTTGTAATATTCATCTATTTTTTGTTTGTTTTCTTTATTCAGATATAATGTAAATTCAGTTGTGGCCGGCTTGACTGCATGCAGCCTACATAGAGAAAAGTGCGCATGACTGGTTTGGTCGGCCCCAGAGGGCCAACCAAACATTCAGGGCCCACAGCATTGGGCTAGCCACTCCTCCCCTGCTAGCCACTCCTCCCCTGCTATCCAGTAGACTCGCCAAACCGCCTGCCCCCAACCAGGCACTTCTGCTTTCTTGCAGTGCAAGAAGCAGAAACATAAAATGGTAGTTTTACCATTTTATATTTCTGCTTCTTGCACTGCGAGAAAGCAGTGGGGCGACGTTCCTTCGCCCTAATGGAGGGGCCGCCCCTGTGTAAATTTCTCCCATCAGGCAAATGTGCTTGTATAACAGCAGATAACATTCGCAAAGGTTATGCAATGGAGAAAGCATGGCTATGCAAAAAAGTAGGTTTTATTTAACCTTATTTAAACAAAAATTAAGACTTTCATATTTCAAGATCAGAAGATCATATACAGGAGGGGCGTGGCCTGGAGCCCGGCAGAGATGGAGGCGCTGGAGCGAGGATCCCAATCCGATGCGGGTGAATCGTGCCCAGAATGTGCCGTCCGCAACGCTTTGCTGAGAATCCAGTGGGTGAATACTTACTCGCAACAATGTGGTCCCTTTTACTGCTGCTCCGGTGTTTTTGCTGCCAATATCGGACGACGAACGTGCATCTGTGAGGTACGTATATGACGCCGCCATCTTGTTTTAAGCATCCTGACGTGAACGTTTCTCAAGTTTCACAGGAGGTGATTATTTTTATCTTCAGCACACATTTCAGACCCCCTTATTTTTGAGAAGCGCTTTTCCCTTCCCGAGGAGAGGTCCACAGTGGCGTGATAGCCCAGTTTCACCTCACCTTTTTATAAGTGTGAGGTGATGTGGCTACAACCGCCATTTTGTGCTTATGCTTCAACTCTCATTTCATGCGAATTTTCATGCGCATTGATAAAAGGCGCACTGTGCACACTATTATGCATTACGAGGCTCTGCTTGCAATATCCTTCACCTATGCGATGCCTTTTGTATTTAAGCGTTTTATTCTACTTACTCAAGTGATTCAACTGTTTACTCTGTGGTGATATCCAAATAAACTCTGGTCATTTATAGACTCATATTAGTTTATGGATCGCTTTATTTTCAATATATATTTTGAGGCTGTGACCTTGTTCAGCTGTACATTTTTTGTTTGTTTTCTTTATTCAGATATAATGTAAATTCAGTTGTGGCCGGCTTGACTGCATGCAGCCTACATAGAGAAAAGGGAGAGTGCGCATGACTGGTTTGGTCGGCCCCAGAGGGCCAACCAAACATTCAGGGCCCACAGCATTGGGCTAGCCACTCCTCCCCTGCTAGCCACTCCTCCCCTGCTATCCAGTAGACTCGCCAAACCGCCTGCCCCCAACCAGGCACTTCTGCTTTCTTGCAGTGCAAGAAGCAGAAACATAAAATGGTAGTTTTACCATTTTATATTTCTGCTTCTTGCACTGCGAGAAAGCAGTGGGGCGACGTTCCTTCGCCCTAATGGAGGGGCCGCCCCTGTGTAAATTTCTCCCATCAGGCAAATGTGCTTGTATAACAGCAGATAACATTCGCAAAGGTTATGCAATGGAGAAAGCATGGCTATGCAAAAAAGTAGGTTTTATTTAACCTTATTTAAACAAAAATTAAGACTTTCATATTTCAAGATCAGAAGATCATATACAGGAGGGGCGTGGCCTGGAGCCCGGCAGAGATGGAGGCGCTGGAGCGAGGATCCCAATCCGATGCGGGTGAATCGTGCCCAGAATGTGCCGTCCGCAACGCTTTGCTGAGAATCCAGTGGGTGAATACTTACTCGCAACAATGTGGTCCCTTTTACTGCTGCTCCGGTGTTTTTGCTGCCAATATCGGACGACGAACGTGCATCTGTGAGGTACGTATATGACGCCGCCATCTTGTTTTAAGCATCCTGACGTGAACGTTTCTCAAGTTTCACAGGAGGTGATTATTTTTATCTTCAGCACACATTTCAGACCCCCTTATTTTGGAGAAGCGCTTTTCCCTTCCCGAGGAGAGGTCCACAGTGGCGTGATAGCCCAGTTTCACCTCACCTTTTTATAAGTGTGAGGTGATGTGGCTACAACCGCCATTTTGTGCTTATGCTTCAACTCTCATTTCATGCGAATTTTCATGCGCATTGATAAAAGGCGCACTGTGCACACTATTATGCATTACGAGGCTCTGCTTGCAATATCCTTCACCTATGCGATGCCTTTTGTACTTAAGCGTTTTATTCTACTTACTCAAGTGATTCAACTGTTTACTCTGTGGTGATATACAAATAAACTCTGGTCATTTATAGACTCATATTAGTTTATGGATCGCTTTATTTTCAATATATATTTTGAGGCTGTGACCTTGTTCAGCTGTACATTTTTTGTTTGTTTTCTTTATTCAGATATAATGTAAATTCAGTTGTGGCCGGCTTGACTGCATGCAGCCTACATAGAGAAAAGGGAGAGTGCGCATGACTGGTTTGGTCGGCCCCAGAGGGCCAACCAAACATTCAGGGCCCACAGCATTGGGCTAGCCACTCCTCCCCTGCTAGCCACTCCTCCCCTGCTATCCAGTAGACTCGCCAAACCGCCTGCCCCCAACCAGGCACTTCTGCTTTCTTGCAGTGCAAGAAGCAGAAACATAAAATGGTAGTTTTACCATTTTATATTTCTGCTTCTTGCAGTGCGAGAAAGCAGTGGGGCGACGTTCCTTCGCCCTAATGGAGGGGCCGCCCCTGTGTAAATTTCTCCCATCAGGCAAATGTGCTTGTATAACAGCAGATAACATTCGCAAAGGTTATGCAATGGAGAAAGCATGGCTATGCAAAAAAGTAGGTTTTATTTAACCTTATTTAAACAAAAATTAAGACTTTCATATTTCAAGATCAGAAGATCATATAAAGGAGGGGCGTGGCCTGGAGCCCGGCAGAGATGGAGGCGCTGGAGCGAGGATCCCAATCCGATGCGGGTGAATCGTGCCCAGAATGTGCCGTCCGCAACGCTTTGCTGAGAATCCAGTGGGTGAATACTTACTCGCAACGATGTGGTCCCTTTTACTGCTGCTCCGGTGTTTTTGCTGCCAATATCGGACGACGAACGTGCATCTGTGAGGTACGTATATGACGCCACCATCTTGTTTTAAGCATCCTGACGTGAACGTTTCTCAAGTTTCACAGGAGGTGATTATTTTTATCTTCAGCACACATTTCCGACCCCCTTATTTTTAAGAAGCGCTTTTCCCTTCCCGAGGAGAGGTCCACAGTGGCGTGA
The DNA here is from genome assembly GCF_964261635.1 of Lissotriton helveticus. Taxonomy (NCBI): domain Eukaryota; kingdom Metazoa; phylum Chordata; class Amphibia; order Caudata; family Salamandridae; genus Lissotriton; species Lissotriton helveticus. The sequence continues at coordinate 1,043,209,481 of NC_136070.1, read as the reverse complement.
TAGCCCAGTTTCACCTCACCTTTGTATAAGTGTGAGGTGATGTGGCTGCAACCGCCATTTTGTGCTTATGCTTCAACTCTCATTTCATGCGAATTTTCATGCGCATTGATAAAAGGCGCACTGTGCACACTATTATGCATTAGGAGGCTCTTCTTGCAATATCCTTCACCTATGCGATGCCTTTTGTATTTAAGCGTTTTATTCTACTTACTCAAGTGATTCAACTGTTTACTCTGTGGTGATATACAAATAAACTCTGGTCATTTATAGACTCATATTAGTTTATGGATCGCTTTATTTTCAATATATATTTTGAGGCTGTGACCTTGTTCAGCTGTACATTTTTTTCAGCCTGACTTTTCTCCTTTTTTACGAGTTTCCTCATTTTCAAAGTCTATATATGCCTCATGGTTTCTTAATAACACAATTTGATGGGCAGAATAAAAGTCACCCCTTTTACTGGTGTGAAACGAAAGCATGTTTTCATTAAAAACTCAACAATATTTTCTGAATTCTCTAAGCTGGAAGATTTAGGGGTCCTTGATATAAACCAGTGCAACGCAGATATGGAACCCACACAGACAGTAGCAGGAAAGTCCAACATGAAGCGTTTAAAAAAAGACCCTCCCTCACCACCCAAACCGACTTCTCCTGTCTCAATGGAATTAATACTTCAGGAAATAAGAGCTCTCAGACCTTTTGTAGAAGAAATAAACACCAAATTACAGATCCTTTCAGACAACTGGTCGCAGCTGGACGCTAGACTCACAACAGTGGAGCAAAATGTTTCATCTTTTCATGACACCGCCAAGTGTGTTACCTCTTTAAATTCTCAAATCTCATTACTACAAAAACAAGTTGTGGACCTTGAAAATCGAATTAGGAGAAATAACATACGCATCTCTAATTTGGCAGAAAGTATTGAAGGTACAGGTCCCATAACCTACTTTAAATCTTTTTAGAGAAAAGATTCTCCATTTGCCAGAAGGAACTATATTAAACATACAATGCGCTCACAGATTGGGTCGCATTGCTACTAATAACTCATCTTCACAGAGGCCAAGAGGTGTCATTTTGTACTTTCTGGAGTACACTGATTTGTTAAAAGTTCTGGTTGCTGCCCGAGCTATTAAAAAAAGTTCTTGGTCTGGTGCTACATTATTTTTTGCACAGGATTATTCAAAAGCCACTGCATCAAGACATAAAGCCTTCCTAGACATGAGACCAGCTCTTCGTTCCATGGGTGCCAGATACGGCCTCTTCCACCCTTGCTTGTTTAAAGTCACTTACAACAACAAACTACTTCATATGACGATCCAGTGCGGCTACAAAGCTTCATTAATGCGCATATGACAGATCTCATCGATTCTTCAAGACCTTCTTCTTCACATGTTACTTGATTTACTTAAAACGTTACTTTAACTTGTCCTTTTCCTATTTATTGCAGGATTTATGCTGTGTTTATATCTCTATTGGTTGTGCGTTTCAGTGTTATTTCAGAAGTTGTTAACTATTATTACGAGACTCAACTTCTTGAATGTTTTTGTTTAGCATATAAACTAAAGTTAGTCTGATCATCTCATTTCTCTTTTGCTTCCACAGTCACATTTGTATTTTGGCGTGTTCCCCTCCTGGTTCGGTCTAGTCCTCCCTGGACGTCTCGTCTGCTTCCTGTGGTTCCACCTACCCCTCCATTCGTGTTCCCTTCGTGTAGGTATGCCGTTCGTTTTGTCTTTCGTTTTTTTCTTGTTTTTACCTTCCGACTTTGTCATTCCCTACGTTCTTCAGGTTGTTTCTCATATGCCTTTTGTTCTATGTACTGTATTATATTTTTCTACCTCGCTCTTTTACCATCTAATCTCCTCAAATCTTTTCCCACGTATGACTATTTGCTTTCTTCATTTCTGTATCTGTTCATCTAAAGCCTATATTTCTCAATGCTATGAACTTATTTTTCTTCTTCTTATCTCTCATATCTCTCATAACATTAACCAACGTTTTGGCAATGAATTGGACTTTGGTGTTTTAAGTTTGGATCTTTTCATCTTTGATTCTGTTACCTTTTCCTCTCTTTGCTTAATTATTCTCTATATTTCTCAACGCCTTACATTTATCTCATTTTCTTTTCTTTCTTCTTTTTCTTTTAATACTATACAATGTTTTTGTAATGTATCGAACATCTGCACTGCACGCTTGGATCATTCTTATGTTGAGTTTTTTATCGTACAGAATTGGATCAATATTTTTTGTTGTTTTTATCATTCTACATTAATATCTCATGTCCCTTAAATTAGTTTCATGGAACATTAGGGGTCTAAATTCTTCTATCAAGAGACAAAGAGTTATATCACACTTAGCTACGTTGACTGCTGATATTGTTTTCTTGCAGGAAACCCACCTTACAAATATTGAATCTCTAAAATTGAAAAGTGGTTGGGTGGTGACGGCAAGCGAAATGGGGTGATGACACTATGCCTTAAATCCTTACTAGTTACATTGCTATCACAAGAATCAGATGATGAAGGGAGATGGCTCATTGTTAAACTGTTACTAAAAGGTGTTCCAGTTTCTCTTCTTAATGTTTATGCACCTACAGGTGGAGATGCTTCCTTTTGGCCTGCTTTGGCAAAGCATATTTCTCATTGTACTGAAGATAATTTTATTTTGGCTGGAGACTGTAACCACGTTTTTGACCCCTTCTTAGATAGATGTTCAAAAGTATCCTTCATACCTAACAAGTCACATAAATCTTTTACTCACACTATTCATCAACACAAACTACTTGATGCTTGGCGCCTTTGCAACCCAACTACTACAGAATATTCCTTCTATTCCTCAACCCATCATACCCAATCAAGAATTGACTATGTTTTTGTTTCTCACAATATCTCACAGTCCCTCACTCATGCAGAAATTGGCCCTATTCTCTTATCAGACCATGCAACGGTTTCCGTTGGCTATGATATACTCCCCAATAACAATGCTCCTAGAAGATGGCGTTTTAATAATGCACTCCTTTTAGATCCCAAATTCACAACAGCTTTTGTTTCATTTTTTTACGGAATACTTCGAATGGAATAACACAGACTCCGTGTTAGACCTGGCATCATTGGCGTGTGTCTCCCTTCCATTTTTGCTGTTGCCTCATGTATTTTTGCTGGTGTCAGATGCTTTGGGTACCATGCCACTGCTATCCAGTGCCACAGTGCAATCCTCCCTATTGTAAATTGATCAGTGGTTCCATGTTTGGCTATTTAGTTTACTTGTCAGACCCTAGTCTAGTGCACTGAGTGTGCCCTGGGTGTATAATCCAAATGCTGCTGGTGGGCCTGCAGCACTGGTTGTGCCACCCACAGAAGCAGCCTTGTAAAATTTGTCTAAGGTCTGCCATTGCAGAGCCTGCGTGCAGTTTGGTACTGTCATGCTGACTGGGCGAGTGCACCCACTTGCCAGTGCCTAAACCTTCCCTTTTCTTCATATCAGCGACCCCTATGGTAGGCCCCAGGGCAGGGTGCATTGTAAGTATAAGGTAGAACAAGCACTGGTGTGTGTGGCATGTCCTAATAGTGAATTACAGCCATTTTCGTTTTTCACTATTGCAAGGCTATTACAAGGCTACCTGTTCTCCATAAGCCAGAATGGGCTGTTAGATTATTACATGTTTATAATCCTAACAGACTCAGAGAACATGGTAGAAATTCGAGTTTAGTATGACTGAACTCAAAATAATAAAATACATCTTTTAGTGAAGTTGATTTTAACATTCTGTGTTTGCAAATACCACTTTTAGAAAGTAGGTATTTGCTTGTCTAACCATTCAAACCTGCCTCTGCTAGGTTGTGTATTCCTTTGTCTGATTTTGTGAGTGACAGGGCGGGGGGATTTCAAGAGACAGGCTGAGTCACGCAGTGGTGAATAGAGAGATCTGCATCTAGATGGGAGGGAGGAGTTGCACCTGAACCTTGAATAGGGCTGTGCCTGCCTTCCACAATGCTGCCCCCCCCAGGGGAGCAACTGATGTCTCTGCCCTGTACACTGAAAGAAGAGAAGGAGTCCTGTAAACAAAGTGCTCCAGGACTGTACTTGCCTTCCACAATGCTGGCTCCACCTCCTGTGGGGCGTCTGATGTGCCTGCCCTGCACTGTGAAAGGAAAGGAGAAGTCTGGTAAATAGAGTGCCTCAGAACAGGTTTGGACTGGGCAAATGCCCCTCTCCCCTCATAGAACAAAGGATTTGGGGGTATAAATATTGGGACCCTGATCCCATGAAATTAGATCACTTTTGGACTACAATAAGAAACCTTTACTGAGGAGAGGAACCTGAAGAAACTGAGGAGAGACTATTTCCAAGCTGAAGTGCTGCTTGGGGGATTGGAAGGATCTCCAGAGGCTTGGAAAAGAGCTTGCCTCCTGCTGAAGTGTCAGGGACAACAGACTTCAACCCCCAGCGCCCCAGAGTTATTTTGGAAGTGCCTGCTGCTGTTTTGGGCCTTCTGAGGAACTGCGTGTCGCAAGGAGCTGGATGCGCGACTCAATGAGAAGAAGCGTGTCGCCGTCGCTGTGCCCACAGTCGCAACTCCGAAGGAGGGTGTCGCCGCTGGAACTGTCGCACTGCACCACATCAGAGAGAAGCGTGCCACAACAAGGTCGGAGCATGTCGCCATCGCTGTCCCTGCCGTCGCAACTCCAAAGGAGGGTGTTGATGCTGGAACTGTCGCACAGCACCGCATTGACCAAGAGCACCTCGCATCCCCGAGAAGCGTGCCGCTGTCGGAGCTGCTGCCGTCGCATCATCAGGGTGTCGCCGCTGAAGTTGTCGCATCGAGCGGAAGCTTCATGCATTGTGGGAGAAGAGCGTCGCCACTGGAGCTGCTGCCTTTGCATCGTCAGGGTGTCGCCACTGCAGTCCACGCATCGAACCGAGAACTTCTGGCATCCCCGAGAAGCGTCCAGCATCTGGAAGATCTTAAAGTCTTTATTTCTTTGCACCTGAATTTGCCGCATTTCCCTCGCTGCGACATTACTTTCCGTGGAAGAGCAACGCAACTTAAGGTACATTGACGAAAAGTGTCGCATCTAAGAACTGAACTGACTAAGATTAAATCTACCATCTTAAAGTAATAGTATTGTGTATTTTTGTCGTTTATGGTCTTGTGGTAACTCTATATAAAGTATACTTATTTTTGATCTAAAACCTGTGTGGTGTCCATTTGTAGTGTTGTCACTGGGTTACTGAATGTGGCCTCAAATGCTGAACACACAACGCCTCTGAGATAAGCCTTTTACTGCTGGTGCCAAGCTACCAAGGGGGTGAGCAGGGGTTATTTTAGGAGTGTAATCCCCTTATCCTGACTAGAGGCGAGGGTCCCTATTTGTCGTAAGTACCTACCTGTGCCAACTAGAGACCCCCAAATCTAACACTCCTTATCTCCCCCAATCATTTGGGATGCCTTTAAGGCATCATCAAGAGATTTTATTTTAAGTTTTGTGGCAAAGAAACGAAAAGTTGCGCATAAAATTACTAAAGATCTTCTTCAAGACATTAAAGCATTAGAACATTCATATTATACATCACACTCAGAAGACTGTTTAAAGACTCTCATGAACGCTAACCTGAAGTTTAACAAAAAATCAACAGAAGATGCTTCACTTTATTTATTAAAGTCCAGCGCAAAATTTTACGGAGGCAAAAATAAGGCAGGAAAAATGTAAGCCAATTACTTAAAAATTCGCCAAAACAGACTAAACATTGAATCTGTCTTCGATGAGCAATCAGTCTTAAAATTTAAGGATGTTGAAATTTTACACAAATTATTTCTCTTTTATAAATCTTTATACTCATCAGAAACCCACCCTACAGATCATTTACTATTGCAATTCTTCTCTAACATCCAGAAACCTCAACAAACCCCTTTGGATCTTTCCCCCCTTAGAATCTGACCTTTCCCAGCATGAACTTCTAAAAGCCCTTCAAAATCTTAAAAAAGATAAAGCTCCTGGTCCAGATGGCTTTACCGTTGAATTTCATACCCATTTTTCTGCGCTTTTAATACCCAAATTACATTCACCTATAAACTTCTTTTGCACCTCAAATATCTCTTCTGGATCATTTTCCGAAGCTCATATCTGTCTTATCTCTAAAGAAGGTAAAGACTCTAAATATTGTAAAAACTACAGACCTATTTCGCTGGTCAATATTGACTATAACATTTTTTCTAAAGCCTTAGCTATACGTCTTGACTCTTACCTCCCAAAGTTACTAGGTAAGGAAGAATCTGGCTTTGTCAAAGGGCGGGTCATTACAGACAACACACAACTCTTTTTCGATATCTTATCTAAATCTTCGCATCTTGATCATCCTTTGGCGGCAATTGCATTGGATGCCGAATGGAAATATTTATTTTATACCTTTCAATGGTTTGGATTTGGCCCTAATTTCATAAATTTACTTTCCCTTCTCTACTCTAATCCTCGCACAGCAATCTGTGCTAATCGCTTAATTTCCTCATTTTTTTATATAGGTAGAGGGGTACGCCAGGGCTGTCCTCTTTCTCCTTTTCTTTTTAACTTGGCCCTAGAGCCATTTTTATCCAAATTACGTCAAAACCCAAACATTTATGGATTTCAAACACCAAATGTCCACGTCAAACTTGCAGCATATGCTGATGACAGTCTCCTTTTTATGTCCAAGACAGAAGAATCAATTCCAGCTTTTTTATCGGAGGTGGAATCGTATTCACTTATTTCTGGATACAAATTAAATAACGATAAATGCGAAATACTACCTCTAACAAAACACACTTTTAGCTCACAATTTCAAACCTCTCAATTTAAATGGAGTTCTAATCATATTAAATATTTAAGTTTACATTTTGCACCCTCACTCTCAGAAACAGTAACTTTATGCATTAATAAGTGCATTCAAAAGATCACAGAACTGACTTCTAAATGGCATCCACTTTATTTGTCTTGGTGGGGCCGCTAGGTCACCATAAAGATGATGTTATCACCCATAGTATTATACACTATCTCGAATATCCCAATTCCCATTACTTCCAAATTAATTGAAAAAACTAATTCAATTTTATCCTCTTTCTTATGGAATAACAACGAATCTCGAATGTCTGTATCAAAACTAATCCATCCTAAAACAGAGGGTGGAGTTAACTTTCCAGATTTCCAGGCCTATCACAAAGCTTTCTTACTGCGCCAGGCCTCTCTGTGGTTGCTTGACACTGCAGATGACTGCCCTCTCTGGACTTCAATTGAGCGTCTGTTCATGTCTCCTTACTCATTTTGTGAATATCTTTTTTTTTCACGTAAGCCACAATCAATTTCTACTCCTGTACTGAATTATACTTCCAAATTGCTTGATTTACCTTCTCACTCCACTCTGGATTCTAAGGATTCCTTTTTGAACTACCCAATTTGGCATAATAAAGATTTATTGATCCATAATAGGCCCTTTTATTGGAAGACTTGGAGAGACAGGGGTTTGCTATGGATTCATCAATTATACTTAAATTCAGACTTTTTGCTTTTTGTTACACTCAAAAAGGTTTTTAATTTACTGTCTTCCTTTATTCACAAATATAACATACTTAAACAAGCCGTATTGGATGCATTTTCCCATATCCCCGACATGCCTGTTAGCTCCAATAACGCAGAACCCTCTTTACGACTTCATGCCCTCTTAATGTCCAAACCCAAAGCCTCTACTATTTACAAACACCTACAAGGCATTGACATTGATAGACAGAAAACAAAAACTGAAGAGGCTTGGGAAAAAGACTTTGCGGTATGCTGGTCTCTCTCACTTTGGAAAGGAATTTCGTCCGAAATTCGTAAGGCCTCTAGAGCAGCAAACACCACACAAACACTATTCTTTGTTTACACTAGACTTTTATTCATGCCAGCCATTTTATGTAAGTGTTTTTCAGCCACTCCGGACACATGTTGGACATGCTCTTCACCCAACGCTGATCTATTTCACATGTTATTCATCTGTCCACAAGTACAAACTTTTTGGAAGAAGTATGGTCACAAATCAACTTGATATATCAATCTACATTTCCTTTTTCTGTTACTCATATCTTCTTGGGTATTCTCTCTTCTATTTGGGACAAGGTCTCACTTAATGTCAAGCCTATTGATTTATTGTTAGCGATTGCTTTTCAACACATTACTGTTAATTGGAAAGACTCCTCGAAGATTTCATACAGAGCTTGGTGGTACACTGTGTGTCATAATAATAGGCTGGATACTGGCTTTGTATACCCACCTCAATTGGCTACAAAGCGTGTTGATTTGTGGTCACCTGTTACGACATTTATTGATGAAAGTGCCAAGAGATGTTCTTTACCAATACCGTCTCAACAGGAGGTTCCCAAGCCACCCTGGCAGTTCCATAAGTTTCTTGGATATCTCTTACAGTGAATATGTGTTTCATTTAATGTATACTGTTTTTTATTATGTTTCACTTCTGTATTATCCGTCCAATTCCTTTACCTTGTAAACAACAAGTTTGAAATGTGAGGTTGTAAGATTTATAACGCATATTTTGTATGTTTACCTTGTCTTCTTCTCAATAAAATTATTTTAACTTAAAAAAGAAGATCATATACAGGACAACCATTGTTAAGTCTATTTTTCTTAGTGGAAGTATTTACTAGAAGCACTATGGGCTGAATACTCCACAGTTCAGATGACATACAATTGTTTTGTTTTTTATCAGCCTGTATTTGCTGCCTAAGAGACAGCCTGGGGATCTAATGATCATGTGTTTCAAGAGCAGCAGGGCCACATACATGGGTTGGCTATCGGTCTATTGAAACGACGCCCAGATGCTTGGAGCTAGCTCATCATGGTTCCGGTTAATGGTGACTGTGTCTATTTGACCACTCTCTGCTATGCTGTGTGGGGTGGCCTTCCCTTGATAGGTATGGAGTTCCAAAACACAGTGAATGAAGCCGCTTACCAAGCCTTCTCCACCAATAGGGTGGGATCATTACCTAAGAGGTAATTTAAAAAACTCCTGCTGGCTGCTTGGAGGCAGAGTGATTGACAGTGTCTGTAGGAAGCTGGCTTTCTATATAGTGTGCTAAAAAGGAGTACACTGTGCAGAGAGTCCAGTGGGTTTCCAATTGGTTTACAAAGGTAAAAGTAGATAATACTAACAATCTCTTTTGTGGTAGTGCGGGCAAGGAGTTAGGCTTATCAGAAGGTAGTGCTAAGCATGTGTTGTACTCACAGAGGCAATAAAGGAGTCACACCTTAAAAAATCTGAGACCAAATTAGAAAAATAACACTTTTTTATATATATATTTCAAACTCAAAAACTTTGTTTCAAGTTAAGTACAGTTTTCGATAAAAATATGCACAGGTAAGTAAACATTTCAGACCAATGCGCTTTTGCACTCAAGGCAATCCCATGAGAGGAAATGTCAAAGTTGCATAAAGGTAAGTACAATTGGTTTCAGGGGTTCACCTTCTGGGTTTGGAATAGCAGTGGGCCAAGGTTAAAAGTACTCCAGTAGTTCTGCAGGAACTACACAGGTTCTACCAGGAGCAGGATACTGATGAGACTGCTAGCTGGTGCTATGGATAAGGGGGGCCACCTGAAAAGAGGCTGCACAGGGGGACTTGTGGGCAAGTGTGAGGGCTCCCAAATGGGGGCTCAGGTGAAAAGGGTCTTGGAACACAGTCGCACTGCCGGTTTATCGGGTCCTTGGCCGGGAGGCTCGAGAGCAGAGTGGTTAGACCATCTGGGCTGGTGCACAAAGATGCACCTCGTGGTCAGGGACGAAGAGCTGAGTGAGGAGAAATCAAGGCAGCTGGGCCACTCTTAAAGTGTATCTCAGTGATTCTGACATACCTCAACAGCTGCTTGATCCTGGTGCAGTTTGAATCTGGACTGGGCACTCACAGTCGGTGTTTGGTGCAGGGTGTCCGGTACCCGGGGGGGGGGGGGGTACGGCTCTGGTTGGTCCTGCTGTCTTCATGCTCGATGGGGGAGTCAGATTTGACTTTCCCGAGCTTGAGAACCTTCTCCTGGTTGTCTGGGGCATTGGCCTGGGAGCTGCAAGGCGCTGGACTGGACTCTGCTTGTCGGTGCCTGCGGACTGCAGTGGAGTAGATCCTCTCCTCCAAGGGAGACGTTCGGTGTTTGTTGAAGTGCTGGCAGGCTACCCAAGGCTTTGGTAGTTCCCAAGCTCACAAGACAAGTCACTCTGTCACAATTTTCGAGAGAGGATTGAGGTTGGCAGGATTTTGCACTAAAATCCAAAATTCTGCGGCTTTTCTCGCCAGGCAGTGACTCTTCTATGTCCTTCTTCTGTTGATCCATCGAATCTGAGTTCTTGGGTTCAGGGGTGCCAACTGAACACTCAATTTAGGGGTGTTTACGGGGAGTGACAGGAAGTAGCCAATGCACTACCTACAGTAGGTTGTCTACACTGTCTATATAACCACTGCCTGTCTGAAGTGAGCATAACCCTGACCCTAGAAGGCTAATTCCTGCCAAACCAACATGGAAGAATCTGAAAAGTGGGGCCCACATAAGTTGGCCCGCCTTAGGGGCGGAGCTGGCTGAATGTGGGCACACCTTCTAATCTAATTAATTTCCCCTCCTGTCTTGCCGCCAAAAAGTGTTCATCGGGATGGGGGTGGGCACCTCCACAATATGTAGAGGCCCGGAGTCACATAACAAAGGCAGCAGGTCCTTCGAAGCTTCCCGCCCTGCAATATCCATCCTGCTTGGAGAAGATGTGAACAACTTCACCAAGAGCAGGCTATGATCCCAACCTCCGAGAGCGAAGGCTCTCACCTCAGGAGGTCAAAATCCTGTCTATGGTGGCTGGCTGGTCGAGACCAGTCAGTCAACACACTAGTAGTCATAGGTTTTCAGGGGGCCCCTCTAAGATGTCCTCTGTGTACATTGATTAATAAATCCAGCACTAGCGTTAGTGTAGGTTTATTAAGATGAGGTGTTTGGTACCAAATAACTTGGTGTACAGTAAAACCATCATGTAGCTGGGGAACTCTTAATCACGAATGTCCAGCCCATGTACTCATCATGGCTTCCCAACGCACTCGTAATATCTAAGAGTGAACTTAGATATCATGGGGAAAGATCCACTCAGGCACATATACCCACACACGGGTAGAGGGCACCCTGCCTTCGGGCTGTAAGGCCTGCCATAGGGGTGACTTGCCTATACCACATTCAGTGCTTTGCTGGCAAGCCACACCATCTCGACTCTTCGGTTTTCTTTGCATAAAGACACATAGGCTGCAGTGGCAGTTTGCATGAGCTTGGTGAGGGGTTCCCTCGGGTGGCACAATTCATGTTACAGCCCTTAAGGACCTCTTTAGGGCTAATGCCGGAGTACTTACTAATGACTTACAGGGGATGCCAAAGGGGTGCCAATTGTGGAACAATTGTACAGCTTAGGAAAAGAACACTGGTGCTAGGGACCTGGTTAGCGGGGACTTGGTTTGCAGGAACCCAGCACATGTTCAGTCAAAGTCGCACCAGATACCAGGCAAAAAGTGGTGGTAACCACGTCAAAAGAGGCACTTTCCAACAGTTTCTCTGTAATGTTATGCACTCAGGCCATAATTCCATATTTCCTCTGCCAGGGTTTATAATTGGAATAGGTTTATAGAGATTTGGATCCAGCCCACCCAATCACCTCCATAGCTATGCTCATGGCAGGCATAATGCAACACACCAAACAGGCCTGCAAGAGCTCACCAATTTCAAACAATGTAATTTTTCTTCACGTGCCCGGTGGAAACACTCTGAAGCAGGGTTTGCTAGGCCACACGCTAAACAGTCTGTCTTGCCCTGCCATGGCCCAACATTGTAGCACTTGCACGAAGTCATCGTTACAAATGTGTGAATGAAAAAATAGGGAATCATTTTAATTGTAATTAATCGTGTGAATAAAACTGTTCAAGCAATTGATGTTGCCTCACACACCAAGATCGGGAAGAAAACGTTTTTTGAATGTCTCTAAAGCTTCTGTTTCCACTTGTGATATTCAAAAGGCATGTTTTAAGTGCTTCTTTTATGATACTCCAGCTGCTGTGACTATCCCTGATACTCTTTGCCAAGAGAGTCACTTGAGTGCCATGAGAAGCAGCTGTGTTTAGCAAAATCAAAGTGAAACAGAGTTGCAATTGTTCTTAAAGTAGTTCTGAAATCATGGACTGTCGAATAGGTCTGGTGAATTGTATTGTCCTGATGCTTTATACCTTTAAGATCTTTGCAGAGTTCTAGCTGAATACTTCTGTGTGACTTGACAAGATCCCAAGGTTGACCGACCGGCAGCTGGAAAAGGTCCTTCCTGTGGAAGGATGCCCTGGATTGTTCTCAGCGGCAGCTGCTCTCAATCGCAAGTGGTGGGGAAGTAGGGAGAAATTCTTTAAAAAAAACACAGACAAAATAATGCAAGAAAAAAATAAAAGAGTACTTACCTGCCCCTGCCGGACGCCGCCTTGCTCCTCTGATCCTGTCCCAATCCTCGCCTCCCGTACATTCGCGAACTGCTGCACACTAGGTAGACTCCCAGATGCCAATCCAGATGCTGCTCTCATGCTGGGAATACCTGGGCCATATTATCAAGCAAAGGCGATACATTATCGCCGCTTTTATCGGCAGGAAACTGCCGCTAATATGGCGATAATGGGCTTGATAATATGCCCTTGTGAATTCTCATAGAAGCCCATGTTGTGGTGTTTCTTTGTGGAAAAAGTGACTAATATTTACCGCTCCTTCCCTAGTACTACGCTGGTAAGTGAGGACCTGGTCCCCATTTCATGTACTAATGTGATTTTATCGACACTTTCAGTTCTCTCGGAGGAGGAGTTTGATAAACTGGCGGTTAAAGTGAAATCTGGATCTCCTGTGGATCCACTTAGACCTGCCCAACTCAAAGACTCAGCTGCCTTCTGCTTACCCCCTATTCATCATCTTATAAATCTATCCTCTTCGGGTAAAGTCCCTTTGAGATGGAAACAAGCTCCCGTCACTCCCATCCTGAAAAAACCGTCACTGGACCCTCTCAAACTCGAGAATTACCGTCCAATCTCCCTCCTCCCGTGGGCTGCGAAGGTGGCATAAGCCCATGTCAATGGCATTCTGTCCAATCATCTTCAGTCCGCTAACATTCTGAACCCTTCGCAGAATGGCTTCCGTGCTGGGCACAGCACTGAGACCGCAATTCTCTCCATGGTTGGACACCTGCGCGCAGTGCTAGATGCGGGTCAAACGGCGGCTCTGGTACTATTGGATCTCAGTGCCGCCTTTGACACTGTTTCTCACGCAATACTTCTGCAGCGGCTGGGAGAGGCGGGCATCAAGGGTCTGGCGCTGGAATGGTTTCAATCGTTTCCTTTCGATCGTACCTTTCGGGTTTCTACACCTCCCTTCGAGTCCAAATCCCACCTCATCGAACAGGGAGTCCCGCAGGGATCAGCATTGAGCCCCACGCTTTTCAATCTTTATGTGCGGCCGCTGGCTGCCGTTGCCAAGCGTTGGGACCTTACGATGGTGTCCTACGCTGACGACACGCAGCTTGCGGTTGCACTTAGTGGGGACTCTGACCCTGAGGCCTCCAACTTCCGTGAGGGTCTCAGTGCGGTGGCAGGATGGATGACGGCTAATTGCCTGCAGCTCAATGCGAAAAAACCGAGGTATTGATTGTGGGCAAACAGAGTAATCTTTGGGGTGATAAGTGGTGGCCAGCTGATCTGGGCCCTACCCCTACTCCGGTTGTCGAGGTGAAAAATCTGGGCGTTTGGCTGGACTCTACGCTTAGTTTTTCCTGCCATACAAAAAAAGTAGCTGCGACCTGTTTTGGTATCTTACGTGGGCTTAGGCCGGTGTTGAAATTTTTTGATGCTCCTACTCGACAACTGATAATTCAGGCAGTTATACTGTCTAGGCTCGATTATGCAAGCTCGCTGTTGCTTGGAGGCAATCAGGACGAAATTACGAGATTGCAGCACGTTCAGAACGCTGCAGCTAGGGCTCTAGTCGGTCTCCCCAGATTCTGTTCTGTTAGAAGTACTATTTTCAAGCTCCACTGGCTGCCTGTGCTTCAGAGGATAGAATTTAAGACCTTATGTCTTTCTTTTAAGATATTGAAACTTGCTTCTCCTCAGATACTAGAGCATCTCATTATCCCTTACATTCCTTCCTGTCAGCTGAGATCATGTGGACAAAATTTACTGTGGTTCCTCGCTTTTTGAGAATTAGGTCCGGCGGTCGCTCTTTTAGAGTGCTTACCCCCAAACTTTGGAACTCTCTTCTTGCCCATGTTCGTGCCCTTGATGATCTTCTGACATTTAGGAAAGCTGTTAAAACTTATATCTTCCCAAATAGCTGCTAGTTTTCTTCTATTTGATCCATTCTGTTGCTCTGTTCGTGTTGTGTTCCTTTCCAGGCGCAGCGCCGGGACGCCCCTTAGCTGGGGCAGCTGTGCGCTTAAAAATGGAGTTAACATAACATAACATAACATAACATTATCAAGCCCATTATCACCGTTTTAGAGGCAGTTTCCTGACGATAAAAGCGGCGATAATGTATCGCCCTTGCTTGATAATATGGACCACTATTCCTAGCATGGGAGAAGCGCTGGGATTGGTCTGAGCAGCCTGGTTTGGTGCTCAGACACGGCCTGGAGCCTGCGTCAGTTCTCCACCTGGCTGTGCAACACAGCACTGTTGGAGAACTGCTACGTACGCATGTTGGATTCCCGATGCTTAGGCAGCTGGCCAAACAGACATGCGCAATTAGCACTACACATCACTCATCCTCCCTGCTCCTGACTCTCGACACGATGCCCCCGCCCCTCCCTAAGACTCGGCTGGCTCTGTGAAAAATAGTTTTCTTATCATTTTATTTTTCACTTTTGCCTCTGCTGTCTGTCAGTAGAGGGGCGATGCTCATTCACCATAACAGAGGAACCACCCCTGATTCTGTAATAAACTCATCAGACGTCTTGTGATGTGTGGTATAGACACTAAATGGAAGTTGATTCATCAAGATGCCCAGGCTAGCCAAAGTGATTAGAGATAATGGGGTATCCCAGTAACCCTCAGAACCTGGGTATTAAAGTTAAACAAAAACAATTGGTTCTGTCGGATGTAAGTAAATTTCTTTGCTATATTCGTGAATATAATTATTCTTTATATAATTCACTCAGTCAGCATTTACAGTATGATATGAAAGGACACACACAACAATTCTCATTTTGAAAAGTTCTTCTTATTATAGAAATCTTACATGTATCACTCAATTTGTAAAAAGTGGCTGTCAGGGACAGAAATGACATAAAATCACATACAGGGTGAAATATTTAGTCACTAGTAGTGACAGGTGATGACAGTGCTATACAAGAATAAGTGAAGATGACATATTTAGAAATATGGGAAAACATAAATTTTCATCAGTCCATTTTTATGAAGAATTAGTCACAACAATCATATTATTTTCTTTTTTCTTGTGATGTGACTTATGATGGACGGATTGACAAAAGTAACGTCGACGTTTCGACCCTAGATGTTAGTGCAGAATTATTTGCATCTGGAGCGGGTCTTCATCAGGACAATAGGAAAACGACAGCCTGAGAACGTGAATAGCTAGAAGTATCTTCAATAGCCATTGGAGGATTCGGTGTCAGCCGACTCCCTTTTGGAGATATCCTAACACGGAAGATTCTTGAGCAATTAATGCAGGTTTTCTTCACCAGCCGGTGGAGAAATTTGAGGCATGTGTCGCCGTAGCGATCACTTTGGAGAGCTGTAGTGGGACGTCTGAATTTGTCTCAGCCTGGCAGTGAATGGCTAGCTGAGACGAATTCAGACGTCCCACTACAGCTTCTCCAAAGTGATCGCTACGGCGGCACATACCTCAAATTTCTCCACCGGCTGGTGAAGAAAACCTGCATTAATTGCTCAAGAATCTTCTGTGTTAGGATATCTCCAAAAGGGTGTCGGCTGACACCGAATCCTCCAACGGCTATTGAAGATACTTCTAGCTATTCACGTTCTCAGGCTGTCGTTTTCTTATTGTCCTGATGAAGACCCGCTCCAGATGTAAATAATTCTGCACTAACATCTAGGGTCGAAACGTCGACGTTACTTTTGTCAATCCGTCCATCATAAGTCACAACACAAGAAAAAAGAAAATAATATGATTGTTGTGACTAATTCTTCATAATAAATGGACTGATGAAAATGTATGTTTTTCCATATTTCTAAATATGTCATCTTCACTTATTCTTGTATAGCACGGTCATCACCTGTCACTACTAGTCACTAAATATTTCACCCTGTATGTGATTTTATGTAATTTCTGTCCCTGACAGCCACTTTTTACAAATTGAGTGATACATGTAAGATTTCTATAATAAGAAGACTATTTCATAATGAGAATTGCTGTGTGTGTCCTTACATATCATACCGTAAATGCTGACTGAGTGAATTATATAAAGAATAATTATATTCACGAATATAGTAAAGAAATTGACTCACATCCGACAGAACCAGGCTAGCCAAAGTGACATTGCACACTTTTTGAATTTCAGTTAGATCACAGGACCTATCCTTCCTTTACACATTCAAATGCTTTTCGCTGCTTCTGGACGAGTTGGGGAAATTACAGAAAGTAAACAGGGATTTTGGAGCCCTCGTTGCTTTGTTTTTCCTTCAATTGTTTTCATGACACCTGAGACAAGGGAGGTAAGGACACCACCTGGGTTATGAAAGTTCTAGCCACAGGTAACCACTACAACTCTTGGCTATGACTTATTGATATCCATGTTCGAAATATATTTTCCTTTTTAATTGTTCTTTTTTTACAAATTGTTTGACTTTTGGGAAGAAAGAGAACCATTAAAAGAGGACCGGATATTTTCTTCTTTATCCAAACTTTTAAAATAGATATTTTCATGCTTAGAAAGTAAATCCATGCAACTGTCTAATGTTCAAAGGTGAGCGTGCCTGATTTCAATATTCGAAACATTTGCTATTTACACGCAACCAAGGGGCAAATAACTTATAACAAGTGACTGCGTACTTTTTCTCTAGTTAGTATAGTAGTGGAATCAATATCCGTGATCTATCTGCACCCACAACTCCAGGCGCTCTGCCACTGCAGTCCAACAAGAGAATACCTTTACCTGTGTCTGAAAGAACCAGAGAATAAATTAGGGTAAACTTCCGAGCAGACAAAAGCAGCTCTGACATTTAACTGGTGTCTGATGTACAAAAACATTGCTCTTTTAATATCACGTTCTGGCCTACACACTTTCTTAGGTGCTACCGCGACATGAAAGGAGGAACTGGTTGACTAGGTGAACACACAGTTTAGGTTCACCAGCATCTCGGCCGATGGACTGCCCAACTTTCGTTACAAAATGTGGACTCGTTAATGTGTTAAGGGGAAGTTTCCAGCTGGTCGTGGGCCAGAGTTCGAAGCAACCCCTCTGTGGAAAGTATCCTTTCTTTTTTTGTTTGCTGATGTTGGCTGTTTACAGTAAGACTTGATATAGGTCCATTGGGAGGAGATGAGTTCAGCCAGGGGCAATTTGACTGTGAACATCACACTCTTGTTCTGCTCTGTAATCCATACTAATATTATAAAGAGAGAGCCCAAACCTTTGAGGCGGGTAATCTCAGTAACCACAGCACCAATCAATCACAACACCCAATACAGCGTTGGAAAGGGCAGTTGCAGCAGAAGGACATAGGCTATGCAGACGGCCACCATATATATATATTTTTTTGCAGAGTTTTATATAGCGTGAACTTGACACAAACTGATCAGGTATCAGAGCGCTTTACATGTATGCGAGAAAGAAGGGGGTACCCCCGACTATAGTTCCTAATTCGGGATATACAAATCAGTTGAAATAACAATTAATTAGGAACAAAGGTAATTAGTGGACATGAACTGACATCAGACAATGAGGAATGTATCTAAGCAAGATGCATGGTACAAAAATATATATTTTATTTTTTGTTATTCAAATATCATTTAAAAAGCAATAATTTTTGTCTCCTATATATATGTGATGAACAATCTACATATATGAAATGCTGTACACATTAGTTCATTTCCATTAGTCGTACATTGCATTACAATTCATTGTGTGGAGATTTTATTTTGGATATTAATCCAACTAAACAATTCAATCTAAAAACATGGCTAAAGGTTACTACGCGCGTTTCGGCTGTGAGCCTTCATCAGGAAGCCATGAATATTCCAAATGAACCTGAGGGTCAAATGATGAAATGGAGAGCAGCCTTTGAAGGGTATGTTGTTACTGTGCGATATGGGCTTATTCTGTAGAGTTCGGTATCTCAGGAGCCATAAGTAATAATGTTCCAAACGTGATTGACTGGGGTTTGATTCTGTGTACTCAGTCCGTCACGTGTTCCGATGTTGGAGTCTGTGAAGCTGGAATCGCAATCTACGGTTTTGAATAAAGGTGCAGCTCCTATGACAGGATTATCTGCATAGACGATCCGCCGGCTGTTGCTATAGTGGGGTCTTTAGGTCGGGAGCTTCTATCAGCAATGTAGATAGGGTACAAATTCCGTGGTAGGATTGATCTGATTTAAGGGTCCCGTATGCGATCCAATAATGGAGTGATCTGGCGTCTCGGTAGTACATCCGGGTGAGGAGCGCTTTACATACCACCAGTTATGTTACATGAGGACACACATTCATTTTTGTTAGGCACGGGGAGATTAAGTGATTTGCCCAGAATCACAGGATGTTTGGCGTCGTTACCAATACTCGAACCCAGATCCCCAGGTCCGAGGTCGAGCGCCTTAGCCGTTAGGCCAACTCCTCTATACATTTAAAACGTAAAAGAACCGTGCCAGCAAAGTAGTCCCTTGTGGGAGTGTCTGCGTTGTGCTGTGGGCGTGGGCTGGGGGCGTGTGGTACGGCCATCACATCGTAGGCTGTGGGCGTGTGCTGGGGACGTGACAAACGCTGGGGTCGTGACAAACGCTGGGGGCGTGTGTCCGCCCTTCATGCCATGTGAGTCGTACATACAAGTGCCAATTATGTTGCTGCGCAGCATCAAGGGGCATGCTGGGGGCGTGAGAAACGATGGGGGTGTGTGCTACGTTCGGCCCTTCATGCCATGTGGGTCGTACAGCCTCTCCTGCGCGCTGTTACTGAACTCTCTCATTCAACGAAATTACACGCGCCTACTACCATCAACCAGGGCTCTAGCCGGGCTCAGGCGGCGGATCAGTACACTAATTATATGCGCCTGATAACATCAACCAGGGCTGCAGCTGGGCCTCAAGCGGGGGAACACGCGCCTGCTAACATCAAACAGGCCTGCAGCTGGGCCTCCAGCGGGGGAACACGCAAATGAGCGTGTCTGCGGGGACAATTACTGCAGCCTCTCCTACTCGCTGTCACTCAACTCTCTCATTAAACGGATTTACCCGCGGCTTATATCTCTCTCATTCAACGACATTACACGCGCCTACTAACATCAACCAGGGCTGTAGCCGGGCTCAGGCGGCGGATCACTACACCAATTACATGCGCCTGCTAACATCAACCAGGGCTGCAGCTGGGCCTTCTCCGTCCCTATTCTAATAAAACAAAAAATGTTGTCTACCGCAAGATTTTAAAATAAATTGTCCTTGCCAAATACACACATTACACACATTCTATTTCATACCCGGACAACATCGGGACGGGCTGCTAGTAGGTAATATAAAGCATGGAAAAAAACATTACATGAATACATTTTGTTGTCAGATAGTAGCTTCTGTGGATGTTATGTGTTGAGCACGCTTTGCGTCTGCGTCACAGCGCAGGCTCTAGTGGTAATGTAGCTTCTGCAGCTAGATCGCATGCAAAATGGAGAACATTCTGCTGTGCACTGTTTGTTTGCTTCTTGTGTAGTACCTAAAGATTGTTGCATTATAACTGGTTGTGGGCGATAAACTCCACCCACCGGCGGAGTTTCTGGAGTCTTGTCCACTCTGTGCTACACTTGAAATGTCGAGTTCCTGCAAAACTCCTCAACCACCGTGTGGCAGAGATTTTTCTGGTGTAAACCTCTCCAAGGTGAAGTTGGTGTGTGAGAATTTGCATCCCCTAGTGTGATTCTCGATCGATCGCTACTCGCTGAGGATTTCTCAACGCAGGCAGTCGCTGCAGTTCAGGACCTTTCACGTTGAAAAAACTGGCGCCACACGTCAGCTAACTCTGTAGTCATGCAACCCACAACACACCGCACTCGTGTCCGCTTTCCCCCTTTCTTTTTCTCATCTTTCGTCCTACTTACCTCTACACACTATCTCTTCCGCCCGACGGGGGCAACGCACATGTACCTGTTTGTAACGCCAAGGTTTCAAGCTGTTTTATGTATAACCATCACTCTAGCGCCTTAGCAAGCCAGTTTGTATCATTATCCATGCGTGTAACAACAGCGAACCAGTATTGCCTTAGTTTCAGCTTACTCTGTACTGTTTTGTAAAAATTCTTCTAATAAAATCCCTTGAATTATAAAAAAACTGCAGTTCTGGTACAAAATCTACTCGAGCAGCAGAAAGAAGAAGCACCCTCAGGCACGCAGCTTGATGCCATCTGAAATGATTTTACAGCGCAGACCAAATTCCTGGCACTAAAAATCAGTGCGAGAAGCGCAGCGTGTGGAACTCTGCCCGCTTGCGGGACTCCGCAGTATCTTGCAGAGTATTTATGTAACTCAGTGGAATTCTGTGCAGTGAAACTACGTGTATTCCGCCCAACCCTAATTGTAGCAAGCATTATACACATTACTGTATTTGTGCTGGGTTAGCATAATACAAATTTGAATAGAAGCTTTTTTTCCACTCTTAATATATTGATGATGAAATTAAAGTTGAGACAAAACCAGTTTACTGTGGTTCATGTTATGAAGACAGCACAATCAAAATTAGTTTACTTCATTTCTTTTGGAAGAGAGGCTATTGATGATTGAGGTTTTTCTTTCTTCAAAACTATGCCTGGGCGTATTTTGCAGAAGTTCTGCTATGCGAAACTCCACAAAGTACAAAAAAACCTCCCCCGCACTACGTGGAGCTCCGCAAGCAGAGGAGTGCGTTAGATAAATGCTATTGTGTTGTTATTTTCAGTGCCAGGTGCTTATCAGCTCTGTGCAATCATGGCGAACAGCTCCATAAAAACCACGAGCGGGCGCTGCTTTCTTCTGCCGCTCAAGTAGATTTTCACTCGAGTGCCAGCTTTCCCAACGCGAACAGATAGTTTCTCAATGTGAGCAGTCGTGAGTATCAGTGATGACGCGCAATGAGAAATCTGACTGCATGATTCGAGAAATCTTGCCTGGAGGTTGATTTTCCACCCTCGCACTCACCAACTTGATGTTGTAAATCATGAACGAGGGAAAATCGCGCCAGGAGGTGGAATTTCCTTGCTCGCCAACTTGACGCTGACGAACGCGAGCGAGGAAACAAATTCCGATCTGCAATGCGAAGTGGAGTTTTTCGGATCTCCACGAGCTCCGCGTAATGCAGAGTGCGGAAACGAGTCCGCAAACGAGTTCACCACCCAGACTTTTTCAAAACTACACTATGGGCATAAAACGAATTGCAAGCAAAAGAATGTGCCCTATGGTTGCTAATACTTTCATGTTCAATTATCTCCACTGTTTCCGTGGTGCAGTCATGTTTGTTGTATAGAACAAAACATGCAAGCTCTATTCCCATGTGCCTTGATAAAACTGGCGTAAATGAGCTTGTTCTCCTTGTGTACAGAGTTTATGTGGCATAATTTGTTGCTCACTTTTTCTAACCTCATTATGTTTTTTGAGCGACTATGTTAAATGAAAGTGATATACACACGGTTCCCGGTTTAAAAAAGGTAAGTTGGAATATCAATACATTTATGTCTGGTGCTAATAAATGTCCTTTGTGGTAAGCAAGGTAGTGCCTGGTGCAAACAACTTTTACCACAGTATTATGAAAGGAAATTGCCGGTGGTGCTAATGTGGACAGCAATATTTGTGCACCTTTGCAGAAACATCACAATACCATATTACAGAATTACACCACAGTAATGCAAATACTACACAACAACCCCAAACCACAAAAGAACAATCAACCAACAACAAAAAAAGAGCACAGCACTATGCAATGACAAAATGTAACAAAACAAGAATAAAATGATAATATAATGGCAGCACAAAAGACAATGCCACAATAAAACAACATGGCAAGGTAAGACAGTGGATGAACACAACACATTAGTACAACAGCATAGAACATCACAACAGCATAAGTATGTAATGGTGAAGTGTTCTGTTTTTGTTTTGTGGGATTGTGGTGTGGTGTTATTGTGCTGTACTGTGATTGTACTTTTGTTCTGCTTGTGCTGCTTTGTGGCACATCATTGTGCTGCATTGTTGTGTTTGTAGGTTGAGTTGCTTTGTTTTTGCGAAGTAGTTGATTTGTGTTACTCGGTTGCTTTTTTTCTATTGTGGTGGCATCGTCTGTCGTTTTTTGTGCTGTTGTTTTTTTATTTGGCCTTATTGCATGTTGCTGTTATGTTGTATTATGTTTGTTGTGCTTTGCTCTGTTATGATAGCTTTGATGTGGTTTCCCTGTTGTGGTTTTGTTGAGTTGCTGTTTTTGCTGTGTGTTATGTTATTTTGTCGAGCTGTGAAATTACTTTACAGACATGAACAAATGCTTTTACATTTCCACCAAAAACAGCACCTGTTTTTGAAATTACAGTGACAAACAACCAGTTTAAAACCGTGGCAGAGACCATGCATTAAAATAGCATTAATTCGGTCACTCTATTGGATTAGGCTCCATTTTAATGAAGGCGCTCTGACTATGTTCATTGAAAAGGTGATGAAGAATTTTCAATCAGTGCATGTACAATTTTGCACTGTGTTGTAGACTGTTAAAATGCTCCTGGTTCTCTTTACACACTGCTTCGCGCACTGGATGGAGGATTTTGGAAAACATTCAGGATTCTTTCTGGCAGCCATTGGTATGCAATACGTGGCAGTCAGAATCCAGACCGTGGCTTTCAATTACAGCAGATCTGTTCCATATGTTTCCTGCTAACTGCTTCCCCCTCAAACATCAATTCTTCACAAAAGGCGTAGTCTGCCAGTGTCCACCCTTTCCAAATTAAACAAAAGTTGCTTACTGTAGGTTTTGAAAGCATTTCCTAAAATGGGAAATTACTAGCGTTTTGAATACTGTTAGGGGCGTGTCTTTTATTGTGGTCAGTAGACACCCAGGACCAGCCAAATTCAACCTAGTGATTAGAATGATAGATATGCTTTTTCCATTGTGATACAAGATAATTTGCTTTTTGAGAGCAGGGTGCCTTAAATATGCGTTCCACTGAACTGCCAGTATGTTCTGTTAAGCAGCAGCAGACTTGCACTGAAGGAACAAAGGGGCTGATTTTGAGTTTGGTAGACAAGGCACTCTTACCACAAGCGTGATGGAGCACCCTGTCCACCAAACTGATGGTCTGCCTGCCATATTTAGGGTCAGGAGGCATGCCAGATTCCAGTGAATAGAGTCCCCCCTTAACTCATTCGTCAGAAAGCTTCCTCGGAAGGCTCGAAGGAGTAGGGGCCGTTGCAGTAAGGGGATTACACTGACTGCCCCCCATTAATGTGGACTGAGTGATGTTTTTATTTCTGTGAGTCACCATCAAATATCACCTGGGGGCTTATTTAATGATATTTGGTGCAATGCAGCAAGACAACTTGCTCATTGCACTGTGTCAAATTGAGAGGGCAGGAATGAGCCTTATATGTTGGGAGACCAGAACTTTAAAGCTCAAAACCGGGACATTTCACGAAAATAGAAGAAAGACTCCAGTTTTATTTCAAGCGAGCTCACAGAATGACAGCACTCCTCTGCAGAGAATTACAGAACAGGCAGTAAGAACATAAATAAAATGCAATTTGTAAACCCAGAAGCTTGCCTGTTAATTAGATCGCTTTCTTGAAACAACTGCTAACTATCCCTGCTCTCCAAAACATACAAAAGCACATCCCACAGTTTTCAGTCACCCATCTCTAAAAACCCGGACAGGAGCTAAAATTCCTGAAATTTGCCCGGACAGCAGGTGAAAAACAGGGACCGTCTGGGCAATTCCGGGATGCCTGTCAACCTACTTATATGGGTATGGTGTATTCCTGCTCTCCCTCTGCGCTGACACACTTGTGGCCACCAAGCTCCAACCTAGGCACCCTTACACCAGGCTGCAAGTGTGCCTACGTTACAGCCAGGATTGTGTTTGTGCAGAAAGGGACTGCTTCCTCCACAACAAAAATCATCTGAGTGTGTTCCTCTTTCTATGTGTGCTGCAGGATTCAGCACAAGTGGAAAGAGGAAAAAACGAGGAGAAATAAACATTCTTCTCTGTGTTACGCCTCCCCTGGGAAAGCATACCGTTTCAACTCATTGCCAGGTTTACTAGTGTTAGTAAATCTGGTAATGTGCCAAAAACCATATGTGGATGTGTGGGAACACCCATGCTCCACCCATGGAACGCCTTCCCAGGGCAGAGAAACGCAAGGCAGAGACTTGCAGTGCCTAACGTTACTCCAGGTTTTCTATGCCACACATAGCCCCTCAAGCAGGGCCGGACTGGTTACCGGGCGTTTTGGCATGCTGCCGAGCAGGGGGCTGATTTCTTTGATGGGGACCTGCGTGTGCTGAATGCAATTTGTTTTGCTTTGTTTATTTCAAAGCACATGCAGGTCTCCATCATCGACAGTGACATCAGCCCACAGCTCGGCAGCATGCCAAACGCCCGGTAGCCAGTCCGGCCCTGCCCTCAAGGTGACTGCATGGCATGGTAAATCTCACTTAAGGGCTTGCGTTGTCCTTGTGTCACCTTCTGTGACTCAAGAGCACTGCAGGCCCTTGATAAATCTGGCCTCTGGACTTGAGGGACAACAAAAAATAAATTGGGATCCACCCACGTTCTTTGAGTCTGGTAAACAACAAGATTCTTCCAACGGTACTCAATCTACTCAATGCCTCCCTAGCCACCAGTTCCGTTCCACCTCCCTGGAAGTGCGCCATGGTTAAGGCCTTTCTTAAAAACCTAGCCTTGATCAGAGAGATCCTAATAACTATCGGCCAATCTCTCTACTCCCCTGGCTGAGTAAGTTACTTGAAAAGCACACCAACACCGCATTAGCTGACTTCATCGAGAACAACCACTTGCTCGACATCTCTCAAACTGGCTTCTGCCCCATGCATGGGACCGAAACCGCGCTACTTGCAGTGACGGAGGAGGCAAGGAAGATCTTGGACCAGGGGGATCAGCCGCTATAATCCTCCTTGACCTATGTGCCACCTTCGACACTGTCAACCATAGCATGCTACTCCAACGGTTCTCGAACATCGGGATCTCTGGATAGGCCATTTCCTGGCTTGAATCCTTCCTCTCAGACTGCTCCTTTCATGTGTGCGAGGGTAACATCACCTCCCCGAGCAAGCCTCTTGTCTGTGGTGTACCACAGGACTCCTCCTTGAGCCCTACGCTGTTTAATGTTTACATGGGCCCCTAGCTGAGGTAGTCCGTTCGTAAGGAATAAAAAACATTACCTACGCGAAGGACATTCAGCTAGTGGTGGCCCTCAATCAACTGGACACGAACCCCGACAATCTCAGGACCTGCCTGGAAGAGGTCTCCAAATGGATGACTCTGTCGTGCCTTAAACTCAACGGCGAAAAAACTGAGTTAATGCTCCTAGGCAACCCCTCCCCTCTCACGCTCAAGCTACTGTGGCCCCCCTGCCTTGGCCCCCCCCCAACACCTAAGGATAAAATCAAAAGCCTAGGCATATGGCTCAATATATCCCTCAATTTTAACGTCCAAGCCACTAAACTATCTGCGACCTGTTTCGGCCTACTCAGGCTAATATGGAAGATCCTCCCTTTACTGCCTTTCCAAGCCAAAAAAATCATGATCCAGGGACTTGTTCTCTCCAGGTTGGATTTTGGAAATGCCTTGTACTTAGGAGCCCCCCAATCCACCTTGAACACGCTCCAGATCGTACAAAACTGTGCAGCGTGCACACTACTTTAAATCCCTTGCCGACTCTCGGTAAAAACTGGCCTGAGGAGCCTCCACTGGCTTCCGGTGGGACAAAGAATCGAGTTCAAGACCCTCTGTATAACCCACCGAGCATACTGGAAAACCGGAGCTGCCATCAATCATTCCTTGATCACTGCTTACAGCCCCGCCAGATATCTCAGATCATCATCCTCTCTCCTGGTGATGGTACCCAGGATCAAGAGAACCAGATGCGGAGGTCGGTCCTTCTCGTACAACGCATCAAGGCTCTGGAACTCCCTTCCCCACCACCTACGTGCAGAGCCTAAACTCCTATCCTTTCGCAAGCACCTAAAAACCCTGCTTTTCTCACACACTGAATAATCTTTAACACCGCCCCTCACAATGCACAAGTCTACAGCGCTAGGACGCCTCAGGGTAGCTACCGCGCTTTATAAATCTTCTTTTCATTTCATTTCACCCACACCCACAGAAAAAAATCCCTGGCTTTGGGGCTCACTAGATTTTTGTTTTTCAATAACAAACTCCCATGTTGGTTTTGATGGCCATCCACAACACTTTTTGTACATTGTCATGAATTATATCTGCCACTCTGACATACGGAGTATTACACGCCAAAATGTAGATCAGGCCCAAAGTTGTCTGCTATAATGTAGATCAATTTTAGGTCTGATAGAAACCATAGCTGTATGAGTTTGCTTAGATTCTCTATTTAGGTCTTGCTTGACAATGCAGCTGTTTCCAGACCAGGCGCGGTTCCTGCATGAAGGCGTATGGGGCGGAGCACCACCAGTCTCAGAGGAAGGAGGAAGGAGATTGAAAGACTGGTCTGAGGCTGCCTGCAGCACTTATAGAGTCTGGTAGCAGTGCAACAAGGCAGCATACAAACACACGCTGCGCATGCGAGGTGGACGACTTCAATACCGCCCAAATCACTCATGTGCAGTGTGTGTCTGTGAGACAGTGGTGAGGGCAAGCAGGCGCTACCTGAAGCAGCTGTTTTTCCAGTGTTTCGGTCGAATACTCGTCTCGCCCAGATCTCTTGCGTAGCTTAGAACATTCTGCTAAGATCCCGCCTTCACCTCTGACTGGCTGACCCTTGAGATGGCCACCCTATGACAATAGAAGGCTGGATTTCCACTACTGCTTCCTGTGTTTTGTTCGTATTTCCCTCCTTCCTTTAACTATTTTCAGCCGGCCCGAGAGAAACCTCTAGGAGAAACGTCGTGATCATGCTGAAAACAGTGAGTTTGTCAAGTTGCGCGTCATCTGCCTTCCAAATTTACAGTCTGCATTGAGCTAGGTGAGTGTCCCCACCCCGTCTGCAGCTTGGGGGTCCGCTTTTAGTGAAATGTCTGTGTTGCGAGGCCCATCTCAGCCACGACTCTCTATGACCAGTCCAATAACACTGACCACAAAACACTGTTTACTGTTTGCACCTCCAAATTTCGAAGGAAGAAATGCACGATGCACTCCGACCTCAGCAACAGGAACACAACCCATTCGAGCTACCTTTTCGATTGACAGTGGTTGACCAAAATCTCGCCTAACTTGGTCCAGGCAGAAAAGCCAGCTCACAAAGTTAAACTGTTTTCCAATACAAAATATATATTATTAAATCACTGGTCACCTGTGTCTCTGTCCCGAAGAGTCACCTGTGTCTCTGTCCCGAAGAGTTGCGGATTGTGTTCTGTGTGCTGATTAAACTATTTTTACAGCTTCAGTTTGAATTAACTGTTGTTCATAGCTATCTAGTCTTCAAATGCTGCAAAATACATTTGAGTTTCGTTTTTAGGAATCTGCTGCCATCCTCTGGTATATGTGTGCAATTTACTTTATTTTATGAAAAGGCGGTCCAACGATTCTAAATGGGTGGATGAATTCCATTGATACATTTTCTTTTGTATTAAGCATCTCGTAACGAGACCCCAAGAATCTCATTCACTGAATGCTTGGCACACACGAATAAATGCAAAACGTGGCATCTGTGAACAAAAATTATAGATCTCGATTTACACAATCGGGTGAATGCTCATCTAGAATTACTTCCTTCGGAAAGTCTCTGTTATCTTACCACCATTACCACTCCACTTTAAATCACGTTTTCACAATTATGGCCAATCTACCCATCTGCTATATTTAGCACAATCTGGTTGGTTTTGCACAGTCTAATGCGACACTAGGGATGGAAGATCGGCAGCTACTCCACCTTAGGGATGGTGTTGGAATTCCAGTAGAGGATTTTCCTCTGAGTTTAGCACTTCCTCTACAAATCAGAGCATTCCCCGGCCTAACAACCTCTAAATCAGGCCTGGATGTGAACCAGGGGTGGGCAGAACTCGTGGAGTTTCATTACACGAAATTCTGCAGAGTTACATAAAAACCGTTTGAAATTCTGAGGAGTTCCGCAATTTAGCACTGGTTGTGCGCACAGCACTACAAATTAAGCCCGAATGGAACCATGTGGTGTGTACGAGAATGCGGCCATTCAAGTTGATTTTGCTGCCACTCGAGTAGATCGATCTGCAGCCAATCTACTCCGAAGGCAACCCTCTGATCTTGACTGCTTGCGAAAGCCATCATTCGAAAGTCACGCATGGGGAGCAAATCTCTCTCGAACTACCTATTTTCATGTTTGGAGCCTCGTGGGAAAAATCTGGCCATGCAGCAGTTGGCGGAATTTGACCGGAACTCCACATCACAAGAGTAGTGCGGAGTCGCCAAATTCCACCAATTCAGTGGGTGGAATGAAACATTCCACCAACCTCTTATGCAAACTAGGGAGTGAATATGGTGGCTTCCATGATAATGTAACCAGAGATGGGTGGTGACATTACAAATAAGTTAAACACCCAGCAAATCATATCCTTGTAGCCATTTAAAAAACGTAAAATGTCTTTTCTCAGGCTTATTATACTTCTAAATGTACTCCTCTAAGTTAACATAAGTGAAGGAAAGAAGAGCAGGGGCGTAGCTTGGTCAGTAAGATTGAGGGGGTGTGAGGTTCTGATCTTCCAACTATCACTCTGGAATATAATGCTAACATCCATTCTACAACAAGATGGGGCGATGATGGGGCCTAAGGGGCAGTGGAATGGGAGAGGAATGCAGATTGGTGGGACTACTAAGTGGGAGAAACACCTTATTTTGTAAAGCAATCAAAGTTTTTGAGGACTTTCAAAATGGAGAAGGAGAGAGAGTGTGTGCGTTTTTTTCTCTGTGTATGTACAAATTCCTGGTGATATCCAACAGATACCGCCACATATTTGACTGAAACTATTTATCCCCAAAAATATTTATTACGGTGGTGTAACACCCCAAACACCACCCCGGAGCCTAGTCCCCTGGCAAAGTGCCCAATACCTATCAATGTTTAGGTCTTGTCATGGCCATGTCTGAACTGGGGTGGCGGAGTGAGCTAAAGAATGATGATGGATTAAACCCAGATCAGTTGACTGGGGGTGAGTGCTTGCATTTTCCAACACTCCGTCCATCATCCCCTTTGGTTTTGCTTTGTTCGCCCTAAGTTGGCAGGGTATGCCCAGACGTGGGTCCCTTGCTCACTTTGCCACTGGATTCAAGCTAGCCTGGCTGATGACGGCTGATTAGCCAGAAACCGGTCCCAGGATGCTTGTTTCCGGTCCAAGGAAGACATGGCTTGGCAGTTCAGGCTGGACTGTTCCCATGAGGCACAGGGTCATATTGATTTGCATATGGCCATGTCTGAATTGGGGTGGCAGAGTGAACTAAAGAATGATGGTGGATTGAAACCCAGATCAGTTGACTGGGGGTGAGTGCTTGCATTGTTCAACACTCCGTCCATCATCCCCTTTGGGTTTGCTTAGGTCTTGTCAAGGACAGCTTTCACTGCCAGACAGAGTTCTTACTATCATTGCACAATAGTGTTTAGTTAACAAGCACTTACTACAGGTCAGTGACACACAGCTATTGGTTGCTGCAAGCATAATTCACATATGGTCTGCATTCACCACAGGCATTGGGTGTTGGACTGTCATTCCTGACATATGGAATATTGTTACAGTGATGTCTCCACCTCAGCAGAGGTGTTGGGTTTGCCATATTCCTCCCCCTTCTGCGGAGATAGAAGTGAGGCAATTTCTTCTTTAATGTGGTGCCACCAGACTTGCTGAAATCTCGGTTCAGAGTCTTACTAGTGCATTGTAGTAACATGCATTTTCACACTCCCACCACCTCGACAGAGGCAGCAGAACAGCATTCTCTGGCATCACAAAATACTTGCACTTTCCTGGAAGCCTGAGTTCCTACACTATTTTTCCTCTACTCACCAGTGCATACCCTCAGGATCTCATTTTTTCCAAGTCACTGCTGCCTGAGACTTCTTTCAGGACACAACCAGTGAGGTGAGTCCTGGTCACCATGAATCAGCTGTGGTCAGCCCCCACATATATTGTAAAGTAAAAGAAAAATTATTGCGCAAAGACCTGACGGGCTGCAGTGTGGCAGTGCATCTGGGCCACAGCCACGAGCACCATGATTCCCCAGCTGCTCGGTGCACCCTCTTCGTCTTGTCACTCCAGAGTGTGTGTGCTGACACACTGCTGTAGGGGAATACCACCCAGTCCAACAGCTATGGATGCATGTACTACTTGAGACCATTGATGCGTGCCCTGCTTATGGCCTTGATACATGTAATTCATATGTACGGGGTGGGAACACTGCTGCACGTCCTGCTGGTAACAAATGATTCATGTAATACTTGTGACCATTGACCTGAGATGGGTTAACAACACAAAGAAGCCATGGACATTTTGTTAATACCAGCCACAAATGAAAGTGCATGAAAGAACATAACAAGCACATTCAATCCTCTCCAGGAGGGCTTTGCAGAGATACTACCCCAAGATAATGGGCCCAATTTACAAAGGTAAACTTAGACTTAAGTGTACTACTTTTGGGTATTCACAAGGGTAAAGTTACGAGCAATAACTTTACAGGGGCTGAGTCTTCGCACTGAAGCTGAGTCACCACACCCAGGACCTGATGAATGCAGCGTCCCGGGGACCCCATCCCCTGGGACAGTGCTCAAGTCCCTGTACGGCAGAGTGCATGCAGGGAATATAACCTTCATTCCGTGTCCGCACTCTCCAAGGCAGGGAATCCAACTTTGTTCCCGCCCGGGTTGGAGCAGAGAAAAAAGCTGTTACCACCCGGGCAGGAGGAAAACAACAGAGCTGGCTCCTGCCAACACCACAATGGATGATGTCTGGGGTGTTGTCAGTGGCTAAGTGGGCCTTATGGCTCCTACCACAGCCCTTAAATAAAAAAAATAAAAAACGATGTGGGTGCTCCAGATGGGCATCAGGGAACACATGGTTAAAGCAAAAATGGCCGTCTTGCACCAGGGTATAGGCTGGGGAGCCCGCAGGGGCCACGGGAGCTCTGGGGTGCACACCCCATGGCCCCAAAGTTATTTTAAATTGTGGTTGTTCCTAGTGGGACCAGGTCACTCAAAAATAAAAAAAACACAAAAAAAAATCATAAATGAGTGGCAGAAGCCACTCTTTATTCTTCACAGCTCTAGCAAGGAGCACGCCATAATGTGTGAGGACATTTAAGTTTCATTTTTCTGATCCTGTTGGTGCCCCTAGAAAGGGCCGGGGCACAACCAAGCATTTTTTAATGTTGTGGAGTGCTGCTGGGAGCACCAATGTCCCCATACAACTTTAAAAAAACACAGTGTGGTTCCTAGGTCGTTGAATTCATGACCCTAAGAGAGCTTATTATATTGTTATAAAGCACGCCGACCTGGAGCTGTATGCTCCTCAACTCAAGCAGAGGGTTTCTTTGCAGTTGGTTCTAACATTGCACTTTGTGTCCTACATTTTATTTTTTAAAGGCTGAAAAACAAGTTTAAAGTTTTTTTCTTAAAAACACTTTATTTAACCACTTGGCTGCTAAGGGGTTTTCCCCTCCCGTGCTGCAGATTTATGAATCCCATTATACATGACGAGTTGACCTTGTCATGAGCACAGATTCAGTGTGCCTCATGACGAGTTCACCTTGTCATTAGCATGCAAGTGGTTAAAATATTTTGTGACAATCACTGTTAATAAATATTGCAATGCATGAATTTATAAATCATTCATTTGATTATAGGTATTTCCGAATTTATGACAAAGCCAATAGGTCTGCTTTATATATGTTGATGTGGTGAGCCTTGATAATGCAAATAGGCCCGCTACTTTTTATATTTCAGTGTTCTGACCCTTTGACAAAAACAGTAGGTCTGTGCAACCTCCGCAAACCGACGCATCACCTCCCCGCATAGTAAGAATCCGACACATCACGTCCCCTTCAGTAAGGGACCGACGCATCACCGCCCCAGCATGGCAGTAAGGCACCAATGCATCACCTCCCCTGAAGTAAGGAACCGACGCATCACCTGTCCCTGCAACAGTTTTTGTTTGTGTGCGTAACACTTCCAAGGAACTTGAAAAGTGTTGCATCTGCAATTTGCTTTGAATAGAACTATTTTTATCATGTGAAAGTCATATCTTTATTACTGTATTGTGGATTTTTGTTGTTTTGGTCTTGTTTGGTTTAGATAAAGTTACTTATTTTTCTAAACTGATATGGTGTCCATTTGTAGTGTTTTCACTGTATTACTGCATGTGTTCATAAATGCTTTACACCCTACCTCTGAGATTAGCCTGTCTATGCTACCAAGGGGGTGAGCACAGGTTATTTTAGAAGTGTATCCCCCTTACACTGACTAGGAAGAAGGGTCCCTACTTTGACCATTCCCAACTAGAGACCCCCATTTCTAACAATATATACATTTCAGATTTGTTAATTTAGTTTTGTGTCTTATGACAAACACAATAGAAAATACGCTGCAGTTAGCACTTAAACATTTGTAGTGCAAGATGGATTATTGTCATATCAACACTAGAATTCAGTTGTCTCCTCCTCACCATAAGGAAAAGTTTGCATGCAGCTGTGAGCCGCTCCCCCCCGTCCCCACTGAACATACAAACATCTTGTGGACTGGGTTGTCAATTATCCTCTTCTTCCAGTGGATAACTGTTAGATCTGGGGGTCTCTAGTTGGCAATGGTATTCACCTTTGTCCAAATAGGGACCCTTACTTCTAAGTCAGGGTAAGGGGATTACACTCCTTAATAACCCCTGCTCACCCCCTTGGTAGCTTGGCACGAGCAGACAGGCTTATCTCAGAGGCAGTGTGTTAAGCATTTGTGAATATACACAGTAATACAGTGAAAACACTACAGATGGACACAACACAGGTTTTATAAAAATAGGTATTCTTTATACACTTAAACACAGGACCACAAATGACAAAAATCCACAATACTACACTTAAGATAACTTAAAAGATGATTAAAGTCTCTAAGTTCAAGTTGTTGGTAAATGCGACAAAGTTCTCAACAAAGTACCTGGATGCGTAACGCAAAGTAAACAAAAGGCTCGCAAAAGGGGAGATGCGTCGGTTCCGTGACCCGGGGGAATGGTTGCATCCTCCCTCAATGCTTGTGCAGAGTAGGGGACTCGTCGTGAGCCTTACCGGTGAGGAGGTGATGCGTAGATTCTCGGCCTGCAGGCCTGTTGCGCAAAATGGTGCCTTGATGCGATGCGACGATCCGGTTGCGATGCGAGAAGATGGCGCCCTTGATACCGCGATGCGATGACGCCCTGGCAGCCTCACGACGACTCTGTACTTTGGAGCCGCGACAGGCCCTGCGACGCGCTTCTCCAGTGATGCGATGGTGACTCTCACGATGACGTCACGCTTCTCTGGTGATGTGACAGCAGGCAGCTTCGATGAACACACGCTTCCAGGGAGATGCGACGAAGGCTCGCTTCTCCGGCGTTGCGATGATTTCAGCTGCGGCAGCGACACGCTTCTTCTTGATGCGTCGTGCTTCCAGCGGCACGCAAGTGTCTGGAGTCAGAATTCCCAGCAAGGAAATTCAGGAGGGAGCTGGAGGTGAAGTCTTTTTTCCCTGAGATTTCTGTAAGAGGCAAGCACAGTTCAAGCCCTTGGAGAATATTCTGTAGATGAAAGTCCTTACAAAGTTCCTTCTCCTTTCCCTTGGCAATAAAGCAGGCCAACCCAGCAAGCAGCTCACTGGCAGAGGGGCAGTACAACTCCTGCAGCTTCCTTGGTTCTTCTCCTTGGCAGAATGGCTTCTTGTCCAGAAGTGATCTAATTTCTTGGGATCAGGGTCCCAATATTTATACCTCAAAATCCTTTGTTCCCTGAGGGCAGAGAGGCCTCTGCCCAGTCCAAACCAGTTCCTGAGCACTTTGTTTACATGACTCTCTTCTTCCTTTCACTGTGCAGGGCAGAGACATCAGCCGCCCCACAGGAGGTGGAGCCAGCACAGGGGAGGGAAGATACAGCTCAGTAGCACCCTGTTGATATGATTCCTCCTCTCCTTTCACAGTGCAGGGCAGAGACATCAGACAAGCCACAGGGGGTGGAGCCAGCATTATAGAGGGAAAGCCCAGTCCTATTCAGGTCCCAGGTGCAACTCCTCCCTCCCATCTAGATGCAGATCTCTCTATTCACCACTGGGCTGCCCCAGCCTGTCTCCTGGAATCCTCCAGCCCTGTCACTCACAAATCCAGACAAGGAATACACAACCCAGCAGAGGCAGGCCTGGATAGTTAGGCAAGAAAATAACTACTTTCTAAAAGTGGTATTTTCAAACACAGAATAATAAAACCAACTTTACTAAAAGATGTATTTTATTATTCTGAGTTCAGGCATACTAAATTCGAATTTCTACCATGTTCCCTGGTGTGTCAGTTAGGATTATAAGAATGTAATAATCTAACTGCCCATGCTGGCCTATTAAAAAAACAGGTAGCCTTCAATAGTGAAAAACGAAAATGGCTGTAATTCACTATTAGAACATGCTACACACCTCAGAGCAGGTGCACAACACCCATTGGCCTCAAAGGGCTTCAGCCCCCCCCGTCGTGTGTGGCAGCCCGGGATGAGACACTTCCCAGGCCCGCTCACAGCCGCACCCGAGCACTTCACAGGTCTTTAAAAGACCTTGTGCATGTTAATGGGGCTTTGTTGTTGTTTCACCCCTTCTAAGAGCCCCTGCAGCTCTACTCTGCCGATTGCCTAAAGATTCAGCCCCCCCCCGAAATCTTTTCTTAGCCCCCCCCGAAATTTGACTCTATTTGCGCCTCTGCCTCAGAGCATGTCCTACCTTATACTTGCAATGCACCCTGCCCTTGGGCCTACCATAGGGGTGTCTAATATGAAGCAAGGGGAAGGTTTAGGGACTGGCAAGTGGGTGCACTTGGCCAAGTCGGCATGGCAGTGCTAAACTGCACACAGGCCTTGCAATGGCAGGCCTGAGACACACTTTACAATCTGCTTCTGTGGGTGGCACAACCAGTGCTGCAAGCCCACCAGCAGCATTTGATTTACAAGCCCTTGGCGCACATGGTGCACTGTACTAGGGGCTGACAGATAAATCAAATAACTCAATCAGGGAATAACCAATTAATGCATCAATTTAACATAGGGAGCACTTGCACTGTGGCACTGATTAGCAGTGGCACAGTGCCCAAAGCATAAAACCAGCAAAAACATATAAAAACAGAGGAGACAATCCGTCAAAAATGGAAGGGAGACTCACTCCAATGATGCCAGGTCTAACAATAACCTTCACATTTTTGCCACTTCTTGAAATGTTGTTGGCGGCAAACCCCGACTTCGCAGATCAGGGGCTCTAATATGCGCCATTTACCCATGCCCTTTTTGGCTTTCATTCCATAAGGGGGTGAAAATTCCTCCAATTCTGTGCTATGCTCCTTTTACCCAAAACCAGACCCAGCGAGAGGAGGGATCTTTTTGCACAAGTGAAGTGGTCATCATGCTGAATTTTCTATAGTGCATGCTTTGGCTGTGCCTCGATGGGTCGCCCAAAATCTGTAATGCATTAAATATCATTGCCCAAAAGGTCTAATGTGATCGCAAGTACAAACTGTGTGGAGAAAATCTCCTGATGTATTCTGGTACTTTAGGCAATTTGGGCCATGACCTTGCTGGAGATGCCATCACTTCTCAGGGGTCAAGTGTATTCTATGAAGATATTTAAATTGTATTAACCAGAGCCTACATGAAATCGCAGCTTCCCTTGGAGCCATAAGTGCAAAGGTCCCCTCCGAGTGCTCCAGGGGACCTACTCCTCTCTCCCAGACCTCTCAGAGCTGAATGACCATATCTGGAGTGGTAATAATCAAAGCTGTACAGAGAAAGGATATTTTGCCTCCGGCGTGATCCTGGGACCTGATAATTTTGGCTTCTAATGAACCGAAGTGGGCACTAAAGTCATGTCAGTGAGATATTGACATGCCTGGCCTAGTACATATAGAATTAAGTGTCAGGTGCGCAAATTCCTCCTTCATAACAGCGTTGTTTGGCCAATCTGTGTATATATATATATATATTCACTGAAAAAACCATAGGTTATAGACCATATATAGTTAGGAATTAGCATTTACAAAACCTTATTTTACTCACACAAAACCATTGAAATTCCATATATAGTTAGTTGCACTAACTATATATCGCGCACCCGCAATCCACTGCTGATGATGTCACATATTACATCATTCATGACATGGTCAGTGACATCACTGATGACATCACTGATGACATCTCAAATGACA
Source organism: Lissotriton helveticus (assembly GCF_964261635.1). Lineage (NCBI taxonomy): Eukaryota > Metazoa > Chordata > Amphibia > Caudata > Salamandridae > Lissotriton > Lissotriton helveticus. Next base: position 1,043,172,669 of record NC_136070.1, on the reverse strand, counting down.
TCACTGATGACATCACTGATGACAACATCCAGTGACTGTATGTTTCTGTAAAGTTAAAATGTGTCTTACATATTGAAGAATGAGTGGAAGTATAAGTGTCTGGACAAAGGATTTAGTAGGTGCATGACTGAATGTATGAGTGAGTGATTAAATGTGTCTCACTGAGTGCATGGGTTAGTGACTAAACTGTCTTAATTTGTGCATCATTATGTCTGTTGTTCTGTAAACTGCTGCATGTGTTGATCAGTAGCTATATGATTAACTATATGGGTTACTGATTGATTGTCCAAGTATTTGTATGGGAGACTGAGTGTGTGTGTAGCTGGCTGGGAGGTGTGTGACTCTGTGCAGATCAATGTGTACTTGTATCAATGATTCTATAAGAAGGTAAGTATGTGTTAGTATATGTTTGAAAATGTAAGGTGCTCTATGTTTAACTGTATAGACAAGAAAATGGAAGTGTCATTGATTCTTTACAGGACTGACTACGTGTGTGAGTAACTCCATGGATGAGTGGCAGACTGTGAGTGTCTGTATAGGTGTATGAGTGCATATGATAGTGTTGTAAAGATCAGTGATTGTATGTATGAATGATTGTATGGGTGAATGAGTGAATGTGTGTGTAGACATAGGAATCAGTGAGTGCGTATGTAGTAACTAGTATTGGTGTGTCAATGGTTTCAAAAATTATACTCTGTATTTAACACTGGGTGAAACAGAGGTTATATTAAAATGTGAGGAGATGCATTGTATTGTCACATGAATGATATCATCAGTGATGTGGTCATTGATGTCAAATCAGATGTCATCAGTGATGTCATCAGTGATGTCATTTGAGATGTCATCAGTGATGTCATCAGTGATGTCACTGACCATGTCATGAATGATGTAATATGTGACATCATCAGCAGTGGATTGCGGGTACGCGATATATAGTTAGTGCAACTAACTATATATGGAATTTCAATGGTTTTGTGTGAGTAAAATAAGGTTTTGTAAATGCGAATTCCTAACTATATATGGTCTATAACCTATGGTTTTTTCAGTGAATTTTCAAGGTTTTGTAAATGCTAATTCCTAACTATATATGGTCTATAACCTATGGTTTTTTCAGTGAATTTCATTGGTTTTTTAACAGCTAATATCTGTAGCTGTAAAATGTATTCTTCTTTAAATCCAAAAATATATTTTATATGTTTATGAATAATTTTTTTTTTAAATATTTTTTTTTCTTCGTTCCCGCTTCGCGAATCGGGAAGCTTCCCGTTAGCTGACCTTGATGCCGCGAAATAGACCGCGAGCCGGTAAACGTTTCTTTACCGCAACTGCCGCGTTAGAAAACAACATCGTGACGCCTCCCGTCCGCATGACGTTTCACGTTGTCGCGTGATACGTCATATGACGTGCTACGTTAGCGAACTGGTACGCGAAGCGAGTCGCAAAGCGCAGGTTTCTGGAAGCAAACCGGGAGGCCCTGCAAAGCGCTTAACGTAAACACAGCAGGTCATGTGACTTGGTAATAACACTTTTCATTGGTTCATTTCACTTTTGGTTTCCTAATGATGTAAGACTAGGTCATATAATCTAAAATGAACACTTTTCATTGGTTGAGAACTCTTGTTTTTCCCAAATGATGAAAATCCCTCCTTCTTTCCTCACTCTGACTTTCATCATTGTGAGAGAAAGACCCTTTGTTACCAGTGAGCAATGGCTTCTTTAGTAGCTTCAGCTGGTGCTTCCCCACCACCTCCACCACATCCAAGGAAGAGTGGACCTCCTGCTCAAGTTATAATTCAACAAGAAGAGGAAGAAGAGGAACAGGACGACGAGCACGAAGAGAGGCAGTTTTTGCCTGAGGAGCCCAGGACGTCTCACCGGAAAGAAAACTTCATTTGGCAATTTTTTAAAATTCCCAAAGGTCAGAAAAAAGTAAATGCAAGATACGTAACTTGCCTTATATGTCAAGATAGACTGTCCAGAGGGACCGAGAAAAAATACAGTTTCGGAAACTACACAATGCATCGCCATATGACTAGGTGGCATCCTAACAACTACAGTGCTGCACAGTTTCGGAACGACCTAGATAATCTCCCTATTATGGCCAGAAGATCTGTTGTACCGGAAGTAACGGGACCAGAGGGCAGGGAGATGGTGCCAAATATACAAATGAGATTTGGTGAAGTAAAACACATCTGCGTATATTGCGATGGATTCATTTGCTACGGAGAAAGAAGCATCACTCTGATCAACAGAGCTATTGACTATCATATGCAAGTTTGTACGAAACGCCCAAAATAATAAATACTTTTTTTTTGTTTTGTTGCTCCTGTTGAGCCCTTTACAATGAATCGTTTTCATTGCCCCCTCCAAGAAAAACCCCCAAAAATATAAAACTGTTCAGAAAAATTCAAAAAAAGTAAAAAAAATTTCAGAAAAATAATAAAAAAAATATAAAACAACAAAAACAATAAAAAAAAAGTTCTTTTCAGAACTACCTCCCCGTTATTAAAAAATTGGTACAATATTTGGAACTGTGCCAACCTCTATTTCTCGCAGTTCGCTTCCCAGTTTGCTCGCCGGTACGCGAACCGGAAGTGAACCAAAAATTTTTTTTTTAAAAAAGAACAGTAAGTATAAGGGAAGGAAACAGACACTTATGTTAAAAGAAAGACAGCTATAAGGGAGTAAACTAGAGATACTATTACCCGTAATCCACTGCTGATGATGTCACATATTACATCATTCATGACATGCTCAGTGACATCATCAGCAGAGGATTGCGGGTTTTTTGGCAACGTGCCTTATCCACGGTTTAATAACGCTGCCTTTTGCTTTATATAAGTTTTCAAATTGTATGAAATATATACCAATAGGTTGTTATGAACCTTTAGGTAGTGCTTTTCTTCATGAGGTCTGGTCGCTTCCATACACATACAGATGTTTCAAAGATGATCAAGAAGTTTATCTGAATGGAGAGGAATGCACTGAGACGCCACATCATTCACTAATGTGTAGGCACATACAGTTACACGGTTCATGCAACAAACACCAACCAAATATGGCTTGCGTGTTGCAAGGCACGCCAGTTCCTGCTATCATCCCCACGTTCAAGTTGTTGGAAAATGGTAGTTATTTGATGCTCAATAATGAAGATTGTTCTGGGTTAATTAAAAGTATTCCTTTTATCGTAACAGTAAGTGAACGGGTTATTTGCTGCAGAAATGTTCTATTTCCTTCCACACATGAACATAGGGAGTTTTCAATCTCGCCACAAATACCAACCTTGGGAGCAGATTTCAACGGCATGGCAAGAATAAGAGCTCTTTTGTCTCAGAGAGAGGTGGCCTTGAGTTCGGCCCGTGAAACTTTCGTGCTTCACATAGCGAACACCCGTACAGAGGTGCAGACCCTTTTCAATACAGATTTGCCTTTCCATTTCAGCAAGATGGTTCGGACTATCTTTAACGCGTCCTCCACAAAGGCCCTGGCGCACTTTTTTAAAGTTGTTACCAGTGGTCTCGTGACTTCATTTGAGAAAATCTTTGGAGTCATCCCTGCTTTCTTTCGTTCTATTTTTTCCACTCTGCTTCGTGGATTCCCATTTTTACTTGCATTACCAGCGGACGCTCTTGTGCTTTTTTACATTTTTAAATATGGATGTCCCTCCTGTGCAAGCTCCCGCCCTGCAGCTGCTGACACTGTTCCGCAATCGCATGCTAGAATATTATGGCACAATGCCGTTGGCGATATTAAGCACGGCATATGGATTATCTTTTCGATTCTCCTACTTCACCTGTGTCCAGCCTGTATTTCACTGCCTGACCTGTGATTTCGATTGGGCCATTGATTTGTGTCTCTGCGGACCGGTTTCTCCTGACGTCGACTTTAATCAGCTGATGACTCCTATCATTACTCACGAGTTGGTTTGTCCTGGCGAAAGGATTATGGCTGTGGCATTGATGCATGGACTAATTGGTCCCTGGAATTTACTGGCGGCAACACAGTCTTTCTTGGAACAGAGCTTTCTTGAAAACCCACCGAGCTGTCCTCTGATGGTGATAGAGGATCCGGTGCTGGGAGAGCACGTATGTTCTTTTCCGCTTTTAAATTGGATGGCTGAACTCTTTTCGGATGAAGACGGTGACTTCCTATTGGAGGCTGTTGCAGCTTATTTTGCATACACAGTTATGTCATAGACCTTTTTCATGTTTGATATGCTGAGTACTAGCATTTCATTGACAATTCATTGACTTATTTGTCAAGTTTTTATTATTTAGCTTGCCTATTGGCTTAAGACTCGATAAAGTACTTGGCTGTTTTATTTTTCTTTAGCATTAAATTTTCCTAGTTTTTAATGCTTTACCTTGCGGACCGTCCACATATAAACTTGCAATCTGCTCTCATGAGATGGCACTTCTATTATCTTATTCAGTTCGTTTCCGGATCATGGGGAGGTGTCATCTAGGTCCTGGATATCTTTACACCGTGTTAAGTTAGCATGGGCTCATTACCGGTTTAAACGCCATTTTTCCTTTTTTGCAACTTCTGCACACGACACTTAGTTGTTGCTTTAGCTTTCAACCTAGTAGTTCATCGTGGTTTACATGAGAATAATATGTTATTGCTCTACTATCTGCTTTGCTTGTTAAACTATATCTGTACAGCGAGTGCTAAAGTTTCAAGAACAACACGATACAGAATTGTTATGAGGTCTGATCTCCACGACTTCATACTCATAACATAAGTGCAACTTCTGCCAATTCTGGGCATGAGGCGGGTTTTATATTGCTTTGCCGAACACACATACACAACAGTTGATGCGGTTCACATGAAGAGAGAGCTGGTGTATGCTGATGTGATTCCTTCAAATCTAAGACACTAAAGTATGGGCACGCCCTAAACCAACACAAAGAGACCTTCTTAGCAAATAATATAATATGTGTATTAGGGAGGGTGAGATATAAGCAGCCGCGGGCCGTGGAGGGAGTTACGGTGGGGCAGGGAGGCGGGGAGGGGGAGGAGCAGGGTGGAGCCCTCTCCACCCTGCCCCTCCCCCTCCCCGCCTCCCTGCCCCACCGTAACTCCCTCCACGGCCCGCGGCTGCTTATAAGTGTTGCTAACTCTTATTCATTTACAGCATGTTAACATACTGTCACCATTCGCTTTTTATGTACTAGTAACTATGCTGGTAATTTTGCTACTGATAATATGTGTACTTGTATTATCTAAGATACTACGCCTGAGAAGACGGCATTAGTAAATAAACATTTCAAATACACATGTGTTCTTCTTAACTCCATGTTGTGGTTTCTAAGAAATATATAACGACCGACTGTTCATGAGTTCCACGTATCCTGAGGTACTATAAGTTCATATTCTGGATTGTTTAAACATTGAGAGTTTGTTATATCCAATGTGACACTGTACCTAGCTTGCTAAGGGGTTTTTGATTACTAAGGTGAGTTTTGGGACACCCTAATTCGCCGAGGTTCCAATCCTCTGTCCACAGTTCTGTGTGAGAACAGAAACCCTGCGACAGGGGCACCCCCGACCCTTGCTGGAGCTTCATCACACTTGCGATACAACTCCAGCAATGCGCCACCTTTACGGCACAGATACATCACGCATCTGTGCTGTTTTTGCCCCATGATGCGCCGCATTGTAAATGCAGCACACCATAGGTGACGGAACAGCGGCACAGAATAACTAACACATCCCTGGTGATGCGCCAGTCATCATAAATCTATCCCTATGCTTCTTATCTTGTTAGAGATGAACCGCCATATGTATCATCAAAGTTTTTTGCATTTCCTAAATAGCGAACTTTAAGGAATAAATAGCGATTCTTTACCATTCCTAGTTTGCGATGACCTATTTGCTAATTACAAATTACCCATTCATTTCCATGCAGCAGGAGGCCCATAGGAATGAAGGTGCAATTTGCGATTAGCAATTACCTCATCGCAAATTACGAATTTTTCCGAGGGTGCAGGGGTGTCTCAAGAACACCCTGCTGCACCCCCGAAAAAGAAATTTGGGGGCATATGGCGCACATAAATGTTGAAAACATTCCTTTACCTCAAAAACGATTTTCTTTTTTTTTATATATTCATACTTTGAGTTTCAAAACAGTCTCAGAAACACACCAATTTGTCTTCAGCAGAGCAAAAGGTATGCACTCCAGAGTCTGCAGCTATCAAAAGCACAGAAATGCTGTAATTCCTCACACATATCTCTCATGTCACACCAATCAAAACTCTTCCCTCACTTTTTTTCAAAGCAAAACCCTGCCCCCTCTCTGCTTTTTCTGCATAGCAACCACCTCTTGCAAGACCTCTGGTGTTTCCAAGTTCACACAACAATGTTGCAATTGAACTCTGAACTCTCAGTGCACCTGCATATCCAGAGCATTCTTTCATTTAATGATTTTTTCTTTGCCACTCAAAATACATCTTTCAACGAACTCATCCATGCACACTAACTTTCTGTTTTCAGCAATCAAAATCCACCAATCACTCTTACTGCTTCATTAACACAGAAACTCCTCAGTTTTTTTCATTTTACACTCTCATTTTTTCAACTGCCATTTCATTGCCACACTTCATCTGACTGCAGGAGAACCTTCTCTCGCCATGTTTTCTGTCTGGATTGTTGGACATAGTTATATCTATTGGGCTCAAAGGTACGCTGAAAACAGGAATTTACCTAACCTCAATTTACAAGATGTGGAAATTAAGTGGTTTGGCCACAGAGGATTAAAATGTCACCAATTGATACCATTGGTGAAAACCTTTATGCATTTGCCAAAACCTGACCTGTTAATTGTGCACTGTGGAGGTAATGATTTGGGCACTTTGACTGGGGTAGGTCTGGAAATGCTTTTAAAGGACACCTTTGAGCAATTGATGGCACTTTTTCCTCAGACTGCCTTGGTATATTCAAATATATGCCAAAGACAAAAATGGAGGTGGTCGAACCAATTTTGTCCACAAATTGAGAAATCGAGGAAGCATGTAAACAAATCTGTTTCAGCTTACATGAGAGACCATGGAATGGGCTCCCTGTACAACAATAACTTGCGTTACTACATGCAAGATATCTACAGAGGAGATGGAGTTCACTTCTCAGATGAGGGCAAAAGAATTTTCACTCTGAATTTAAGACTGTGCATTGGTACCTACTTATAAGTACCTAAATGTACCATAAACCCAAAAGCTCTTCTCAGAGCTACCCTACATCTGATCACTCACAATTATTATTTTACTCTAACTTTTTTCACTAATTTTCAAGAAAGTACGCTCCCCAGAACGCTTCCCGTTTCGAGAACCGGGCGCACTCCACGCAAAAAAACAAAAAAAAACGGTATATTTTTTTTTTGCCCTGCGAGACCCTTTCAAAGCCTCCACATCAAACCTAGGGGGTCAGGGACGATCTACTATGCCCCCTTATGGTCATTTGCCCCTTCGCTTTGGCCTCCTCTTGTCTCTCGATCCTACCGAGAGACAAGATGGCGGCCGCTACGGACTGTTTGGAATGTTTACAGACGCCGAAGAACCAATCAGCTTCGCAAACCTCCGTAACGCGAAAAGTACGCGAAGCGGAGCGCTGTTACAGATATATATCTTTTTTTGAACGTTAATTTCTCAAAATCCACTGGAGCACATATATTGAGACCTAGCAAAGGCACATCGGGCTACCAGTCCCTAATATTTTACCAAGTTTCGTGCAAATCCATTCAGCCGTTTTATTATTATTATTATTTTTTTTTGCCCCGCGGGGCCCTTTTAAAACCTCCACATCAAACCTAGGGGGTCAGCGAGGATCTACTATTCCCCCTTATGGTCATTTGCCCCTTCGCTTTGGCCTCCTCTTGTCTCTCGATCCTACCGAGAGACAAGATGGCGGCCGCTACGGACTGTTTGGTATGTTGACAGACGCCAGAGAACCAATCAGCTTCGCTTCACAAAGCTCCGTTGCGCGAAAAGTACGCGTCCTGGAGCGCTGCCCGGTCCGCTGTTACAGATATATATCTTTTTTTAAACGTTAATTTCTCAAAATCCACTGTAGCACATATATTGAGACCTACAAAAGGCACATCGGGCTACCAGTCCCTACAATTTTGCCAAGTTTCGTGCAAATCCATTCAGCCGTTCGGGCTAAAAGTGAGGCCAACCGCCCTATGGAAAACTCAATGTTAAAAACACGTTTTGGGACCCCCCTTTTTTCTCGGCCCCCCCTAGACGAACCCCCCCCCAAATTTTCAAGGGCTGCTCAGAAACAAAATGTGCCATTTTCCTGAAAATACAGCCAATTCCGTCCACAAACGCCAAAGTTATTAGACATAGAATTTTCAAAAATCCCATAGAGAAAAAATCCTAACTATATATACCTACTGGCGACCGCCAGTAGGTAATATATATATATATATATATATATATATATATATATATATATATATATATTCCACGAACCAGGCAATGCTTCAGCAACCAAAATGGAGAGCACACACGGATAGATTGTTTTGCTGAATGCTTTATTGTGCAGACCCTCTGTTAGACCTGGCACCAAAGGTACTGTAAACACGACTCGCATCTCCTGTGTGTACAACTCGGACCGCGCCTGTTCAGTCCTATTAGATATTGTTTCCAACATCGTGAGGGTCGGAAAAGAGTGTGCGAAGCGCACAGAACAAGAACAAACACATTTTTAAAGAACTCTTATCTTCCTAAACAATATTGTGGATTATTTTTGCAGTTATATGGTCTTGTGTTAAACCCTTATATAAAAGATACTATTTTTGATAAACCTAGTGTGGTGTCCATTTGTGGGGTTGTCAGTTAATTGCTGTATGTTGTCACAAATGCTTAACTCATAATACTCTAAGATTAGCCTTGTCTGCTCGCACCACACTGCCTAGAGGGTGAGCAGGGGTTATTTTGGAGGGTAATCCCCTGGTCCTGACTAGAGGAGAGGGTCCCTGATTGTCACAAGTAATTACCTGTGCCAACCAGAGACCCCCAAATCTAACATTGGTAGCAGCTGAAGGATTTCGAATATGCATTTGTGATTAATATACAGTAATTGGCGAACGCCACGTAGTGAGTTCAGACCATAACGCAGCCACATACTTTGTTGATTTTTGTTTGCCAAGAGATCTCCATTTTTTGGGCGAAAAAATCATGCCTGGTCCAAACAGCATAGAAAAGGCAGCATCTGTAGTCTCTGACATTGAAGGAATAGAATGGGAAGAAGAGAGACTAGAGAGCTACTCCGTAGCCCAGCTGAAGGGCTTCTGCCTCAAGTTTAGAGTTTCCCAGTTGGGATGTAAAGTCAAGGCCCACTACCAAAAGGCGCTGAGGGCCTGGATGGAGTCAAGGGCACCTGAGAATGTGGTGGAAATTGAACCAGCAGAAAGCATCCATGATTTTGGCAGAGTCCTGTCGCCAGAGGAGTTGACGGACAGGAAAAAACCCGAGCACATGAAATTGAGTGGGCAAAACTTAAATTGAATGGGCAGCTGGAGCTGGAAAGCAAAAAGCTGGCTCTGGAAGAAAGAAGAATTCAGATGGAGCATGAAATGAAATTGAGGGAGATGGAGCTGAAAGCTAAAAGTATGGAGTCTCCTCCCTCTGGTAGCAGCGCCACACCAGTGCAGGTAGAACCAAGGGTGTACATACCTGAAGAAGTGGTAAAAGCATTTTTGAAGACTGATGACATAGGGCAGTGGTTCAAGGCCTATGAGGTAGCCATGTCTTCCCAATGGGTCCCTGAGAGAGATTGGGGAGCGGGGTTATGGGGGCGGGTCCTTAGTGAGGGGCGGGACACACTGCTAGATTTACCCTCTGAACTGGCTTGGCAGTTCGGGTGGGACTGTTCCCATGAGGCACAGGGTCAGACTGATTTGCATATGGCCATGTCTGAACTGGGGTGGCAGAGTGAGCTAAAGAATGGTGATGGATTAAACCCAGATCAGTTGACTGGGGGTGAGTGTTTGATTTGCTCAAACGCTCCGTCCATCATCCCCTTTTGTATAGCCAGTAGGGGTGCTCAAGGGGTCCTGGAGCCTGAGGGAGAGGCCCAGGGACCGGCCTTAGAGAGATGGCACAGGAGACGCGGGAAACTGGCCCCTATAGTTCCCAGGGTCCACGAGGAAGCCCTGGAACCTACAGGGGAACAGATAGCTGAACTGGGGGACCTGCCTGAGCTGGCCCATTGGTAGCAGGAAGGAGGACCCTCCAGGAAGGAATTCTGCAGGGCGCAGAAAGAATGTCCTTCTCTCGAGGGACTGCGGCAGCAGGCTGCATCCCTGGCCAATGGTGATCAGTCTGGATAACATTTCATCTTTTGGGAGAATGACCTCTTATACACAGAGCCTAAGGTTGCTGAGCCTGGGTCAGCCCGTGCGCTGGTGGTACCCCACAGCTTCAGAGCCTTCCTACTGGGGCTGGCTCACGATGTGCCGTTGGCAGGACATTTGGGGCAGGACAAGAACTTTGAAAGGCTTGTCACCCACTATCACTGGCCCCAAATGCGCATGAGTTCAGACACTCATTTCAGGACCTGCCAGACTTGCCAGGCAAGTGGAAAGAGTGGGAGGAAGCAGTAGGCTTCTCTCCAGCCATTCCCTGTAACCAGTACCCCATTCCAGCGAGTGGGATTGACATTTTGGGGCCACTGGACCCCAGGACAGCCATGGGCAACAGGTTTATCCTGGTCCTGGTGGACCATGCCACCCGGTACCCGGAAGCCACCCCTCTGAGGACAGTGACGGCCCCCGTGGTGGGACATGCACTGATGGGAATTTTCTCCAGAGTGGGATTCCCTCTAGAGGTGGTGTCTGACCCGGGTACCAATTTCATATCCAAGTATATGAAATCCCTTTGGCAAGAGTGTGGTGTAACCTACAAGTTCACCACACCTTATCACCCCAAGGAAATGGGTTGGTTGAGAGATTCAACCGTACCCTCAAGGGCATGATTATGGGTCTGGAAGAACCCATGAGGTGTAAGTGGGACGTCCTCTTACCATGCCTTCTCTTTGCTTACCGTGAGGTGCCACAGAAGTCTCTAGGGTTCAGCCCCTTTGAGCTTCTGTATGGTCACCCAGTGAGAGGCCCTCTAAGTCTGGTCAAGGAAGGCTGGGAGCAATCTCCCAGGAAACCTTCCCAGAAAGTATATAGCTACATGCTGGCCTTCAGGAACCAGACTAGGCGTTTCAGGCAAATTGCTGAGGCAAATACGGAAGCCAGCCAGGAGGAGATGAAGCGGTGGTACGACTAGAATGCCACTCTGGTAGAGCTTCAGCCTGGACAAAAGGTGTAGGTCATATGCACGGCGCCCGTGCTCCTGGCACCCAACTTCTCCAAAGAGTTCCTTGTGCAGACATACGCTTCAGAGCATGGTATAGGGGCTGTTCTCTCACAGATGACTGAGGAGGGCTTTGACCAATCTGTAGCCTTCCTCGGTAGGAGGTTACTTCCACGGGAACAGAGGTGGAGTGCAATTGAACGTGAGGCTTTTGCTGTGGTCTGGGCTTTGAAGAAGCTAAGACCCTACCTGTTTGGGACTCACTTCTGGGTTCAGACAGACCACAGGCCCCTCAGATGGTTGATGCAAATGAGGGGTGAGAATCCAAAGCTGTTGAGGTGGTCCATTTCCCTACAGGGGATGGATTTCATGGCGGAACATTGCCCTGGCACAGATCACGCCAGTGCTGACGGTCTGTCCAGATTTTTCCTCCTTAGTAATGAGAACTCCCTGGGGTAGGGTAGTTCTCCCCACATTTCAGCTGGAGGGGACACGTTTTAGACCTGGCACCTTGGCGTGGGTCTCCCTTCCACTTTTTTGTTACTGTGTCTCATGTGTTTTAATGGTGTTAGCTGCTCAGAGCACTGTGCCACTGCCAATCAGTGCCACAGTGCAAGTGCTCCCTGTATAAAATGTATATGGTGATTAAGCATGGGCGTAAAATCCGTTCCGCTCATGAAATTTGCGGATTTTCGGCAAATTCACAATCCGCGAACTCTAGCGAATTTGCCGAAAATCCGTAAATTCGCACGCAGCGGATTTTTTTTTCTTGGTGATACAATTTTGCGGCGAGCGGCGTTCACTTACCGTCATTCAGCATTTGCAGAGTTGTTTTTCTCGATATTTTGCGAGTGCTGCGCCATTTTGGATCTTGCTGCGGGATCCCGCGGGAGTTTGTCGACCGCGATTACGTCATCGCGCCTTGCCACCTTGCACAGCACGCATCGCGAGAGTTCGCAATTGCGAACACGTAGGTGCGGCGGGCAGCAACAATCTCGCACTCGCGAAATACAGATTTTGCAATTCTGCACAAGAAATCCACCAGCAAACAGCATAAATCTTCAGAAAATGATGATTTTTATCAGAATCACTCCTCAGGTTGACATTTGCCTGCACTTTTTTTAGCAAGGAGTCCATTTTGGGGGGGGGGGAGGAAGTGCCCCACAGTCTCCAACTTCCTGTTCCTGTCCAGCAGGCTCCTCCCAGTGCTTTCTTCATGTGCTGGTCACTTTCATTTGGACCTTGACCTGGAAGGATTACTCTTTGTGGATGCTGCTGGATATTTGGGTTTGAGGCCTTTTTGACTTTCTTTGGATCACTTTTGGATTAGAAATCAACTTTTACAAGTAAGTTTGTTTGGGGCATTACAGTTGCTGCAACTACAATTTTGGAACTTTTTCAGAACATTAAATAAAATATATTGTGGGTAGCCACAGTATCCAGTAGGACCAGGGTTAGTTATGGGTGCATGATGCAACTGTTTTGTTGAATTTAAACATCATTGAGGCCATGGATGGGCTGGGATTGTGCTGAATTTTGTGTTTTTTGTCGATTTTTTTGGGGCTGCTGTTGTGACCTTTTGCCCAGGGGTAGTGAGTGGTGCATGGACTGAGTCTGCCTGTGGGGTCTCTTTAATGTAAACATCCTGGATGGCATTGGATTGCAGTGATTTTTGTGTGTTTTTTGTTTTTTTATGGGGTGTACTGTTGATGTGGACTGGCCATGTGGGTGGTGGTGGCCATTTTGAGTGCTGGTACAGGCAGGCCCTCCACATGTGCTTGGGGTGCAAGGGGCCATTTTGAAGACAGGCAGTGTCTGAGGCCTGCACCCATTTTGCCTAGCTTTCATCCATTATGCCCAGGGGTAGTGAGTGGTGCATGGGCCTAGTCTTTCTGTGGGGTGTCTTCTTGAATTTAAACATCATTGAGGGCATGGATGGGCTGGGATTGTGCTGAATTTTGTGGTTTTTGT